>NC_136872.1:24225571-24968071 GCF_951799975.1 Gobius niger | reverse complement strand
GATCATGTCTCACCTTTTATGGCTAAGATGCTGATTTCTCCGAAGTAACTGCCCTCAGACAGAACCACGAACTGCGTGACGCCGTCGTCCGCCACCACGGCCAGCTTCCCCTCTTTGATGATGTACATCTCTCGCCCGATGTCGCCCTTCTTACAGATGTAGTCGCCCGGACTGAAGACCTGAGGCTGCAGCTTCAGCACCAGCTCCACCAGGAGCCCGGCCTCGCAGTCCGCGAAGATCCGCACCTGAACACAGTCACATGACCACCAGAGAGTCACTGAGGAGCACAGTCACATGACCACCAGAGAGTCACTGAGGAGCACAGTCACATGACCACCAGAGAGTCACTGAGGAGCTAAACTGGATCTGTTTAACCCCTTAAAGAGGGGGTATTATGCTTTTTTCAGCCACATAGCACCAGTCTATAGCACACTACAATGATGACGAAACCTTCTGTTGGTCTGTAAATGCAGTAAATTAGAATAACTGCCTTGTATAAAATTGCTCTTTCAAAATGGAGGTAGCAAATGACTTGAAATAGGCCCCTGTCTCTTTAAGAACCTCTGACCCTTTCCGACACGCCCCCTCCACACGCTGTCTGTGGCATCACAACAACACTGCGCTCGTTGTCTCAACTGTATTGAAACTACGATCGGTGCATTTTCATTTTTATTGTTGGAAAGGAGCTACTGTTTATCACTTTGTGAACAATGGCCACACAGGATATGATTTGGAGACAAACCTTCCACACCGGACACTTGGAAGGGGCTCTTGCCTGAAAAATAACTGCTGTTTGGAGGCTTCTCTTTGCATCTGCCATGCCCTATGGATCTCTAACTATACCCCCATGGACGACACCAGGATCTGCAGGAGCCCATACCATTCAAAGACGGACATTATCTGTGCAGGTGGACAATGGTTTTTCGAGATTACCCGTTAGCTTGTTATAATCGACTACAGCTCATTGTTGATGAAAAGTCTGCAATAAACCACAAATGTGTAAAGCCAGGCTCATTGTGTGATCATCGTAAAGGCTGCTTCAAGTAGTTGCCTGCTTTATTGACGTTATTTGTGCATAATATGCTGCCTGTTTTCAATGAATGTTGTGAAGGTGAAGGTTGTTAGCTTGTCGTGGCTAATAGTGCCTTAGCTCCGGGAGAAACCACTCGGCTACGACTCACTGTAGATGAAATGTGAGCAGTAAACTACGAAATCAACAAGCCAGGCTCCGTGTGTGATCATCATAAAGGCTGCTTCAAGCAGTTGCCTGTTTTAGTGACGTTTTCAATGCATAATATGCTGCTTGTATTCAGTGAATTTTCCCGTTAGCTTGTCGCGGCTAGCTTGTTAGCTCCGGGAGAAAGCCACTCGGCTATGACCCATTGTAGATGAAATGTGAGCAATAAACTTCCAAATCAACAAGCCAGGCTCCGTGTGTGATCATTGTTAAGCGGTTCTTTATGTGTGTGGTGGTTTTATTGACTTTATGTGTGCATATTTCTCGTTTTCACGTGATGACTCGAGGTTTAGCTTAGCATTAGCTTTCTCCGGAGGCTCTGTGCATCATCAAGGCCCAGCGCAGAACCAGACACTGAAATAAGTGTTCTTGTCACCGGTTTTAATCCTGGGTGTTTAGGTAACAGAAACACTGATGTGTGTCTTTGTAAAAGTCTGCTGTGGCTCCGGTTCACAACACATGAAGCTAATCCTCCATGATGACTCTGTTTACATCTTAGGGCTAGACACTGCGGGGAGGGGGTTCTGCTGAGGAGCAGTGGTTGGTTACTCGGCTGGTGACGAAAGGTTGGAGGCGTATCCTGGAGGTCGGAGGCGTTTCCTGAAGGAATCAGGCGTTTTATCCCTAAAATGGCTGCCATCAGAGTTTTTACAGATTACTCGAAAATACGTGAATGTGCTAAGGCAACACTTCAGGCATGTTTTTAATGAGGGAATGACTTAATAACATGATGTAAAGCTTGAAAAAGTCCATTTTGCATAATACCCCCCCTTTAACTCCCACCTGAACCGAGCACATTTTCTCCAGTTTGGCTTTACCCCAGTCCAAAAGCTTCTGGAAAAAAGTTGTGAAAATAGCAACAAAACTGAGACGAAAACAATGATGGAAATGTGACAAAAAAAGTGAAGAAAAATTGATGAAAAAGTGGCAAAAATGTCACAAGAAAGTGACAAAAAATGTGACAAAAAAATGACAAAAATTAGATAAAAAAAATTGACAAAATGTGACAAATATGTGATAAAAAATGGACGAAAAATTTGACAAAAATGTGATAAAAAATTGTCAAAAAAATGACAAAAAATTGATAAAAAATTTATGAAAAATTTGACAAAATGTGATAAAAAATTGACAAATATGTGATAAAAAATTTACGAAAAAAATGGACAAAAAATGGACAAAAAATGGACAAAAAAATGACAAAAATTTGATAAAAAAAATGACGAAAAAAAAAAGACAAAAAATTGATAAAAATTTGACAAAATGTGACAAATATGTGATAAAAATGGACGAAAAAATTTGACAAAAATGAGATAAAATTTGACGAAAAAATTACAAAATTGAAAAAAAAACAAGACAAAAAATTGAAAAAAAATGGACAAAAATGACAAACATTTGAAAAAAATTACAAAAATGTGATAAAAATTTGACAAAATGTGACAAATATGTGTTAAAAAATTGACGAAAAATTTGACAAAAAATTGACAAAAAAAATGACAAAAAAATGATAAAAAATTGACAAAAAAAGTACAAAAAATTGACAAATATGTGATAAAAAAATGACAAAAATTTGATAAAAAATTGACAAAAAAATGACAAATATTTGACAAAAAAAAGACAAAAATATGACAAAATGTGACAAATATGTGATAAAAAATGGATGAAAAAATGACACCAGAGCGTCACTGAGGAGCTAAACCTGAACACAGTCACATGACCACCAGAGAGTCACTGAGGAGCTAAACTGGATCTGTTTAACCCCTTAACTCCCACCTGAACCGAGCACATTTTCTCCAGTTTGGCTTTACCCCAATCCAAAAGCTTCTGGAAAAAAGCTGTGAAAATAGCAACAAAACTGAGACGAAAACAATGATGGAAATGTGACAAAAAGTGACGAAAAATTGATAAAAAAGTGGCAAAAATGTCACAAGAAATTGACAAAAATTTGATTAAAAAATGGACAAAAAATTGACAAAAATGTGATAAAAATTTGACAAATTTAAAAAAAAAAAAAAAAAAAAAAAAAAGACAAATATGTGATAAAAAATGGACGGAAATGTGACAAAAAATTGATAAAAAAATGATAAAAAATTGACAAAAAAATGACAAAAAAATGACAAAAAATGACAAAAAATTGATAAAAAATTTAAATTTGAAACAAAAAAAGAGACAAAAATGTGATTAAAATTTGACAAAAGAAAAGACAAAAATATGACAAAATGTGACAAATATGTGATAAAAAAAAAAAAAAAAAAAAGACAAAAAGTGAGTTGAATACCCAACAAAAAATTATGGAAAAAAAAATGTGATGACGTGAGATAAAAAGATCCTCTCGGTTCAGGCGGGAGTTAAGAGGTCAATCCCAGGTCTGTCCCGGGTCAGGCCTGTACCTTCTTGAGCGTGTCCAGGTGAACGTTGATGGCGATCTCCGCTCTCAGTTTGTCCGGGAGGTATTTCAGCACTTCCCTCTCGTCCACCGCCTTCTTGTTCGTCCAGAGGAAATCGAACCACTTAATGACGCGCTTCTCCAGGTCCTTCGTCACCTGGAACACCAGACACATAAGAACGTGTGAGGAACCCGGTGAGGAACCCCGTGAGGAACCCGGTGAGGAACCCCGTGAGGAACCCCGTGAGGAACCCCGTGAGGAACCCCGTACCTTCCTGAAGCTCATGTACTGTTTGATGGCGTCGATGCGCGCCTGGAAGTCGGCCCTGGCGGCGTTCATGTTGGTGATCATCGAGCCCACGTTTCCTACGATGGTGGCGAAGATCAGAACTCCCACCTGGACCAGAGAGAGGCCGGGGTTAAACCATGAGGCTGAAATAACCGTCTCTCTCTTATATGTTATATCTATGGTTTGTTCTCAGCTCCTTATGGGCTCATGAGGAACATCCTGAGGTTCATAAAGGAGCAATGACAGGAAACATCACAGCTCCTTTCCTCACTCCCTCCTAACTCCTTTCCTCGCTCTCTCCTAACTCCTTTCCTCACTCCCTCCTAACTCCTTTCCTCACTCTCTCCTAACTCCTTCCCTCACTCCCTCCTAACTCCTTTCCTCACTCTCTCCTAACTCCTTTCCTCACTCCCTCCTAACTCCTTTCCTCACTCCCTCCTAACTCCTTTCCTCACTCCCTCCTAACTCCTCTCCTCACTCTCTCCTAACTCCTTCCCTCACTCCCTCCTAACTCCTTTCCTCACTCTCTCCTAACTCCTTTCCTCACTCTCTCCTAACTCCTTTCCTCTCTCCCTCCTAACTCCTTTCCTCACTCCCTCCTAACTCCTTCCATCACTCTCTCCTAACTCCTCACTCCCTCCTAACTCCTTTCCTCACTCCCTCCAAACTCCTTTCCTCACTCCCTCCTAACTCCTTTCCTCACTCCCTCCTAACTCCTCACTCTCTCCTAACTCCTTTCCTCACTCCCTCCTAACTCCTTCCCTCACTCCCTCCTAACTCCTTCCCTCACTCCCTCCTAACTCCTTCCCTCACTCCCTCCTAACTCCTTTCCTCACTCCCTCCTAACTCCTTTCCTCACTCTCTCCTAACTCCTTTCCTCACTCCCTCCTAACTCCTTTCCTCTCTCTCTCCTAACTCCTTTCCTCACTCCCTCCTAACTCCTTTCCTCACTCCCTCCTCACTCCTTTCCTCTCTCTCTCCTAACTCCTTTCCTCACTCCCTCCTAACTCCTTTCCTCACTCCCTCCTAACTCCTTTCCTCACTCCCTCCTAACTCCTTTCCTCACTCCCTCCTAACTCCTTTCCTCACTCCCTCCTAACTCCTTTCCTCACTCTCTCCTAACTCCTTTCCTCACTCCCTCCTAACTCCTTTCCTCACTCCCTCCTAACTCCTTTCCTCTCTCTCTCCTAACTCCTTTCCTCACTCCCTCCTAACTCCTTTCCTCTCTCTCTCCTAACTCCTTTCCTCACTCTCTCCTAACTCCTTTCCTCTCTCTCTCCTAACTCCTTTCCTCACTCCCTCCTAACTCCTTTCCTCACTCCCTCCTCACTCCTTTCCTCTCTCTCTCCTAACTCCTTTCCTCACTCCCTCCTAACTCCTTTCCTCACTCCCTCCTAACTCCTTTCCTCACTCCCTCCTAACTCCTTTCCTCACTCCCTCCTAACTCCTTTCCTCACTCCCTCCTAACTCCTTTCCTCACTCCCTCCTAACTCCTTTCCTCACTCTCTCCTAACTCCTTCCCTCACTCCCTCCTAACTCCTTTCCTCACTCTCTCCTAACTCCTTTCCTCACTCCCTCCTAACTCCTTTCCTCACTCCCTCCTAACTCCTTTCCTCACTCCCTCCTAACTCCTTTCCTCAGTCTCTCCTAACTCCTTTCCTCTCTCCCTCCTAACTCCTTCCCTCACTCCCTCCTAACTCCTTTCCTCACTCCCTCCTAACTCCTTTCCTCACTCCCTCCTAACTCCTTTCCCCACTCCCTCCTAACTCCTTTCCTCACTCCCTCCTAACTCCTTTCCCCACTCCCTCCTAACTCCTTTCCCCACTCCCTCCTAACTCCTTTCCCCACTCCCTCCTAACTCCTTTCCCCACTCCCTCCTAACTCCTTTCCTCACTCTCTCCTAACTCCTTTCCTCACTCTCTCCTAACTCCTTTCCTCACTCTCTCCTAACTCCTTTCCCCACTCCCTCCTAACTCCTTTCCCCACTCCCTCCTAACTCCTTTCCTCACTCTCTCCTAACTCCTTTCCCCACTCCCTCCTAACTCCTTTCCCCACTCCCTCCTAACTCCTTTCCTCACTCTCTCCTAACTCCTTTCCTCACTCTCTCCTAACTCCTTTCCCCACTCCCTCCTAACTCCTTTCCTCACTCTCTCCTAACTCCTTTCCTCACTCTCTCCTTACTCCTTTCCTCCCTCTCTCCTAACTCCTTTCCTCACTCTCTCCTAACTCCTTTCCTCACTCTCTCCTAACTCCTTTCCTCAGTCCCTCCTAACTCCTTTCCTCACTCCCTCCTAACTCCTTTCCTCACTCTCTCCTAACTCCTTTCCTCTCTCCCTCCTAACTCCTTTCCTCCCTCTCTCCTAACTCCTTTCCTCACTCCCTCCTAACTCCTTTCCTCTCTCTCTCCTTACTCCTTTCCTCACTCCCTCCTAACTCCTTTCCTCAGTCCCTCCTAACTCCTTTCCTCAGTCCCTCCTAACTCCTTTCCTCACTCCCTCCTAACTCCTTTCCTCACTCCCTCCTAACTCCTTTCCTCACTCCCTCCTAACTCCTTTCCTCATTCTCTCCTAACTCCTTTCCTCACTCTCTCCTAACTCCTTTCCCCACTCCCTCCTAACTCCTTTCCCCACTCTCTCCTAACTCCTTTCCTCACTCCCTCCTAACCCCTTTCCTCACTCCCTCCTAACTCCTTCCCTCACTCCCTCCTAACCCCTTTCCTCACTCCCTCCTAACTCCTTTCCTCACTCCCTCCTAACCCCTTTCCTCACTCCCTCCTAACTCCTTTCCTCACTCCCTCCTAACTCCTTTCCTCACTCTCTCCTAACTCCTTTCCCCACTCCCTCCTAACTCCTTTCCCCACTCTCTCCTAACTCCTTTCCTCACTCTCTCCTAACTCCTTTCCCCACTCCCTCCTAACTCCTTTCCCCACTCTCTCCTAACTCCTTTCCTCACTCCCTCCTAACTCCTTTCCTCACTCTCTCCTAACTCCTTTCCTCACTCCCTCCTAACTCCTTTCCTCACTCCCTCCTAACCCCTTTCCTCACTCCCTCCTAACTCCTTCCCTCACTCCCTCCTAACCCCTTTCCTCACTCCCTCCTAACTCCTTTCCTCACTCCCTCCTAACTCCTTTCCTCACTCCCTCCTAACCCCTTTCCTCACTCCCTCCTAACTCCTTCCCTCACTCCCTCCTAACCCCTTTCCTCACTCCCTCCTAACTCCTTTCCTCACTCCCTCCTAACTCCTTTCCTCTCTCTCTCCTAACTCCTTTCCTCACTCCCTCCTAACTCCTTTCCTCACTCCCTCCTAACTCCTTTCCTCACTCCCTCCTAACTCCTTTCCTCTCTCTCTCCTAACTCCTTTCCTCACTCCCTCCTAACCCCTTTCCTCACTCCCTCCTAACTCCTTCCCTCACTCCCTCCTAACCCCTTTCCTCACTCCCTCCTAACTCCTTTCCTCCCTCCCTCCTAACTCCTTCCCTCACTGCCTCCTAACTCCTTTCCTCGAGCAGCACTGTCTCCATCCCCTGCTCACTCCTCACGCTCGTCTCTGACTCCGCCCTCACCAGGAAGTCGGTGACCACGAAGAAGTACTCTGAGTTCTCCACAGGGGGCGGCGTTTCCCCGATGGTGGTGAGGGTGAGGGTGGACCAGTACATGCTGTAGGCGTATTTACGTATGAGGCGCCCGAACTCCGGGTCCGCGGGGTCGGGGTACACGAACCGGTCCGAGCCGAAGCCTGGGGAGGAGGAGAGCAGAGCGGGGTCGAGGGAACATGAAAATAAAACTGAGCCAGTTACAGACACTAGGAAGTTTAATACTGAAAACAGTCTGGAAGCTTTGGTTTTACTCCCGGGGCAATGTCAGAAACACCAGATTAAAGCGGACATTTACACTTTAACCTCTTAACTCCCGCCTCAACCGAGAGGATCTTTTTTGTTGGGTATTCAACTCATTTTTGTCATTTTTTTGTCATTTTTTCGGCAATTTTTTATCACATTTTTGTCATTTTTGTCAAATTTGTGTAATTTTGTCACATTTTTGTCATATTTTATTGTCAATGTTTTGGTCAAATTTTGTCATTTCTTGGTCAAATTTTCATCACATTTTTTTGTCAATTTTGTATCAAATATTTGTCACATTTTTGTCATTTTTTGTAAATTTTTTATAAATTTTTGGTAAATTTTTCACCACATTTTTGTCATATTTTTTCATTTTTTCATCACATTTTCATCACATTTTTGAAATTTTGTCAAATTTTTATCACACTTTTTCAACAATTTTTTTAATCAAATTTGTCATTTCTTTGTCAATTTTTTATCACATTTTTTTGTCAATTATTTATCAAATTTTTGTCACATTTTTCTCATTTTTTGTCACATTTTTCTCATTTTGTCAATTTTTTTTATCAATTTTTTTGTCACTTTTTTTAAAATCAATTATTCTCATTTTTTGTCAAATTTTGTCATTTCTTTGTCAAATTTTTATCACATTTTTTCGTCAATTTTTCGTCAATTTTTTATCACTTTTTTGTCACATTTCCATCATTGTTTTCATCTCAGTATTTTCACAACTTTTTCCAGAAGCTTTTGGATCGGGGTAAAGCCAAACTGGAGAAAAGGTGCTCGGTTCAGGTGGGAGTTAAGGAGTTAAATCATGAACTCCTATTTTTAGATTTTAAGTTAATCTTAAGGAAGAAGTTTAAAAAAAAAAAGACCAAACTCTCCCAAATTGTCAATAATCGGAAGTTTTCCAGGAAGTGACTCCAACATGTCTGTGTCTCCCTGGTCTTTCCCATGCTTTTCATTCACAAATACTGCCATGTTTGGTATCCACGTGTAGCAGGAAAGACTGTGACTGAGATGACGCTGTAATCCGAATATGGTCATTTCCTGTGTGGGAGACAGCGGCGGCTAAAGACAGGACGCATGTGCAGACAAAGAGACTAAACTTTAGGGCCGTTTTCATTCCACTCTTTAACAACATCTGCACTTAAGTCGCTCCATTAGACTCCACACTTCTGGTAGTAGTAGGAGTCGTAGTAGTAGTAGTAGTAGTAGTAGCAGTAGTAGTAGTAGTAGTAGTAGTAGTCGTAGTAGTAGTAGTAGTAGTACTGACCTATGGCCTTGGAGAAGCTGTAGTACAGGCAGGCGTTCCAGTGGATGATGATGACGATGTACATGACGAGGTTGGAGATCCTCAGAGCGTTGGGGAAGTTGGTCCTGGTCTCCGTCCTCTGGAAGAACTCCGTCATCCTCAAACACACACAGTACTTCAGTAAAAGTACCTCAAACACACAGTACTTCAGTAAAAGTACCTCAAACACACAGTACTGCAGTACAGGTGCAGCGTGTACCTGTTGAAGCGCAGGAGTTTGTTGAGTCGAATCTCCGGGTACTTGACTCCGAGCAGCAGGTAAAGAACGTCTGTGGGAACCATCGAACCGGCGTCCAGTTTGAACTGGAAACTCTGCAGGTAACGCTCCCGAAGCTTCAGCTCGTCCTTCACCAGGAGGCCCTGCTCCAGGTACCCTGCAACGGGTCAGAACCAGGTCTAAACCAGGTCTAAACCAGGTCTAAACCAGGTCTAAACCAGGTCTAAACCAGGTCTAAACAGGCTCTGAACCAGACCCTGCTCCAGGTACCCTGCAACGGGTCAGAACCAGGTCTAAACCAGGTCTAAACCAGGTCTAAACCAGGTCTAAACCAGGTCTAAACCAGGTCTAAACAGGCTCTAAACCAGGTCTAAACAGGCTCTAAACCAGGTCTAAACCAGGTCTAAACCAGGTCTAAAGAGGCACTAAACCAGACCCTGCTCCAGGTACCCTGCAACGGGTCAGAACCAGGTCTAAACCAGGTCTAAACCAGGTCTAAACCAGGTCTAAACCAGGTCTAAACAGGCTCTGAACCTGGTCTAAACCAGGTCTAAACCAGGTCTTAACAGGCTCTGAACCAGGCCCTGCTCCAGGTACCCTGCAACGGGTCAAAACCAGATCTAAACCAGGTCTAAACCAGGTCTAAACCAGGTCTAAACCAGGTCTAAACCAGGTCTAAACCAGGTCTAAACAGGCTCTAAACCAGACCCTGCTCCAGGTACCCTGCAACGGGTCAGAACCAGGTCTAAACCAGGTCTAAACCAGGTCTAAACCAGGTCTAAACCAGGTCTAAACCAGGTCTAAACCTGGTCTAAACCAGGTCTAAACCAGGTCTTAACAGGCTCTGAACCAGACCCTGCTCCAGGTACCCTGCAACGGGTCAAAACCAGGTCCAAACCAGGTCTAAACAGGCTCTAAACCAGGTCTAAACCAGGTCTAAACAGGCTCTAAACCAGACCCTGCTCCAGGTACCCTGCAACGGGTCAGAACCAGGTCTAAACCAGGTCTAAACCAGGTCTAAACCAGGTCTAAACCAGGTCTAAACCAGGTCTAAACAGGCTCTGAACCAGACCCTGCTCCAGGTACCCTGCAACGGGTCAAAACCAGGTCCAAACCAGGTCTAAACCAGGTCTAAACCAGGTCTAAACAGGCTCTGAACCAGACCCTGCTCCAGGTACCCTGCAACGGGTCAAAACCAGGTCCAAACCAGGTCTAAACAGGCTCTAAACCAGGTCAAAACCATGTCTAAACAGGCTCTAAACCAGACCCTGCTCCAGGTACCCTGCAACGGGTCAAAACCAGGTCTAAACCAGGTCTAAACCAGGTCTAAACCAGGTCTAAACCAGGTCTAAACCAGGTCTAAACCAGGTCTAAACCAGGTCTAAACAGGCTCTAAACCAGACCCTGCTCCAGGTACCCTGCAACGGGTCAAAACCTGGTCTAAACCAGGTCGAAACCAGGTCTAAACCAGGTCTAAACAGGCTCTAAACTAGACCCTGCCACGGGTCAAAACCAGGTCAAAACCAGGTCCAAACCAGGTCTAAACAGGCTCTAAACCAGGTCTAAACCAGGTCTAAACAGGCTCTTAACCAGACCCTGCTCCAGGTACCCTGCCACGGGTCAGAACCAGGTCTAAACCAGGTCTAAACCAGGTCTAAACCAGGTCTAAACCAGGTCTAAACCAGGTCTAAACAGGCTCTAAACCAGACCCTGCTCCAGGTACCCTGCAACGGGTCAGAACCAGGTCTAAACCAGGTCTAAACCAGGTCTAAACCAGGTCTAAACCAGGTCTAAACCAGGTCTAAACAGGCTCTAAACCAGACCCTGCTCCAGGTACCCTGCAACGGGTCAGAACCAGGTCTAAACCAGGTCTAAACCAGGTCTAAACCAGGCCTAAACCAGGTCTAAACCAGGTCTAAACCAGGTCTAAACAGGCTCTAAACCAGACCCTGCTCCAGGTACCCTGCAACGGGTCAGAACCAGGTCTAAACCAGGTCTAAACCAGGTCTAAACCAGGTCTAAACCAGGTCTAAACCAGGTCTAAACAGGCTCTAAACTAGACCCTGCCACGGGTCAAAACCAGGTCAAAACCAGGTCCAAACCAGGTCTAAACAGGCTCTAAACCAGGTCAAAACCATGTCTAAACAGGCTCTAAACCAGACCCTGCTCCAGGTACCCTGCAACGGGTCAAAACCAGGTCTAAACCAGGTCTAAACCAGGTCTAAACCAGGTCTAAACCAGGTCTAAACCAGGTCTAAACCAGACCCTGCTCCAGGTACCCTGCCACGGGTCAAAACCAGGTCTAAACCAGGTCTAAACCAGGTCTAAACCAGGTCTAAACCAGGTCTAAACCAGACCCTGCTCCAGGTACCCTGCCACGGGTCAAAACCAGGTCTAAACCAGGTCTAAACCAGGTCTAAACCAGGTCTAAACCAGGTCTAAACAGGCTCTAAACCAGACCCTGCTCCAGGTACCCTGCAACGGGTCAAAACTTGGTCTAAACCAGGTCTAAACCAGGTCTAAACCAGGTCTAAACAGGCTCTAAACTAGACCCTGCCACGGGTCAAAACCAGGTCTAAACCAGGTCTAAACCAGGTCCAAATTGGGCCTAAACTGGGTCGGAACTGAGTCTAAACTGGATCGACGTACCGGTGCGAGTCCTGAAGACCATGTCCGCGATGTAGGCCAGGTCCGAGGACAGGTCCAGGAAGAACCACAGGTAAAGATAGTCCGTCTGCAGCTCCTCGAAGCACGCCCTGAAACCACACATGGAGCTGAGAGTCCAACTCGTGACCTTCCCCCATGTCAATGACGGAATGAGTTACACGCAGTCAGTTTTATGGAAAATCCACTAGAGCAGGGGGGGGGCCGACTAGTCAGAGACCAAGAGCCGAAATTTTCAACCTTGATCCTGAGAAGAGCCACAAAGGCACCGACCATTAGCGAGACCCCGGGGTGGTAGTTTATTGTGATTAAATATAATGTGACTGTTGGTTTTACTCCTAACCAAGATTGAAATAAATATATATTAAATAAACTGACATTTTGTTCTGTTCTGACTGGGACAGAATTAGATGTTGTTGTTTTTTTAATGCTGGGGTGTGGGCCCTGCCCACTGAGCCCCCTCCTCTGATTCGCCCCTGGCCTGTGCGCTCAGTGCCTGCAGCTCGGTCCTGACTGGACTGTGCAGAGAGAAGGCACTCTCGGCTGCACAAAGTTCATAAACTTTCGTGCCTCTGGAGGACGTCTGAGAGTCTGTTTTAAGTTGCATCTGTTACAGTTTCTGTCACATGTTAAACAAACGTCAATGACTTTGCGTATTTTTTTGCGATACGCGATGTCGCGCTTCGCATCATAAGCTTCATAAGAGCTCCGCTTTTTTCTATTTCCTAATTTTGATCTTTTTCTGTGAATATGAGGCCAAATTACATCAAATAAAGAGCAGCTGATCAGGAACCTGAAAAGCAGAAGCTGATCCCAGAGCCACGATCTGCCTGCTGTTTAACCTACATCCTGCTGTGAGTGAGGCTGCGCGGGCTCCTTTTACACCGCCTCGAAAAGGAGGGAGATACAGACTCTCATTCATGTGTGTAGAGATGGAAACAGGGTCTGTAGGAGCATGGTTAGATTTTTGGTCAAGATTCGTAAAGACTGTTTTACGGTTTATGGGAAATATGTACCAATACTCTTGTAAAGAGCAGCATTGTATTATCCGCGTGTTTGCCACCCCTGCACTAGACTGTGAAATGTGAGAAAGTCAGTTGTTAATGTTGAGTGAGGTCTCCCTGCTGCTGCTGAAGCTCTACGGGAAACACCAATGAAGCTCTGTTTTAGAAAGCAGCCCCTGATTGGCTCAACACTGAACTCAGCGAGGTACCTGGCGATGATGAAGGTCCAGTTGTACATGACAGGGATCGTGATGATCATGAGCCAGTAGTAGTAGGTGTTGGAGGCCGGGTCGATGGCGGCGATCTCCTTCGGACTGAACGAATAAGAGTCAAAACGACACAGCAATCACACGGAAACATCAGGGAAACATCAGGGAAACAAACACTTTCTGTACAAATGACTTGCTAATGACAGAGACTCTTACGGTTCTGGCTTTTTCTCCTTTTCCTTCTCCTTCAGTTTCTCCTCCTTCTCCTTCAGTTTCTCCTCTTTCTCCTTCTGTTTCTCCTCCTTCTCCTTCTGTTTCTTCTCTTTCCGCTCCTTCTTCTCCTGACGCTCCTTCCTGTAACAAACATCCGAGCGTGAGGGAGGAGGAGAGTTTTCCCCGGCGTTTTCCTCAGACTCACTCCTTCTGCTCCTTCTTCTCCTTCTTCTCCCTCTTCTTCCTCTGCTTCTCCTCGCCGCCCTCGTCCTCCTCCTTCTTCTCCTCCTTCTTCTCCTGCGTTTCTCTGGAACCACAGCAGCCTCTGTCACAAACTGCTCCCTGACTCATGACGACTGAACGCACTCACTTTTTCTCCTCGTCCTCGTTGTTGTTGCTGTTGTTGACGTTGAACAGGACGGTGGTTTTACGGCTCGACCTGAGACGCAGAGGAAGAGTTAAGCTGAGGTTTTTAAATGTGATTCTGAGGTGATCTGCTGTGGCTCACCTCCCTCTCGGTTTCTCCTCGTCAGGGAGGACGATGGTGGGAATCGTCAAAGGGGAAACTCTGGCCATGATTTATCTGGAAAAAACAACACAGGAGGTCCTACCCCTCAGTTCAATAGACTTAAACGCCTGGAGATGGAGACTACTGGAGACTGGAGTTGCTGCTGGAGATGTTTCCAAGACATCCCCTGGAGATGTTTGATTTTAGCATGGTCTCCGAGAGGTCTCCGAGACCTGTCCAGAGCCTGGTCAACCTGGTTGGGCTTTTCGACTGCCGAGGCCGGGGCCAAACCGGTCTGACCAGGTATAAGTTGAAGACTGAGCTCTGGCCAAAGACCTGAACCGAGACTAATGAGGCCTCTGATTGGCCAACGAGAGAGAGGACCGCCCTCACCATCAACATACAGGTCATTAACCTCTTAACTCCCGCCTGAACCGAGAGGATCTTTTTCCTCACGTCATCACATTTTTTTCCCATCATTTTTTGTTAGGTATTCAACTCATTTTTGTAATTTTTTGTCATTTTTTTGTCACATTTTTTATCAAATTTTTGACATTTTTTTTGTCAAATTTTTGTCAAATTTTTGTCATTTTTTGTCAATTTCTTTTTGCCACTTTTTCATCAATTTTTCGTCACTTTTTTGTCAATGTTTTCTCATTTTTTTGTTACATTTCCATCATTGTTTTCGTCTCAGTTTTGTTGCTGTTTTCACAGCCTTTTTCCAGAAGCTTTTGGACTGGGGGTAAAGCCAAACTGGAGAAAATGTGCTAGGTTCAGGTGGGAGTTAAGGGGTTAATAGGTTTTGTTTACCTGCTTTACTAGTTTCGATCACTTTCAAAGTGATCGAAACTAGTAAAGCAGGTAAAGACTTCTGTCTTACTATAAGAAACAAAATGGTAATAGACTTAATAAATATAAATAATTAAATATAACCTAAGAAGACAGTATGAACCTTCTACAAAGTGCCAGTGTTATGACCTAATTGGGTGCATTGACAGTATTTCTACCTTATTTTCTCCCATTTAACTCTAATAATGTTAAAAGTACTCTGTGATTTGTGTAATAGCGTTTCTCAAAATCATCTTGAGGGCCAGAGGTTCTGTGCCGGAGGGCCACAGCACAGGGGGCATTGGCTTAACCCAAACCTGTATTTAGGCCTGGACCATGATGAAAGCACAACAATAGTTCTGAGGACATAACAGAGTTGAATTATGAAGAGAAATGTAAATAAAAATAGCTCTGAGGTCTGATTTATTCTCACTTTTGGGGAGACTTCAGAGTAATTCAGAAGTGAAAGTCACTCACCGGCGTTTCCTGGGATCCGAGTCGTCAAAGTCCCAGAGACGGGGAAACACGGGGGAGAAAGGAGCGGCGGCGGCGTCTCCAAATGAACGGATCAAGAGCTTAAGGAGGATCAGAGCCACTGACACGCTCTAACCACTCTGCCACCGCAGAAGTGTGTAGCTCAGCAGCAGCTCGCTCTGAGAGGATTAACTGTTTCAGCCGCTCCAAACATGCGCCGGTGGAGGGGTCACCGGTTCAATTCCTGCGTTTACGGCGCTGCAGGTGAAGAGGGAAAGTCTGTAAGTGTAGAGATATCGATTCAAAACCTCTGCTGCAGATCACGGACATAAACATGAGGAGAAAACGGTTCGTAATTAACCTCTTAACTCCCACCTGAACGGATCCCATTTTCTCCAGTTTGGCTTTACCCTAATCAAAAAGCTTCTAGGGAAAAACACCAAAATAGCCACAAAAAAATAAGAAGAAAACAAGGATGTAAATGCAACAAAAATGTGACAAAAATTCAACAAAGATGTGACAAAAATTCAACAAAAAGTGAAAAAAATTCTACAAAAAAAGTGACAAAAATTCAACAAAATGTGACAAAAATTCAACCAAAAAGTGACAAAAATTCAACAAAATGTGACAAAAATGTGACAAATTTTTTTTTTTTAATGTGACAAAAATTCAACAAAAAAGTGACAAAAATCCAACAAAAAAATGACAAAAATTCAACCAAAATGTGACAAAAATTCAACAAAAAGTGACAAAGATTCAACAAAAATATCACAAAGAAAGAAAAAAAAAAAAAAATATTTATATATATATATATATATATAAATATATATATATATAATATATATAAATATTTTCATATAAAAATAAGGCGTTAAATGTGTAAAAAATGCAGATATTTAAAAAAATCTTTCTCTTACTCCTAAACAGTGAGAGAAATCATGACAAACTCTGACCAAGTGACAAAAATTCAACAAAAATTCAACAAAAAAATGACAAAAATTCAACCAAAAAGTGACAAAAATTCAACAAAAAAGTGACAAAAATTCAACAAAAAATGTGGCAAAAATTCAACAAAAATGTGACAAAAATTCAACAAAAAAGTGACAAAAATTCAACAAAAAATGTGACAAAAATTCAACAAAAATGTGACAAAAATTCAACAAAAAAATGACAAAGATTCAACAAAAATATCACAAAGAAAGAAAAAAATAAATATATATATATAAATATTTTAATATAAAAATAAGGCGTTAAATGTGTAAAAAATGCAGATATTTTTTAAAATCTTTCTCTTTCTCCTAAACAGTGAGAGAAATCATGACAAATTCTGACCAATGATGTGCGAGGAGTGGGCGGGGCCTCAGTCTGACACTGAGCTGCATTACACAGAACAGACCTACACCGGGTAAGTTTATTTGTAGAGCACAAGTCAAGGCAATTCAAAGCACTTCACATTTAAATTACAAGATTAAATCAATCCACAAAATATCAAACATCATTAATTGCAGTAAAAGATAAAAGACTTTCAGTGTCAGATTCACAGGTAAAAAGAACTGAGTTGAGGCCTGTCTCACATCCTCATGAAGACTGTTCAGATTTTAGCTTCAGCCTCACCGTGTTTAGTCCTGACTCTGGAAACCACCGCCAAAATGTTCAAAACGTCACAAACAAACATCGTAAACAGAGACTTTGGTTGTTGTTTTGTCGTCTTTGTAAATAATGGTGCATTCAAAACCCTGTAGTCTTTGTAAATAATGGTGCATTCAAAACCCTGTAAACGGAGTTGTTTCCTCTGCGCCTGTTTCTATTAAAAACATTTGCATTTGTCATTTCTCTGATGCAAAACTCTGGAGTCAATGCTTCGCCATAACGAGGCTGCCGCCATTACCGCGGCCGCGCTCACACAGGTCAGTCACGGATTCATCATTTACGGCTTTACACAAATTCAAATTTACTCAGTGTTATTTGATTTATTTCCTTACGAGAGTTTAATTTAAAGCGCCTCTCGTCGTGTTTTCATGTTTCTGAAACTTTCTTTCTCTCTCGACATCAAATACTTCAGTACTTTCACGTAACCTCTTAACCCCCACCTGAACCGAGCACGTTTTATCCAGTTTAGCTTTAGCCAAATCCAAAAACGAGGGGCTTAAGAGGTTCAGTATCAACTTTGACTTTTATTGCAGATATTTGTGACCAGTATCTGAACTTTTACTGAAACCAAGTACTTTGACCTTTCAGAGCCTCTGGTTGGAAAGCGTTCCTGATGACTGAGCGTTAGCCTCCTCGGCGCTAACCTCCTCATCATCAGCAGTGAACTCTAACCTCCTCATCATCAGCAGTGAACTCTAACCTCCTCATCATCAGCAGTGAACTCTAACCTCCTCATCATCAGCAGTGAACTCTAACCTCCTTGTCATTAGCAGTGAAAGCTAACCGTGTCGTTGTTAGCAGTGAAAGCTAACCTCCTCATCACTAACCTCCTCGTCGTTAGCAATGAATTCTAACCTAGTTGTCATTAGCAGTGAAAGCTAACCTTGTCACTAGCAGTGAAAGCTAGCCTCCTTATCACTAACCTCCTCGTCGTTAGCAGTGAAAGCTACCCTCCTCGTTGTTAGCAGAGAAAGCTACCCTCCTCGTTGTTAGCAGTGAAAGCTAAGCTCCTCATCACTAACCTCCTCGTCGTTAGCAGTTAAAGCTAACCTCCTTGTCGTTAGCAGTGAAAGCTAACCTCCTCATCACTAACCTCCTCGTCGTTAGCAGTGAAAGCTAACCTCCTTGTCGTTAGCAGTGAAAGCTAACCTCCTCATCACTAACCTCCTCGTCGTTAGCAGTGAAAGCTAACCTCGTTGTTAGCAGTGAAAGCTAACCTCCTTGTCGTTAGCAGTGAAAGCTAACCTCCTCATCACTAACCTCCTCGTCGTTAGCAGTGAAAGCTAACCTCGTTGTTAGCAGTGAAAGCTAGCCTCCTCGTTGTTAGCAGTGAAAGCTAACCTCGTCGTTAGCAGTGAAAGCTAACCTCGTCGTTAGCAGTGAAAGCTAGCCTCCTCGTTGTTAGCAGTGAAAGCTAACCTCGTCGTTAGCAGTGAAAGCTAACCTCGTCGTTAGCAGTGAAAGCTAACCTCCTCGTTAGCAGAATGCCGGCTAACTCCTCGTTAGACTGCAGTCCTCTGGTGTACGACCTGCTTGTGGCCTGGTTCTGCATCTACGCGCTCTTCCTGCCGCTCTTCGTGCTCGTGCTGTGCGTGGGCTGTCGGCGTGGCGCCCCCTGGAGCAGCTCGGACGTGTTCGCGGTGCACCTGGCGGCGATGGAGCTGGTGAACGTGCTGGGGGCGTGTCTCTTCTGCGCGGGACGCTACGCTCAGAACATGGTGGTGATGGATAGGGGGCAGGACCTGGTGTTTACGGCAGTCAATGGGCAGATCTTCTTCCATGACCTCACCTGTGTGGAGCGATACCTGGCCGTGGTCCATCCAATCACGTACCTGCGCCTGAAGGACAGGGGCGGGGCTCGAGCTCGTCAGCTGAGCGTGGCGAGCGTGTGGGTGCTGTGTGCTGTGATGATGAGTCTTCCTTTTCAGCTCTTTAACCTCATCGTGCCCGTTCTTCTGTCCATCCTCGTCGTCTGCTTCTGCACCGCCTCCGTGCTCTGCGTCCTGATTCGCCCGCGGCCGGGGGAAGTGGGCGGGAACAGGAAAGGGCTGGACCAATCGAAGCGCGCGGCGTTTTACACCATGGCGACGATCCTGGGGGTTCTTCTGTTCAGGTTCTTGATTTTAATCGTGAGTTACATGATGTTCCTTTCCTGGACTATAGATGCGGAAATCAAGTGTCTGATGTCGGTCGCCTCGTTCTGGCTGGCACTGCCCAGCAGCCTGGTGTGCCCACTGATGTTCCTGCGCAGAGTGGGCAGGCTGCGCACACTGCCCACACTGCCCACACTGCCCACGCGGAAGTGATTACTTCATCATTAAATATTAAAGAGGGGGTATTATGCTTTTTTCAATCACATGGCACCAGTCTACAGGGGCGGACTGGGACTGAAAAACGTCCCTGGACTCTGGACCAGCCTGGCCCAAACTAGCGTAAAAATGCAACACTTCCACAAATACATATTTAACCCTTAACCGAGTGCATTTTCTCCAGTTCGGCTTTACCAAAATCTAAAAGCTTCTTGACCGAAGAGCAACAGTGTAATGCCTGATTTGAAAGCTAAGACTTACAAAAGTGATTGAAACTTTTTGTCACGTTGTCGGCACTTTTTTGTCGTGTATTTGTTGTGTTTTCGTCACTTTTGTGTCACTTTCGTATTGTGTTTTTATGGCTTTTTTGTTTCTTTTTTTCATTGCTTTTTTGTGTTTTCGTCTCTTTTTTGTCATGTTTTTGTGGGTTTTTGTTGCTTTCCTGGCACATTTTTGTTCCGTTTTCATCCTCATTTTCGTTGCTATTTTGATTCCTTTCTTTTAAGCTTTTAGATTTAGGTAAAGCTCGGTTAAGGCGGGGGATAAGAGGAGAAAATGGAGAGGCCAGACCGGTGGCCCAAGAGCCAGTGGCCCTTCTGTGCTCTTCCAGAATGGACATATGGCCAGTCCGCCCCTGCCAGTCTATATCACACTACAATGATGACCAAACCTTCTGTTGGTCTGTAAATGCAGTAAATTAGAATAACTGCCTTGTATAAAATGTCTCTCTCAAAATGGCTGTAGTGAATGTCTTGAAATCGGCCTCTGTCTCTTTAAGAACCTCTGAGCCTTTCGGACACGCCCCCTCCACACGCTGTCTGTGGCATCAGTGGGGAGGGGGTTCTGCTGAGGAGCAGTGGTTGGTTACTCGGCTGGTGACGAAAGCTCGGAGGCGTCTCCAGGAGGTGGGGGCGTTCCTAGGAGGACTCAGGCAAACCTATCCCTAAAATGGCCGCCATCAGAGTTTTTACAGATTACTCAGAAATACGTGAATGTGCCAAGGCAACACTTCAGGCATGTTTTTAATGAGGAAGTGACATAATAACATGATGTAAAGCTTGAAAAAGTCCATTTTGCATAATACCCCCCCTTTAACGTTAGCATGGACGGGTTAGCGTTAGGGAAGTCCCCCCCCTGAGCCTGGTGGTGGTATAGGAGCCCGCTGAAGGATGAAGCTGAGCGAAGCCGTGGACTGAAGGGGGGGTGGAGGTGGGTCGCAGCACAACGCGGGGCCGAGGGCGATGATTGGCTGTGAAGAAGGTGTGGCTCTGCGCTGATTGGCCGAGGTGGAGGCGGGACGAGATCATTGGCTGGAGGTGATGCTGAAATGAGTCTCCCAGATTGAATTTGCTTCATTATTAATAATCATTAATCACATCACTGTGTTTGTTCCGGGCCGTGCTCCGACTAAGGCCCATAGTTACTCATGTATCCTCCTGTACATTTTTGATTTTCTCCTCTTTGTGTGAAATGTACTCTGAAAACGGCAATAAACGTCATGAGAAAAGCAGATTCTGTGTCCTTGGTTTTCCACCGCAGGAGGAGGTGAAGTTAACCTCTTAACTCCCGCCTGAACCGAGAGGATCTTTTTCCTCGCGTCATCAGATTATTTTTCCATCATTTTTTTGTTGGATATTCAACTCATTTTTGTCACATTTTTGTCATTTTTTGTGTCATTATTTTTCTTCAAATTTTTGTCAAATTTTTATCAAATTTTTGTCTTTTTTTTATCAAATTTTTGTTATTTTTTGGTCACATTTTTATCACATTTTTGTCATTTTTTTTGTCTTTTTTTTGTCATTTTTTTTTTGGGTCAAATTTTTATCACATTTTTGTCAATTTTTTGGTCAAATTTTTGTCATTTTTTTGTCCAATTTTTATCACATTTTTGTCATTTTTTTGTAGCATTTTGTCACATTTTTGTCCATTTTTCGTCCGTTTTTTATAATTTTTTGTCATTTTTTTGTCATATTTTGTCAATTTTTTGTCATTTTTTGTCAAATTTTTATCACATTTTTGTCATTTTTTTGCCACATTTTTGTCATTTTTTTGTCACATTTTTTATATTTTTTGGTCAAATTTTTATCACATTTTTGTCATTTTTTTGTAGCATTTTGTCACATTTTTGTCATATTTTTTGTCAAATTTTTGTCATTTTTTCGTACATTTTTTGTCAATGTTTTCTCACTTTTCTGTCACATTTCCATCATTGTTTTCGTCTCAGTTTTGTCACTATTTTCTCACCTTTTTTCCAGAAGCTTTTGGACTGGGGTAAAGCCGAACTGGAGAAAATGTGCTTGGTTCAGGTGGGAGTTAAGGGGTTAAAGTAAAGGTTAGTTGGAGGCGACGCCTGGATTTGCTTAATGGGTTCGTCGTCGTTTATCGAATGCAAAGCTGTGGTTGGATTACGGCCGACCGTCGTCTGGACCGTGTGAGTTCACTCTCCCGGGACGCGGCCCTGGAACAGGTTTGTCTCGTCAAAGTCTTTGTTATTTTCAGATTTGTTTTTTATAATAACTTTGATTTGTTTGATGAGGGATCCAGGGACAGCACTGCAGGAAGTGACTTGGTCGTTTCAGATGAATTAACTGTTCAGTTTTCTGGTCCTAGACGACAAATATTTGAGTATATAAGTATCGGAAAATCGTTCAGATACATCGATATCGTGAACCGAGTATTAGACGTGCACTGATCCAGCTTTTGTGCTTCTGACACCGACACTGGGTGTAAAGACCAACAAAGTACTTTTGCATTATTTTCGCTATAGCTATTGTGTCGAGGTTTTATTTTGGTAACTATAGAAACCGGAAGCGTAACAACGGAAGTTAGATTGCACGGAGAAAAAGTTGAAAAAGGGTTCACGGTAAAAACGGAATAACTACGGAAAAAGCAATCAAAAATACAAGATTTAGCTTCAGTTAATTGGGAACAAGGTTAGTAAATTTAGAGAAATATTTTTTGAGCAACTTGAAATGTTTATTGTATTTTTTGGAAATGCTAATGGAAAGAAACTAATATAACGAGCTGTAAAAGTAATGTATGGTTTTATTTGCTTTACATAGCTCTTACGTTGGTCGATGACGACAAGGACGGAAAAATAAGTCATTTCACCACCAGTTCTGGCCTTCGTAAATTGACTGGAGTCTACTGATCCAGCTTTTGTGCAGTAATCTTCATTTTACTGCGTGGATTTCAAACTACTCCTGGTATTATTACGCCTTACAATATAGTCCCCCCTTTTATCCGCTTAGAAAATCCACATTGTTTAATTTTGTGTAATTATACTTTGTAGTGGAACACTTCACGTAACCATATTTAAATAGGGAAAACGTGGAAGAGCTTGGTAGCTTCTATCTTGACCTGTTTTGGAGCTATAGAGGAGAGAGGGAGAGGCTAAATGCTAACGCCGTCTGCGCTGTGTTTACGTGACTGAAGGCACGGGGGAAGATCAGACAGGTCCTATAGAACTCGTCAAAGCTCAGGTAAGAACATATCTCAGTATGGAAGAACGGTGGCCTATTCCTTTAACACTGACAACACCAAACGTTCTGGTAAACGAGGGTGAATATTTGACTCTGATGGGAGAAATAATCGCTCTGTGGTTCACGTCAAAGGCATGGATACAAATGACTCAGCTGCTAACTCCAGGCTAAGCTAGCCCTGCACTAAAGTGTAAATCACTCAGGGAGAGAAACAGATGAATATGATTTAATCCCTAGATTGTGGATTTACATGAAACTAGTACTAACTTTGTCTCCTCAGTGGCGTTCTCCAAAATGGCGGCGCAGACGAACGCCTCCTGGTCCCGGGACTGTCCGTACGTGACCACAGACGCGCTGCTGCTCTTCGGGCTGATGCTCTACGTCTCGCTCTTACCGCTCTTCCTCTACGTCCTGTACATGGGCTACGGGCAGCGGCGGCAGCGGCGGGCGCCCGCTCACTCCGACGTCTTCACCTTCCACATCGTCGCCATGGAGATGCTCGCCATGGTCGGATCGGCGGTTTACTTTTCCAGAAGGCTCATCGGAGACTACCTGTTCTCCATCGGCGAGGTCGGGCAGATGTTCATCCACACGCTCACCTGTGTGGACCGGTACCTCGCCGTGGCCCGGCCCGTCACCTACCTGCGCCTGAAGGAGAGGGGCGGGGTCAGGGTCCGGAACCTGAGCCTCGCGGGGGTGTGGCTGCTCACCGTCGCCGTGAACACCATCCCGGCTGGCGTCGACAATGTACTAGAGGTGAGTAATACATCGCCGAAACAGGCCTCAAACCCCGGACTGAGGCCCTATGTGGACCTCGAGGTGCTTTGGTCTGGACTCATGTGGACCTCGAGGTGCTTTAGTCCAGACTCATGTGGACCTCGAGGTGCTTTAGTCCGGACTCATGTGGACCTCGAGGTGCTTTGGTCCGGACTCATGTGGACCTGATCATAGACTCAGGCCCGTCATGAAGTACTGCTATATCCTTTAGCTGCTAAAGGATTATCTTATCTTACATTTCTGATGCTTCATCATGGTTTGTGGATCTCACAGGTCTATCCTGACATGGAGGGCACGTTCCACATCACTTTGGTGCTGCTGCTTTTCGTGGTGGTGACCTTCTGCAGCCTCGCCGTCCTCTGCGTCCTGATCCGCCCCGCGCCCGGGGAAGGGGGCGGGGCCACGAGGCGCGTGGATCGTACGAAGCGGCGAGCGTTCCTCACCATGGTCACCATCCTGGCCGTGCTGCTGCTGCGGCTGCTGCTGTTCCTGGTGGATTACGTCGTCCACCTCCTCAAGGTGTTCGACGATTACGCCGCGTGTCTGATCGCGATGGTGGGGCCTCTGCTCAACCTCCCCAGCGCCCTCGTCTTACCGCTCATGTTCCTGCACAAGTCCGGGAAACTGCCCACATGCAGACGCAACAAGGGGAACAAGGGGACGAGCCGGGGTTAAAGCGGGGAGAGATAAAACAGATCAAAAACACCAAAGAAGTAAAGAACTGTTACTGTTAAATCCACTTCACAAAGAGAGACTGGAGGAACGATCTTCAGTCCACTCCCTGTACTTAGGTTTAATACGCCTGAATATCAAAACATTCATCACGAAATCATGAACTCTACGAACATAAACTAATCCATAAACGGAGTCCACTCTTCCCAAGCCTTACCCATACATTTACGGTTTTAGAAAGTGATTTAGGATGCAGAAACTGAGAGTGTTAGTGCCATTGCTCAGATAATGCTTGTCCAGTTGGTAATAGGATTCAGACTTTTTCAGTTCTTTAGGACATAAATGTTGATTACGTAAATTGTAAAACTGAATTGATGTTTTTATGAATGAATTATGAAATGTATGAAACCTGTCGTCTTATTGTTATCATTGCACTCCTATGTAATGTTGTTATTCATTGTTGTGCTGCTTGGACGTTCCTTCTCTTTACTCCTCATCTGTTTTGCCATTTTGATTGAGATTTTCTCAATAATAAAACATCAGTGGGATTGTGGATCTTGATTTTGTTGTCTTTAAACATTCATCTTTTGCCTTGTTTTTTGTCATTCAAAACTTAATTAATCAATTTGAAAAAAAAAAGTGTCTCCCCTAGAGGTCAGACATATAAAACCACAGCGGTCATTTGTTGGTGCATTTCACTCCCACCTGAACGGATCCCATTTTCTCCAGTTTGGCTTTACCCTAATCAAAAAGCTTCTTAGGAAAAAACACCAAAACAGCCACAAAAAATGAGAAGAAAACAAGGATGTAAACGCAACAAAAATGTGACAAAAATTCAACAAAAATGTGACAAAAATTCAACAAAAATGTGACAAAAACTCACCAAAAACTGTCAAAAAACTCAACAAAAAAGTGACAAAAAATCAACAACAAAAAGTGACAAAAAAGTGACAAAAATTCAACAAAAAAATGACAAAAACTCAACAAAAATGTGACAAAAACTCAACAAAAATGTGACAAAAATTCAACAAAAAAATGACAAAAACTCAACAAAAATGTGACAAAAACTCACCAAAAACTGTCAAAAAACTCAACAAAAAAGTGACAAAAAATCAACAAAAAAAAGTGACAAAAAAGTGACAAAAATTCAACAAAAAAATGACAAAAACTCAACAAAAATGTGACAAAAACTCAACAAAAATGTGACAAAAATTCAACAAAAAAATGACAAAAACTCAACAAAAAAATGTGACAAAAACTCAACAAAAAATGTGACAAAAACTCAACAAAAATGTGACAAAAACTCAACAAAAATGTGACAAAAACTCAACAAAAATGTGACAAAAACTCAAGATGTGACAAAAATTCAACAAAAATGTGACGAAAATTCAACAAAAAAATGACAAAAACTGAACAAAAAAATGTGACAAAAATTCAACAAAAATGTGACAAAAATTCAACCCAAATGTGACAAAAACTCAACAAAAATATGACAAAAATTCAACAAAAAAGTGATAAAAACTCAACAAAAATGTGACAGAAATGAAAAAAAAAAAAAACACAAAAAGGTGACTCAACACAGCAACAACGTGAGGACAAAGACCAGTTTTGTGGGTCTTAGCTTTCAAATGAGGTGTTACACAGGCCTACATAACAGCCAAAGAGGACAGAATGCATTTGGTTCAGGCGGGTGGTAAGAGGTCAAACTGTATAAACGGACGGGACAATGAGACCTGGATTCCTCATTTCCTTAACGCGGCGCCCGGTGGAACCACTCGCTTCATCGTAAATTTGCCTAATGTCACGAACCTCGTCAGATCGTTTATTCACGAGGAACATGCAAATCCAGCCCAGCCCTGGTTCAGTCGGTCGGCTCAGCGTCGTCGGAGCGGCACAGGTCAGTCTGTTATTAAAGTTTCATATGAATCCTTCAGACGATAATCGAATATAGTCACATTTCATTAAGTTTACACCTCAAACAAGAGAGGCCAGATTGACTGAGGACCAGAAGTTCAAACTGGCCATTCAGAGTCGGTCATTCATCTGTCCTCTGTCCAGATGGTTTGATCTGCTTTATGACGCGTACAGAGAACATGCAATGCTAAACTTTTCTCCCGATACTGTACTTGTATTGTTTAACCTCTTGCCCCCCGCCTAAACCAAATGCATTCTGTCCTGGCCTGTGTAACGCCTCATTTGAAAGCAAAGACCCAGTTGTTGCTGTGTTGTCTCACCTTTTTTATGTTTTTTTATGTCTTTTCTTTTTTTCCATTTTTGTCACATTTTTGTTGAATTTTTGTCACATATTTGTTGAATTTTTGTCACTTTTTTGTTGAATTTTTGTCACTCTTGGGTTGAGTTTTAGTCACATTTTTGTCCTGATGCACTTACAGTTCATGACGCCTGTATATGGTCGTATGTGTCTCCATTTACTGTTTTCTTATGACCAGAGAGCAGTGAAAAGAATTGCTCATAGACACAGACGGCATCTCGCCATAGAAGGGGGCGTGGCTTCGCCGAGGGGGAAAACAGAATCTTTAGAGAAACACAATTTTCCCTCTTTTTTGCCATTTTCTGGTGGAATATGAACTTATTTATCACATAACACACACAGATGTGTTTGTTCCCAGGCGTGTGTTTTACAGATGTGTTTGTTCCCAGGCGTGTGTTTTACAGATGTGTTTGTGTTCAGTGACCATGACCCGCCGCTGGAACTCCTCGTCTGACCCCCAGATGTGCGGGTACCCGTTGGTGTTGGCCATGATCCGCAGCTGGAACGCCCTGTACCTGCTGCTCGTGCCGCTCTTCCTCCTCGTCCTGTCTTTGGGCCTGAGGCGGCGGAGGAGGCGGAGCCACTCGGACGTCTTCACGCTCCACATCGTGGTCCTGGAGCTGCTGACCACGCTGGGCTCGCTCCTCTACTCCGTGGGCCGGGACGTCCCCGCCCTGCGCCTGGGCTCCAGCCTGTACTCCGTCGGGATCACGGGGCAGATGTTGGTCCACGCCCTCACTTGCCTGGAGCGCTACCTGGCCGTGGTCCGTCCCGTGGTGTACCTGCGGCTGAAGGAGAGGGGCGGGGTCGCGCTCAGGAACGCCAGCGTGGCGGCCATGTGGCTCTTCAGCTTCGGGATCATCTTCCTGCGATACGGCGTTCACGTCCACCACGAATTCGCTTACTCCATCCTGTCCCTGTTCACCTGCACGTGCGTGGTCGCCGCCGCCGTCGCCGTGTGCAGCGCGGCCGTGCTCCGCGCCCTGGTCCGCCCGGGGCCGGGGGATCAGCGCCGGGGCGCCGGGGCCAAGCGCCGGGCGTTCCGGACCATGGCGGCCATCTTGGCGGTGCTGGTGGTGAGGCTGATTTACCTCATCGTGACGTACCTGCTGTGGATCCTGGACGCCCTGGACCCGCACGCCGGCTGCGTGGTCATGGTGTCCACCGGGTTCTTCACCTTCCCCAGCAGCCTGATCCTGCCGCTGCTGTTCCTGCAGAGGGCGGGGGCGCTGCGGAGGGCGGGGGCGCTGTGGAGGGCGGGGGCGCTCTGTGCATGGTGGCACAGGGGTTAGGTCAGGGACGTCAGTGTGGAGGTTTCAGCGATGGCGGGACAGGACGATACGGCGAAAACAAGTGCCTCCATTTTAGAAAAATTATACAAAACATTGAAAATAGTGAAAATGCCACTGAGCAGAAGGACGGTCAGAGATGTATTTTTCTTTCCCTCAAACCCTCACAGAACTGCAGCTCTTATTCATTACTGGGTTTGGAGCTTCAGTCACTTGTAACTCATATATTCCTGTATTTTGTTTAAAGGGGGGGTATTATGCAAAATTGACTTTTTCAAGCTTTCCATCATGTTATTCTGTCATTCCCTCATTAAAAACATGCCTGAAGTGTTGCCTTGGCAGATTCACGTATTTTTGAGTAATCTGTAAAAACGGCGGCCATTTTAGGGATAGGTTTGCCTGAGTCCTCCTAGGAACGCCCCCACCTCCTGGAGACGCCTCCGAGCTTTCGTCACCAGCCGAGTAACCAACCACTGCTCCTCAGCAGAACCCCCTCCCCACTGATGCCACAGACAGCGTGTGGAGGGGGCGTGTCTAAAGGCTCAGAGGTTCTTAACCTCTTAACTCCCGCCTGAACCGAGAGGATCTTTTTCCTCACGTCATCAGATTTTTTTCCATCATTTTTTTGTAGGGTATTCAATTCATTTTTGTCACATTTTCATGTTTTGTCATTTTTTTGTCATTTTTTTGTATTTTTTTGTCATCTTTTTGTCAAATTTTTAGCACATTTCTATCATTTTTTCGACCATTTTTTGTCACATTTCCATCACTGTTTTCGTCTCAGTTTTGTTGCTATTTTCTCACCTTTTTCCCAGAAGCTTTTGGATTGGGGTAAAGCCAAACTGGAGAAAATGAGCTCGGTTCAGGTGGGAGTTAAGGGGTTAAAGAGACAGAGGCCTATTTCAAGACATTCACTACGGCCATTTTGAGAGAGACATTTTATACAAGGCAGTTATTCTAATTTACTGCATTTACAGACCAACAGAAGGTTTGTCATCATTGTAGTGTGATATAGACGGGTGCTATGTGACTGAAAAAAGCAGAATACTCCCTCTTTAATGTGTTATATTCCTCAGCTACATATTATTATTACCATTATATTCCTCATGTATTTTTGTAACTTACTTTTGTAATAAGTTACTCCAACACTAACACATGTAGCCGAGTCGAACACGGTTTTCTGTGTTCAGATTGTCTTTGGTCCCAGTCTTCTCAGATTAAAGCACCAGAAGTCACATGACTGGTCTTCATTACAATGTAAACCCTGAGGCCTCGTCGCTCCCACAGACTCCGACTAAATCTAAAATAAATCATGTAAATAAAAGCACTCAGAATGAGCACAGGGTGACCGCAGAGTGACCACAGAGTGACCGCAGAGTGACCACACGTCCCTGGATCACCTTTCTGCAGAGCACTGACCCTCGTCACATTTGCTTAGTCGCTTTTTACCTCCATATCAAAAACAAATCAAGTCAAACCACGCGGCTGCTCTTCGCTCGCTGAGCCTCAGGACGGCGGCGGCGATGGCGGCGGCGATGGCGGCTCAGGTCAGTCTCCTCTCTTATATTTTTAAAACTTTACTGATTCAGAGCTCTGCACTTCTTTAAGCTCCGCTGGCCTTTTTGTGCCACTTTTAGACATTTTCTTATTTTAATTTGACCCTAACTTTTCCATATTTGAATAATGTTTATTTTTACCAACATTTTCAAAATATAATTTGATCATTTGACTTTGGCCACAGATGTACAAATATCCAATCCTGATGTCGCCTCAGATCATTCATGACTTTAGAATGTGAAAAAGTGAGTGAAAACAAAGTCAATGAAGCAGAAGACACGAACAAGAAAACTTCAATCTCAACTTTACAGAAAGATTCTGAAAATCAAAGTGACGGATCTTTGACTCAAGGCTGTTTTAAATTGTAAATGTAATTTAATCCCAAACTCTCTTTTTTTTGGAAAATGAACAAATTTGTGTTTGTTTTTTTACCAATTGGGAAAAAAAAGTTAAATGTTGACTTTATCTTCCACTACCTGGATACATTGTACCTGATGTAATGGGCTTTGTAACACTCTGTAGTAAAATGTATCTGTGTAGTTACACGGGGGAATCATGTGTATTAGTGTTTTGCAGGTACATAATGTAATAGTACACATGACCTTTAGACTGAGGACAGGGTCGAATGTCTCATTACATAAAGTACTATAAGTACTATTCCATTGTGTATAAGTTATTACACATTGTTACAAAGCTCAGGACATTGCACTAAAAAAGGGTTGTGCAAAATAAAGTGATTCCAAATGTTTTGATATTTATATATATATATAGTTATATATTTATATATAACTTCAGTCGTTTGGTGCAGAACTGAAGTGGATGAAAAACGTTTGAACAAATGTTCATCTACAACATTTTTACTGCCGTCACAAAGGGGCAAAACATGAGGGTTAAAGTCAGGCAACACGAGGCTCAGGGGCCAAATCAGGTCCTCCAGACACTATTGAGGACCTTCATTAAGTTAATGACTCCTAAAATACTAAAGCTATATTTAACAGTAACATATTGCTTTACATGGCATTATTCAGTCACTCATACTTGGTGGTGGTCAGCTACTATGGTGGCCACAGTTGCCCTGGGGTAGACTGACGGAAGCGAGGCGAGCAGTCTGCGCCGTCGGCCCCTCCCACCACCACTCACTACATCACTTACTCGGCCGGGCTTCCTGGTGTTTCCCAAACGGTCTCCAATCCAACATGACATCACCGTGACATCACTGTGACCTCACGGTGACATCACGGTGACCTCACTGTGACCTCACTGTGACATCACTGTGACATCACGGTGACATCACGGTGACCTCACTGTGACATCACTGTGACATCACGGTGACATCACAGTGACCCCACGGTGACATCACGGTGACCTCACTGTGACCTCACTGTGACATCACTGTGACATCACGGTGACATCACGGTGACCTCACTGTGACATCACTGTGACATCACGGTGACATCACAGTGACCCCACGGTGACATCACGGTGACCTCACTGTGACATCACGGTGACATCACAGTGACCCCACGGTGACATCACGGTGACCTCACTGTGACCTCACTGTGACATCACTGTGACATCACGGTGACATCACGATGACCTCACGGTGACCTCACGATGACCTCACGGTGACCTCACGGTGACCTCACTGTGACCTCACGATGACCTCACGGTGACCTCACTGTGACCTCACGGTGACCTCACGGTGACCTCACTGTGACCTCACGATGACCTCACTGTGACATCACTGTGACATCACGGTGACATCACAGTGACCCCACGGTGACATCACGGTGACCTCACCCTCACTGTGACATCACTGTGACATCACGGTGACATCACAGTGACCCCACGGTGACATCACGGTGACCTCACTGTGACATCACTGTGACATCACGGTGACATCACAGTGACCCCACGGTGACATCACGGTGACATCACGGTGACATCACAGTGACCCCACGGTGACATCACGGTGACCTCACTGTGACCTCACTGTGACATCACTGTGACATCACGGTGACATCACGATGACCTCACGGTGACCTCACGATGACCTCACGGTGACCTCACGGTGACCTCACTGTGACCTCACGATGACCTCACGGTGACCTCACGGTGACCTCACTGTGACCTCACGGTGACCTCACGGTGACCTCACTGTGACCTCACGATGACCTCACTGTGACCTCACGGTGACCTCACTGTGACCTCACGGTGACCTCACGGTGACCTCACGGTGACCTCACCCTCACTGTGACCTCACTGTGACCTCACTGTGACCTCACTGTGACATCACTGTGACATCACGGTGACATCACAGTGACCCCACGGTGACATCACGGTGACCTCACTGTGACATCACTGTGACATCACGGTGACATCACGGTGACCTCACGGTGACATCACTGTGACCTCACGGTGACCTCACGGTGACCTCACTGTGACCTCACGATGACCTCACTGTGACCTCACGGTGACCTCACTGTGACCTCACGGTGACCTCACGGTGACCTCACGGTGACCTCACCCTCACTGTGACCTCACTGTGACCTCACTGTGACCTCACTGTGACATCACTGTGACATCACGGTGACATCACAGTGACCCCACGGTGACATCACGGTGACCTCACTGTGACATCACTGTGACATCACGGTGACATCACGGTGACATCACGGTGACATCACAGTGACCCCACGGTGACATCACGGTGACCTCACTGTGACATCACTGTGACATCACGGTGACATCACGATGACCTCACGGTGACCTCACGATGACCTCACGGTGACCTCACGGTGACCTCACTGTGACCTCACGATGACATCACGGTGACCTCACTGTGACATCACTGTGACATCACGGTGACATCACGGTGACCTCACGGTGACATCACTGTGACCTCACTGTGACCTCACAGTGACATCACGGTGACATCACGGTGACATCACGGTGACATCACTGTGACCTCACTGTGACCTCACTGTGACATCACGGTGACCTCACTGTGACCTCACTGTGACCTCACTGTGACCTCACAGTGACATCACTGTGAGGTCACAGTGATGTCACGGTGACATCACGGTGACATCACGGTGACCTCACTGTGACCTCACTGTGACCTCACAGTGACATCACTGTGACCTCACAGTGACATCACGGTGACATCACGGTGACATCACGGTGACCTCACTGTGACCTCACTGTGACATCACTGTGACCTCACTGTGACCTCACTGTGACCTCACGGTGACATTACGGTGACCTCACGGTGACATCACGGTGACATCACGGTGACATCACTGTGACCTCACTGTGACCTCACTGTGAGTGAGTAAAGGCACTGTTCTGACCCCTGGGTCACTCAAGGGTCAAATATAGACATAAAAAGTTCCATAATGCACCTTTAAAGACACGTTTAGCTTTGTTAGTTTAGTTGTTTGTGTAAATGAGTGTAAAGTGGAGACTGACTTGCAGGTGTTGGCGGGCGTTGCCATGGCGAACTCCTCTCTGGCTGAGGGGCGTTTCTGTCACGATACTAGGGCGATCACGCTCCTCCGGGCGTGGCTCGCCCTGTACCTCCTCGTCCTCGCGCCGCTCGCCCTCGCCGTCCTGTACGTGGGCTGCAGACGCCGCTCTGCGCCGAGTCACTCCGACGTCTTCACCTACCACCTGGTCGCCATGGAGATGGTGGCGGTGGGCGGCACGTTCCTGTACTTGCTGGGCGCTCAGGTGGAGGAGCCGGCGCTCAGCCAGGTGGGGGATTACCTGTTCGGGGTGGGCGTGACCGGGCAGATGCAGTTCCACGCTCTCACCTGCGGGGAGCGCTACCTCGCCGTGGTCCACCCAATCACATACCTGCGTCTGAAGAAAAGGGGCGGGGTCACCGTCAGGAACGCCAGCATTGCAGGGGTGTGGCTCGTCAGCCTCGGAGTCAGCATCGTCAACGTGGTCCCCGAGCGAGAGAACGACCAGCTGGTGACGGTCGCCGTGACGATGGCGGCACTGCTCGCCGTTTCCTTCTGCAGCGTCTCCGTGCTGCGCGTGCTGATTCGCCCCGGGCCGGGGGGCGGAGCTCTGAGGCGCGTGGACCAATCGAAGCGCAGGGCCTTCCTCACCATCGCGGCGATCATGGCCGTGTTGCTGCTGCGCTTCTTCGTCCTGGTGCCCGCCAACCTCATCCTCGGTCTGCAGCTGCTGCCGCCGCACGCCGCCTGCCTCGTCTCCTTCGCCTCGTCCTGGTTCTATCTGCCCAGCAGTTTGGTGTCGCCGCTCATGTTCCTGCACAGGACGGGACACCTGCCTCAGAGCTGCCTCCAGGGGGCGGTGTAGAGCTGCCTCTAGGGGGCGCCGTAGAGCTGGAGGATCGACCTGCTCTGGAGAACTGAGCTAAAACAGAGACCAAGTAAAAACAAATGAATTATAAATTCATGAATTATCGGGATCATTGTTTTCCTCCTGGGACGTCTTATTTCGCCAACATCGTCAACTTTCCCCATTCAAGGCCAAGTCACAGAGCTTCACCAGAAACAGACCATATTATAAACACAGGACTATAAATAACTGCACACACTCCCCTCCCTAACCACGCCCCAATCCGTCTGCGTTCATGACCTTTTCTCAACTCCCCGCCCCCTCCCCTACACACATGACCTGCTGTGTATGTCCCATGTCTTTATGCTTTCATGTACCGTATGTATATTGTAATTTTGCATATCTTCTTTTGAGCATTGAGTTACCTTGTGTCAGAAATGTGTGGTGTAAACAAAGTTGCATATGGTGTCCGAAAAAAATAAACTCGTACTGAATAAACATGCCCGGTGTCTGTCCTGGGTCTGAATGTCCTGGGTTTGAATGTCATGGGTTTGAATGTCCTGGGTTTGAATGTCATGGGTTTGAATGTCCTGGGTCTGAATGTCCTGGGTTTGAATGTCCTGGGTCTGAATGTCCTGGGTCTTTGAGTGTCTTGAAAAGCGCTATACAAATAAAATGCATTATTATTATTATTATTATCCTTTGATCGGACCCTAATAATCCCTTCCAGCCTTGAACCCGTTTAGACTGCGGGTTCCACTCCCGCACACGAACAGTGAAAGGCATGTTTATTACTGCACATATTCTGCCCTCGCACCAGCTAAAACAAGCATCATTCGATAAACCCCTGTGCTCCTCTTTGAGGGTGTTTAGTCAGATGGATGACAGTGTGTATGAGCACAAGGAACAACATGGATAAGCATTAAACTACTATTAAATATTGCTAGGAATACACAAATAAACATAACTGAAAATGTAAACAGGCTAACGTTAGCCGCGAGCTAACACTAACCGCGAGCTAACGGCTAATTAGCGTCTATGCTAACGCCTGTAAAAACGTCTCATATTGTGAAAATTCACACATCTAAACATAGCAAACCCACGTGGCAGTTAGCACTAAACATACATCAGAAAAACGGATAGTTTTCACGAGCTTACAAGCTGTGCTGGCTCAAGACACGGCTCTTTCTTCTCTCTAGTGAAACAGGAAGTGGCTAACGGCGGCACTTCCGGTGTTGTAAAAATAAAACAGACAATGTAAAAATATTGCTGAGAACAAATAATGGCTGTAAGAACCAATGGGCTTATGCACAGCTTCCCCACATGACGTCCTCCTGGACAGTCAGCCAGACGCTGGACTTCCTGTCAGCGATCGTTTACTTTCACAACCAGCAGGTCCCACACAAATATAGAGAAGCTCAGGATCTGGTTAAGGACAACGAGTTACTGATGGTGTCACAGAAACGTATTACAAACATCATGTTCGCTGTGAATCCTGCCCCAAAAGAAACGCCAGCGCTCGTAAGGGGCGGAGCTTTCATCTTAGAGCTAAATGATAATATAAAATGTAAACAAGTAAATATTATTTAAACTAACAGGATGATTCTTTTTGCGGAGGCTCGTTCAAAACTTTGCGCTAGTTTTATTTGTATTGCGTTAGCCGCGTTAGCCTCAAGACAAAAACATCCACCGTTATGAACACGGAGTTTCCTCCAGTGAAGTCGTTACGTCTCACGTAGTATATTTATCCTGCTCCGTCACATCTGAACTTTTACTTGCTGTCCTTTACCAAATCTTAAAGGGGGGGTATTTCAGTCCCATAGCACCAGTCTATATCCCACTACAATGATGACAAACCTTCTGTTGGTCTGTAAATGCAGTAAATTAGAATAACTGCCTTGTATAAAATGTCTCTCTCAAAATGGCTGTAGTGAATGTCTTGAAATAGGCCTCTGTCTCTTTAAGAACCTCTGAGCCTTTAGACACGCCCCCTCCACACGCTGTCTGTGGCATCAGTGGGGAGGGGGTTCTGCTGAGGAGCAGTGGTTGGTTACTCGGCTGGTGACCAAAGCTCGGAGGCGTCTCCAGGAGGTGGGGGCGTTCCTAGGAGGACTCAGGCAAACCTATCCCTAAAATGGCCGCCATCAGAGTTTTTACAGATTACTCAAAAATACGTGAATGTGCCAAGGCAACACTTCAGGAATGTTTTTAATGAGGGAGTGACAGAATAACATGATGGAAAGCTTGAAAAAGTTCATTTTGTATAATACCCCCCCTTTAAGCTAACGCTTCATTTCTGTGGTCCTGCTAATTTTAATGGGAAGAGAGAGCGGACAGGAAGGACAGCGTCTGGTTTACTGTCCAGGCGGAAATCACGTGGGGTCACTGTGCACACAGCCCATACTAAAGTACGTGAGGTTTTGTCCTTTTCCCCTGGACGTGTATCCGACCCACACAAAGCAGAAACTGACCTGAGTGTGAGTTAGCCTTTAGCTCGGAGACACTTTTAGACGCTGTATCTAAAGTCAGATCTCCAAAGGTCTGTACACTCATGAATGATTTCTAACTTTGACATTAATGAGGTCGATGGCTGACAACAGCTGAAAACATCTGGATCGTTTCATGCTAAATGCTAACGTACGGCTTGCTAACTGTGCCGCTCAGTAAACTCTTCCTCTGTAAAGCCGCTGCAGGTCCATAAAACAGGGAGACGTAATCAGTGCGGAAACGTTTATTTCTCCAAACATTTGTATTCGAGACAAACTCTCTCAGCACTGAGTTTTCCTTTGCAAAGAGAAGAAGTAAAAGCAGGATGGGAGTTTGACCGTCACCAAAAAGAGCCCTGTGTTTATTAAAGAGGAGGCTGGAGGAGCTGGTGAAGATCCATCAGCTGTCGACGCCCTGGACTTTGGAGACGCTGTGTTGAAGACAGGTTCCGCTCTCCGTTCTTCTCCGCATCGAACTCCTGAAAAACAGGCTGCCGTGAGCTCAGGCCGTTTGTCTCCAGGCCAGTCGTTTCTTTACCTCAGTTTTTGGGGCACTGGTTGAGAGAGTAGCCCGAGACGACAATCCCTTTCCCGTATGCTTTTTTCTCACTGGGCAGCCCGCTCATCAGGGCGCACAAATTCTTCCTGTTGGAGAGAGACATGATCAGAAGAGCAGTTTGAATGTTTGAAGTGAAAAAATAACTGTAAAATAACTGAAAAACGTCTTTTTCACGACTCCAAGTGACTTTTTGGCCCGAAACAAAAACGATCGCCACAAAAACATCTTGTCGTGGATTGTGGTGGAGTGAAGAAAATAAAATCCAAGCCAGTTTGGCTTTACCCCAATCCAAAAGCTTCTGGAAAAAAGGTGTGAAAATAGCGACAGAACTGAGACGTTGATGAAGATGTGACAAAAATGTGAGAAAACGTTGACAAAAAAGTGACGAAAAAATGTCACAAGAAATTGACAAAAAATGACGAAAAAATGTGATAAAAATTTGACAAAAATGTGATTAAAAAAATGACGAAAAAATGTGATAAAAATTTGACAAAAATGTGATTAAAAAAATGACGAAAAAATGTGATAAAAATTGGACCTAAAAATGACAAAAAATTGACGAAAATTGACGAAAAATGACAAAAATGTGACAAAAATGTACAAAAAAATTACCAAAAAATTACAAAAAATTACAAAAATTTGACCAAAAAATTACAAAAATGTGATTAATAATTGACGAAAAAATGACAAAAAAGTTACAAAAATGAGTTGAATACCCAACAAAAGAATGATGGAAAAAAAATCTGGTGACGCGAGGAAAAAGATCCTCTCAGTTCAGGCGGGAGTTAAGAGGTTAAATCTGGTGGTTCAATTTACCCCAAGACTTGGTTCATCTTCCCCTGATCCTGGGGTCCCACATGTTTAAAACCCTGCAGGTTCTTTAGAGTTACCTGAAGTCTGTGGTCCACTTGGAGGTGAGGTACTGGAAGAAGCCACAGCGAGGTTCGGCCGTGCACTTCTTCTGACAGTCCTCAGCGCTGGCCACGTTGTTGATCCTTCCAACATTGCTCGTTCTGTGGAACATCGTGTCGACCGCCAGCTTCTTACACTCGTCTTTACCTACAGGGTCACGTGTTTCTCAAGTTCAGCTTCTCCCAAAAAACACATTCTAAACACCAAGACACAACGATGACATCGAAACCTGACCCTAAAGGGATACTTCAGGCACAGGGCCTCATTTCCTAGTTATCCAGAGCGTTGTACTGGCCGCTGGACTGGCCATCGGGAGATTCGGGAGTTTTCCCGGTGGGCCGACGTACTTTTGGGCGGATTGGGCCAGTCAGATCGAGATAATGCCTGTTATACCTTTCATTGGCCCACAATTAGCGGGAAAAGCCATTCGATTATCTGTCTTTATGTAGATGCATTTACACAACTCCTCCACTAGAGGGATGTGACGCCTTTTATTTGCCTGGCTCTGCCACACTCTGCCCTGTCCATTCCATGCAGGGAATCAGTCTGGTCACGGAGCAATTGGAGCAGTTTGAAGGGGCGGGCCTAACGCGCACAGATTGTCAGTGAAATAAACCAATTAGCGATTAGCGGACGTGACGACAGCTGTGTCCAATTAAAAAAATATGAAGTGAATATAAACTCACGCGGAGAACGCGAGGCAAAATCCTTGACTACTTCATCCAATGATTAGTTTTGGCTGATGTTAACGTTAATTGAACTAAAAACACAGAGGTGCAGCGAGTGACGTAACCTTCTCATTTCTCTGTGACGGTCGTGATTGGTTCGGTTCGGCCTTAGCCGCCAATCAACAACTTGTCTACCGTGCGTGGCCAGACCCACCTTCTTTCTGCACGAAAGAAGGTGGGTGTGGTTTATCAGGCTAGCCTTTTATGCCCCTCTGGTGGTGCTTTATTGAGTCATGGTTCAGATAATCTGGTATAATGAGCGATGGGCCTCTCGGACATAACCCTCATGCCCCTCACATTGCGAATATAAGAGGAAATAGTTTATTGTATCTCCCTCCAGGACCCACAGAACCTCAGACCTCTATTTTTATACATTTTAGACAAATGTTTGCAAAGAAGTGCATGCTGGGAGTTGTCAGGTGACTCTGTCTTGCCCCTCGTCGTCAGTGCAGTTTGGAAATCTTCTAGTTTCCATTAAAAGGATTTACAATGTTTGGCCTTTTTGTGATTTCTATTCTCACTCCACACCTCCATAACTCTGAGGTGAGTTTTACCATTTCATCTTCATCTACAGTGGGATCATTTGGTTGGTTTTGAGAAGTTTATTTGTGTCGCGAGTGGAACTTCATTAATGGAATGCACATTTTAAAATTAAGAAGTTTCACAAAAGTTCCTTCAAGTTATAAATGAAAAGATTAAAGTGTTGAGTCTCTGAGGCGTTAGCTTGAATTCAGCAGAAACAAAATGCAACTCTTGTCCTTGATTCGTAGCTTATACTGTTTTAGTTCAAGCCAAGGGCTCATTGTTTTGCTCATCACCTCCACTATTGCATTGAATATGACAGTTCTTTTTTTTAGAGGACCCAAAAAGTTCGTCTTTTGACCCAAAAGTCCCGGGACGATGTTTTCTGCCAGTCCAGCCCTGGTTGTAGTCCTTACATTTGAAGAGTTTAGTGGTGCTAGGCTAGTGCTAGGCTAGTGCGTGTCTATGGTAACTAGTAGCCTGCCTTAAAAACCTCTTCTCCCAAACGTTGCCATATCTGATTTGTAGAAGCTCCTTTGTGAATTCCACATGTAGTGATGCGGCCGCAGGTAAACAAACTAATGTACTAAACTAATGCACTAGCCTAGCACTAGCTTAGTACTAGCCTAGCACTAGCCTAGCACTAGCCTAGTACTAGCCTAGCACTAGCCTAGCACTAGCTTAGTACTAGCCTAGCACTAGCCTAGCACTAGCTTAGTACTAGCTTAGTACTAGCCTAGCACTAGCCTAGCACTAGCTTAGTACTAGCCTAGCACTAGCCTAGCACTAGCCTAGTACTAGCCTAGCACTAGCCTAGCACTAGCTTAGTACTAGCCTAGCACTAGCCTAGCACTAGCCTAGTACTAGCCTAGCACTAGCCTAGCACTAGCTTAGTACTAGCCTAGCACTAGCCTAGTACTAGCTTAGCACTAGCCTAGCACTAGCTTAGTACTAGCCTAGCACTAGCCTAGCACTAGCTTAGTACTAGCCTAGCACTAGCCTAGTACTAGCCTAGCACTAGCCTAGCACTAGCTTAGTACTAGCCTAGCACTAGCCTAGCACTAGCCTAGTACTAGCCTAGCACTAGCCTAGCACTAGCTTAGTACTAGCCTAGCACTAGCCTAGCACTAGCCTAGCACTAGCCTAGCACTAGCCTAGCACTAGCCTAGCACTAACCTAGTACTAGCCTAGCACCACTAAACTCTTCAGATATAAGAACTGCATGAATTAAAAAATATATCTCTCCAGAAAACAACGCTGTGGAGGAAATGAGGCCCTATGACATAAATCCTGAAATATCCCTTTAATGCTGTTTTACATTTGCATTTTTCTTATTGTTTTCCCAATTTTCCCCCCTCACTTTTGTCTTTTATGACGAGTATTTTCCCATTTTTGACACACACACATTGGAGATGAACCTTGTAAACGTGCAGCTCTCACAGTGTTGTTCTGTTTTCTGGTTCGAGATGATAAATATTTGAGTGTAGGTAGAAAGCACATGTGGGCGTGGCTGCAGCTTTACCTGGGGGCTTGGGTTGGCAGCCTTTGAGGGAGTAGCCGGACGTCACCCCGCCGTATGCGTAGCTCCCGTAGGAGGGGTTCGTCAGCAATTGGCACGCTTTCCACCTGAGGGACACATTCACAGCTTTGACTCGGACCAGGAAGTGTCGGACGCGTGGGAACCTCACCTGGAGAAGTAGGCGAAGAACAAGCAGCGCGGATGTGCGGTGCACTTGGCCTGACAGGCCCCCACCGAAGAGGCTCTCGGTTGCCCAATCCACCTTCCATCGAGGGCCGTACCCCTCAGCAGCCTTTTGTTACAGCCTGGAGGACAAACAGCAGCTCTTCAGTTCTTACCAAAGCTTTAAAGCAGCACTAAGTAACTCTTCCCCCTAGAGGCCATAAGCGCAACTGCAGGTGTTGAAGCAAGTTACGATTTGTTAACTTATTAATTGTCTTGGAAGGTAAATACTATGCTGACAGGAAAGGTGAAGGGAGAGAGGGATATTACACATCCAATTATACAATGGAAATAAGTTCCACTCAAACTTGGCTGTAAATACTGTTTAACCTCTTAACTCCCGCCTGAACCGAGAGGATCTTTTTCCTCACACCGTCAGATTTTTTTGTAATTTTTTGTCACATTTTTGTTATTTTTTCATCCATTTTTTTGTCATTTTTTTGTCAAATTTTTATCAATTTTTTTTATCAATTTTTTTATCAATGTTTTCTCAGTTTTTTGACACATTTCCATCATTGTTTTCGTCTCAGTTTTGTTGATATTTTCTCACCTTTATTCCAGAAGCTTTTGGATTGGGGTAAAGCCAAACTGGAGAAAATGTGCTTGGTTCAGGTGGGAGTTAAGGGCTTAGCTTTGCCCGTTAGCATGTTAGCTTCTTCTTCGTGATTCCATTAGTGTGTATTGGTTGCTCCGGTCCGGTGGCAGGTCCGGTCAAGTTTCAAACATAGTTTGGCATCCGCACAGTAAAGTGAAGATTACTGCACGGATTTCGAACTACTCCTGGTATTATTACGCCTTACAATATAGTCCCCCCTTTTATCCGCTTAGAAAATCCACATTGTTTAATGTTGTGTAATTATACTTTGTAGTGGAACACTTCACGTAACCATATTTAAATAGGGAAAACGTGGAAGAGCTTGGTAGCTTCTATCTTGACCTGTTTTGGAGCTATAGAGGAGAGAGGGAGGGGCTAAATGCTAACGCCGTCTGCGCTGTGTTTACGTGACTGAAGGCACGGGGGAAGATCAGACAGGTCCTAAAGAACTCGCCAAAGCTCAGGTAAGAACATATCTCAGTATGGAAAAACGGTGGCCTGTTCCTTTAAGCTTTCATGGCTGCTGTTGTAGTGCTATGCTGCTTTCGAAATCCTGATTGCAAAAGACTTCATACATCAGATGCAGTAAGGAACTCTTTTCGTCGGGCACTGACTAAAGATTCTAAAACTTTGTCCAGGACAGAGCTTCGAGATAGGACGATGGTTGTTTAGATTAGAGGGATCACCTCCCTTCAACAATGGTACAACGTAAGCCGATTTCCAAATTTGCGGAATATTGTTTGTGGACATATTAAACAGATTTGCTAGTGGTGGAGCAATAATATCTGCTGCAAGTTTCAAAAAGTAAGGTTCAAGATGTACATATGGCTCCGTCGAAGAGTTTTCTGACCTCTGTCTCCACTAAGCCTCTGTGGATATCTGCTCACTCTGCGAGCTCTCACTCAGACTTTGCTCAGATGTGGAACTTCAGGTGTTCAGATGTCATGGATGGTTTTTGAAAAGTTTAAATAAAGCTCTGTGTGAAAGAGGGTCGTGGTCTTACCGGCGTGGGCGGCGGCGCAGAGGCCGAGCAGCAGCAGCAGCAGCACCTGGGTCTTCATCATCATCATCGCAGAGTCGAGGAGAAGATGCACCTGAGCAGCACCTCGCCTGTGCTTTTATAGAGCGCCCTCTGCAGGTGACATTTACCAAAGAGGCTCGTCCTGAAGGGAAAGGTCGACAATAAGCTCTTTGGTCAATATCTTCACTTTACTGGACTGAATCCGCTTTGCTGAAGTAAATGTCAGGAAGGTTCAGCTCCAGGACGCAGCTCCGGGTTTAAGGAAGGTCACGCAGAGGCCTGGCCCGGGACGGAGGTGGAGTGTGTTTTCTTAATATGAACTTATTCACACGTTTCTAGCACCGTCCTGTTCGTCTGAAAAGCGGACTTTGCAAAGACCCGGGTCCAGAAGTTCCCGGGCCCAGCTGCTCCCGGGTCCAGAAGTTCCCGGGCCCAGCTGCTCCTGGACGGTCCCGGATCCAGAGGTTCCCGGGCCCAGCTGCTCCCGAGTCCAGAAGTTCCCGGGCCCAGCTGCTCCCGAGTCCAGAAGTTCCCGGGCCTAGCTGCTCCCGGATCCAGAGGTTCCCGGGCCCAGCTGCTCCCGGGTCCAGAAGTTCCCGGGCCCAGCTGCTCCCGGGTCCAGCTGCTCCCGGGTCCAGAAGTTCCCGGGCCCAGCTGCTCCCGGGTCCAGAGGTTCCCGGGCCCAGCTGCTCCCGGGTCCAGAAGTTCCCGGGCCCAGCTGCTCCCGGGTCCAGCTGCTCCCGGATCCAGAGGTTCCCGGGCCCAGCTGCTCCCGGGTCCAGAAGCTCCCGGGTCCAGAAGTTCCCGGGCCCAGCTGCTCCCGGGTCCAGCTGCTCCCGGGTCCAGAAGTTCCCGGGCCCAGCTGCTCCCGGATCCAGAGGTTCCCGGGCCCAGCTGCTCCCGGGTCCAGAAGTTCCCGGGTCCAAGTGCTCCCGGGTCCAGAAGCTCCCGGATCCAGATGCTCCTGGGTCCAGCTGCGCCCGGGTCCAGCTGCTCTTAGACTGTCCCGGGTCCAGAAGTTCCCGGGTCCAACTGCTCCCGGGTCCAGCTGCTCCCGGGTCCAGCTGCTCTTAGACTGTCCCGGGTCCAGAAGTAAAACTACAGGTGGCAGTAAGGCAGATGTAAAGCTTTTTAAAGCCATTTTGATGCTTAAATAAAAGCAGATTCTTGAATTCCTCAACAAAGTGAAGCCTCAGAGAAACACAGATCCACCTTTGGTTCCATGTTTTTCTACCAGTTTATCTGTTTGTGAATGAGCTACAGAAATAAACTCGACCGTGAACACTTTTATTCGGCTGTAAGTCATTCCCTCTCGTCCTGTTCAAGCTCATTTCCTAATTTTAATCTTGGAAGCGTCTGAAATGTCATGAAACAGCTCCGTGTCTCTTTCCACACGTGTTTAGGAAAGTACACGCGTGTGACATTTACACACAGCTTTAGACCAGGATCCAGGTCCTGGAAGAGGCCGCTCTTCACAAACTGACCGTCACATTTGTAAACGGAACAGAAATGGTTACAGTGAGAAGTCGCTGACGTTTGACCTTTAGGTTGAGCTGGTAAATGAGCTACAGCAAAAGGCGAAAGGCAATAATCCAGGCCGTTTTCTTCATGTCGAATCCATGTGAAATAAACAGTGTCTGATTCCACTGGCTCTTTAGTTTGGCATATGGTGAAGTTATAGCAGATGGTAATCCGGACCCCAGGGCGAGGAGTGGACAACAAGACAATATCAAATACTGAGGACCGATACTTTTACCCCAGTACTGTCACATTTTTGTCACATTTTAGTTGAATTTTTGTCACATTTTAGTTGAATTTTTGTCACATTTTACTTGAATTTTTGTCACATTTTAGTTGATTTTTTGTCACATTTTTGTTGAATTTTTGTCACATTTTTGTTGAGTTTTTGTCACATTTTAGTTGATTTTTTGTCACATTTTTGTTGAATTTTTGTCACATTTTTGTTGAGTTTTTGTCACATTTTAATTGAATTTTTGTCACATTTTTGTTGAATTTTTGTCACATTTTAATTGAATTTTTGTCACATTTTTATTGAGTTTTTGTCACATTTTTGTTGAATTTTTGTCATATTTTTGTCATTTTTTGGTTGAATTTTTGTCACATTTTTGTTGAATTTTTGTCACATTTTTGTTGAGTTTTTGTCACATTTTTGTAGAATTTTTGTCACATTTTTGTTGAGTTTTTGTCACATTTTTGTTGAGTTTTTGTCACATTTTTGTTGAGTTTTTGTCACATTTTTGTTGAGTTTTTGTCACATTTTTTTTTGCGTTTACATCCTTGTTTACTTCTCATTTTTTGTGGCTATTTTGGTGTTTTTTCCCAAGAAGCTTTTTGATTAGGGTAAAACCAAACTGGAGAAAATAGGATCTGTTCAGGTGGGAGTTAAGAGGTTAAAGGAACAGGCCACCGTTTTTACACACTGAGATTCTTACCTGAGCTTAGACGAGTTGATGTGTACCTGTCTGGTCTTTGTGCGTGCCCTCAGTCACGCAAAACGACCAAACATGTTGCTAGCCTTTGGCCTCTCCCAGTGTATTCCTATGGCTCCAAACGGGGTGAAGTTAGTGCAGCCTCATTAACGACGACACACGTCACCGCGTACATCAGAAGTATTTTATTGAAGTACTTTTGAGACGAAACGGCCACATTCTTCTTTCAGCAGGAAACAAAGCAACGTTTGATCAAATTAAGGCTAAAATCGCACTAAGTCACTTTAAAATCCAAAACACACGGTTTCATTCAGAGTCAGAACAGACGTCGCTGAAAAGAGGAAATAACAAATCAAATCAATAAATAGGTTTAAATAAATAAATACATAGAAAACAATCAATAAACACTTGACTCTCCCACATTCGGCGCCATTTGAAGAAATTAAAGGGGGGGTATTCCGCAAAATGGACTTGTTCAAGCTTTCCATCATGTTATTAAGTCACTCCCTCATTAAAAACATGCCTGAAGTGTTGCCTTGGCACATTCACGTATTTTTGAGTAATCTGTAAAAACTCTGATGGCGGCCATTTTAGGGATAGGTTTGCCTGAGTCCTCCTAGGAACGCCCCCACCTCCTGGAGACGCCTCCGAGCTTTCGTCACCAGCCGAGTAACCGACCACTGCTCCTCAGCAGAACCCCCTCCCCACTGATGCCACAGACAGCGTGTGGAGGGGGCGTGTCTAAAGGCTCAGAGGTTCTTAAAGAGACAGAGTCCTATTTCAAGACATTCACTACAGCCATTTTGAGAGAGCAACAACAAGGCAGTTATTCTAATTTACTGCATTTACAGACCAACAGAAGGTTTGTAATCATTGTAGTGTGATATAGACTGGTGCTATGGGACTGACAAAAGCAGAATACCCCCTCTTTAAGAACATTTTAAAACACCTTAGATTATAAAGTTAAATGCGCTCAAATAATGTCTTTAATTTAAACGTACTAAGATGTGTGTAATATGTGATTCAGAATCCCCACTGACCCAACTAAGCCAGAAGATGAGAACATGCACACAGCTCAGCACTAACCACTGTGCCATCACAGCTCAGCACTAACCACTCTGCCATCACAGCTCAGCACTAACCACTCTGCCATTACAGGCTAGGGCTGACCAATGGCCGCTGGCTGCTCTGCTTTATGACCACGACACTGGGGGCCGCCATTGCTGTAGTACCTCCATATCGCCACCAGGCCCCCATTGAAAAGCATTGGAGTTTAGACGCCTTAAAAACCACTTTAAAGCCTGGTTTCTATTCTTTCAACACTAGACTAGGCTGATCTTCCTCCTGAGATAACGCTGGGTTAATCATAATCTATGAAACCAGGCTGGTTTTCGTAAGAAGAATTTTTGAAATCTCGTACTTAATGAGGGCCGGACTGTTAGCATTGGAGCAGCGTGAGCTACACGTCACGCAAGGGCGGAGTCTACGGTGAAGATCCCGCCCTTATGTCCTTTTTAGGAACATGCTTCGTCAGAGCTGGGGAGGAGGAGTCTGTAAATCCTCCATGAATTCCCCCTCGGCCGTGGTCATTATGGTAAACGGGGAGGAGTGAGCAGAAGACGTCCATTTTTTTTTACAGTCTATGGGGCTAACCACTCTGCCATCACAGGGCTAACCACTCTGCCATCACAGGGCTAACCACTCTGCCATCACAGGGCTAACCACTCTGCCATCACAGGGCTAACCACTCTGCCATCACAGGGCTAACCACTCTGCCATCACAGGGCTAACCACTCTGCCATCACAGGGCTAACCACTCTGCCATCACAGGGCTAACCACTCTGCCATCACAGGGCTAACCACTCTGCCATCTGCCACAATCCTATTTCCAAACAGAACGTTACAAAAAGGGCAGAGCTTAAGACACAGAATCGAAGGCCTGACGACACGAGCAACATGCGCTTTCTCAGATCCACATTCCACTTCAGACAATCTGCGTATGAACAAAGGTCGTATGTACAGGCCCCGCCCACGGACCACGGGGCGGGCGGTTCTCATTCGTTTACCAAGAGGAGCGACGGCGCTTCTCCAACGACTCACGCCGAACAAACCCCAAGAAGGCGGAGCTCACGAGAGTTTATTGAGAACGTCTCGCCGCCATGTTTTCCTTCGTGTCTAAACGTTTGGACACTTTCGAAAAGACTTTTGTACAATCGATGTTCTCACACAAGTCCGTGAGGCGGTGATCGACGATCGCTCCTGCGTCGGCGTCCAGGGGGAATCACAAAATGAGCGAGAGGGTTTCAGTTTTCTGGTGAGCGAGTGAAGAAGAAGCTACGATGGTGTCGGTGAATCCGCTCGAACCTCGAACTCGTGACGGGAAACAGACGACGAAGTTTGAAACAGTTATCTTTCTAGTCAAGCTGAACACTGACCAGGAGGGGGCGCTGTGGGGATACGGGTCCAGGAGGAGGAGCTGTGGGGATACGGGTCCAGGAGGAGGAGCTGTGGGGATACGGGTCCAGGAGGAGGAGCTGTGGGGATACGGGTCCTGAAGGGGGCGCTGTGGGGATACGGGTCCAGGAGGAGAAGGGAGATACGGGTCCAGGAGGAGGAGCTGTGGGGATACGGGTCCTGAAGGGGGCGCTGTGGGGTCCAGGAGGAGACGCTGTGGGGATACGGGTCCTGAAGGGGGCGCTGTGGGGATACAGGTCCTGAAGGGGGCGCTGTGGGGATACGGGTCCAGGAGGAGGAGCTGTGGGGATACGGGTCCAGGAGGAGGAGCTGTGGGGATACGGGTCCAGGAGGAGGAGCTGTGGGGATACAGGTCCAGGAGGAGGAGAAGGGAGATACGGGTCCAGGAGGAGGAGCTGTGGGGATACGGGTCCAGGAGGAGGAGCTGTGGGGATACGGGTCCTGAAGGGGGCGCTGTGGGGTCCAGGAGGAGGAGCTGTGGGGTCCAGGAGGAGGAGCTGTGGAGATACGGGTCCAGGAGGAGACGCTGTGGGGATACGGGTCCAGGAGGAGGAGCTGTGGGGATACGGGTCCAGGAGGAGGAGCTGTGGGGATACAGGTCCAGGAGGAGGAGAAGGGAGATACGGGTCCAGGAGGAGGAGCTGTGGGGATACGGGTCCAGGAGGAGGAGCTGTGGGGATACGGGTCCTGAAGGGGGCGCTGTGGGGTCCAGGAGGAGGAGCTGTGGGGTCCAGGAGGAGGAGCTGTGGAGATACGGGTCCAGGAGGAGACGCTGTGGGGATACGGGTCCAGGAGGAGGAGCTGTGGGGATACGGGTCCAGGAGGAGGAGCTGTGGGGATACGGGTCCAGGAGGAGGAGCTGTGGGGATACGGGTCCAGGAGGAGGTGCTGTGGGGATGCCGGTCCTGAAGGGGGCGCTGTGGGGTCACTGCAGGTAGCGATAGACCTTGAAGCAGTGGTTCCCGGAGTCGGCCACCACCACGTGTCCGTCGGAGGTGAGCGCCAGCCCCTGCGGCCCGTACAGAGGGTCGGCCGACGTGTTGATGTACGACAGGAACGAGCCGCTGCCGTCGAACACCTGCAGGAACACAGACAGACAGGGGGCGCTAGAGTACACTCCCCTCATATTAATCATTTTAATTCCACAATTACAATAAATCTGAGCTCATGCCACTCCTTAAGAATCACAAACTCTGCATCAAACAGAGGAATGAGGGGAATTTCAATATTCAAAAGTAAATCCGAGTAAAAACTACTGTGATTTAAACCGGCTGATAAACGTATCCAGTGGATCAGTGTCATTATTTCCTGCCAGTCTGAATTGAATGCTCTCTGAAGACCCAGACCTGGATGCGGCTGTTGCCCCAGTCGGCCACGATGATGTTCCCGTTGGCGTCGACGGCGACTCCGGTCGGAGCGTTGAACTGACCGTTCCCTTCGCCGTTGGAGCCGAACTTCAGCACCAGCTCCCCGTCCAGAGAGAAAACCTGAGAGACGGAGCGAGGAACATTTACAGAAGTGACTGTGGAGCCTCTGCTGTAGATCCATGTGAGGGAGAAGGTGGAGCAGGTCGTTTCACTTCCTGGATAAACTCGTACCTTTACAGAGTGATTGTGGAAGTCGGTCACGATGATCTCGTTGTTCTTGTTGACGGCAGCGAAGTGAGGACCTTTGGAACAGAACATGAACATTATGGATTCTAGAAGATCTTTAATCCGACAGAGGAACGTCTCCGCGTCTCACCGGCGAACTGTCGGTCTCCGGTGCCGCGGGAGCCGAACTTGTTGACGAGTTTCCCGCTGGTCTGGAACACGAACACGGTGCAGGCCTTGTTATCCACCACGATCACGTGACCGTTCTGATCCACGGACACGCCTTTGGGTCCCATCAGGCGCCCGGAGCCCAGCTTCGTCTGGAAACACCATCAACAAGGGCCTTTTTATCTCCCAAAAAAACACCAAAATATCCACAAAAAATGAGAAGAAAGCAAGGATGTAAACGCAACCAAAATGTGACAAAAATTCAACAAAAATGTGACAAAAATGTGACAAAAATTCAACAAAAATGTGATAAAAATTTAAAAAAAAAAAAAGACAAAAATTCAACAAAAAATGACAAAAATTCAACAAAAATGTGACAAAAATTCAACAAAAAAGTGACAAAAAAGTGACAAAAATTCAACAAAAAGTAACAAAAACTCAACAAAAATGTGACAAAAACTCAACAAAAATGTGACAAAAATTTAAGAAAAAAAAAGACAAAAATTTAACAAAAAATGATAAAAATTCAACAAAAATGTGATAATTTTTTTTTAAAAAAATGACAAAAATTCAACAAAAATGTGACAAAAATTCAACAAAAAAGTGACAAAAATTCAACAAAAATGTGACAAAAATTCAACAAAAAAGTGACAAAAATTCAACAAAAAAGTGACAAAAATTCAGCAAAATGTAACAAAAATTCAACAAAAAAGTGACAAAAATTCAACAAAAAAGTGACAAAAATTCAGCAAAATGTAACAAAAATTCAACAAAAAAGTAACAAAAATTCAACAAAAATGTGACAAAAATTTAACAAAAAATGATAAAAATTCAACAAAAATATGATAATTTTTTTTTTTAAAAAAGACAAAAATTTAACAAAAAATGACAAAAATTCAACAAAAATGTGACAAAAATTCAACAAAAAAGTGACAAAAATTCAACAAAAAAGTGACAAAAATTCAACAAAAAAGTGACAAAAATTCAACAAAAAGTAACAAAAACTCAACAAAAATGTGACAAAAATTCAACAAAAATGTGACAAAAATTAAACAAAAAAGTGACAAAATTTCAACAAAATGTAAACAAAAACTCAACAAAAATGTGACAAAAATTCAACAAAAATGTGACAAAAAAAATGACAAAAATTCAACAAAAATGTGACAAAAAACAACAAACAAAACAACAACAAAAAAATGACAAAAACTCGCTCAGAATCAACCCTAACCGCCCACACTGTCCCGCCCACACTGCCCCGCCCACGCTCTGCCCACACCGCCCCGCCCACGCTCTGCCCACACTCCCGTGTCTTTACGCACCTTGAACTTGCCGTCTCCGTTGAAGATGCTGACCCACTTGTTGTCGTAATCGGCGATGATGATGTCGCCGCTGGGGTGCACGGCGACGCCCGTGGGCCTCTGCAGCTGCCCCGGGGAGCGGCCGCGCACGCCGAACCGGCTCAGGAACTCGCCCTGAGCCGAGAAGATCTGACGGAGAGACCAGGGTTAAACTCAGGGCAAACCTGCTCAGGAGCTCTCCTTAAACTGAGAAGATCTGACAGAGAGACCAGGGTTAAACTCAGGCTGAAACCTGCTCAGGAACTCTCTCTAAACTGAGAAGATCTGACAGAGAGACCAGGGTTAAACTCAGGCTGAAACCTGCTCAGGAACTCTCCTTAAACTGAGAAGATCTGACAGAGAGACCAGGGTTAAACTCGGGCTGAAACCTGCTCAGAAACTCTCTCTAAACTGAGAAGATCTGACAGAGAGACCAGGGTTAAACTCAGGCTGAAACCTGCTCAGGAGCTCTCCTTAAACTGAGAAGATCTGACAGAGAGACCAGGGTTAAACTCAGGCCAAAACCTGCTCAGGAGCTCTCCTTAAACTGAGAAGATCTGACAGAGAGACCAGGGTTAAACTCAGGGCAAACCTGCTCAGGAGCTCTCCTTAAACTGAGAAGATCTGACAGAGAGACCAGGGTTAAACTCAGGCCAAAACCTGCTCAGGAACTCTCCTTAAACTGAGAAGATCTGACAGAGAGACCAGGGTTAAACTCAGGCTGAAACCTGCTCAGGAACTCTCTCTAAACTGAGAAGATCTGACAGAGAGACCAGGGTTAAACTCAGGCTGAAACCTGCTCAGGAACTCTCCTTAAACTGAGAAGATCTGACAGAGAGACCAGGGTTAAACTCAGGCCAAAACCTGCTCAGGAGCTCGCCCTGAGCAGAGAAGATCTGACAGAGAGACCAGGGTTAAACGCAGGCCAAAACCTGCTCAGGAGCTCTCCTTAAACTGAGAAGATCTGACAGAGAGACCAGGGTTAAACTCAGGCTAAAACCTGCTCAGGAGCTCTCTCTGAACTGAGAAGATCTGACAAAGAGACCAGGGTTAAACTCAGGCTAAAACCTGCTCAGGAACTCTCTCTAAACTGAGAAGATCTGACGGAGAGACCAGGGTTAAACAGGCTGAAACCTGCTCAGGAACTCTCCTTAAACTGAGAAGATCCTCAGTATATGACATTGAACTTTGACTGAGCAGAGGGAGGCGGCACCTGGACGTTCTGGTTGTTGCTGTCTGCGATGAGGATCCTGTCGCTGGACGAGGCCACGCCCTGGAGGTTGGTGAACTCGCCCTTGTTCCTGCCTTTGGTTCCTGAAGAGAGAGCAGGTTTAAACACAGAGGTAAGTGAGTCGGGGAGAGCGTCCCGTACCGATGCGGAAGATGAGGTCGTCCTCGATGGGGTTCTGGTGTTTGCGTCTCGGCGTGCCCAAAGCGCTGCTGGCCCGCTTGGAGCCCTTCTTCTTCTGCCCGGGGGACTTCCCACGCCGCTTGGCCCCGTCGGAGGAGCCGGTGGAGGGCGTGGCGTTGGCCGCGGAGTTGGTGGCGGTGGTGGTGGACGGAGACACCTGCGAGAACGACGAGAACGTGAACGGTCTGCACTGAGTGTCCAGGCTGAGTTTGCATGAATGAAGTCCTGGTGTGGCGATGTGGGCGTGGCCTCACCTCGATGTCCGACGCCCGGGACACGCTGAGCCTGAAGGGGCTGCCCTTGATGTGCTGGTCGTAAAGGCGCAGGGCCAGGGAGAAGTCTCCCTCTTTGGGGACCATGTAGACGAACTCGTACGTGCCGTTCTTATGGTCCACGATCTCGCCGTCCACGATGCTGCCGTCGGGAGTGAACACCTGCAAGGGTTCAGAACAGTGATAATTTTGACAACATATTTTAATTTAGTTTTAGTCTTAGTCTTTTGACGAAAATGTAATTCAATTTTAGTCTAGTTTTAGTCGACTAAAATTGCAAGTAAATTTAGTCGACTAAATTTAAGACGAATTTAGTGGACTTTGCATTGATAATATTCATTATAATCATATTTAATGTTGTTCCTCTGCTTCATGGAGCTGCTCCACATGAACAAAGCTCAGAGCTGTTCATTTGGCAGAGAATTTACATGATCTGAGGCTCTTTCAGACGCTCAGTAGAAGTTTGGATGATTTTAGTCTCTCCTTTTCATTTTTATTTTGTCTTATTTTAGTCGACTAAAATATCTGGACATTTTAGTCATAGTTTTAGTCTCATTAAAACTTTTAATTTAGTTTTAGTCCAATTTTAGTCGGAAAAAATAACACTTTGACTAAAATTAAGACTAAATATTTTAGTCGACGAATTTAATATTTATCTTCACTTTACTGCGCGGTTCACAATCAGACCGTCTGTCCCGGAGGAGGCTCGGATCATCTTCACTTTACTGCACGGACGCCGAACTACTCCTGGGATTATTACGCCTTACAATATAGTTCCCCTTTTTATCCGCTTAGAAAATCCACATTGTGTAATTTTGTGTAATTATACTTTATCATGTAACACATTTAACCTCTTACCACTCGCCTAAACCAAATGCATTCTGTCCTCTTTGGTTATAATATAGGCCTGTGTAGCACCTAATTTGAAAGCTAAGACCCACAAAACTGATCTTTTTCCTCACGTTGTTGCTGTGTTGTGTCACCTTTTGTATGTTTTTTTCATTTTTGTGACTGTGATTTTTGTCACTTTTTGTTGCAGTTTTGGTCATTTTTTTGTTGAATTTTTGTCAATTTTTTGTCAAATTTTTGTCACATTTTTGTTGAATTTTTGTTGATTTTTTGTCACATTTTTGTTGAATTTTTGTTGAATTTTTGTTGAATTTTTGTCGCATTTTTGGTCATTTTTTTGTTGAATTTTTGTCTCTTTTTTTTAAATTTTTGTCAAATTTTTGTCACATTTTTATTGATTTTTGTTGAATTTTTGTTGAATTTTTGTTGAATCTTTGTCACATTTTTTATTTATTTTTGTCACATTTTTGTTGCGTTTACATCCCTGTTTTCTTCTCATTTTTTGTGGCTATTTTGGTGTTTTTTCCTAAGAAGCTTTTTGATTTGGGTAAAGCCAAACTGGAGAAAATGGGATCCGTTCAGGTGGGAGTTAAGAGGTTAATCCGGCCCCTGTAGAGCAGACATTCCAGACTGTGTAAAAACAGAAGTCTCAGCCCAGTCCTGTGCGGAGTTATGCATTTCTAAGGAAGAACCAGAATGCTCATTCTAGGGGGCATTACACTCAAAAAAAGGGGGAAATTGGAATTTTTGGAAAAAATGGGAAACAAAGTTGAAAAATAGTTTTAAATAAATAAATAAATGCATGCATTAAAAAAAAGCAAAAATGGGGAGAAAGTAGAAAAAACGACAAAATGACAAAAAGTAGAAAAAGAAATGAGGAATGATTGGAGGAAAAAATCAGCAGAAAATTAGGGGGGAGTAAATGAATAAATAAAAAAAAGTGGAAAACATTCTTTAAATATGTTGGAGGAAATGGGAAAAAATAGGGAAAGAATTGAGAAAAATGTGAAAAAATAGGTAGTGAAAAATTATTTTAAAAAAGGTTTATCAGGCCCAAAGTGCTTTACAGGAGGAACCATTCACTCTCTCATTCAGACAGACAGACACTGATAATAAAGAAACAAAAAGAAAGAAAGAAAGAGAAAGAAAGAAAGAGAAAGAAAGAAAGAAAGAAAGAAAGAGAAAGAAAGAAAGAGAAAGAAAGAGAAAGAAAGAAAGAAAGAAAGAAAGAAAGAAAGAGAAAGAAAGAAAGAAAGAGAAAGAGAAAGAAAGAAAGAAAGAGAAAGAAAGAAAGAAAGAGAAAGAAAGAGAAAGAAAGAAAGAAAGAAAGAAAGAAAGAAAGAAAGAAAGAAAGAAAGAAAGAAAGAAAGAAAGAAAGAGAAAGAAAGAAAGAAAGAGAAAGAAAGAAAGAAAGAAAGAAAGAGAAAGAAAGAAAGAAAGAGAAAGAAAGAGAAAGAAAGAAAGAAAGAAAGAAAGAAAGAAAGAAAGAAAGAAAGAAAGAAAGAAAGAAAGAAAGAAAGAAAGGAAGAAAGGAAGAGTAAAACATTGGGGGAGGAGTGTGTTTATTGGAGCGCCCTCACCTCCGCCGACAGGATGGCGTTGCCGTTCTTGCAGGCCCCTCCGGACTTGTCGCGCGTCACTATGGTAACGGAGGCCGGGTGTCCCACGATGCACTGCTCCAGGCCGGCGCCCATGGCCTCGCTCTGACTGGCCACGGCGCTGCGGAGACGGAGGCGACACAGGCGTCATTATTAAAGGAACAAAACGACCTTTGAACCCGAGGGGACGGAGCCGAGTCGCACGGCACGACTGACCCGCTGTGTGAGGGGTCAGTACAGTGTGTCTGTGAAGGCTCTCACTCATCCAGGGATCGCCCATCGTAGAAAGGTTAAATCATGGACTGGACTGGGTTTTGAGGAAGTTGAGGACAGAAAGAGTCGGTTCCTCCTCCTCATTTAGAGTCTTTTCTGATCTAAAGAGATGGTTTGAAGGTTTTCTTTGCTGACGGAGCCTCTCACCGGGAAACCAAAAACATTCAACCCTTTTTTGGTTGAGTTTTTGTCACATTTTTATTGAATTTTTGTCACATTTTGTTGAATTTTTGTTGAATTTTTGTTGAATTTTTGTCACTTTTTGGTTGAGCTTTTTGTCACTTTTTGTTGAATTTTTGGTCATTTTTTGGTTGAGTTTTTGTTGAATTTTTGTTGAATTTTTATTGAATTGTTGTCACTTTTTGGTTGAGCTTTTCGTCACATTTTTGTTGATTTTTTGTAATTTTTTTGTCCATTTTTTGTAAATTTTTTGTATTTTTTTGGTCAATTTTTTGTTGAATTTTTGTCAATTTTTTGTCAAATTTTTGTCACATTTTTGTTGATTTTTGTCACATCTTTGTTGAATTTTGTATCTTTGCCGGCCAAGATACCACTGTGATGGAAAGTAAAGGCGCCATGTTGACCACTCATACAGCTGCTGGGGTACCACGAGGTCAAATACGCACAAATATAAATGTTGCATAATGCACCTTTAAGCAGTTATAAGTAAATGTCTTATGTCAGATTATTCTTCCCTGTGTACTTGGTGGTTTAGTGTGGTACCTGGTGGTTTAGTGTGGTACCTGGTGGTGCAGTGTGGTACCTGGTGGTTTAGTGTGGTACCTGGTGGTTTAGTGTGGTACCTGGTGGTTTAGTGTGGTACCTGGTGGCATAGTGTGGTACCTGGTGGTGACGATGGTGCCCATGTTGTGGATGGACTTGCGCAGGCCGTCGGTCTCCAGGATCAGGTCCAGCTGGTCGTTTTCCTCCGGGTCTGTGTTTAGCGTTAGCCTCGTTAGCTCCTCCAGCTTCTGCTCCAGCTCTCGCTCCTCGCTCAGAGACGCCGCGCCCGCCTCCCCGGCCAGGGCCTCCTCCGCCTGGGCCTCGAGCGCCGACATGTCGCCCTCGCAGCTCGTCAGGCTCTCCATCTGCGCCTGCAGCACCTTCACAACAGCGGACAGAGCAGGTTATGGATTTATTATATCAGTTTATTATAGGATCTGTGATAATACGCGGAGCCCCTTCAGCCCTGACGACGCTCGGGCCTGACAAAATCTGAGGCGGCAGATCTTTCATTGAGGATTTTAACCTCTTGACCACCGCCTCAACCGAGGACATTTCCTCCAGTTTGGCTTTACCCAAATCTAAAAGCTTCTGAAAAATAACAGCAAAATAACAAGAATAAAAACGCAACAAAGATGTGACAAAAATCGACAGAAAAGCAATGAAAAAGTGATGAAAAAGCCACAAAAAGAGCGACAAAAACACATAAAAAAGTGACTAATAAGCAACCAAGAAGCGACAATAGAGCCACAAAAAAGTGACAAAAAATGACAAAAAATTACCAAAAAAAAGACAAAAAATGCGACAAAAAATTATAAAAAAGTGACAAAAAAGTGACAAAAAAATATAAAAAGTGCCAAAAAAATAAAAACAAAATGTGACAAAAAATGCGACAATTAAAAAAAAAAAAAAAGTGACAAAAAATTACCAAAAAAATGACAAAAAATGCGACAAAAAAAATATTCAAAAGTGACAAAAAATGACAAAAAATGCGACAAAAAAATATAAAAAGTGACAAAAAATGACAAAAAATGCGACAATTTTTTTTTTTTAAAAGTGACTAAAAATTACCAAAAAAAATGACAAAAAATGCGATAAAAAAAATTATAAAAAAGTGACAAAAAATGACAAAAAAATGACAAAAAAGTGACAAAATGCGAAGTTAGGATCACTTCTCTCAGCCTTAGCTTTCAAATGAGGCCCTGTTGCTCTCCAGCTGAGATGCTTCTAGATTTGGTTAAAGCTGAACTGGAGAAAAAGCACTCGGTTCAGGTTAAGGGTGTTTTAAAACTAAATCCTGGAATCAGAGTTTTCCCAGTACGTTTTTAACATGTGGGCGATTTGGTTCGACAGTTTGATGGACTTCCTCCCCGTGTTTGTGAATGATAAATGTGAGTGTAAAGTAAGGCTTCCTCCCCGTGTTTGTGAATGATAAACGTGAGTCTAAAGTAAGGCTTCCTCCCCGTGTTTGTGAATGATACATGTGAGGGTAAAGTAAGGCTTCCTCCCCGTGTTTGTGAATGATAAATGTGAGTGTAAAGTGGGGCTTCCTCCACAGTCCAGTCGTCTTGTGTCTCTCTGGTGTTGACCTTGTGCTTGAGTCCGTGCGTCACGTCCAGCTCCATCAGCAGGACGCTCTTCCGGACGTCCAGCTGTCGGTGCAGATCCTCGAAGCCCGACTGCACGTCCTCCTCGATCGTCGTTCTCTGGTTGGTCAGCTGCTGCAGGATCTCCCCGACCAGGACCAGCGCCTCGGACACCTGCGGACGCCTGAGGACACGCGCTCATCAGAGTCACGGTTCTTCCCAACATCGTGAAGAGGAACCAGACTTAAACCTCCACACGTTCTCACCTGTCCTGCAGCTGCGTGAGCCGCTCCCGGAGCCTGGTCCTGCTCTGCTCTATGGTCTGGTCCAGGTCCTCCGTGGGGTGGTCCTCATGACCCTGACAGTCTTCACACAGCGGAACCAGGCAGGACAGACAGAAGCGCTCCCAAGCCTGCGCAAATCCACCACAAAGTCAAACACAGCAGGGAGAAAAAACACATCCCAGAGCTGAAGGCCTCGCTCTTCACTGGAAACAGAGACGGCTGATCGAAGGAAGGTCATGGGTTCGATTCCTCAAGTCAAAATGAGCAAACATGTATTACTACAGAAGGCAGAGTTCATGTTAAAGCCTTTCTTTACTTATTGCCTGTTCATTTCCCTCCATCTTTCATTCTTCAGGCATTTTCTACTTCATCTTCGATCATAGAGTCGATTATAGAGCCTGATGTTTTGATTGCAAACAATGAAAGAGGAAGTCACTAAATTTAAATGTTATTGGTGGTTCAAACTCAGCCTTAACTTTCCGAACACAGGCACAAGTTTATAGGAGACTTTCACATGGTCTGAAAAAACAGATACCTGGGGGAAATCAGATCTTATGTAAACTCCACCTGAACCAGTTGGGGAATTATCGTCCTCCATATTTGGACTTGGAGTCAAACTGCTCCTCGTGGCAGCAGCTTCCTGAGCTCGGAGCAGAGTGGAAACAGCACAGGCTTAAAACGCAACGGTCTGAGGTTTAAATCTGGTTCACGGTTTGTTATTTTCTGTCATTTAGGGACTATACGGAGTTTAAAAATGTTCAAACTAAGTATTTATTTCACCACAACTGCCTCTAAAATGATGCTCTGTCACTCAGAAAGTGTTCGGGTCTGAAGAGCCGTCATGCACGAGCTTAATATAGAAGCTGCAGTTACACGCATGACCTGAGGTGGCAGTAGTGAGTATAAAATGGCCAACTTACATCTAGCCCCTTTAAAGAAGTAAAGTAAAGTAATTAAAGGGGGGGTATTATGCAAAATGGACTTTTTCAAGCTTTACATCATGTTATTATGTCAATCCCTCATTAAAAACATGCCTGAAGTGTTGCCTTGGCACATTCACGTATTTTTTAGTAATCTGTAAAAACTCTGATGGCGGCCATTTTAGGGATAGGTTTGCCTGAGTCCTCCTAGGAACGCCCCCACCTCCTGGAGACGCCTCCGAGCTTTCGTCACCAGCCGAGTAACCAACCACTGCTCCTCAGCACAACCCCCTCCCCACTGATGCCACAGACAGCGTGTGGAGGGGGCGTGTCTAAAGGCTCAGAGGTTCTTAAAGAGACAGAGGCCTATTTCAAGACATTCACTACAGCCATTTTGAGAGAGACATTTTATACAAGGCAGTTATTCTGATTTACTGCATTTACAGACCAACAGAAGGTTTGGTTTTCATGTAAACGTAGTGTCTCCGAATGCACCGGTCCGGATGACTGACTATCGTATTAAAGACGCTTCACCTTGTTCTGGTGCAGGGGGCAGGTGTTCTTCGGCGCCACCTCCAGGACGGTGCACTCCTCGCTGCTGGAGTCGGGCGAGCGCTGGGCGGCCTCCATGGACCATTCCCTCGCCCCCGCTCGGACTCCAGGGGGCGCTGCGGTGACAGGGGGGGGGGAGCGCTCAGCGGCCCATTTCAGGACGGAGCTCCTCTCTCTTCATCTTCGTCTCAGCATTCCCGCCGCAAAAAATCACGACCTCCAAAGAAAGAAAAGGCAAAATCCGCTGGGTTTTAGCGGCGTTGTTCCAGAGGCACCTGCCAGACACAACGCAGGGATTAGACGAGAAACAGGCAACAAAAAGGGCAAAACCCGGGTCTCTGTTATATGTGATGTTAATATTCCACAGAAGCCCCTCCCCCTCGGTGGCGCCGGCGTCGGTTACCGTAGAAACCTTTGAAGATTAGTTTGACCTACTTCCATTCATTTCAATCCAACATTTAGGATTTAGGATTGATGTGAATTATGAACATGGGAATCTTCACAGAATAAAGAAAAACAATATTAGGGAAAAATACAGGATTATTTTGGGTAAGGATGAAAAAAAAAGCCCCCAAAAATGAATATAACTTATTTATGGTTTTATTTTGTGACGTATTATTCACAAAGAGATTGAGAATCTTGTAGTTTTTGAATAAACTGGTTATGAGTGGGGAAAAAATAAAAGAAATGTGTCTTTGTAACTTTTTTTCATCACTTTTTGACGCTTTTTGATTGCGTTTTCATCCTTGTTTACATCTCGTTTTCAGCTACTTTGACTCTATGTTTTGAGAACCTTTGTAGATTTGGGTAAAACCGAACTGGGGAAAATGCGCTCGGTTCAGACGGGGTTTAAGAGGAATGAAAACGTCCCTAAAGTTTAGTCTCTTTGTCTGCACATGTGTATGTTCCTCCCGTCTTTAGCCGCTGCTGTCTCCCACAAAGGAAATGACCATATTTGGATCACTCTCGGTCACAGCCTTTCCTGCTACACGTGGATACCAAACATGTCAGTATTTGTGAATGAATAAGCGTGTTGGAGTCACTTCCTGGATAAATCTCAGGTTCAAAGTGACATAAAGTCAGAGAATAAACATCATAAAGAGAGACTTTGGGCTGTTTTTTTTAGTTCAAACTAAGATGTTAAGGAGAAATCTACTGTTTGAAGGAATGAACTATGCACATGGCAGTGAACAGAGGAAAGGTGGAGTGAACTTTTGAGCTGGAAAACTGTACCTACATTTTCAGCAAATCCAGCAGGTGAATGTTTATAGAATATATTTTTAATTTTCCTCTGAACTTAAGCTGCAAAACAGTCGAGTAAAGTCGTCTCCGTCCATGAAATGTCGACTTTGTGCCAGTTTGAATCCGAGCTTCCCAGTGACATTTAGGGCCTTTATTTGGGCTCATCCCCTGACTCCACGGCGTCCCTGGTTCAGTCTGTTGTGACGTTGTTAGCCGGTGGATGCTAACAGGCCCTATAGCTCTGATCACAATCATCATCTCACAATCCCATTCCTCTCCGTTCCGTCTCCAGCTTCATTTTCCTTCCGAAACGTCACCTCGTTTTTCCCACGACCCTTGATCTTTTTCCAAATCCCTCCTGCTTTCCCCGCACGCACAGCCCGCCCGTTCCTCCTCCGTGTCTGCACTTCCAGCTGGATCTGCGGTGAGATCCTGCGGGGGAATGTGGAGCGGTGGCAGGTTTTGGGGACGTGAAAGCGGGTTTTTGTCGGATCTTACCTTTGGTTCTGCTGCGATGCTGAGGCGTCAGGAGCTGGAGCTGCTGCTGCTGCATGTGGGCGGGTCGCGCGGAGCGATGGAGAGCAGGAGGAGGAAGGGAGAGAGAGAGGGAGAGGTGGGGGGAGGATGCAGCATCAGCAGCAGCGGAGGAGGAGGAGGAGGAAGAGGGGGGGGAGGGACCGGCGGAGAGCAGGACGCCGATTGGCCGAGCAGCCTGTCGATAAAGACGGGAGAGAAACAGAGACGTTGAGCTTTGGGGGTTTCGTTTCCCTGATTTATAATTTATAGGCTGCGTTCACGTGACGTCACAGCGTTTTAAGGAGACTCGTTTAAAAGGGAGTTGGTGCAGGAGACGATGGTGGTAACTATGGTAACGGGACCTGGTTTTATGGCTGGTATCTCTTTAAGCTGGCTGGACCTGTTCGCGTGAAACAAAAACTGCCCCAGTGTCGTCTCCCTCAGCACAAATGAACTAAGGTCACATGACTGTCCCGTCCAGACGATATTCAGAATTATTAGGGCTGGGTGCTGTTACTTTTTTCCAATACCTTTTTTGATACTAAAATATTTACTGTCTAGACCAGAGGTCTCAAACTCATTTGGACTGGGGGCCAAAAATGCGAACCCAGTGTTGGTCGGGGGCCGCAACAGACGAAGGCTTTCATATTAAGTCAATTATGATTTAGCAACTTTTTATTGTTTGCTAAAATACAACTTAAAATAGACAGTACATTACCGATCTGCACATGTTTAAGCTTCTAGAAGTTTCCAATCAGCCAAACATTTGCTGAGCTTCTAAATTTGAAATTACAGACAATTCGTTTTTTTGTAATTAATCCCATTTTGGTTCAGGGCATCAGTGATGTTTCAGGAGTCAGGTCCAGTTTCTGTCTGTGAGCCTGGTAAAGAAATGTAATTTTAATTTAGTGCAGAAAAGCCCGACCAGGGACTGGAGCTGATAATGAGCACCAGCAAAAAGCATCAGCTTCAAACTGGTTTTGGTCTGTGTTCATTTTCAATGACCCGTCACATAATAAATACATGAATGAATGTGTCAACTCGAACACTTGTCCAGACTCTGGTGTGTCTGAGATCAGCTCAGATTCACCTCATGGAAATAATGTGGAGTCTTTATTTTAGATATTTTTTACTGTCAATGTTGCTGTAATTATTTGCAGTATTTTAATACATTTCCATATTCTCTATTTTTAATGTAACTATGGATCTTGTGTTTGCACATGTGTCCTTAATAAAGATTAAATTCATTGACATGATAATGTAGCTCTGAGAGAAAAGGCTCCTCACTTTACTGGTGTTTTAAACAATAATACAATGTGTTCGCTTTGCAAAGTCCTAAAGGTAAATATAGTAAAGGTGCTTTCTGTCCTGCTGCTGCTGTAACCTTTCCCGCACATGTTTAGCTGAACTGAAGTTTCTCCCTTGTGTTCTGAGTCTCCACCTGTTTCAGAAGCTCCTCTCTCTCAGTCGCTGCTTTAGTGTGTTTCTCTGTTGAAACAGTTGATAAGTTGTTTGCAGAAGCGCCGCATCTCCTTCCCCGTCTGATGTTAACCTTCTCGCATCTGCAGCAGCGTTGGCGCTACCGGTGGCTCATGGGAAATGTAGTTCGAATGTGTTTAATGCAATTTACCGGCGGGCTGCAGACAATATAAATAAGTGATTATCTCGCGGGCTGGAAAAAATTACCTCGTATTTGGCCCCCGGGCCGCATGTCTGAAACGCCTGGTCTAGAGCGACCAAGTCACTTCCTTTAATGCTGTCCTTCGACCAACAGCATCAAAACTTAAGGCTAAATTTGACCTGCACAATGGTCGGAACAGCACTGGCCTCATGCTTTTAAACTCTTAATGTTTGTATTTTTCTAAAAATCAATGGGTTTTTTACAGACTCAGAGACATGACCGGAAGTAGGTGGGACAGTAGAGCTCTATCGAAGGGCCCGGTTGGAAATTTGAGATTGATAAGGGGCCTCAGTGCTCCAGTCTTTGGGAAAAGCTGCCACACTGGTCGGCTATCGTATAACAGTACTACAAGGACTACAAAGCACTTTCAGCCGTAAGATGAATGTGGCAGGTTTGTGGATCCAGTCACTTCCAAATAATGATGAGGGAAAACATTTGGATATTTTCTGTGTCTCTTACCCGGTGAGTTGTGTCATCGCGGCTCCGGCTCACATTATCACATGACGATCTGGAACGTGGTCAGTGAAACCTATTGGGTCATTCCTGTTTAAAGGGAAACATTTGTGAGTGAATAATTTGAACTCATTTCTTCAGGCTTTTCATTCCCTGCTGTTACATGGGATAAAGAACGGCACCAGCATAGCAACATATCTTCAAATGATAATTATGATTTCAGGACACTAAAGCCTTATCCTCAGCCAGAGGGCCACGGATCAGAGTCAGTGCAGTCAAACATTCAACCGAGGGCCTTTGATAGAGGATCAAACTATTCTCCACATCTTTATTCAGGCTTGGAACCTTAAAGGAACAGGCCACCGTTTTTACATACTGAGATATGTTCTTGCCTTAGCTTTGACGAGTTCTTTAGGACCTGTCTGATCTTCCCCCGTGCCTTCAGTCACGTAAACACAGCGCAGACGGCGTTAGCATTTAGCCTCTCCCTCTCTCCTCTATAGCTCCAAAACAGGTCAAGATAGAAGCTACCAAGCTCTTCCACGTTTTCCCTATTTAAATATGGTTACGTGAAGTGTTACACTACAAAGTATAATTACACAAAATTAAACAATGTGGATTTTCTAAGCGGATAAAAGGGGAACTATATTGTAAGGCGTAATAATACCAGGAGTAATTTGGCATCCGCGCAGTAAAGTGAAGATTACTGCACGGATTTCGAACTTTAACTCCCACTTGAACGGATCCCATTTTCTCCAGTTTGGCTTTACCCTAATCAAAATGCACCAAAACAGCCACAAAAATGAGAAGAAAACAAGGATGTAAACGCAACCAACAAAAATGTGACAAAAACTCAACCAAAAAGTGACAAAAATTCAACAAAAATGTGACAAAAAGTGACAATTTTTTTTTTAAATGTGACAAAAATTCAACAAAAATGTGACAAAAATTCAACAAAAATGTGACAAAAACTCAACCAAAAAGTGACAAAAATTCAACAAAAATGTGACAAAAACTCAACCAAAAAGTGACAAAAATTCAATCAAAAAGTGACAAAAATTCAACAAAAATGTGACAAAAACTCAACAAAAAAGTGACAAAAATTCAACAAAAAATCAAACAAAAAGTGACAAAAATTCAACAAAAATGTGACAAAAACTCAACAAAAAAGTGACAAAAATTCAACAAAAAATCAACCAAAAAGTGACAAAAACTCAACAAAAAAGTGACAAAAATTCTACAAAAAATCAACCAAAAAGTGACAAAAATTCAATCAAAAAGTGACAAAAATTCAACAAAAATGTGACAAAAACTCAACAAAAAAGTGACAAAAATTCAACAAAAAATCAACCAAAATGTGGCTAAAGTTCAACAAAAATGTGACAAAAATTCAACAAAAAAATGACCAAAAAAAAAAAGGTGACACAACACAGCAACAACGGGAGGAAAAAGATCAGTTTTGTGGGTCTTAGCTTTCAAATGAGGTGCTACACAGACCTAAATAATAGCCAAAGAGGACAGAATGCATTTGGTTTAGGCGGGTGGTAAGAGGTTAAAAGCTGCCATAAATTACCAAGAGCTTTGTCCAAACTACTTGTTAATTTTAGCTAATAGCTAACGTTCTGAAAGCTAGCATACAAGCTAATCATTTTAGGCTAAAACAGGTTATCAGTCAGTTAAGCAAAATGACACATACATATTCTATAAATATAGGCTGTACTTGTGGAGAGGCAGCCCTTGAAACTTCTGTTTATTGTAAAAATAATCAAAATGTCACCAGTTTTGTTTTGTAGCAGCACGCTAACAGCTAACAGGGGCGCTTCTCGGCGGTGAGGCAGTTTTGGTCATAACACCGGTTTAGTTTAGTGCTAATGTGCTAGTTTATGCCATGTTTTCAGTCCTGTTTTATCCTAATACTCTCGCCCCTGCGTTTCTTCACCAAACCACCAGGTCGCGCTGCTCTGTATAAAAGCCCCAGTTCCGCCTCACGTCGTCCTTCCGCAACCGGCTTGGAGACAGTGCGCATCGATATGTCCTGCGCGATCCGGAGGTAAATATCACCTACTATTCCCCTTATTACCCCATAATATCTGGTTTATTTAATCCCTAGTGCGTCGGTGAAGCTTTGTTAGTGTGATTAAATGTCGGATGGTTTGTTTACTTGGCGGATGGTGAGCGATGTTGGCCCAGAGGCTCGCGTGTCCATGCGCTCTCCTCCTCCCAGCGCGCTTGTAGTTTGGCTAAGTTTTTTTAAATGTAGTTTTAGCTTCCTCGCTGTGCAATCCGATGCCCTCTGCAGAGAAGTGGATGGTGTACGAGTGTTTTCGGGGGTTTATTGTACGTAAAAGTGGCTAATCTTGTCACGCGCTCTGTCTGTAGACACGTGTGTTGCGTTTTACTATCTGTTAGAAGGTGCGTTGCTGCGTGTGGACCGGTTTTGAAATATGCTCTGAACTGATTTGACACCTTTTGAGATTTTTTAGTGGGGTGACCATGTATTCACTAGTTGGCACCAAAGAAAACACAGGGATGTCGAGTTAAGAACATATTTAACATTTACATATCACCGCATTCGTTCCACAGTTATTAAATTCCATTGGCGGGGCAGAATTTGAACAAGAAATATTCAACACCTTTTTTAGGCCTATATTATACATTTCATGCAAGAATGAGCCTTGATCATGTGAGCTTCAGTTCACCCCATTTCAGAACCAGATTTCAGTTTAAACCGGCTTTTATTGTCCCAAACATCTGCCTGGGTCTAGATGTAATGAGAACGTGTCTTAAAACTGAATGAAATTAATACAAACCTAAGCTCTAATGTGTGAATTAAACTTGAAAACGTGAACTTATCACTCGTTTTGTTGCAGAATGACGTCTGAGAGGCGGCTGAATGAGGAGAGTGATCCTGAGCGCTTTGACCCGGGATAAAGCGGTAAGTTAGAGGAAGAGTTGTGCCAAAATCAAGTTTGCCTATTGCAGTGTTAATTTTGATGACATATTTTAATTTAGTTTTGGTCTAAGTCTTTTGACTAAAATGTAATTTTAGTTGAAAAAATCTTTTCAATTTTAGTCTATTTTTAGCCGACTAAAAGTGCATGTCAATTTAGTCGACTAAATTTAAGACAAATTTAGCCGACTATGCATTTATAATCATTATAATCACATTTAATCTGCTCCTCTGCTTCATGGAGCTGCTCCACATGAACAAAGCTCAGCTGATCCTTTGGCAGAGGATTTACATGATCTGAGGCTCTTTCAGCCGGTCAATAGAAGTTTGGATGATTTTAGTCTCTCCTTTTCATTTTTATTTAGTCTTATTTTAGTCGACTTAAATATCTGGACATTTTAGTCATAGTTTTAGTCTTGTGAAAAACTTGATTTAATTTTAGTCAAATTATAGTCTAAAATATCACTTTTAGTTGACGAAATTAACACTGGCCTATTGGCTGTAAAATCTCCAGTCGAAGCTTTTAGATTTGGGTAAAACAAAGACATGACATGTGTCCAGATTTTATGAAATAACAATATTGCATTTGTAAATTTGACTTCTTTCTGCCTGTATGAGCCGTACTTATAAACTTTTTCTTGACATGAGCTTTACGCTTGTGAATTTGCACGTCTATAACCGATATTTTCTGATGGACCGTAGTTTAGCGAGGCCTGATTCGCTGTGATGACGCTTTTTCCTGCCATTCGTAGTTTCCTCCGGAGGCCGAGAGGCCAAAGACGGTTCAAACCTTCCTTGGATGTCTGAGCGAATCTTAAAAACAGAGTTTCCTTTTTAGCTGTTTTTAATGTTGCTGTTTCTAACTTGGACTTTCCTCCTTTCAGATGTTTGAGGATCTGGGCTTTGAATGCTGACTGAAGGTGAGCAGCGATTAGTCTTTAATCAAATCGGGAGGAAGACTTTAGTGAGGGCGGTGGATTCGCTGTGATGACGCTTTTTCCTGCCATTCGTAGTTTCCTCCGGAGGCCGAGAGGCCAAAGACGGTTCAAACCTTCCTTGGATGTCTGAGCGAATCCATGTCTAGTTCCTCCTTAACGTCTTAGTTTTAACTGAAACACCCCCACACTTTCTTACGCTTATTAGATTGATCCAGGAAGTGACTCCAACATGGCGGTCGCTCCCTGGTCTTTCCCACGCTTATTCATTCACAAAATATACACAAAATAAATTCCATCGCGAATCTAAAAGTTTAAATTGTCATATATCCATTTAAATCATGTGAATTTACTTGACCGTTCTCATTTTTAATCTAGTCTTGAAAAAGTAAGTCTTCCATGTTTTGTTCTCCAGGTGGGGTCGTGGTTCGGCGGCGGCTCTGGTTCGACGTCTCTGATGCGGGACTCTCCAGTCGACGGTGAGGCTTCAGATTTATGCAAAATGGACTTTTTCAAGCTTTCCATCATGTTGTTCCGTCATTCGCTCATTAAAAACATGCCTGAAGTGTTGCCTTGGCACATTCACGTATTTTTGAGTAATCTGTAAAAACTCTGATGGCGGCCATTTTAGGGATAGGTTTTGCCTGAGTCCTCCTAGGAACGCCCCCACCTCCTGGAGACGCCTCCGAGCTTTCGTCACCAGCCGAGTAACCAACCACTGCTCCTCAGCAGAACCCCCTCCCCACTGATGCGTGTGGAGGGGGCGTGTCTAAAGGCTCAGAGGTTCTTAAAGAGACAGAGGCCTATTTCAAGACATTCACTACAGCCATTTTGAGAGACATTTTATACAAGGCAGTTATTCTAATATACTGCAGCAGAAGGTTTGGTCATTGTAGTGTGATATAGATTGGTGCTATGGGACTGAAAAGCAGAATACCCCCTCTTTAAGATTTGTGAGTTAGTCGCTGTGATGACGCTTTTTCCTGCCATTCGTAGTTTCCTCCGGAGGCTGAGAGGCCAAAGACGGTTCAAACCTTCCTTGGATGTCTGAGCGAATCCCTGTAGATGAATTAAACTAACCCAAACTCTTATGTTCTGACATATTCAGCTATAAAAAATACAGTTGAGCAGAATAAGTTTGAGTTATTGTTGGTGCTTCTCATGTGGCCCCTTAGGTTTAGACGGTTCTTGAGAAAACTATTGTGGCTGAAAGTCTTTGTTTTGTTCTCCAGGTGGCGTCGTGGTTCGGCGGCGGCTCTGGTTTGAGGTCTCTGATGCGGAACTCTCCGGTCGGCGGTGAGGCTTCAGATTTTTAAGCTTTTTGAGTTAGTCGCTGTGATGACCCTTTTTCCTGCCATTCGTAGTTTCCTCCGGAGGCCGAGAGGCCAAAGACGGTTCAAACCTTCCTTGGATGTCTGAGCGACCAAAGACTTTACTCGTGTGAGTTCATCTGGAGTCGAATCTGAACTTGCTTTTTATCGTTTACAGAACTCTTCTTTTGGGAGTGACCGTGAAGATCAGGACAATCGTGTCTGTTCCCGTTAGTCGACTGCAGCAAATGAACAGGACGATGGAACTAACAAATGTTCAAACCTGTACTTCCATTTGCTGATTTGAATGTATTACAGTACGGTTTACTTTTCCCGGTTTTTAAAGACCCAAACGGTTCGGAAAGATTCAATAAGTGGTCTTTAAATTGCATTTTTCTGTTTGAGAATAAACTTTTTCTTTAAATGGAACAATTTGTTTTGTCATTCTGTGTGTGTGTGTATATTCACTGCATGCATTTATATATTTCATAGACTGGTAGAGTTTTAGTATTTTGGAACTGTACTTGAACTAGTTTATTTGAGCAACATTGAAAGATGCGTATGGATATATCTGAGATCCATCCCTGGGAATTTACCCTAAAGGAATTTTACTTTACCTTTAACCTCTTCCCCCGCCTGAACCGAGAGGATCTTTTCCCTCACGTCAGATTTTTTTTATTTTTTTTGCATTTTTTTGGGGGGGTATTCAACTCTTTAACTTGACATTTTTGCCACTTTTTCATCTATTTTTCATCAGTTTTGTCAATGTGTTCTCTTTTTTTTTGTCACATTAACATTGTTTTCATCTGTTTTTTTCCAGAAGCTTTTGGATTGGGGTAAAGCCAAACTGGAGAAAATGTGCTCGGTTCAGGTGGGAGTTAAGGGGTTAAAGCAATGGTTGTCTAAAAACTCGGAACCATTTGAGCAACTAAAGTTTTTTTCAATTTTTAACCTTAAAACACTCAGTTCAGGTGTTCAGGGTTTTTCCCCCAGTTTGGCTTTACCCACATCTATCACTTTTTGTGTGGATTTTTGCTGTGTTTTTGTCTTGTGTTGCCACTTTCTGTTGCTTATTCATGACTTTCTCATTGTTTTGTTGCACATGTTTGTTTTTCGTCGCTGCTTTAATGCCTTTAAGCTTTAAGATTTGGGTAAAGCTCAGTGAAGGCCTGGGCTAAGAGGTTAAGGAGCCGGGGGCCTCTCTGTGCTCTGCCAGAATGGACATATGGTCAGTCCACCCCTGGCTACTTGTTAATGTAAGAAAAATTAACTTAAACACCACTGCATTTTTTTTTTTTTTTTACTGTGTATTTATATAATGTGATTTTCTACATTTCTTTCTTCCATAATAAATCCATAAATAAAACATAAATATTATTAGTGTATAAAATTCAAAATGACGTATTTGTGTTAAAGTACGGTTGTCAGTGCCTGTAAATATATTATAAAATATCAAAAATAAAATCTGTAATAACCCCGAGTCGCGCGCGTGTGACAGCTGCGCGGTTTGTCCCTCCTCGGCCGCCCTCCTCTCGGGCTCCGTGGCAGCAGGGGCTCCGTGGCAGCAGCGGCTCCTTCGCGCTGATGTGGCCGCCGTTGGGCTCTTCTCCCCGGGGTAACTGAGCAGCACCGCGGCCATGGCGGGAGTGCACCCTCAGGTACGTCCGAGCCGCCCGGAACCGCGAGTCTTTACCGGAAAAACGCCACGAAACGCGCAGATTTAGCGGAGGACTAGCATGAAGCGTAAACGCGGCGCTAACGCACGCGAACAGAAGCATATGTTTATCACTAAAGCACTGGTTTCTGCCTCGTAAAGCCTTTTTCTGACAGACATTGAATGACTAAGCGTTATTTAGGCTGTTTCTGGAAATGTGTCGCCAACCTACTTAAAAAAGTCCTCAGGGAATTTCTATTTCTGTGATTTTGAAACAGGACGAGCTCCTGAAGATGAGCCACCGGGAGAACTGGAGGTAAGACACGATAATAACACTGAATACAGGAAGAAACACATTTGTATTTGCCTCGTAGTGATGGGAACAAAAAAGAAACAAACGTCCTACAATGAGAGTGGGACGATGTGCAAAACAATATGTGGCTTTGCTTCCTTTGTTGTAGTTTTCTAACATTAACCTCTTAACTCCCACCTGAACGGATCCCATTTTCTCCAGTTTGGCTTTGCCCCAATCAAAAAGCTTCTTGGGGGGAAAAACACCAAAAAAAGCCACAAAAAATAAGAAGAAAACAAGGATGTAAAGGCAACAAAAATGTGACAAAAATTCAACAAAAAGTGACAAAAATTAAACAAAAATGTGACAAAAATGTGACAAAAATTAACCAAAAAGTGACAAAAATTAAACAAAATTGTGAAAAAAAATCAACAAAAATGTGACAAAAATTAAATATAAAAATGACAAAAATTCAACAAAAATGTGACAAATTCAACAAAAAAATGACAAAAAATCAACAAAAATGTTACAAAAATTCAACTAAAAAAATACAAAAGCTCAACAAAAATGTGATAAAAAAAAAACCAAAAACATAAAAAAGGCGACAACACAGCATCAACGCAAGGAAAAAGATCAGTTTTGTGGGTCTTAGCTTTCAAATGAGGTGCAGCACAGACCTATATAACAGCCAAAGAGGACAGAATGCATTTGGTTCAGGCGGGTGGTAAGAGGTTAACCTCTTCCCCCACTTTAGCCAAGCTCATTTTCTCCAGTTTGGCTTTACCCAAATCTAAAAGCTTCTTGACTGGAGCCTATAGGCCAGGGTAACGCCTAATTTGAAAGCTAAGACCTGCAAAACTGATGGGAACTTTATTGTCACGTTGTTGCTGCGTTTTTACCAAAGTGTTTTTGTCTAATTTTTGGGGGCTTTTTCATCGCTTTTGTCCGTTGTTATTTTGACGCTGTTCTGTCACGTTCTTGGGGCTTCATCCTCGATATGTTGGCGCTCGGTTCAGGTGACGGTTAACCTCTTGCCTCCCGCCTTGACCAAGTGCATCTGGTTCAGCTTTGCCCAAATCTACAAGCTTCTCCACTGGAGCTTACAGACCATAGGCCAGAGTAACACCTCCTGTGAAAGACCTACGAAACTCAGCAAAATGAATCTAAGCGTTGTCATTTTTAACATTTTTTTTTTCATAGCTTTTTTTGTCACGTTTGTGTTGCTCTTTAGTGGCTTTTTTGTTGCTTTTTTAATAAAATTTTTGGTCATTTTTTCATCAGTATTTCCCTCATGTTTTTGTCACTATTGTTGCATTTTATCCTTGTTTTCATCTTATTTTTGTCCCTTCTCTGTTGCGCTTTTGTGGCTTTTTTGTTGCTTTTTTAATAACATTTTTGGTCATTTTTTCATCAGTATTTCCCTCATGTTTTTGTCACTATTGTTGCATTTTATCCTTGTTTTCATCCCTTCTCTGTTGCGCTTTTGTGGCTTTTTTGTCACTTTTTCATCAATACTTTTCTCACGTTTTTGTCGGTCTTTTCGAGCATTTTCATCGTCGTTTTTGTCTAATTTTTTTGCCACTTTGTCACTTTTTCAACTACTTTTTTCTCACATTTGTGTCGCTATTTTGTTGCGTTTTGTCCCTTTTCTGTTGCCCTTTTGTGGCTTTTTTGTCGTCATTGTTTCCTCACGTTTTTGTCGCTCTTTTCTTGCATTTCCATCTTCGTTTTCGTCTCATTTTTATTTCAAGACGCTTTAAGATTTGGTGAACCTCTTACCACCCGCCTGAACCAAATGCATTCTGTCCTCTTTGGCTATTACATAGGTCTGTGTAACACCTCATTTGAAAGCTAAGACCCACAAAACTGATCTTTTTCCTCACGCTGTTGCTGTGTTGTGTCACCTTTTTTATGTTATTTTTTTTTTTTTTTTTAATTTTGGTCACATTTTTGTTGAATTTTTGTCACATTTTTGTTACTTTTTTGTCACATTTTTGTTGAATTTTTGTCACATTTTTGTCACATTTTTGTCACATTTTTGTCACATTTTTGTCACATTTTTGCTGTGTTTTTGTCACATTTTTGTCACATTTTGGTTGAATTTTTGTCACATCTTTGTTCAATTTTTGTCACTTTTGTTGCGTTTACATCCTTGTTTTCTTCTCATTTTTTGTGGCTGTTTTGGGGCTTTTTTTCCCAAGAAGCTTTTTGATTAGGGTAAAGCCAAACTGGAGAAAATGGGATCCGTTCAGGCGGGAGTTAAGAGGTTAAAGCTGAACTGAATAAAAGGCCCTCGGTTTAGGCGGATGGTAGGAGGTTAAAGGAACTGTTCTTACCTGAGCTTAGACGAGTGGATGTGTACCTGTCTGGTCTCTACACGTGCGCTCAGTCACGCACCAAGACCAAAGGTGTTGTTAGCATTTAGCCTCTCCTCCTCCTCCTCTTCCTCTATGGGGCCAAACGGGGCTGAAGCTAGAAACAAAATTCAACATGTTGATTTTCTAAGTGGATAAAAAGGCGCATCAACTCGTCTAAGCTCAGGTAAGAACATCTCAGGCCTGTTCCTTTAAGACGGGGGTCGAGGGTCGATTTTCTTCATTGTCCCGCCTGAACCGAGAGGATCTTTTTCCTCCCGTCATCAGATTTTTTTTTCCCATAATTTTTTTGTTGGGTATTCAACTCATTTTTGTCATTTTTTTGTCATTTTTTTGTCATTTTTTTGGTCATTTTTTGTCAATTTAGATGTTGTTTCCGTGACGACTAACATTGTCTCAGGGTTTTTCTGAAAGCAGAGTTGTTTGCTGTTTTCCAGGGCGCAGCACGAGCGGCTGCACCTGAAGCACCGCGGGCACGAGGCCATGCACGCCGAGATGGTGCTGATCCTGGTGGCGACGCTGGCCGTGGCTCAGATCGTCCTGGTGCAGTGGAAACAGCGCCACCACCGCTCCTACAACGTAACTGCAACTCACGGCAAACCGGCACAACACACTGGGGACGTCTGGGTTTGATTATTTTAATAAAGTTTCAATCATAGAAATATAGAGGTCGAACAAAGTGGGTTTTTCTGAGGCCGATCTGCACCGCTGTTATGTTTACAGTGACACCAGGGGGCGCTGTGCACTCATGTTTAGTTGGACTTTGTTTTTGACCTTTTTTTTAACAGTAATTTGCTGAAGTCATGCAGTAAAAATAACTGAACAATGTGGCTCTTCTCTGTTAATGCTCCTCAGTTAGAGCGTGAACATTTCTGAAACCGGAGGAAATCGAGTCAGAGACGTTTTATTATCGATGTCGTAAAAAGGAAAACCACAGGATCCACGCTGCGTTTGGAAACACACGCTACAGCAACATCAAACGACAAAAGAAAAAGAATCTAGAAATCAGTCCTCTGTCTCTTCTGAACTGTTGCCTTTTCACGGATAATTGTGCAACTGTTCGGTGGTTTTCCGAAAAGGCTGTTGGCGCAGAATGTTCCGGTTAATGAACTTGCCCCAGGGCAGAAAACTTTACAGTGAAAATGTCTCAGAGAATTGAATGTGTTTATAGACAAGTTTTATGTAAAAAGAGTTTACCCTCTTAACTCCCGCCTGAACCGAGAGGATCTTTTTCCTCACGTCATCAGATTTATTTCCCATCATTTTTTTGTTGGGTATTCAACTCATTTTTGTAACTTTTTTGTCATTTTTTTCGTCAATTTTTTATCAAATTTTTATAATTTTTTTGCCACGTTTTTGTCATTTTTTTGTCACATTTTTGTCATTTTTTTGTCATTTTTTTTGTCAAATTTTTATCACATTTTTGTCATTTTTTGTTACTTTTTTGTCATTTTCTTGTGACATTTTTGTGACATTTTTGCCACTTTTTCGTCAATTGTTCATCCCTTTTCTGTCACATTTCCATCATTGTTTTCGTGTCAGTTTTGTTGCTATTTTCACAGCTTTTTTCCAGAAGCTTTTGGATTGGGGTAAAGCCAAACTGGAGAAAATGTGCTCGGTTCAGGTGGGAGTTAAGGGGTTAAAGTTCGATTTACCTTGTATTGATCTTGTGTTGTGTCTCAGCTGGTGACGCTGCTGCAGATGTGGGTGGTGCCCGTTTACTTCACCATCAAACTTTACTGGTGGAGGTTCCTCTCCATGTGGAGCATGTTCTCCGTCGTCACCAGCTACGTCATCTTCAGGGCCACGCGGAAACCCCTCTCCTGCAGGACGCCCAGGTGAGTCCAACAAACGAACCCCTCTCCTGCAGGACGCCCAGGTGAGTCCAACAAACGAACCCCTCTCCTGCAGGACGCCCAGGTGAGTCCAGCAAACGAACCCCTCTCCTGCAGGACGCCCAGGTGAGTCCAGCAAACGAACCCCTCTCCTGCATCAGGCCCAGGTGAGTCCAGCAAACGAACCCCTCTCCTGCAGGACGCCCAGGTGAGTCCAACAAACGAACCCCTCTCCTGCAGGACGCCCAGGTGAGTTCAGCAAACGAACCCCTCTCCTGCAGGACGCCCAGGTGAGTCCAGCAAACGAACCCCTCTCCTGCAGGACGCCCAGGTGAGTCCAGCAAACGAACCCCTCTCCTGCAGGACGCCCCGGTGAGTCCAATAAACGAACCCCTCTCCTCATGTCCGGGTCAGATGTTCACAGATGTTTCACCCTGGTCTTCTTCCAGGATGGTGTATAAGTGGTTCCTGCTGATCTATAAGCTGAGTTACGCCGTGGGGGTGGTCGGATACCTGGCCATCATGTTCACCATGTTCGGCTTCAACGTCTTCTTCAGGTCAGTCTCTATGTGTTATTGCAGTAAACATGTGTTATTACAGCAGGACATGTGTTATTACAGCAGGACATGTGTTAATACAGTAAAGGTGTGTTATTACAGTAAACATGTGTTATTACAGTAAACATGTGTTATTACAGTAAAGGTGTGTTATTACAGTAAACGTGTGTTATTACAGCAGGACATGTGTTATTACAGTAAAGGTGTGTTAATACAGTAAAGGTGTGTTATTACAGTAAACATGTGTTACTACAGTAAACGTGTGTTATTACAGCAGGACATGTGTTAATACAGTAAAGGTGTGTTATTACAGTAAACATGTGTTATTACAGTAAACATGTGTTATTACAGTAAAGGTGTGTTATTACAGTAAACGTGTGTTATTACAGCAGGACATGTGTTATTACAGTAAACGTGTGTTAATACAGTAAAGGTGTGTTATTACAGTAAACATGTGTTACTACAGTAAACGTGTGTTATTACAGCAGGACATGTGTTATTACAGTAAAGGTGTGTTATTACAGTAAACGTGTTATTACAGTTAACGCGTGTTATTACAGTAAAGGTGTGTTATTACAGTAAACGTGTTATTACAGTAAACGTGTGTTATTACAGCAAACGTGTGTTATTACAGTTAACGCGTGTTATTACAGTTAACGCGTGTTATTACAGTAAAGGTGTGTTATTACAGTAAAGGTGTGTTATTACAGTAAACGTGTGTTATTACAGCAAACGTGTGTTATTACAGTAAACGTGTGTTATTACAGTAAACGTGTGTTATTACAGTAAACGTGTGTTATTACAGTTAACGCGTGTTATTACAGTTAACGCGTGTTATTACAGTAAAGGTGTGTTATTACAGTAAACGTGTGTTATTACAGCAAACGTGTGTTATTACAGTAAACGTGTGTTATTACAGTAAAGGTGTGTTATTACAGTTAACGCGTGTTATTACAGTAAACGTGTGTTATTACAGTAAACGTATGTTATTACAGCAAACGTGTGTTATTACAGTAAAGGTGTGTTATTACAGTTAACGCGTGTTATTACAGTAAACGTGTGTTATTACAGTTAACGCGTGTTATTACAGTAAAGGTGTGTTATTACAGTAAACGTGTGTTATTACAGCAAACGTGTGTTATTACAGTAAACGTGTGTTATTACAGTAAACATGTGTTACTACAGTAAACGTGTGTTATTACAGTTAACGCGTGTTATTACAGTAAAGGTGTGTTATTACAGTAAACGTGTGTTATTACAGCAAACGTGTGTTATTACAGTAAACGTGTGTTATTACAGTAAACGTGTGTTATTACAGTAAACATGTGTTATTACAGTAAACGTGTGTTATTACAGTAAACGTGTGTTATTACAGTAAACGTGTGTTATTACAGTAACCATATGTTATTACAGTAAAGGTGTGTTATTACAGTAAAGGTGTGTTATTACAGTAAACATGTGTTACTACAGTGAACATGTGTTACTACAGTAAACGTGTGTTATTATTGTGGCGCAGGATCAAGGCCGAGGACTCGATGGACGTGGGCGTGATCCTGCTCTTCTACGGACTTTACTACGGCGTCATGGGCCGCGACTTCGCCGAGATCTGCTCCGACTACATGGCCTCCACCATCGGGGTAAAGGCTCCTCCCCCTCGCCGCTTATGTCCCTCCCTTACTCCTCCCCCTCGCCGCTTATGTCCCGCCCTTACTCCTCCCCTCGCCGCTTATGCTGCGTTTACACATAACGACGACAAGTCACGAATGCCACGAATCCACATTCGTGGCCGAGGATCACGAATGTGAGTGATTCGGGGCAGAGGTTTCACGCGCCGCCACGAACTGTTGCGACCTGTTACTGCGTGTTACGATTAATGGCACGAAGTATTACGCACGGTCACGAATATGCGTCCCGCACTGCTGCGTGCTGTTGCGAGCTGTTGCGCGCTGCTGCGAGCTGCTGCGCGCTGTTGCGTTCTGCTGCGCGCTGCTGCGAGTTATTGGGAATTGTCGCGTTCTGTCAAAAATCTGTCAAGAATTGGGCGAATGTGGACAAGATCGCCTGCCGCGCACACCGGGTCGGAGGCGGAGCAGGGACGTCTCGCTCCGCCGTGCGCCCCTGACTCGTTGGGCTCTCGCAAAATCGGGTTAAACAAAAATCAAATAGACCAGCTCAGCGGTGGGCCTGTCCATATACTGAAGAATAACAATAGTTTTTTCCAGTCTATGGGACATTCACACCAGTTCAACCCCGCTCCTGTCAATGCGTAACACGGGCAAACAACAAACGCACGCGCTTCATGTCAGATAAGTCAGTGCAACAGCCGCACAATTTGGGCTGACTTTACTCCACAGAATACACATAAAAACACTACACTCACTGTGCACTCGATCTTCTGAGGATCCGTCGAACTTGCTGCTCTTAAACCTCTTTATCCAATGATTCTCACTCGTCTGGTCAGTCATCAGCTCCAGCTGAAAAAACTTTATAATCCACAAACACAGGCGCGTGTCTTCACCTGCCTCGCGCCCATCGCCGCTTGCTTTACGTGTCTAAGTTTGTAAATTAGCCTTAACTTCTCCATGGTGTAGCTGCTGCAACCACGCGCTGTTGTTTTGGTCAGTGGAGGCAGCGTGCGAGATGCATTCAGGGACCGCGGTAAAGGCGCACTTCTTACTGTCCCTTTTTTCCCCACAAACGCGGGGAAAATCGTGACAAATATATAACAGTGGGGTTCTCCAGCGGGGGGGGCAATAGGGGTGGCAGGGACTGGCTCCCAAACATCAGGAGGAACGACCGCAGGAGGAGGAAAAGCCGGTGGAACAACTTCAGCACCTGAGGAGCGGCGGCGGCAGGTGCTGTCCCGGTGTAAAGATTTTAAACTACCCCCCATTTCAGGCTACCCCCCGGTAGTCTGAAATCAATTTCAAAGTACCGGGGGGTAAGGTGAATGGGGGGGTAGTTTAAAATCGCTACACCGGGCCTGGGGCGCGGACTGGCCGAGTGTGTGTGACTTTTCTTTTGCTGCTGCAGGTCCGAAAATGCACTTTTCGGCGTAGCGTGTGTTTCCATCAACTTTGTGCGTGAAAACAGTGATTCTGCTCTACGAATGCTCTACGAATGCTGTACGAATGCTCTCACGCTGAATTACGAAGCGCCACTACTCATCACGAAAGGACACGCTCCGCTGCGAACTCCACGAACAGAGGGTGATTCGTGACATTCGTGGAAGATTTTTTGACATACAAAAACTTTCTCCACGAACATCACGAATGTCACGAACTGATGCGCTCTGTTAAGAATCCCATTAAGACGCGTTAAGTCATGTTACGAACGTCACGAATGACGAAAAAATGCCATTCGTAACGCATCGTGCCTATGTGTAAACGCAGCATTATGTCCCGCCCTTAGACATGACTCTGTCATGTAAAAATACTACAGTAAATTCTACAGTACTACAGTAAGTACTTGTATATCCGCAGTACTACAGTAAGTACTTGTATATCCGCAGTACTACAGTAAGTACTTGTATATCCGCAGTACTACAGTAAAGGCGGGATGCCCAGCCGCAGTCTGTTTGTCCGTAGTACTACAGTAAGTACTTGTATATCCGCAGTACTACAGTAAAGGCGGGATGCCCAGCCGCAGTCTGAGCGGGGACATCTGTGCGGTTTGTGGACAGAAGATCCTGGTGGAGGTGGACGACGAAGGCTTCATCGAGGACACCTTCCAGCTCTCCTGCGGACACATGTATCCTCCTGCACAGAGCCTGTATGCTAGCAGTTAGCGTTAGCATACAGTTAGTGTTAGCATACAGTTAGCGTTAGCATACAGCTAGCGTTAGCATACCGCTGTGGTGATTTCTCCAGGTTCTTGTCCATATTCCGGCCTCGTCTCTTTGTTGAACCTCGGTTGTCGTTCGTTTGCCTTTTCTCGGTGTCTTTCCTTCACAAGTCGCCGTAGATTCCACGAGTTCTGCATCCGCGGCTGGTGCATTGTGGGTAAGAAGCAGACGTGTCCGTACTGCAACGAGAAAGTCGACCTCCAGAGGATGATGAGCAACCCGTATCCTTTACTTACTTTACAGCTCAAAACTCATCTGTGCTTTTATCATCTGTAGTTTGTATTTATATTTATCTGGGGCCCCCTACAGCTCGGGGGGACGGGGGAGGAGGGGGACGGGGCATCCTTAATACTTAATTCCATAACCATTTGCTATTATGCAGGTGATTCTGCTCAAATTATGTAATTTATACAAATCAAATGTTTTTGTTTTTTTATATAAAATATTATTCGTCTCTTGACATAAAATGCGAGTCATCTTTAGGAGCGCGTGGCCTTAACTTTTCTAATTCTAGGTCTTAAAAAGGTCTTAAATTCCTCATTGCAAACTGTGCAGGAACCCTGGGTTTGTCAAATAATGATAAAACCACACATTTAACCTCTTAACTCCCACCTGAACCGAGCACATTTTCTCCAGCTTTACCCCAATCCAAAAGCTTCTGGAAAAAAGGTGTGAAAATAGCAACAAAACTGAGATGAAAACAAGGATGAAAATGTGAAAAAAGTGAAAAACAATTGACGAAAAAGTGACAAAAAATGTACCAAAAAATGACAAAAAATGTGAAAAAAAATTGAGAAAAAAATGGCCAAAAAAAAAATCAAAAACATTGACGAAAAAGTGACAAAAAAGTCACAAAAATTTTACAAAAATGAGATGACTGCCCAACAAAAAAAGTGATGAAAAAAATCTGATGATGTGAGGAAGAAGATCAATTTAGTTTTGTAGGTCTTAGTTTTCAAATGAGGTGTTGCCTACAGGCCTACAGGATTTGGGTAAAGCTGAACTGGAGAAAATGCTCTCGGTTCAGGCGGGAGTTAAGAGGTTAAACTAGACTCTTTCCATTATTTAGATGTTGATGTCGAAAATATCAACAATTTTTATGCATAAAATTCCTCATATTGTGTCAGTAATCCACAGCAGAAGTTTCATCAGTTTCATATTCTCTTCCATGTTCACCTGCAGCGTCTCTTTCAGAGTTGAAATAGTTTGGAAATGTCTCTTAAATAAAGCGTTTTTTCCCTGAGCGCTCGGTCCAGCTGGGAGAAGACCCACGTCCTGTACGGGCAGCTGCTGGACTGGCTGCGGTACCTGGTCGCCTGGCAACCCATCATCATCGGCGTCGTCCACGGCATCAACTTCACCCTGGGCCTGGAGTAGAACCCGTGACCGACGGCTTGTCTCCGCAGTTATGGTTTTAGCCTGATTTTATAGCCGCTTTGGGACTGTGCGCTCGCCGCCTGTCGCCAGCAGGGGGCGCCAGACTCTGCTGCAACAGAAGCTTCAGCTCGTTTCACAGACAGTGTTACTGGATGGAAAGTTTGTCATGTTTAAGCTGGAACTTTGGGCCTGAGGCGGCGGGTCTTTGGTTCAAACTGTCATGATCCGCCTCACGCTTTATTTATTAAAGGTTTCTAAGAACTTTCCGCTCCTTTCTTTAAAAAAAAAAAAGCATTTAACCCCTTAACTCCCACCTGAACCGAGCACATTTTCTCCAGTTTGGCTTTACCCCAATCCAAAAGCTTCTGGACAAAAGGTGTGAAAATAGCAACAAAACTGAGACGAAAACAATGATGGAAATGTGACAAAAAAGTGAGAAAACACTGACAAAAAAGTGACGAAAAATTGATGAAAAAGTGGCAAAAATGTCACAAGAAATGGACGAAAAATGACAAAAAATGTGTCAAAAAAAAGACAAAATGTGACAAAAACATGAGAAAGATTCAACAAAAAAATGACAAATTTGACAAAAAAATGACAAAAAATTGACCAAAATGTGACCAAAATGTGACAAAAAATGGAGAAAAATTTAACAATTTTTTTTAAAAAATGACAAAAAATTGACAAAAAAATTGACAAAAAATGACAAAAATTGGACCAAAAAAATGACAAAAATTGGACAAAAAATTGAGAAAAAATTGACCAAAAATGTGACAAAAGAATGACAAAAATGTGACAACATTTTTTTACAAACATTTGACAAAAAAAATTACAAAAATGTGAGAAAAATGAGTTGAATACCCAACAAAATAATGCTGGAAAAAGATCCTCTCGGTTCAGGCGGGAGTTAAGAGGTTAAAGTCATGACGGGTTATCAGACCTTTATTGTCTTATAAATGCAGTCAGTTAGATTCACTGTGGCCTTAAAGCAAAGTTCAGGGACAGTAATGACATTTATTCACTATTTTGTCAGCTTCAGTCAAACAATAATGCAGATCACATTCAGCTGCAGTTTGGGGATAATGTTTGTGACTCGGGCTGGTCCATAATCTGGTCCTGAACCTCGACTATGGTGAGACCGAGCTGACGTTAAGGTTTAAGGACAAATAAAGGTGTGGGGAACTTCTGCTAAATTATTTTATTTTACTTTACTGGACACTTCAGTGCATCTTTGCCATGTTTTTACTGCAGAGTCTGCACTAAACATGAAGGACCAGGTTTATCAAAGGAAACAAACAGCGTGAGACCGACAAAAAATGCAGACACCAAGAGCCTCTGTAGGAACCGATAACATAATAACGATTTACCGGCTGATAATCAATCAAACTTTATTTTCACACAGAAAGGTAAAACAAAGTGCTTTACAGATTACAACATTTAAAACAATATACTTGACACACCCCACTATGGGATATATACAAACGTTTACCCACCGTCTACACACACGCCCCCTCACTCACTCACACACACACACACACACACACACAAAGCCGGTCTCAGTTTATTTTGTTTATTTGTGTCCGTGTCCAGGAGCATCAGAATAATGAGAATATTCTTTGTACCGACTTAAACTCTCGGAGCTCATTTCCATCTGCAGTCGAGACAAAACACTGCACTGAACGCACAAAACAATACAGTTCATAATAACAGTGCTGTTATATATTATATATATATATAAAAGTACTTTTCATTAACGGGAGAGCTTGTTCGTCTATAGTCAGACCCACCCCCGTCCTCAGATATAAAGTGTAGTTGTTTGTTTTCTTACATGTCTGAGTTCCAGTTCTGTTTAAGTCGTAGTTTTAGTGCAGTTGGAAGTTTGTTTTGTGAGAGTTTTAGAGGAAAATGCTGATTGTCCTAATGCTGGGTTTGTTGACCTTCATTGGCCTCTGACTGTTGACCTGGTTTCATTTATAGCTTGTTTGAATGGGAGCGTTTATGTTCATGAACAGACACTTAGTGCTGTAAATATGGGAAATACATTTCCATCCGCAGTCGTTCAGACTCTGGTCAGAGGTTCATTGGACAAACCTTTACTAACACTAATGACTCGTTTAACTGAAAAACAGACTCAGTTTAACATGACAAAGAACAGGCTCACTGAGGGTTTCCTGTTTGTTTGAGGCTTTTTGACCTGCTTCAGCTTCCGTCTCACATCACCCTGCAGCTGATGCTGGGTCAGATAAGCAGATAGCAGATCTGTATCCCCGAGTTACAGAACTCACAATATGAAAATTATATTTCACATAAAATCATGCTAGAATTACTACAATAAAACATCACCAAAGTTCATATTTTCATATTTTGTTTTAGATTTGGGTAAAGCCAAACTGGAGATAATCTGCTTGATTCAGGTTTTCAGTTTTCAGAGGTAAAAAAACTCCCTCTGAAAATGATAATCTCTGATATAATCCTGTGGAGAAATGATGTTTTCATGTTTCGAGACTGATTTGGCTTTTGCTGCGTCAGACTTTAAGGTTAAACCGTCTGTAAAGAAACACCAGTTCAGCTAAAAACCGTGTTTGCTTCATGAATAAAAACATTAATCAGTGGCTCTGATCAGAGGGACGTCTTTAGAATCAGAGTTTGTTTTCACAGATGAAACAGGAGGTGGAAAAGTCGCCAGAATATTTACTTAAGTAAGAGTAACGACAGCGGGCAGCGTGGGACGCCCATAGACTGTAAAAAATAATGATCGTCTTCTGCTCACTCCTCCCCGTTTACCATAATGACCACGGTCGAGGGGGAATTCATGGAGGGTTTACAGACTCCGCCTCCCCAGCTCTGACGAAGCATGTTCCTAAAAAGGGCATAAGGGCGGGATCTTCACCGTAGACTCAGCCCTTGTGTGACGTGTAGCTCGCGCTGCTCCAATGCTAACAGTCCGAGCCTCATTAAGTACGAGATTTCTAAAATTCTTCTTACGAAAACCAGCCTGGTTTCATAAATTGTGACTAACGTTATCTCAGGAGGAATATCAGCCTAGTCTAGTGTTGAAAAAATTGAAACCAGACGTTGTCTAACGTTTTTAACGTGTCTAAACTCCAATGCTTTTCAATGGGGGCCTAGTGGTGATATGGAGGTACTACAGCAATGGCGGCCCCCAGTGTCGTGGTCATAAAGCAGAGCAGCCAGCGCCCATTGCCTGTATCTAGGCAACACAAATGTGGTCATGTGACCATTATGTTATCAGGCCCCTCCCATTCCACACTGGCCAGGTGGGAGAGGCTGGTGCTGGTGCTGGGTAAGTATGTTTTTATCACAAATGTCTTTATCGTCTGTAAAAGTATATGTTCTCACTGGGAACGTTCTCGAGTGTTGAGTCAAAACAAATAAAAACTTGTATCACACATGAAGAACTTCCAACATATAAACCATGAGCCGGATGTTAAAGATTAGCCTGAACTAGTTCTGATCGTGGGTCCGTGTTTTGACCAGTCCCCTTGGTTCTGTTCCTCGTCCCACATGAGTTTGTGAACGTGTGTTTGTCAGTGGAACATGTGTCATTATGGTGTTTCTAAAGTGTGGCTTTAACTCAGACACATCATATTTTCATTAACCTTTGTCCTGAAGAGTCATTCCTGAAGTTAATCATTTCCAAAGCTTTGTTTTAGATCAGCTAAAAGCAAATGTAAAAACTACTTTGGAATCATTCAACCTTTGATCCCCAGTTTACCTTTCAGTTTTCAGGATAAAGGATCCGGGATTTATCTGGGAGGATCTGAGATAACGGTGTTTAAAGTGTTCCTGAAACGACTGCTTTACAAATGAAGCCCTGCATTCCACTCAGATACACTCCCTCAAACAATCAAGTAAAAGTTAAAAAATAAGAACATGTTACTCGAGTATTGTGAGTAACTTTTAATCCTAACTCGCCTTAACCGAGTGCATTTTCTCCAGTTCGGCTTTACACAAATCTAAAAGCTTCTCAACTGGAGTTCAGAGCCTGTAGTTCGGGGTCTGCTCTGTACAAACACACTCTGGTCTCTCCAGGCTGTAATAACAGGCGGCCTTCACTGATTGGTTTAATCCACTTCCTGTTTGTTTGTTTTGAGCTTTGGAAATGGCGTTGATGCTGTGGTCACATGACTCGCTCGCGCAGCGGTGAGTCTGGTTTCCCTCCGCGATGTGAGAAACTCATCAGCAGTTATCGCAAACGCTTGACCTCAGTTATTACTGCAAACAGTTCGAACAGCTTTAACCCCTTAACTCCCACCTGAACCGAGCACATTTTTTGGCTTTACCCCAATCCAAAAGCTTCTGGGAAAAAGCTGTGAAAATAGCAACAAAACTGAGACGAAAACAATGATGGAAATGTGACAAAAAAGTGAGAAAACATTGACAAAAAAGTGACGAAAAATTGATGAAAAAGTGGGAAAAATGTCACAAGAAATTGACAAAAAAAATGTGATAAAAAATTGACAAAAAAGACAAAAACGTGACAAAAATAACAAAAATTTGATAAGAAAATTGACGAAAAAATGACAAAAAATGTGACAAAAATATCACAAGAAATTGACAAAAAATTGACGAAAAAAAGACCAAAATGTAACAAAAAAGGACACAAAATTTGATTAAAAAATTGACATAAAAATGACAAAAATGTGACAAAAAATGATAAAAAATTGACGAAAAAATGAAAAAAATGTGACAAAAAAAATGACCAAGAAATGACAAAAATTTGATAAAAAATTACAAAAAAGTTAAAAAAATGAGTAGAATACCCAACAAAAAAATGATGAAAAAAAAATAATCTAATGCCGTGAGGAAAAAGCTCCTCTCGGTTGAGGCGGGAGTTAAGAGGTTAAAGTTCTTAACAAATGTGCGTCTTCTGTAAACTGTTCTGTGTGATGTAAATGTATCAGAACCTCCAGAGTGACAGTTTGATCCTGGTTTGGTTCAGTTTGTGTCTCAGCTGCTTCTCAAAGGTCGGCATGTGGAGACCTTTCCCTGGTGATGATCTCCTTCTAGTATTTTCCGTCTCTGAGTGATGACACTGGTGCTTCTGAAGAAGTTTCTCTGAGCTGACGTTGTTTTTTCCGCGATTGCACCATCACGGGGGGGAGGGGGGGCTGCTCAGGGGTGTGAAGCTCCTGTGCTGCAGGTCTGTGGTCAGTGACACAAAGCTCCAAACCACAGAGCTCTTCAGAGGCTCTTCAGAGGCTGTGACAGGAAGACCCCACCTACGAGCGGCCATTTTGTCCCCCGCGCGGCGCCGGGGACCACCACAAAGGCGCCGCCGCTGCTCAGGCTGAGGGTGACCATGGCTGCGCTGCTCCGTGAGTAACGGTCCGGGTCACGGGGAGGGAGGTTTGGGCTGGATGACCTCTGACCTCTGACCTTTGTGTTTGTCCCTCAGTGCTCTGGACGGCCCTGCTGGTCGGACGCTCGCTCCAAGGCAAGTCCGGAAACTTCTCGCCTTTAACCTGTTTGTGCCGGTTTAGTTTACCTCTTACCCCCCGCTTTCACCCAGCGCATTCTCCCTGGTGCAGCTTTACCCAAATCTAAAAGCCTCTGGAGAATCACAGCCTCAGTGTTTCTGTTGCTTTTCTTGTTTCCTCATTCACGTCTCATTTTGACGCTTTTTCAGATTTGGGTAAAGTCAAGCTGGTTCAGGCGGGTTTAAGATGTTTAACTCTAACTAATGGTCTAAATGGGTTTGATGGTTTTACCCCGTTGTAGATATTTTGGGCTGATTTTTAACCCCCGCATGAACTGAGCATTTTCTCCAGTTTTACCCAAATCTAAAAGTTTCTTGACTGGGGAGCGACAGGCCAGAGCAGCGCCTCATTTGAAAGCTAAGACCTACAACACTGATTGTTTTCTTTGCATTGTTGTTTTTTTTATCGCTTTTTTTCATCCTGGTTTTCGTCTCATTTTTGTTGCTATTTCGACACTTTTTTGTCATTTTTTTTGGTCAATTTTTTATCACATTTTTGTCTTTTTTTTGTTATTTTTTCGTCAAATTTTTGTCATTTTCTTGTCAAAATTTTATCACATTTTTGTCATTTTTTCGTCACATTTTTGTCAATTTCTTGTGACATTTTTGTGACATTTCCATCATTGTTTTCGTCTCAGTTTTGTTGCTATTTTCACAGCTTTTTTCCAGAAGCTTTTGGATTGGGGTAAAGCCAAACTGTAGAAAATGTGCTCAGTTCAGGTGGGAGTTTAGGGGTTGAAGAAGCTTTTCGATTTGGGTAAAGGACATTTAAATGTAAAACATCCTGGTCATTCACGGGCGTTTGTGCAGTTCTGAGTTGATCTGAGTCGGGTGAAGGCGTCCGGTCTAAAAAAGGAAACAGACTGAGAGTGTTTTGGTTTTTTTGAAGAGGAAATGTGTCGAACCCGTTTGTTCAGTGATGACGTCGTCGCTTCACTTCCGCTCTTTCCAAACCTCAACACCTTTTCTGACACGAATTATCAAATCATTTTCTCCAAACACAAAGAGGCTTGTTTTAAATGTAAGAATATCTTCATTTTGGAAATGGAGACAGGGCCGTAGCACCAAATTCTGGGTACAAACTATCTTCGACTCCCCCCCACCCCCCCATATATGAAACTCACATTTCATATTCTATGCTCTTTGACCACATAACAGTGGTTTAGTGGTTTGACTGTGCAGTTAATTTATTTTCTATTATAACTTTATTATGTATACCATAACTAAGTGAAAAAATGGGTCGGCCAAAAAAAGTGCTTCAAATACAAACACATCCAATCCAATGGGTACTGAGGTCATGGTTTGTTTGTTGTTGTTACAGAAATGGAATAACCTTAAATCCTGTAGTGACATAAATATTTAGATTAAGGTGGAATATTCTACTTTCATTGGGCCAGTTGAAATGGCTAGTTTTAAGTAGAGCATAATGAGTATTAGCATCACATTAAACAGGACGACTGCACCAGGACAGGGGATATTTGTGCTGAGAATAACATGTGTGACTTTTAAAATGTTATTTTACATAAAGTGATGATACTATGATGTCTCAGTGACTCACAGGCCTGAACACAAAACTCAAGGGCTTCAGTCTGATTTTGTATCACCATATTTGAAGCCTTTACCTTTAAGTGTGTTGTGAGTAAATTGTTGTTGTATAAAGTTACGCTGGAATAAACTAAATGGCTCGAGCTCCACCTTTAACTAGACCCAGGCTGACTCGTCTCCAAAGCTGCACATTTATAATGCGTCAATCCAAATGCGCGCAGCTAATTAGCATCATTAATTCGGCAAAAATGGCGTGCGCGACCTGTGGCTTTTGTCACTGTATTGGCCTGAGGCTCAATTACAATAAATATGAGGAAAGAGAAACTTTAGAAGTTAAAACGAGGAGAGAAGGGGCTCCGTCTCTGACTCTGCACCATCCTCTTCTCATTGCAGGCAGAGGCAGGACTCGCCTCACCTCATGTTTAACTGTCATTTATGACAAGAACGTTTCCTCTCAGGTCCGCTAGAACAGGCTAGTGTTAAAGAAAAGCACATTAGAGCGAGGCCAGACTAAGATCTGTCATAGCTCTGTGTCATTACATTACAGAGTCCACCTCATCAGAGTCACTGCTGAGTTGAAGCGCACGGTTCTGAACACCGGTGTGTGGGCTGAACCATTCGGCACATGTTTAAAGGGGTGTCAGGGCCCTGAGTTATTATCCATCATTACTGTTTGTGCAAAATTCTGTGTAGCAACCATTGTATTTTACCCGGTTGTTCAGTTCTTTTAGTATCAATTATGAGGAGACTTAGAAAGTACAATACAGAACGCTTTCTGCAGCACTTTTGAGGGCCCCTCCCCTGCTCTGGGCCCTGGGGACTCAGTACCCTTTACCCCCCCAGTCCGACGCCCCTGAATGGTAACATATTATTGTAATCAGGTGTAAAACAGTTTGGGGTCTTTTATCTGATGTGATTTCCAGGAGATTCAGATAAAGTTGTTTGTTGCTGTTTGTCTGCAGAACGTACTTTATTATTGTGTGTGTGTGTGTGTGTGTTCCCTCACAGTGTCGCTAACCGTGAGCCCGGACCAGTCGCAGTTTTCCCAGGGTTCTCAGCTGCTGATCAGATGCAGCGATGTGGGGTTCAGCGTGTGGAGGCAGAGCCGGGGCACCAGGGGGCGCTGTAACGAGGACTGGGGCATGCTCTCGGGCCCCTATTGCAGAGTCCCGCTTCTGCACGTGAAGGACACTGGGCAGTACTGGTGCGAGTCACCAGAGGGCGCCGCCTCTGAGCCCATCGACATCACGGTCATAGGTAAAGCGTCACCTGATTCCGCCCCGCCCACTTTTGCCTCAGAATGGCACTTCCTGTATTGATGGGAGCAACATCCGGCCACGCCCCCTTTCAGAGGAAACAAGTTAAACGTTGCACTGGTGTTTTTGTGGGAACAGGATCTTTTCTGGTTCTGAGAATAAAATATTGTGTATATAGTGTCAGAGCTCATTATTGGGGAAACAGCTCCCCCTGATGGCCATGTATTATGCACTTTGTGACGTCCTTAACCCCTTAACTCCCACCTGAACCGAGCACATTTTCTCCAGTTTGGCTTTACCCCAATCCAAAAGCTTCTGGAAAAAAGTTGTGAAAATAGCGACAAAACTGAGACGAAAACAATGATGAAAATGTGACAAAAAAGAGACGAAAAATTGATGAAAAAGTGGCAAAAATGTCACAAGAAATTGACAAATATTTGACAAAAAAATGACCAAAATGCAACAAAAAATGACAAAAATTTTATAAAAAATTGACGAAAAAATGCAAAAAAATTGACAAAAAATGTACGAAAAAATGACAAAAATGTGATAAATATTTGACAAAAAAATTACAAAAATGGGCCAAAAAAATGACCAAAATGTAACAAAAAATTACAAAAATTTGATTAAAAAAATTGACGAAAAAATGAAAAAAATGTGATAAAAATGTGATAAATATTTGACAAAATAAAATAACAAAAAAATGACAAGAAAATTACAAAAAATTGACAAAAAATGACCAAAAAAGTTACATAAATGAGTTGAAGACCCAACAAAAAAATTATGGAAAAAAAATCTGATGACGTGAGGAAAAAGATCCTCTCGGTTCAGGCGGGAGTTAAGAGGTTAATGTGTAAATATTCAGACTTATTAAACGGCCTTATTAAAGATTCTCAGGGTCTTTTAAACGCACATTAATGTTAGCATTAGCAGCTAGTAGATTAGCTGCTGAATGAACCATGTACCATTCGCTCTCATAAACTACAAAACTACATCATACAGCTCTCAGACAGGGGGCGTGTCTTACCTGTTTCTCTCAGACAGGGGCGTGTCTTACCTGTTTCTCTCAGACAGGGGGCGTGTCTTACCTGTTTCTCTCAGACAGGGGGCGTGTCTTACCTGTTTCTCTCAGACAGGGGCGTGTCTTACCTGTTTCTCTCAGACAGGGGGCGTGTCTTACCTGTTTCTCTCAGACAGGGGGCGTGTCTTACCTGTTTCTCTCAGACAGGGGGCGTGTCTTACCTGTTTCTCTCAGACAGGGGCGTGTCTTACCTGTTTCTCTCAGACAGGGGGCGTGTCTTACCTGTTTCTCTCAGACAGGGGCGTGTCTTACCTGTTTCTCTCAGACAGGGGGCGTGTCTTAACTGTTTCTCTCAGACAGGGGCGTGGTGCTGCAGGCTCCTGTTCATCCCGTGGCTCCCAGAAAGTCGGTCTCTCTCACCTGTCGACATCTCACTGACTCCGCCCTCACGGCTCGTTTCTATAAAGATGGGCGCCACCTGCCGGATCCGCCCGCACGTGTCCTCACCCTCCAGCGGGTGGCGGCGTCTGACGAAGGCCAGTACGAGTGTGAGATCAAAGGAGAGCGCTCTGTCGCGGTTCGACTCCGTGTCCTCCCAGGTCAGTCCCACCTTTTAATAAAATCATCTACGAGTTTCAGATGGAAAACACTGGAAAAGTTCCCGATAGTCTCGCGACCCACCAGTTGAGAATCACTGTCTTACATTACTGTATATATGACCAAGTGGGATGTTCTGTTACACTTGGGCGGCACGGTAGTGCAGCGGTTAGCGCCTCCGCTTCACAGCTAGGTCCCGGGTTCGACTCCCACCAGGACGGGGCCTTTCTGTGTGGAGTTTGCATGTTCTCCCCGTGTCTGCGTAGGTTTCCTCCGGGTACTCCGGTTTCCCCTACCACTAAAAACATGTGCAATAGGTGAATCCTCCAGCCAGGTGATTCTGACCACCAGCCTGGCTCCACATCATGGAGACGGGCCCCCGGGCGCGGCACTGCCGTCGACCACTGCTCCTTACGGATTGCCCCAGCGGCATCGAAGGATGGGTTAAATGCTTTATTGTTCCCTACGGGGACAATAAAGTATACAAACAAACAAACAAACAAAACACTATAAAAAGTACTTTAACCTCTTAACTCCCACCTGAACGGATCCCATTTTCTCCAGTTTGGCTTTACCCTAATCAAAAAGCTTCTTAGGAAAAAACACCAAAACAGCCACAAAAAATTAGAAGAAAACAGGGATGTGACAAAAATTCAACCAAAATGTGACAAAAATTCCACAAAAAAGTGACAAAAATTCAACAAAAAATAGACAAAAATCAACAAAAAATTGACAAAAATTCAATAAAATTTGACAAAAATTGACAAAAAATTGACAAAAATTCAACAAAAAATTGACAAAAATCAACAAAAATGTGACAAAAAGTCAACAAAAAAATGACAAAAAAATCAACAAAAATTCTACAAAAAATTGACAAAAATGTGACAAAAATTCAACAAAAATTCAACAAAAATTCAACAAAAATGTGACAAAAATTCAACAAAAATTCAACAAAAAATCAACAAAAATTGTCAAAAAATTGACAAAAAATTGACAAAAATCAACAAAAAATTGACAAAAATTCAACAAAATTTGACAAAAATGTGACAAAAAAATGTGACAAAAAATGGACAAAAAATGGACAAAAAATTGACAAAAATTCAACAAAAATTCAACCAAAAATTGACAAAAATTCAACCAAAAATTGACAAAAATTCAACAAAAATTCAACAAAATGTTTTCAAAAATTCAACAAAAAATTGACAAAAATCAACAAAAATTCAACAAAACATTGACAAAAATCAACAAAAAATTGACAAAAAATGTGACAAAAATTCAACAAAAAATTGACAAAAATCAACAAAAATGGACAAAAAATTGACACAAATTCAACAAAAAATTGACAAAAATCAACAAAAATGTGACAAAAATTCAAAAAAAATTGACAAAAATATCAACAAAAATATCAACTAAAAATTGACAAAAATCAACAAAAATTCAACAAAAATTCAACAAAACATTGACAAAAATCAACAAAAAATTGACAAAAAATGTGACAAAAATTCAACAAAAAATTGACAAAAATCAACAAAAATTGACAAAAAATTGACACAAATTCAACAAAAAATTGACAAAAATCAACAAAAATGTGACAAAAATTCAAAAAAAATTGACAAAAATATCAACAAAAATATCAACTAAAAATTGACAAAAATCAACAAAAATTCAACAAAAATGGACAAAAAATGGACACAAATTCAACAAAAAATTGACAAAATCATCAAAAATGTGACAAAAATGTGACAAAAAAATGTGACAAAAAAATTGACAAAAAATTGACAAAAAATTGACAAAAATTCAACAAAAATTCAACAAAATGTTTTCAAAAATTCAACAAAAAATTGACAAAAATCAACAAAAATTCAACAAAAAATCAACAAAACATTGACAAAAATCAACAAAAAATTGACAAAAAATGTGACAAAAATTCAACAAAAAATCAACAAAAAATGTGACAAAAATTCAACAAAAAATTGACAAAAATCAACAAAAAATCAACAAAAATTCAACAAAAAATTGACAAAAATCAACAAAAATTGACAAAAATTCTAAAAATATTGACAAAAATATCAACAAAAAATTGACAAAAATTCAACAAAAATGGACAAAAAATTGACAAAAATTCAACAAAAATTCAACAAAAATTCTACCAAAAATTCTACCAAAAATTCTACCAAAAATTGACAAAAATTCAACAAAAATTCAACAAAATGTTTTCAAAAATTCAACAAAAAATTGACAAAAATCAACAAAAATTCAACAAAAAATCAACAAAACATTGACAAAAATCAACAAAAAATTGACAAAAAATGTGACAAAAATTCAACAAAAAATCAACAAAAAATGTGACAAAAATTCAACAAAAAATTGACAAAAATCAACAAAAAATCAACAAAAATTCAACAAAAAATTGACAAAAATCAACAAAAATTGACAAAAATTCTAAAAATATTGACAAAAATATCAACAAAAAATTGACAAAAATTCAACAAAAATGTGCCAAAAATTCAACAACAAAAATTCAACAAAAATTCAGTTTTGTGGGTCAGGTCGGTGGGAAGGTGCTTACAGGGACAGTATTTCTGCCCAGGTGAGCACTTTTTAATGCACCTTAGCACATTTTAGGGTAAAACAACAACAACAAAAAACAACAACAACAACAATACAGATATAGATCAGGGGCAGAATGGTGGAGAACAAATGGAATGATAAAAGAGAAAAAAAAAAAAAAGAAAAAATACAAAATAAGTAACTTTGTGATAATAAGACTATTGAACATGACATTGATTATGAATATTATTATTATTATTATACTATAATAATAATAATATTATTATTATTACTATTACTACTACTACTACTACCATTATTATAATGCTATTATTAATAGGGTTGTTGTTGATATCTGTATGTATGTGTATGTGTGTATGTATGTATGTGTATATATGTGTATGTATATATATATATATATATATACATGTATATGATTATCATAATTGTGATTAATTGTGATTAGATACAGTATGTCAGTATGGACGACGGTGTTGATGATGACAATAACAACAATGATTATAATTGAATGTCATTTTTTATCGTCTTTTTTTTACCTTTTTTTTTTTTTTCCCCCCATTACACACGAAAGCTCTCACATGCACACACGCACATAAACGCACTCACACACACCCGCCCAGTACGCCTACCAATACAGCCTATGAAATTCTTCTCAAAAGTTTTCTGGTTTAATGTCACGTGAGATCTATTGTCTGTTCTTTGTAATGTCTGCTGTTCTTGTTCTTTGTAATTGTCACAATAAAATTCACAATAAAAAATAAAATAAAAAAAAAGACAAATCTCGACAAAAAATTTACAAAAACTCAAACGTACAAAAGGTGACACAACACAGCAACAATGCGAGGAAAAAGGTCAGTTTTGTGGGTCTTAGCTTTCAAATGAGGTGCTACACAGGCCTATATAACAGCCAAAGAGGACAGAAGGCATTTGGTTTAGGCGGGTGGTAAGAGGTTCGCAGGTCTGATCTGATCTCTTATTTGCATATTAATATTTCTCAAAATCACATTGGGGGATTCTGTGCTGAAGGGCCGGATTTGGCCCCCGGGCCTGACGCTGCCTGCCCCTGCTGTAAGGGTTTACCTTTGAGAATGAATGGGAACAGTTAAGATAGAGTAGTCACCCTCTGGCGGGACAACGGGCCCCCCTTTGACCCCCCTTTGACCCCCCTTTGACCCCCCTTTGGCCCCCCTTTGACCCCCCCGGACTCATCAGTTCAGTTTGTTTTAAATCTGCTCCGGTTTGTTTCCAGAGAAAACTCCGCCCTCCACGACTCCGACTCCGCCCACCGCGACCGCGACCTCCCGCCCCGGCTCCACCGGCGCCCCCTCGCTCCTCCGCCTCGTGGTCCCGGTCGTGGCCTCCGTGGTGGGGCTGGTGCTGCTCCTCCTCCTGGTCCTCGTGGTCCTCGTGGTCCGACGCTGCAGGCGAAAGAAGAACAAAGGTGAGTCTGAAGTTTGAGTTTTTAGTTTTCTCTCAGTTTTATTTTAACGTGTTTTACTGCAGGTCCCAGAGGGAAGAGACGCCGCGGGACGAGGCCCCGGACCGAGGCCCCGAGCGGGACGAGGCCCCGGACCGAGGCCCCGAGCGGGAACAGCAGGAACCAGCGCAGGCCCAGAACATGTCCCAACTGTCAGAACTCTGGGGCGCCGCTCCAGCCGCTCTGCCCGTGAGCGCCTCGTCCACTATGGGCCCGAGGCGGAGTCAGAGGGCTCGCCCACTGGAAGTGTCTTGCCCAAGAACACGTCGACAGAATGAACTTGTTGTTTTTTCTTGAGGAAATGTAAATAGTTAATCTGTTTTTTTTTTTAACTCTATTTCTACCTTTTTGTCAATGAAATGTTTTGGTTTATTTGCTGAAACATGAGGCTGAAAACGGACCAGAGAACCTGCCCCTTTAACCTCTTAACTCCCGCCTGAACTGAGAGGATCTTTTTCCTCACGTCATCAGATTTTTTTCCCATCATTTTTTTGTTGGGTATTCAACTCATTTTTGTAACTTTTTTGTCATTTTTTGTCTTTTTTTTGTCACATTTTGTGTGATTTTTTGGTGATTTTTTGTGATTTTTTGTGATTTTTCTGTGATTTTTTTTGTCATTTTTTTGTCATTTTTTGTCATTTTTTTGTCGTTTTTTTCGTCAATTTTGTGTCATTTTTTCATCCATTTTGTATCTAATTTTTGTCATTTTTTGTCAATTTCTTGTGACATTTTTTCCACTTTTTCATCAATTTTTCATCACTTTTTTGTCACATTTCCATCATTGTTTTTGTCTCAGTTTTGTTGCTATTTTCACAGCTTTTTCCCAGAAGCTTTTGGATTGGGGTAAAGCCAAACTGGAGAAAATGTTCAGGTGGGAGTTAAGGGGTTAAGAGGTTTACAAACACATTTAAAAGTGTCCGGAGTCTTTTACCTTTATCCAGGCCTGATGAGTCAGAGCGGCCTCAGAGTCGGGGTGAGTCAGGTCCACTCAGATGTTCTTTGATGGTCAACCGGACTCCACAGGGCTGTGTCCTGTCACCGCTCCTGTTTAAGCAGGACGACTCTGTCCTCGTTTACTTTTAACCCCTTAACTCCCGCCTGAACCGAGCACATTTTCTCCAGTTTGGCTTTACCCCAATCCAAAAGCTTCTGGAAAAAAGGTGAGAAAATAGCAACAAAACTGAGACGAAAACAATGATGAAAATTTGACAAAAAATTACAAAAAATTGACAAAAAATGTGACAAAAATGTGATAAAAAATTGACAAAAAAATGACAAATAAAGTTGCAAAAATGAGTTGAATACCCAACAAAAAAATGATGAAAAAAAATCTGTTGACGTGAGGAGAAAGATCCTCTGGGTTCAGGCGGGAGTTAAGAGGTTAAAGCAGTTTTACACTGAATGAGTCTGAGTCATGTATAACCAGAACCTTTTCTTACTGAAACTGTTAAAATCACATGAATTGTATTTTTATATGAATATTTTTGACCCACAGTAAATTTTGAATCGATTATTTCTAAAACACTTCACCGGCAGTTCCACAGTGTGTCCACCAGAGGGCGTGACGCTGCAAAGATTTACTTTTTAAGTCAAAGGTTTTTGAGTAAATCGGTCTGATTTTCAAACATGAACATGTTTAAAGGAATAGTTCACAGTTTTCCCAGACTGAGACCTGGTCTTACCTGAGCTTAGACGAGTTGATCCGTACCTGTCTGGTCTTTGTGACCAAAGATGTTGTTAGCATTTGGCCTCTCCCAGTGTATTCCTATGGCTCCAAACGAGGTGAAGTTAGAGGCGACCGAGCTCCTCCACAAAAACCAGACAGGTACAGATCAACTCGTCTAAGCTCAGGTAAAAACAGACCTCAGTTTGGAAATTAACGTGAACTATTTCTTTAAAGCACCTGCATAAAATCCAGTTAATGTAACGGTGACTTCAGTTCATTAGTGTTGGATGTTTGTGGCTTCAGAGGTGAGAGAAAGAGCTCTACATTTCGGTTTATTTCGGTTTGGTCATTTACAAATGATTCAAAACATTCAAAAGATACAAGTCAAACAATGAACACAGCAAATGACCAGGCGCAGGCAGAGTTAAATTATTATTAATATTATTTACCCCTCAGAAGTTATATACAATCTTTATGAAATACAATAATATTACAGCATTTTGAATATACAAAGTTTATAGAAAAAAAGAAAAAACTCAAAACTACACAATTGACTGACTCGCAGTATTTATTTAGGAAAAGAATATTAAAACATAGAGAAAAGTAAATCCTACATGTTCTCATGAACATCATTTACTGTACAATTTATGTAGGAAACTACAAGAATCTGCTGAAGTTGCAGTTCCACTGTGTGTCCACAGGAGGGAGCGCCAGAGTCCTGCACTGAAGGGACTGTCACGACCAGATTTGCATCATTAACGGATTTGGATAAATGATGCTAATCCGTTAGCCTGACTATGTTTTGATTCTTTCCCTCAGTAGAAAGGGTTAAACACGTTCTCTATCGGCTCAGACTGAGCACGTGCTCTAATTAAAGTTATTAAATAAATAAAACTCTGCCCCAAACGAGTTTGAACTAATAAAAAAGCAAAACGTCTCCGTTTGAGACACAGCCTGTAGTTCCGTCTGTGTCCGCCAGAGGGAGCTCCGTGTGGAACAAGAAAAGCTGAAATATTTCTGCCAAATAAATGTAAAACAAAAGGATCTTAAATCACTTTAACGAGTCATGTTTATATTTGTTTGATTCAAATTAGAAACAAAATATATTTGTGATAAAAAGTGATGAACTTTATAAAACATTTGAAGAACTCTGAGCATCAGGAACAAAGACATTTTAATCCAGTTTGCAGTTTTTACTCGAGAGTCTGAATGTTTTAAACCTGGTTTTACATATGTTTGACCCACAGTAAAAGTATAATCGGATATTCACTTATTTCTAAAACTTTCTCAGCACTTCCCCTGCAGTTCCTCCGTGTGTCCGCCAGAGGGAGCGCCAGCGCCAATGTCACGATTTACTGAAGGTTTTTCACTAAATTGGTGTTTCGTTGTTGTTGTTTTTCCTCAGAAATGATAAGGTGAATGTGAATATCTTAATATTATAGTGTTTTAAATACACAGAGTCTAAAGAAACAAAACCAGAACAAAAAAGAAAGAACTCAGTGACTCAAAGCAGTTTTTGTTACAAGATCTATGTAGAAAATAATATTAAAATAACACAAGTATTTCAAATGTAAATGATAAATGTTCTCATGTAAACACGACTGTGTGATTTGTTTTGTGATCGACATTACTTTTTTAAGCTTTTTTTTTTTTTATTGTAACGTAACAGAAACCGCAGAATTATGTAAATATATATATATATATATATATATATATATATATATATATATATATATATTAGAAAATTCTAATATTAGTAATAAGTTATTTTGCAGAAACAATACACATATATTGTGAACAGTTTTGTAATGATCCTCCACACGCACAGAGACGCTAAACAGAAACATGTGTCTATTTCATTTCTTTTTATCTTTTCATCATTGTTTCAGCAACTTGGAAAAAGGCGATTCACCGAGTATTTAAACAGAGCTGTGTTGGTTTCAACAGTGTGAAAATAAAAGACCACCTTGTTTAAAAAAAACACGACTGTGTGATTTATGAAGGAAACGGCTTAAAAAAAAAACATTTAAAACAAACAAAGAATCTGCTGAAGTTGCAGTTCCACTGTGTGTCCACAGGAGGGAGCGCCAGAGTCCTGCACTGAAGGGACTGTCACGACCAGATTTGCATCATTAACGGATTTGGATAAATGATGCTAATCCGTTAGCCTGACTATGTTTTGATTCTTTCCCTCAGTAGAAAGGGTTAAACACGTTCTCTATCGGCTCAGACTAAGCACGTGCTCTAATTAAAGTTATTAAATAAATAAAACTCCGCCCCAAACGAGTTTGAACTAATAAAAAAGCAAAACGTCTCCGTTTGAGACACAGCCTGTAGTTCCGTCTGTGTCCGCCAGAGGGAGCTCCGTGTGGAACAAGAAAAGCTGAAATATATCTGCCAAATAAATGTTAAACAAATGAATCTTAACTCACTTTAACGAGTCATATTTATATTTGTTTGATTCAAACTAGAAACAAAATATATTTGTCATAAAAAGTGATGAACTTTATAAAATATTTGAAGAACTCTGAGCATCAGGAACAAAGACATTTTAATCCAGTTTGCAGTTTTTACTCGAGAGTCTGAATGTTTTAAACCTGGTTTTACATATGTTTGACCCACAGTAAAAGTATAATCGGATATTCACTTATTTCTAAAACTTTCTCAGCACTTCCCCTGCAGTTCCTCCGTGTGTCCGCCAGAGGGAGCGCCAGCGCCAATGTCACGATTTACTGAAGGTTTTTCACTAAATTGGTGTTTCGTTGTTGTTGTTTTTCCTCAGAAATGATAAGGTGAATGTGAATATCTTAATATTATAGTGTTTTAAATACACAGAGTCTAAAGAAACAAAACCAGAACAAAAAAGAAAGAACTCAGTGACTCAAAGCAGTTTTTGTTACAAGATCTTTGTAGAAAATAATATTAAAATAACACAAGGATTTCAAATGTAAATGATAAATGTTCTCATGTAAACACGACTGTGTGATTTGTTTTGTGATCGACATTACTTTTTTAAGCTTTTGTTTTTTATTGTAACGTAACAACAACCGCAGAAATATATTTTTATGATTATTATTTTTTTTTAGTAAATTCTAATATTAGTAATAAGTTATTTTGCAGAAACAATACACATATATTGTGTACAATTGTGTAATGATCCTCCACACGCACAGAGATGCTAAACAGAAACATGTGTCTATTTCATTTCTTTTTATCTTTTCATCATTGTTTCAGCAACTTGGAAAAAGGCGATTCACCGAGTATTTAAACAGAGCTGTGTTGGTTTCAACAGTGTGAAAATAAAAGACCACCTTGTTTAAAAAAAACACGACTGTGTGATTTATGAAGGAAACGGCTTAAAAAAAACATTTAAAACAAACAATCTGCTGAAGTTGCAGTTCCGCTGTGTGTCCACAGGAGGGAGCGCCAGAGTCCTGCACTGAAGGGACGGTCACGACCAGATTTGCATCATTAACGGATTTGGATAAATGATGCTAATCCGTTAGCCTGACTATGTTTTGATTCTTTCCCTCAGTAGAAAGGGTTAAACACGTTCTCTATCGGCTGCAGACTGAGCACGTGCTCTAATTAAAGTTATTAAATAAATAAAACTCGAGACAAAACGAGTTTGAACTAATAAAAAAGCAAAACGTCTCCGTTTAAGACACAGCCTGTAGTTCCGTCTGTGTCCGCCAGAGGGAGCTCCGTGTGGAACAAGAAAAGCTGAAATATTTCTGCCAAATAAATGTAAAACAAATGAATCTTACATCACTTTAACGAGTCATATTTATATTTGTTTGATTCAAGTTAGAAACAAAATATATTTGTAATAAAAAGTGATGAACTTTATAAAATATTTGAAGAACTCTGAGCATCAGGAACAAAGACGTGTTTGATCCAGTTTGCAGTTTTTACTCAAGAGTCTGAATGTTTTAAACCTGGTTTTACATATGTTTGACCCACAGTAAAAGTATAATCGGATATTCACTTATTTCTAAAACTTTCTCAGCACCTGCAGTTCCTCCGTGTGTCCGCCAGAGGGAGCGCCAGCGCCGATGTCACGATTTACTGAAGGTTTTTCACTAAATTGGTGTTTCGTTGTTGTTGTTTTTCCTCAGAAATGATTAGGTGAATGTGAATATCTTAATATTACAGTATTTTAAATACACAGAGTCTAAAGAAACAAAACCAGAACAAAAAAGAAAGAACTCAGTGACAAAAAGCAGTTTTTGTTACAAGATCTATGTAGAAAATAATATTAAAATAACACAAGGATTTCAAATGTAAATGATAAATGTTCTCATGTAAACACGACTGTGTGATTTGTTTTGTGATCGACATTACTTTTTTAAGCTTTTGTTTTTTATTGTAACGTAACAGAAACCGCAGAATTATGTATATTTTTAGAAAATTCTAATATTAGTAATAAGTTATTTTGCAGAAACAATACACATATATTGTGAACAGTTTTGTAATGATCCTCCACACGCACAGAGATGCTAAACAGAAAAATGTGTCTATTTCATTTCTTTTTATCTTTTCATCATTGTTTCAGCAACTTGGAAAAAGGCGATTCACCGAGTATTTAAACAGAGCTGTGTTGGTTTCAACAGTGTGAAAATAAAAGACCACCTTGTTTAAAAAAAACACGACTGTGTGATTTATGAAGGAAACGGCTTAAAAAAAACATTTAAAACAAACAAAGAATCTGCTGAAGTTGCAGTTCCACTGTGTGTCCACAGGAGGGAGCGCCAGAGTCCTGCACTGAAGGGACTGTCACGACCAGATTTGCATCATTAACGGATTTGGATAAATGATGCTAATCCGTTAGCCTGACTATGTTTTGATTCTTTCCCTCTGTAGAAAGGGTTAAACACGTTCTCTATCGGCTCAGACTGAGCACGTGCTCTAATTAAAGTTATTAAATAAATAAAACTCCGCCCCAAACGAGTTTGAACTAATAAAAAAGCAAAACGTCTCCGTTTGAGACACAGCCTGTAGTTCCGTCTGTGTCCGCCAGAGGGAGCTCCGTGTGGAACAAGAAAAGCTGAAATATTTCTGCCAAATAAATGTTAAACAAATGAATCTTAAATGACTTTAACGAGTCATGTTTATATTTGTTTGATTCAAGTTAGAAACAAAATATATTTGTGATAAAAAGTGATTAACTTTATAAAACATTTGAAGAACTCTGAGCATCAGGAACAAAGACGTGTTTGATCCAGTTTGCAGTTTTTACTCAAGAGTCTGAATGTTTTAAACCTGGTTTTACATATGTTTGACCCACAGTAAAAGTATAATCGGATATTCACTTATTTCTAAAACTTTCTCAGCACTTCCCCTGCAGTTCTTCCGTGTGTCCGCCAGAGGGAGCGCCAGCGCCGATGTCACGATTTACTGAAGGTTTTTCACTAAATTGGTGTTTCGTGGTTGTTGTTTTTCCTCAGAAATGATAAGGTGAATGTGAATATCTTAATATTATAGTGTTTTAAATACACAGAGTCTAAAGAAACAAAACCAGAACAAAAAAGAAAGAACTCAGTGACTCAAAGCAGTTTTTGTTACAAGATCTATGTAGAAAATAATATTAAAATAACACAAGGATTTCAAATGTAAATGATAAATGTTCTCATGTAAACACGACTGTGTGATTTGTTTTGTGATCGACATTACTTTTTTAAGCTTTTTTTTTTTTTATTGTAACGTAACAGAAACCGCAGAATTATGTAAATATATATATATATATATATATATATTTATATATATATATATATATATATATATATATATATATTAGAAAATTCTAATATTAGTAATAAGTTATTTTGCAGAAACATTACACATATACTGTGTACAATTGTGTAATGATCCTCCACACGCACAGAGATGCTAAACAGAAACATGTGTCTATTTCATTTCTTTTTATCTTTTCATCATTGTTTCAGCAACTTGGAAAAAGGCGATTCACCGAGTATTTAAACAGAGCTGTGTTGGTTTCAACAGTGTGAAAATAAAAGACCACCTTGTTTAAAAAAAACACGACTGTGTGATTTATGAAGGAAACGGCTTAAAAAAAAACCATTTAAAACAAACAAAGAATCTGCTGAAGTTGCAGTTCCACTGTGTGTCCACAGGAGGGAGCGCCAGAGTCCTGCACTGAAGGGACGGTCACGACCAGATTTGCATCATTAACGGATTTGGATAAATGATGCTAATCCGTTAGCCTGACTATGTTTTGATTCTTTCCTTCAGTAGAAAGGGTTAAACACGTTCTCTATCGGCTCAGACTAAGCACGTGCTCTAATTAAAGTTATTAAATAAATAAAACTCCGCCCCAAACGAGTTTGAACTAATAAAAAAGCAAAACGTCTCCGTTTGAGACACAGCCTGTAGTTCCGTCTGTGTCCGCCAGAGGGAGCTCCGTGTGGAACAAGAAAAGCTGAAATATTTCTGCCAAATAAATGTTAAACAAATGAATCTTAACTCACTTTAACGAGTCATATTTATATTTGTTTGATTCAAACTAGAAACAAAATATATTTGTCATAAAAAGTGATGAACTTTATAAAACATTTGAAGAACTCTGAGCATCAGGAACAAAGACATTTTAATCCAGTTTGCAGTTTTTACTCGAGAGTCTGAATGTTTTAAACCTGGTTTTACATATGTTTGACCCACAGTAAAAGTATAATCGGATATTCACTTATTTCTAAAACTTTCTCAGCACCTGCAGTTCCTCCGTGTGTCCGCCAGAGGGAGCGCCAGCGCCAATGTCACGATTTACTGAAGGTTTTTCACTAAATTGGTGTTTCGTTGTTGTTGTTTTTCCTCAGAAATGATAAGGTGAATGTGAATATCTTAATATTATAGTGTTTTAAATACACAGAGTCTAAAGAAACAAAACCAGAACAAAAAAGAAAGAACTCAGTGACACAAAGCAGTTTTTGTTACAAGATCTATGTAGAAAATAATATTAAAATAACACAAGTATTTCAAATGTAAATGATAAATGTTCTCATGTAAACACGACTGTGTGATTTGTTTTGTGATCGACATTACTTTTTTAAGCTTTTGTTTTTTATTGTAGCGTAACAGAAACCGCAGAATTATGTAAATATATATATATATATATATATATATATATATATATATATATATATATATATATATATATATATATATTAGAAAATTCTAATATTAGTAATAAGCTATTTTGCAGAAACAATACACATATATTGTGAACAGTTTTGTAATGATCCTCCACACGCACAGAGATGCTAAACAGAAACACATGTGTCTATTTCATTTCTTTTTATCTTTTCATCATTGTTTCAGCAACTTGGAAAAAGGCGATTCACCGAGTATTTAAACAGAGCTGTTTTGGTTTCAACAGTGTGAAAATAAAAGACCACCTTGTTTAAAAAAAACACGACTGTGTGATTTATGAAGGAAACGGCTTAAAAAAAACATTTAAAACAAAGAATCTGCTGAAGTTGCAGTTCCACTGTGTGTCCACAGGAGGGAGCGCCAGAGTCCTGCACTGAAGGGACGGTCACGACCAGATTTGCATCATTAACTGATTTGGATAAATGATGCTAATCCGTTAGCCTGACTATGTTTTGATTCTTTCCCTCTGTAGAAAGGGTTAAACACGTTCTCTATCGGCTCAGACTAAGCACATGCTCTAATTAAAGTTATTAAATAAATAAAACTCCGCCCCAAACGAGTTTGAACTAATAAAAAAGCAAAACGTCTCCGTTTAAGACACAGCCTGTAGTTCCGTCTGTGTCCGCCAGAGGTAGCTCCGTGTGGAACAAGAAAAGCTGAAATATTTCTGCCAAATAAATATTAAACTAATGAATCTTAACTCACTTTAACGAGTCATGTTTATATTTGTTTGATTCATATTGAAACAAAATATATTTGTCATAAAAAGTGATGAACTTTATAAAATATTTGAAGAACTCTGAGCATCAGGAACAAAGACATTTTAATCCAGTTTGCAGTTTTTACTCAAGAGTCTGAATGTTTTAAACCTGGTTTTACATATGTTTGACCCACAGTAAAAGTATAATCGGATATTCACTTATTTCTAAAACTTTCTCAGCACCTGCAGTTCCTCCGTGTGTCCGCCAGAGGGAGCGCCAGCGCCAATGTCACGATTTACTAAAGGTTTTTCACTAAATTGGTGTTTCGTTGTTGTTGTTTTTCCTCAGAAATGATAAGGTGAATGTGAATATCTTAATATTATAGTGTTTTAAATACACAGAGTCTAAAGAAACAAAACCAGAACAAAAAAGAAAGAACTCAGTGACTCAAAGCAGTTTTTGTTGCAAGATCTATGTAGAAAATAATATTAAAATAACACAAGGATTTCAAATGTAAATGATAAATGTTCTCATGTAAACACGACTGTGTGATTTGTTTTGTGATCGACATTACTTTTTTAAGCTTTTGTTTTTTATTGTAGCGTAACAGAAACCGCAGAATTATGTAAATATATATATATATATATATATATATATATATATATATATATATATATATATATATATATATATATATATATTAGAAAATTCTAATATTAGTAATAAGCTATTTTGCAGAAACAATACACATATATTGTGAACAGTTTTGTAATGATCCTCCACACGCACAGAGATGCTAAACAGAAACATGTGTCTATTTCATTTCTTTTTATCTTTTCATCATTGTTTCAGCAACTTGGAAAAAGGCGATTCACCGAGTATTTAAACAGAGCTGTGTTGGTTTCAACAGTGTGAAAATAAAAGACCACCTTGTTTAAAAAAAACACGACTGTGTGATTTATGAAGGAAACGGCTTAAAAAAAAACATTTAAAACAAAGAATCTGCTGAAGTTGCAGTTCCACTGTGTGTCCACAGGAGGGAGCGCCAGAGTCCTGCACTGAAGGGACGGTCACGACCAGATTTGCATCATTAACTGATTTGGATAAATGATGCTAATCCGTTAGCCTGACTATGTTTTGATTCTTTCCCTCAGTAGAAAGGGTTAAACACGTTCTCTATCGGCTCAGACTAAGCACATGCTCTAATTAAAGTTATTAAATAAATAAAACTCCGCCCCAAACGAGTTTGAACTAATAAAAAAGCAAAACGTCTCCGTTTAAGACACAGCCTGTAGTTCCGTCTGTGTCCGCCAGAGGGAGCTCCGTGTGGAACAAGAAAAGCTGAAATATTTCTGCCAAATAAATGTTAAACAAATGAATCTTAACTCACTTTAACGAGTCATATTTATATTTGTTTGATTCAAACTAGAAACAAAATATATTTGTCATAAAAAGTGATGAACTTTATAAAACATTTGAAGAACTCTGAGCATCAGGAACAAAGACATTTTGATCCAGTTTGCAGTTTTTACTCGAGAGTCTGAATGTTTTAAACCTGGTTTTACATATGTTTGACCCACAGTAAAAGTATAATCGGATATTCACTTATTTCTAAAACTTTCTCAGCACCTGCAGTTCCTCCGTGTGTCCGCCAGAGGGAGCGCCAGCGCCAATGTCACGATTTACTGAAGGTTTTTCACTAAATTGGTGTTTCGTTGTTGTTGTTTTTCCTCAGAAATGATAAGGTGAATGTGAATATCTTAATATTATAGTGTTTTAAATACACAGAGTCTAAAGAAACAAAACCAGAACAAAAAAGAAAGAACTCAGTGACTCAAAGCAGTTTTTGTTGCAAGATCTATGTAGAAAATAATATTAAAATAACACAAGTATTTCAAATGTAAATGATAAATGTTCTCATGTAAACACGACTGTGTGATTTGTTTTGTGATCGACATTACTTTTTTAAGCTTTTGTTTTTTATTGTAGCGTAACAGAAACCGCAGAATTATGTAAATATATATATATATATATATATATATATATATATATATATATATATATATATATATATATATATATATTAGAAAATTCTAATATTAGTAATAAGCTATTTTGCAGAAACAATACACATATATTGTGAACAGTTTTGTAATGATCCTCCACACGCACAGAGATGCTAAACAGAAACACATGTGTCTATTTCATTTCTTTTTATCTTTTCATCATTGTTTCAGCAACTTGGAAAAAGGCGATTCACCGAGTATTTAAACAGAGCTGTTTTGGTTTCAACAGTGTGAAAATAAAAGACCACCTTGTTTAAAAAAAACACGACTGTGTGATTTATGAAGGAAACGGCTTAAAAAAAACATTTAAAACAAAGAATCTGCTGAAGTTGCAGTTCCACTGTGTGTCCACAGGAGGGAGCGCCAGAGTCCTGCACTGAAGGGACGGTCACGACCAGATTTGCATCATTAACTGATTTGGATAAATGATGCTAATCCGTTAGCCTGACTATGTTTTGATTCTTTCCCTCAGTAGAAAGGGTTAAACACGTTCTCTATCGGCTCAGACTGAGCACGTGCTCTAATTAAAGTTATTAAATAAATAAAACTCGAGACAAAACGAGTTTGAACTAATAAAAAAGCAAAACGTCTCCGTTTAAGACACAGCCTGTAGTTCCGTCTGTGTCCGCCAGAGGGAGCTCCGTGTGGAACAAGAAAAGCTGAAATATTTCTGCCAAATAAATATTAAACTAATGAATCTTAACTCACTTTAACGAGTCATGTTTATATTTGTTTGATTCATATTGAAACAAAATATATTTGTCATAAAAAGTGATGAACTTTATAAAATATTTGAAGAACTCTGAGCATCAGGAACAAAGACATTTTAATCCAGTTTGCAGTTTTTACTCAAGAGTCTGAATGTTTTAAACCTGGTTTTACATATGTTTGACCCACAGTAAAAGTATAATCGGATATTCACTTATTTCTACAACTTTCTCAGCACCTGCAGTTCCTCCGTGTGTCCGCCAGAGGGAGCGCCAGCGCCAATGTCACGATTTACTGAAGGTTTTTCACTAAATTGGTGTTTCGTTGTTGTTGTTTTTCCTCAGAAATGATTAGGTGAATGTGAATATCTTAATATTATAGTGTTTTAAATACACAGAGTCTAAAGAAACAAAACCAGAACAAAAAAGAAAGAACTCAGTGACTCAAAGCAGTTTTTGTTGCAAGATCTATGTAGAAAATAATATTAAAATAACACAAGGATTTCAAATGTAAATGATAAATGTTCTCATGTAAACACGACTGTGTGATTTGTTTTGTGATCGACATTACTTTTTTAAGCTTTTGTTTTTTATTGTAGCGTAACAGAAACCGCAGAATTATGTAAATATATATATATATATATTAGAAAATTCTAATATTAGTAATAAGCTATTTTGCAGAAACAATACACATATATTGTGAACAGTTTTGTAATGATCCTCCACACGCACAGAGATGCTAAACAGAAACATGTGTCTATTTCATTTCTTTTTATCTTTTCATCATTGTTTCAGCAACTTGGAAAAAGGCGATTCACCGAGTATTTAAACAGAGCTGTGTTGGTTTCAACAGTGTGAAAATAAAAGACCACCTTGTTTAAAAAAAACACGACTGTGTGATTTATGAAGGAAACGGCTTAAAAAAAACATTTAAAACAAATAATCTGCTGAAGTTGCAGTTCCACTGTGTGTCCACAGGAGGGAGCGCCAGAGTCCTGCACTGAAGGGACGGTCACGACCAGATTTGCATCATTAACTGATTTGGATAAATAATGCTAATCCGTTAGCCTGACTATGTTTTGATTCTTTCCCTCAGTAGAAAGGGTTAAACACGTTCTCTATCGGCTCAGACTAAGCACATGCTCTAATTAAAGTTATTAAATAAATAAAACTCCGCCCCAAACGAGTTTGAACTAATAAAAAAGCAAAACGTCTCCGTTTAAGACACAGCCTGTAGTTCCGTCTGTGTCCGCCAGAGGGAGCTCCGTGTGGAACAAGAAAAGCTGAAATATTTCTGCCAAATAAATGTTAAACAAATGGATCTTAAATCACTTTAACGAGTCATATTTATATTTGTTTGATTCATATTGAAACAAAATATATTTGTCATAAAAAGTGATGAACTTTTTATGCATCAGGAACAAAGACATTTTAATCCAGTTTTCCTTAAACCATGTTTTCCATAAATCCATGTAGGTTTTTTGCATGAGGGCGTCATGTTTTTAAAGGAAAAGTGGAAACTTCGTCACTTATGCAAAGTCTTCTTTCCGACACTGAAACACCTTTAAAACAGACGGTCAGAGAGAACTCGGCTTCACCTGGACCTCCTGAACCTCCTGGACCTCCTGAACCTCCTGGACCACCTGGACCTCCTGAACCTCCTGGACCTCCTGGACCTCCTGGACCTCCTGGACCTCCTGAACCTCCTGGACCTTCGGCGTCAACGCGTGAGTAACTTCTAAATCAGATCAATCCAGCGGCTCTGAAGTGGCTTCATTTACATTTTTCATTTTTGTAAAGACTTTATTTGATTGAGCTCAAGTTTCGACGTGTCTATGATGGAAACAGTTTAGAAACAGGAAAACAAATGAGGTTTGGTTCATTCAGTGTCACATAAACACAAACACACAAACTAATTGTCAGCGATGTTGCGATCGCAGTTTTGCAACTCTGTAACTCTGTTTACAACCCCTGTAAATATTCCAATAATCTGCCACTTTCTGCGCTAAGTCGTGTTTCAGTCAAATCCATTTGACCGGTTTTGTTTATATATACAGTATATATAATATATTATATAGAACATATTATATATTATATATTACACTTAAGTGTCCAGTGCAAATGACAAAGATTTTGGATCTGGATTTTGAATAAGCTCGTGCGATGAAATGTTTTTTGTATTGATACCTCAAGTCAGAGGTCAGGACCTCCTAAACAGCAGATGTTGTTGGGCTCCAGTCTCTGGCTGTGTCCAAAACGAGCAGATTGGTAAGACCTCTTACGCCAAACTGGATGTGTGTCAGCGTCCGCCATGATAAGAAGCTTCCGAATTGGTCCGTCAGTTAGGAAGTAGTCAGGGGGAGGAGCCTCAGTGCTAACTATCATAACCACTTTAGCATAGGACCTCTGGTGCTAACTATCATAGCCACTTTAGCATAGGACCTCTGGTGCTAACTATCATAGCCACTTTAGCATAGGGACCTCTGATGCTAACTATCATAGCCACTTTAGCATAGGGACCTCTGGTGCTAACTATCATAGCCACTTTAGCATAGGGACCTCTGGTGCTAACTATCATAGCCACTTTAGCATAGGGGCCTCTGGTGCTAACTATCATAGCCACTTTAGCATAGGGGCCTCTGGTGCTAACTATCATAGCCACTTTAGCATAGGGACCTCTGGTGCTAACTATCATAGCCACTTTAGCATAGGGGCCTCTGGTGCTAACTATCATAGCCACTTTAGCATAGGGGCCTCTGGTGCTAACTATCATAGCCACTTTAGCATAGGGGCCTCTGGTGCTAACTATCATAGCCACTTTAGCATAGGGGCCTCTGGTGCTAACTATCATAGCCACTTTAGCATAGGGACCTCTGGTGCTAACTATAATTGCCACTTTAGCATAGGGACCTCTGGTGCTAACTATCATAGCCACTTTAGCATAGGGACCTCTGGTGCTAACTATAATTGCCACTTTAGCATAGTGACCTCTGATGCTAACTATCATAGCCACTTTAGCATAGTGACCTCTGATGCTAACTATCATAGCCACTTTAGCATAGGGACCTCTGGTGCTAACTATCATAGCCACTTTAGCATAGGGACCTCTGGTGCTAACTATCATAGCCACTTTAGCATAGGGACTCTGATGCTAATTATCATAGCCACTTTAGCATAGGGACCTCTGGTGCTAACTATCATAGCCACTTTAGCATAGGGACCTCTGGTGCTAACTAACCTGTGATTAGGAGCTATGTGCCGTCCCATAAGCCACTGCGATGTCACTTCCCTTTCCCCTGTTTAAGGACGGATTGTTCAAATGCAGCTGAAGCTCTAGTTCTCTAACTGCACAGATCTAACAGTCGACCCATAAAGGTTAAGGAGTTAGTTGCTCGTCTTAGTGCTTTGAGGATATGATTTGATGTTTTCAGACGCAGCCTCTGTGATTGTGACTAAAACATGTTTGTTTGTGCAGATGATGGCGCTGGAGGATGATTTCCTCTTCCCTGGGGCGTGGCCTAACTCCTCCCTGAGCCCCGCCTCCTCCTGTCACATGATGGCCGAGCAGGTGTTCCTGCCGCTCTCGGTGGTGGACGTGCTGGCGCTGCTGCCCGTCTGCTGCTGCGTCCTGTTCCTCGGGCTGCGTCGGGTCAGACGGGGCGTGACCCATGAGGACTTCCTGACCCTGCAGGTGGTGCTGGTGGAGCTGGTGGGCGTGGCGGGCACGGTGATGTTCACGCTGGGCCTGATGTTCCGGCGCCGGTACGTGCGGCTCTGGGGCTACTTCCTGGTGTCGCTGGTGTTCGCGTGGCAGACGTTGTTCCAGTGTTTGGCGTGTGTGGAGCGCTACGTGGCCGTGGTGCACGCCGTCACCTACATGAGCCTGTCCAAACCGCTCGCCGCGCGGATACGTCACGCCGCTGCCGCCGCCGTGTGGCTCGCCGGCCTGGCCTGGACTCTGGTTGTCACGGTAACGCGTGAGTTCCACATGGACGCTTACTTCGTGCTGCTGTCGCTGTCCCTCACGCTGGTGCTTTACTGCAGCCTGGCCGTGCTGAAGGTCCTGACCCGCCGCGGGCCCAAAGACAAGGCCGACCGCACCCGGAGGAGGGCGTTTAACCTCATCCTCCTCATCCTCCTGGTGCTGCTGCTCAGGTTCGCCGGGTTCGTGGCGTCGTACGGTTTCATCCGGAGCGCGGCGGGGCGGAGCGCGGCGTGCGTCGTCCTGAACCTGTGCGTGTTCCTGCTGTTGCCGGGCAGTTTCCTCCTGCCCGCGCTGTTCCTGCAGAGGGAGGCGAGGCGGCGGGGGCGGGGCGGCGAGGCCGAGATGAAGACCCGAGTTTCACCATAACTTCAGGCGTATAATCATGCGTAAACTCACATCACCGTGGATTTGGGTTTGGTTTGGTAGTTTTAGAATGTTTTATTGTTTGATAGATTTAAAATGGCCGACAAAGACCCCGCCCTCCCTTTGTTCCCGGCTTGTGCTGTAGGTAAGTTTTAAACAATGTGAAGTGTAATCATTCACTTTAACATTGTTTATTGTACATCAGGGGTAGGCAACGTCAGGACCGGGGGCCAAAACCGGCCCTCCATCCTCAAACTCTGGCCCTCAAGATGATTTTGAGAAATATTATAGATACAGACGGCATTTCGTCATAGAAGGGGGCGTGGCTTCGCCGAGGGGGAAAAATAGAATCTTTAGAGAAACACAATTTTCCCTCTTTTTTGCCATTTTCTGGTGGAATTTGAACTTATTTATCGCATAAATAAAGTCCAGTGTAAATCGGGCCCATGTGGATATTTTCTCACAGCAGATTGTTCTGTAGAAGTGAAAAAACGGCAGTTGTAGCTAGCGCTAGCTAGCTTAGCATTAGCCTGATGCTAACATGTAGCATCATGTTAGCATTCTGCGTTTTTTATGTATCTATGGACTGTTGAACCACTTTGCTCCTCCCCATGTCTTTGTTTCTTTATTTAGTATAAACTATATTCATAATTCAGCGTTTGTTACAGTAGTTTTTGAATAATTAGAGAAAGTTTACATTTTTTCAAAATATGGGCAATTCCAGAGATGCCGTCTGTATCTATGACCCAAATCAGAGATCAAATGCCTGTTAAAGTACTCTAGAAATGTGAAAATTCCTTAAAATGTCCTAGCAGAGCACCCTTACAGGCCATAATCCTAAAAGAATGACTTAAATCTACTTGAATAAAGAGATTAAATCTAAAGTTGGAGTAGATTTGGTCTGGCCTTAAAGCATATAAATAAAACCTATTCTTGCCAATGGAACAAGCACAAGTTTTTTCTTAATTCAGATTATTTTGTATAATTTCAAATAATTTTTACAGTAAAAGTTAATTTGCCTGATTTCCAGTGGGATTTCTATTTGTTCCATTGGCATCAGCGTATTTGTCTGATGTTAGATTAGTTCAAACCGGCTCAAATTTAACATAAAAAACCTTTATTCAAATGATTTTAAGTCATTTATCTATTTTAAGATGGACATTTTCCCAGTATATGATGTACAACACTGGCATATGTAGAAAGTGATGCTTTACTTCAATGGCTTCAGTTGGAGGGTCCGGCTCTTGGTCTTTTGATGATGAAGAAAACCGGCTCCACCGAGTAAACCTGACGACCCCTGCTGTACATTAAACAAACGAAGCAAAATGACCAAAACAAATAATGAGACAAACCTTTGTCACGATCCAGCGGTGAGTTTTAGTTGTTTTAAAAAAAAAAATATTAAGAGTGTTTAATCATAGGTGTTGAGCCAGACTGTGGCTGCAACACAGAGTTTTAATATTAAAGCCTCATCGTACGTCTGAGTGATTTGTGTTTTTTGTTTTTCTGTTCTCCCGCTTTGTTTCTGCCGTTTTGGTTTTGAGTCGGTTTGTTCCGTGGCCTTTATGTTTCAGCCGGGGACGAACTCGCCTTATTTCTTTATTTTCATTCCTGTTTGTATGTTTTGGATTTCCGTGTCCCTGTGCTCACTTCTGCCCCCTGTAGTGCAATGACATCATCTTTGTGTGAGATGAGTTTAACTCCCACCTGAACCGAGCACATTTTCTCCAGTTTGGCTTTACCCCAATCCAAAAGCTTCTGGAAAAAAGCTGTGAAAAAGCAACAAAACTGAGACGAAAACAATGATGGAAATGTGACAAAAAAGTGACGAATAATTGATGAAAAAGTGGAAAAAATGTCACAAAAATGTCACAAGAAATTGTCAAAAAAATTGACGAAAAAAGGACAAAAAATAAATGTGACAAAAAAATGGCAAAAATGTGACAAAAAATGTCAAAAAATTGATTAAAAATGTAACAAAAAAATGACAAAAATTAGCAAAAAAATTAACGAAAAAATGAAAAAAAAAAAATAAAAGGACGAAAAAATGACAAAAATGTAGCAAAAAATGACCAAAATTTGAAAAAAAATTGACGAAAAAAATAAATAAAAAAGTGTGACAAAAAAATTACAAAAAATTGATGAAAAAATGAAAAACAAAAGTGACAAAAAAATGGCAAAAAAGGTACAAAAATGAGTTGAATACCCAACAAAAAAATGATGGAGAAAAAAATGTGATGACGTGAGGAAAAAGATCCTCTCGGTTCAGTCGGGAGTTAAGAGGTTAATGATGAATGAACCTCCTTCCATCATTGAATAAATAATAATAAATAAATGTGTTGCTTGTTTAGAGCTCGGCTGAGGAACACTTTACATAATGTCATTGTCTTTATAGATCAGAAACATTAAAGTGAAGTGTGTCGTTTTACTTTACTCCACAGTAAATCAATAAAGTCTCATTTCCATGTTTTCCATGTTTGTCATATTTGCATTTGGCTCCAGTCGAGTTCATGGATTTGAATATTTCCACTTCATCGACTCTGAGCGGAGTTTAAACAAATATATTACAATTATAAATATACGTTTGACACGAGGTTAAAACATGTAAATATATTTGTAGTTCTCCAAAAGAACAAACACAAGTTTTCACACATGGATTTATTTTATTATATTTGATGATAATCACACTTAGGAAATACAATCTTTAATCGTTTCGCTTCCTGGTGATTCTCACTCTCAGCCCCTCCTCTTCTTCCTCCTTTTCCTCCTCCTCTTCCTCTTCTTCCTCTTGGCTGTAGTGAGGCTACGGCAAGTGTTTTCACTCAGCGCTGAAAGAATGAAGCTTAGCCAGAGATGGAGGTGAGAACATTTCCACTGGGGAAGGTTCAAAGATCACTAAAAGCTGCGCGAGTGTGTTTACATGAGCAGCGACAGAATCCTGGATATTTAGGCTCCAGAAAGGGGGCGGAGCTAATGACGAATATTTTAGGGAATAAATACTTCCGCCATGTTGCACGGGGACGTTTTAAAAGCTCAGGGATCCTAAAATGGCTGAAGGAAAGACGACACATCGGTTTCTAAAGCTCGCACATGCTCAGTACGTGTTTATTCTGTGTTTACTTCAAAGCCTCGTTAAAACATGAACTGTCCCGACCAAATAAACAAACTAAATAAAACTGTTAAAGGGACAGGCCAGTGTTTGTTCCAGACTGAGATCTGTTCTTACCTTAGACGAGTTGATCCGTACCTGTCTGGTCTTTGTGGAGGAGCTCAGTCGCTTCTAACTTCTCCCCTGTTTGGAGAAAAAGGAACACACTGGGAGAGGCTAAATGCTAACAACATCTTTGGTCGTTTTGCGTGACTGAGCGCACACACAAAGACCAGACAGGTACACATCAACTCGTCTAAGCTCAGGTAAGAACAGATCTCAGTCACCAATAAGAAGGACCCAGAACTAAAGTGAGAATAATATGAAGCTACTTTTACGATATAAAACCTTAAAGGGGGGTATTATGCAAAATTGACTTTTTCAAGCTCTACATCATGTTATTATGTCATTCCCTCATTAAAAACATGCCTGAAGTGTTGCCTTGGCACATTCACGTATTTTTGAGTAATCTGTAAAAACTCTGATGGCGGCCATTTTAGGGATAGGTTTGCCTGAGTCCTCCTAGGAACGCCCCCACCTCCTGGAGACGCCTCCGAGCTTTCGTCACCAGCCGAGTAACCGACCACTGCTCCTCAGCAGAACCCCCTCCCCACTGATGCCACAGACAGCGTGTGGAGGGGGCGTGTCTAAAGGCTCAGAGGTTCTTAAAGAGACAGAGGCCTATTTCAAGACATTCACTACAGCCATTTTGAGAGAGACATTTTATACAAGGCAGTTATTCTAATTTACTGCATTTACAGACCAACAGAAGGTTTGGTCATCATTGTAGTGTGATATAGACTGGTGCTATGTGACTGAAAAAAGCAGAATACCCCCTCTTTAAGCCACTGGTGTCCCATGGCGTTGGCTTCAGCGCCTCTGCGTGGCGTCCCGCTGCAGGAACAGCGCCGGCAGCACGAGGCTGCTGGGTAAGCCGAACCACAGCGAGCTCACCGACAGCACGCAGTCGTCCACCGAGTACCACAGCACCAGGAAGACCGCGTGGTAAACCAAGAACGCCACCAGCCGCAGAGACAGCACCGCCAGCACCGCCATCATGGTGCAGAACGCCGCACGCTTCGTCTGGTCCGCGCTCCGCCTGGCCCCGCCCCTTTCCCCCGGCCCGGGACGAATCAGAGCGCGGAGGACGGCGACGCTGCAGAACGACACGAGCGCGAACGGGACGAACGCGAAGACGCAGCCGAACACGAGCTCCAGCGCGACGGAGCCCGACGCGGCGGTGACCACGATGTGCCCCACGCTCAGCAGCCACGCCCCGCCCACCGCCGCGTTCCTCAGCCTGACCCCGCCCCCTTTCCTCAGGCGCAGGTACGTGACGGGCCACACCACGGCCAGGTAGCGCTCCACGCAGGTGAGCGAGTGGAAGCACACCTGCCCCACGCCCGTCATCACCACCAGGTCCACCGCCACGCTCGCCATCGCGCCCCGCCCCGTGTAGGAGCCGGCGACGCCCAGAGCGCAGCCCGCCACGCTCAGCATCTCCATGGCGACCATGTGGAAGGTGAACACGTCCGAGTCGCTGAGGCTCCGGCGGTTCCTGTAGCCCACGGCGACGACGGCGAGGAACACGGGCAGGAACAGGAAGTAAACGCAGGACCAGGCGGCGAAGATGTGGCGGCTTTTAGGAGACGAGAGGCCGCACGGCAACGACGAGGCGTTCATCACCTGCCAGAGACAAACCAGGTAAACCAGGGCTAAACCAGGACAAACCAGGGCCAAACCAGGTAAACCAGGGCCAAACCAGGTAAACCAGGGCCAAACCAGGTAAACCAGGGCTAAACCAGGGCCAAACCAGGTAAACCAGGTAAACCAGGGCCAAACCAGGGCCAAACCAGGGCCAAACCAGGGCCAAACCAGGGCCAAACCAGGACTAAACCAGGACTAAACCAGGACTAAATTAGCACTAAACAAAACACTTATACCAGAGGTCACTGACTGGACCTCGGTCTGAATCTGGACTAAAACAGAGCAGTACGTGTGAATAAACCTAGACTCGTGGCTCTCACCGGGCTGGACTCGTGGCTCTCACCGGGCTGGACTCGTGGCTCTCACCGGGCTGGACGCGTGGCTCTCTCCGGGCTGGACTCGTGGCTCTCACAGGGCTGGACGCGTGGCTCTCACGGGGCTGGACTCGTGGCTCTCACGGGGCTGGACGCGTGGCTCTCACGGGGCTGGACGCGTGGCTCTCACCGGGCTGGACGCGTGGCTCTCACGGGGCTGGACGCGTGGCTCTCACAGGGCTGGACGCGTGGCTCTCTCCGGGCTGGACTCGTGGCTCCCACAGGGCTGGACGCGTGGCTCTCACAGGGCTGGACGCGTGGCTCTCTCCGGGCTGGACTCGTGGCTCCCACAGGGCTGGACGCGTGGCTCTCACAGGGCTGGACGCGTGGCTCTCACCGGGCCGGACTCGAGGCTCTCACGGGGCTGGACTCGTGGCTCTCACAGGGCTGGACGTGTGGCTCTCACAGGGCTGGACGCGTGGCTCTCTCCGGGCTGGACTCGTGGCTCCCACAGGGTTGGACGCGTGGCTCTCACAGGGCTGGACTCGTGGCTCTCACCGGGCTGGACTCGTGGCTCTCACCGGGCTGGACGCGTGGCTCTCTCCGGGCTGGACACGTGGCTCTCACAGGGCTGGACTCGTGGCTCTCACGGGGCTGGACTCGTGGCTCTCACCGGGCTGGACGCGTGGCTCTCACAGGGCCGGACTCGTGGCTCTCACGGGGCTGGACGCGCGGCTCTCACGGGGCTGGACTCATGGCTCTCACAGGGCTGGACTCGTGGCTCTCACAGGGCTGGACGCGTGGCTCTCACAGGGCTGGACTCGTGGCTCTCTCCGGGCAGGACTCGTGGCTCTCACAGGGCTGGACTCGTGGCTCTCTCCGGGCTGGACTTGAGGCTCTCACAGGGCTGGACTCGTGGCTCTCACAGGGCTGGACTCGTGGCTCTCTCCGGGCAGGACTCGTGGCTCTCACAGGGCTGGACTCGTGGCTCTCACAGGGCTGGACGCGTGGCTCTCACCGGGCTGGACTCGTGGCTCTCACAGGGCTGGACGCGCGGCTCTCACGGGGCTGGACTCGTGGCTCTCACCGGGCTGGACTCGTGGCTCTCACAGGGCTGGACTCGTGGCTCTCACAGGGCTGGACGTGTGGCTCTCACAGGGCTGGACGCGTGGCTCTCACAGGGCTGGACTCGTGGCTCTCTCCGGGCAGGACTCGTGGCTCTCACAGGGCTGGACTCGTGGCTCTCACAGGGCTGGACGCGTGGCTCCCACAGGGCCGGACGCGTGGCTCTCACAGGGCTGGACTCGTGGCTCTCACAGGGCTGGACTCGTGGCTCTCTCCGGGCTGGACTCGAGGCTCTCACAGGGCTGGACTCGTGGCTCTCACAGGGCTGGACTCGTGGCTCTCACAGGGCTGGACTCGTGGCTCTCTCCGGGCTGGACTCGTGGCTCTCTCCGGGCTGGACTCGTGGCTCTCTCCGGGCTGGACTTGAGGCTCTCACAGGGCTGGATCCCGGGCTCTGTCGGAGCTGCAGAAGCGCGAGGACGTTTTGCATGTTTGAACGTTTGCATGTTTCATCTTTCATGTTTAACGTCCGGCCCAGAGAAACCGAGTGGTTAAAGTGTTTATGAGGTTTTAATGCTTATTTTAAATGTAACTTCAGACGGAAACATCTGTAATAATTAGAATTTTATTTCAGTGAAGCAGCAGAGACGATCAAGGAGAAATTCTTCCAAAACAATCCTTTGTTACTTTTTTATCACACAGACTCCAGCCAGAGAGAGTTATTAATAATAAATATGTTTCCCAGCGCCGCACCGGGACACGCCCCCTCTCCCCATTACCCAGCAGCCTCTGGGGTCAGCTCTGTGTCACCTGGTCCTCCCGCCTAAAGAACGAGAGAGAAAAATACACGTTAGATATTTTCAGGGAAAATGAGGAAGAAATGTGAAAATGGTAAAAAGAAAAAAAAAAGTGGAAGAAATTAGAAAGAAATTGTGGAGAAAAAAAAGAAGAAAAAAAGGGAAAAAATTCTAATTCTAATTCTAAGAAAAAAAAGAAAATTGATTGAAAACTTGAGAAAAATTATCGCAAACATATAGAAAAAAAGAAAATTGTGAGAAAATTGTGAGAAAAATTGTTACAAATTGGGGAAAACCCTGGGGAAAAAAGAGAAAAAATTCAAAAAATTGGGGGAAAAATTGTTACAAATTGGGGAAGAAATTGGAAAAAAATTAAGACAAAAAAAAGGGAAAAAAGTGGTAAGAATTATAAGAGAAAATAAAGAAAATTGGGAGGAAAAATACGTGTTACAAATTGGGGAAGAAGTTAGAAAAAAAAACATTATAAAAAGGAGGGGAAATTTTAAAAAGGGGAAAAAATTGGGAAAAATTGCTACAAATTGGGGAAAAACAAATGAATAAAAGGAAAAAAATGAGGAAGAAAATGTAAAAATAAATGGGGAGAAATTAGAAAGAAATTGGAAAAAAACTAAGAAAAAAAAAGGGAAAAAATTGGTTAGAATTATGAGAAAAAAAAGAAAATTGACTGAAAAATTGAGAAAAATTAAGGCAAACATATGGAAAAAAAGAAAAAGAAAATCGGGAGAAAAATAGTTACAAATTGGGGAAGAAGTTATAAAAAGTTATAAAAAATATTGAAAAAAATTTAAAAGGGGAAAAAATTTGAAGAAAATGTAAACAATATAAGGGGGAAAATTGTTACAAATTGGGGAAAACCCTGGAAAAAGTAGGGGAAAAATTGGGGGAAAAGTTGTTACAAAAGGGGAAGAAGTTGGAAAAAACTATTGAATAAAAGGTAAAAAGAAAATGAGGATAAAAAAAGGGTAAAAATGTGGAGAAAATGTGTACTTGGCGTTGGTCTCTTGAAGCCTCTGCTCCAGCCGCCGTCGCTCCTTCTGGACGACGCACAGGTGTTTACCCAGAATCCTCAGCGAGCGCTCTTTGCGGCAGACCTCCCGACGCGCCTCGGTCAGAAGCTGTGAGGGACATGGAAGTTATGAATCATAAATCTGCCCGTGTGACGCGTGTGCTGTGGATCACTGATATGAATGTGACCGTGTGAAACCTGCCTGAGCCGTTTGGTCGCTCGTCTCCTGGGCTTCGCTCTTCTCTTTGCTGAACGAGTCCGCTTTGTTTCGCAGTTGGTTCAGCTGCGAGTTCAGCTCCAGCACCAGACTCTGCGCCTCCTGCTCGCGGCACAGCGCCCCCCGCAGTTCAGCGCAGACGGCGTCGAAGCGCTCAGAGGGGACCTGGGTTTATACAGAATTTAGTCAACTTTGATTTATTATATTTATTCTAGTCATATTTAACCTCTTAACTCCCGCCTGAACCGAGAGGATCTTTTTCCTCACGTCATCATTTTTTAGTTGGGTATTCAACTCATTTTTGTTACTTTTTTGTCATTTTTTGGTCATTTTTTAGTCAATTTTGTATCAAATTTTTGTCACATTTTTCGTCAAATTTTTGTAATTTTTTTTATCACGTTTTTGTAATTTTTTTTGTCACATATTTGTTATTTTTTGTCACATTTTTGTCATTTTTTCGTCTATTTTTTATCAAATTTTTGTCATTTTTTTGTCACATTTTTGTCATTTTTTCGTCAATTTTTTATCAAATTTTTGTCATTTTTTTGTCACATTTTTGTCATTTTTTTGTCAAATTTTTCATAAATTTTTGCCACTTTTTCATAAATTTTTTGTCACTTTTTTGTCAATGTTTTCTCACATTTTTGTCACATTCCCATCATTGTTTTCGTCTCAGTTTTTGTCTCAAAATTGAGGATCTTTTTCCTCACGTCATCAGATTTTTTTGAAAAAATAAAAAAGTTACAAAAATGAGTTGAATGACCAAAAAAAAAAGATGGAATAAAAAAAATCTGATGACGTGAGGAAAAAGATCCTCTCGGTTCAGGCGGGAGTTAAGAGGTTAATATTGTTAATGCATGCCCCATCGCCTTATAGCTCCAAAACACGGGGGAAATCTCTGTTCCCCCGCCCTGTGTCTGTCTGTCCCATGTGGAGGACTGTGACCCAAACCCACCATGGCGTCGATCTCCCGCTCCCTCTTCGCCGCCGCTCGCCGCTGTTTGTTCAGCTCCAGCCGTAAGCTCCGCCTCTCCACCTCCGCCGAGTGCAGGCGTTGGCTGAAATCCAGGAAGTGCCGCTGCAGCCCGGACACGAGCTCCTGACCGCACAGAGAGACCACAGGTTCGTATTCCAGCCTCGGTCTGACGTATGACCTTTACCTCACCTTCACGTGCGGCGCCGCTTCCTGTCGCCTCACTGGACGGTCGCTCGGGCTCGTGGCGGGCGCTGCGTCTGATTGGTCGAGGAGGTGACCCAGGAGGCGGGACAGAGCCGACTGCGCCGCTGATGTCACGCTCTGGGGGGAGGAGCCTAGAGAGGAGAGAGGGAAAGTGTCAAACTGCAAAAGATCTTCAGGACTAAACTAGCTTTACCGGAGCCGGACAGCGCCCCCTGCAGCTCGGACATGGAGGACAGCACGACGGCGGACAGACGCTTGGACCGCAGCCACCGAGCGACGCACATCTGTCCACTCTCTGCAACGAATCACAAAAACAGAAATCACAGACGCGGCTTTCCCTTTAACCTCTTAACTCCTGCCTGAACCGAGAGCATTTTCTCCAGTTCAGCTTTACCCAAATCCTGTAGGCCAGTGTAACACCTCATTTGAAAGCTAAGACCTACAAAACTCATCTAAATGGATCTTTTTCCTCACGTCATCAGATTTTTTTTCCATCATTTTTTGGGGGGGTTTCAACTAATTTTTTTGTACATTTTTTGTCAAATAATAAATTTTTGGTCACTTTTTGTCACATTTGTCCTTTTGTTGTCATTTTTTCATAATTTTTTCGTCATTTTTTTTGTCATTTTTTGTACATTTTATTGTCCTTTTTTGACATTTTTTTTGTGACATTTTTGCCACTTTTTCATAATTTTTTTCTAAATTTTTCCTCAATTTTTTGTCAGTTTTTCATAATTTCTGTCCATTTTTTTGTCAAATTTTTGCCCCTTTTCCTCATTTTTCGTCAATTTTTTAGTAATTTCTTGTCAATTTTTTGTGACATTTTTGCCACTTTTTCATCATTTTTTGTCCCTTTTTTGTCCTTTTTTTGCGAAATATTTGCCACATTTTCATCATTTTTTTAATTTTTTTTTTTCGTTTTTGTCACATTTTTGTCATTTTTTCATAATTTTTTTGTCATTTTGTTGTCAATTTTTTGTCAAATTTTTTATCATTTTTTGTCAATTTTTCATCAATTTTTTGTCCGTTTTTTGTCCTTTTTTTGTCCGTTTTTTGTCATTTTGTCATATTTTTTTTGTCCAATTTTTGTCACTTTTTTGTCACATCTTCATCATTGCTTTCGTCTCAGTTCTGTCGCTATTTTCACACCTTTTTTCCAGAAGCTTTTGGATTGGGGTAAAGCCAAACTGGAGAAAATGTGCTCGTCCAGGTGGGAGTTAAGGGGTTAAAGGCCTTGTTAAGTTAAGTCATTAATTAAACATTTCCATTTTCCCGTTTGAACCAGAGCCTTAAACCAAACCTCTTCATTCTCGTTCTTGGACAGACGTACCGTTGTGTCCCTCCTCCCCGCACACAGACACGCCCACAGCGTTAGCCCCGCCCACTGTGAACAGCACGTGGCTCATTTTTCCCAGCATGCTCCACTTCCTGAGGGCGGTCACGGCGATGAAGCCCCGCCTCCATCGCCGCCGCGCCCTCCTCTTCTGCTGCGCGGCGTCCTCCTCCTCCTCAGCCTCCAGCGCCGCCCACAGCGACCTCACTTCCTGCTCCAGCGCGTCGCTTTGGAGGAGCCTCCGACAGAGCAGCGCCTTCTGCTCCGACAGACGCCGGACACGAACCTGGGACCGGACAAAGAAAATGAAAATTCCTCCTCGGGTTCGAAGCTCAATAAACCTGTGAGGAGTCAGATCTGTAAACAGGGTATCTGCAGAGTTGGACAAGTCAAATTTAAGACTTTTTAAGAGAACAAAATCTCAAAATTAAGACCTGTTTTTAAGATAAGATAAGATAATCCTTTATTGATCTCACAAAGGAGAAATTCACTTGTTACAGTCGGCGTTCAAGAAGATCACTCAGAGTTAATAAAGTGCAGCTGATACAGAGATTATTGCACATGTTACTTTACAGTCTTATTGTACAGTCTGACAGCAGTGGGGATGAAGGCTTTGCAATATATAAATGGACTGTAAAGAAAATCACTGTCACAAAAATCCAAGTGTCAAACTGTTGTTTCTCATTTCACAGTGGGATGTACAAATGTAACAACTTCATTTTTCACATTAGGCATTTCAATCTCAATATTTTTATTATGGGATACATAATAAGAATATTGAGATTGAATAATTACTCACAATTATCGACTGAATGAAAGAAAACAACAGATATTTAGTTTGTGTATTTAAAATGCTTTGTAATACTTGAGCTGGTAAAACATTAACTGTTTAACAAAAAATAAAAGCAGCTTTTCCACTCGTTTGCACAACTTTACAACTAATTAATTATAATTTTAATGATGTTATTATTAGGCCAGAATCTAGTCCAGGTTTTATGTTTTCTAAACTTGTTTGTCAGATGTTTTGATGAAGAAGGTGAGAAACGTGTTTCTAAAGTAACAGGACTTTGACTTTCCTTCTGTCCCTGAGCAGAGGAGCGTTCGCTTTGTGTTTCCCAACATTTGGACAAACTTTATTGTGAATGATGCCGTTCATTACCTTGAGTTGGATATTTACAGTGAAGGATTATCTCCACGTTGTTTCATATTGGACGTATCTTTCCCCCGACAGCAGCATTACGGATCCATCAGCGACACCTCGGCCATGTTCTGGATTCCTAAACTCTGCTGACTTCAGTCGTTTTTTTGGGCGGATAAAGCTCTGAAGGAGAGTCCTTCTGCCTCGCTCCACTATCGCTGAGTTTACGTTGTTTGTGGAGGATAAAGCTCTGAAGGAGAGTCCTTCTGCCTCACTCGACTATCGCTGAGTTTACGTTGTTTGTGGAGGATAAAGCTCTGAAGGAGAGTCCTTCTGCCTCACTCGACTATCGCTGAGTTTACGTTGTTTGTGGCGGCGGCCAGTGCGTCAGCGTCGCTTCGCCCTCTCGGACCATGAGCGGCACCGGGCGGCTCCTCATCGCTGCTTCTGTCACTTTATTTGTCGACTTTTTAAACTAAATTGTGCACAAATAATTGGGTCGTTGAAAGTTAATTTTTAAGACCAGTTTACCCTGGATTTAAGACCAAATAGGCCCAATTTTAGACTTTTAAGGCCTTAAATTTGGATTCTTGAATTTTAGACTTTTTAAGACTCCGCGGACACCCTGTGTAAAATCCTTGTGTTGAATTTTTGTCACTTTTTTGAGGCGTTTTCTTCTTGTTTTTGTAGCCATTTTGCCATTTTTTTCAAGAAGCTTTTCGGGTTAAGCCAAACTGGAGAAAATGTGCTCGACTCAGGTGGGGTTTCAGAGGTTAAGTACCGCAAATACTGCAGTACTTTCACCTTTGACTTTAGTGGAGTAATGTTTGATCACTGTGCTCTGAAAACAGGAAGTACCTGAGTGTGTGCGAGGGCGCCTCCCAGCAGCAGACACGCCCACTGGAAGCGTGCGGATTGGTCGCAGAGCGCGGAGAGGTCGGAGGTCAGCGAGGTCACGTGATCCCGCAGCTCTCGGCTCTCGCTGCGGCTCAACTGAAACGGCAGAGGCGGCGACGCAGTGAGACTCCGCCCCCCCTCGTCACGCTCACGGAAGCACCGGCGTTACCTGCAGGTGGCGCCGCAGCTCGGCCACGGCGTCGCGGTGTTTCCTGCTCCAGTCCTGCTCCCGCCGCCGCAGCCGCTCCTCCAGGCGCTCCAGGACGGTCTGCAGCGAGCTCGCCTGCGCACGAGCAAACCGGTGAGACAGACTGTGACGTGAGAGACGGAGAGAACATGGCTGACCTGTTTCTGGGCCTGGCTGAAGTCCGCCTGGATCTGCTCCACTCGCTCGCTCACTCTGAACCACAGCTCGTCCCACGTCACACCTCCCATGATGCCGTGGGGCTGGAGGCGCTGCAGAAGGCCGAGCAGAGAGGACACGCGCTCCTGGGGGTTGTGGGTAAGTGAGTTAGCGTAATGGAATCACGAGAGCGCAGCTGAACAGGACAGAGACTAAAGGACGCCCACCACCTCGTGACATCATCAGGTGAGTCGCACTGACCTCCTCCTGCCGCCGCTGCCGCTCTCTCTCCGCGCCGAGAGCGTCGTCCGTCTCGTCTCGCTCTCGTTTCCTCTCGTCTCGCTCGCGCTCCGCCTCCGCCTGCAGCGCCCGGCAACGCTCCGACCAATCGCAGCGCTCCGTCTGCAGGCGCGTCACTTCCTGTTTCAGCTGCTCCACCGACCGCTCCGAATCCTAAAGAAGAAATTGTGAATTTAGTTCAGGTAAAGTGAGTTAACGTGAGTGTAGTTAAATCTCACCTCCAGCCGCGTTTTCTGCTCCGAGTTTGCTTTTTTCAGCGTCTGGTTTTCGTCCAGAAGCCGCTCGGAGGCAAACAGCAAGTCCTCCACCTGAAAGAGGAGAAACTTATGAAAACGGTTCTTTTTGCCCGTGCATATAACTGAAAATATTTTATCTACACTCTTGCCTTTTACTGTAATTGATGAATTTTTATGTTTATGTCCAGAGGAGCGACAAAACAGAGGTTAGGTAACTTTGTGTGAACGAGCAAGAAAAAATAGTGCTCAAGACAATGTATATATTTTGAATGTTGTGGCAATTAAATATTAATTAGACTTTAAATCCAAATGCATGAGATTTTAAAACATTTAATTTTAGCCTAAATTTTCAAAATTACGGTATCTTGAGAAAGCACTTATTGTTTTCAAGATTAAACACATGAAAAGTAGACACGCTGGCGTTTGTGACTTGAGGTGACTTGTCGGCTAAAGCAAGACTTGACTTGACTTGACAAAAGCTATGACTTGACTTGACCCCATGACCGATTAACTTGGACTTGACTCGAGACTTGCATTTAGTGACTTACTCCCACCTCTGTTAAGTACCGCAAATACTGCAGTACTTTCACCTTTGACTTCAGTGGAGTCACTGTGCTCTGAAAACAGGAAGTACCTGACAGAGTGAAATAAAGACAGAGTGAAATAGTGCACAAGACAGAGCGAGACAAAACAAGACTTAAAAATGCATATAACTGAAAGTATTTTATCTACACTCTTGCCTCTTACTGTAATTGATTAATTTTTATGTTGATGTCCAGAGGAGAAGGAGCGACAAAACAGAGGTTAGGTAACTTTGTGTGAACGAGCAAGAAAAAAATAGTGCTCAAGACAGAGTGAGTCAAAACAAGACTTAAAAATGCATATAACTGAAAGTATTTTATCTACACCCTTGCCTCTTTCTGTAATTCTTCTTCTTCTTCTTATATTTTATATTTTTTTCTTATATTTTATGCTGCTTTAACTGTGAAGCACTTTGAATTGCCTTGTGTATGAATTGTGCTCTACAAATAAACTTGCCTTGCCTTGCCTTGCCTTGCCTTGCCTGACGAAGCTGGAGCTGTGACGGCTTTGTGTGGCCCACTCACAAAAACACTTCCACGCAGGAACGGCCCAAATTCTCACGAGATCGAAAAAAGGCCTCAAGTTTGTTCTTCCCTGGACATGATGATAAACCGGGCTGGACGAAGACTAAGAGTAAAGACTCGCCTGTTTGTTTGCCTCGTCCTGCCTCTGTCTCTGAGCGCTCAGCAGCGTCTTCAGTTTCTCCGCCGTTTCCCCGGGACTGCAGCTCCCACAATCCTCCGCTGCAGGACAACAGGGACAGGGCAACCTCTTAGCGTTACACTTGCTCTCCGGTCCAGAAGCTTTTAGATTTGGGTAAAGCCGGACTGGAGAAAGTGTGAGGTTCGTGTGAGCGCACTGACCTGAGTGCTGCCGCAGCGTCTCTTTCGTGTCTTGAACAAACGTGCTGAGGGCGTCCTGTGCGGCGCCGCGCTCCTGCAGAGACGCCGCCGTGACCATGATCAGAACGGTGACTTGGAAAGACGGAAAAGGAAGGAAGACCTCACCTGTTCCAGTCGCGCCGCTGTGCTCTCCCATTTCCTCGCCTCGCTCTCCAGCCGCTCCCTGAGGTCGGAGGTCGTACGTTTCTCCGCCTCCAGGGCCGTGCCGAGGTCGGAGGTCGCCCGTTTTTCTGTTTCCAAAGTGGCGCTCAGGTCCGACCTGCACTGATCCAACTCCTCCTGTAGCCTGGAAACAAGCATTTAAAGTGCACATATCCTGCAATTTACTTTCCTGAGTTTAAAGCATGTTTTAACGTTGCTAAGCTGTTAAATTTAGCTGTTCCTGTTTCTACGGCGTCAGCGTCTCGTTCTGTACGTCCTGATTACACTCGCCTCAGTGTTCAAACCCAAAAACTGTGCTCCACATCCACAATCCCACATGACCGACTCTGTGCTTGAAGTATTTGTTAAAGGGGGGTATTATGCAAAATTGACTTTTTCAAGCTTTACATCATGTCATTATGTCACTCCCTCATTAAAAACATGCCTGAAGTGTTGCCTTGGTACATTCACGTATTTTTGAGTAATCTGTAAAAACTCTGATGGCGGCCATTTCAGGGTATATGTTTGCCTGAGTCCTCCTAGGAACGCCCCCACCTCCTGGAGACGCCTCCGAGCTTTCGTCACCAGCCGAGTAACCAACCACTGCTCCTCAGCAGAACCCCCTCCCCACTGATGCCACAGACAGCGTGTGGAGGGGGCGTGTCTAAAGGCTCAGAGGTTCTTAAAGAGACAGAGGCCTATTTCAAGACATTCACTACAGCCATTTTGAGAGAGACATTTTATACAAGGCAGTTATTCTAATTTACTGCATTTACAGACCAACAGAAGGTTTGGTCATCATTGTAGTGTGATATAGACTGGTGCTGTGTGACTGAAAAAAGCAGAATACTCCCTCTTTAATCTCTTAACTCCCGCCTGAACTGATAGGATCTTTTTCCTCATGTCATCAGATTTTTTTTCCTTCATTTTTTTGTTGGGTGTTCAGCTCATTTTTGTAATTTTTTTGTTATTTTTTGTCACATTTTTGACATTTTTTCGTCAATTTTGGTATTTATTAAAAAAAATCACATTTTGTCATTTTTTTTGGTCATTTTTTAATCACATTTTTGTCATTTTTTCGTCATTTTTTTGGTCAATTTCTTGTGACATGTTTGTCACTTTTTCATCAATTTTTCGTCACATTTTTGTCAATGCTTTCTCACTTTTCTTGTCACATTTCCATCATTGTTTTCGTCTCAGTTTTGTTGCTTTTTCACAGCTTTTTTCCAGAAGCTTTTGGACTGGGGTAAAGCCAAACTGGAGAAAATGTGCTCGGTTCAGGTGGGAGGTAAGGGGATAATAAAGTTGTTCCTGTATCTGCCAGCAGGAGGAGACAGAGTTCAGCTTCAGCGTCTCCTCTTTAACCCGTGTTTGTGTCAGCTGACCACAGACCTGTGCAGTTGTGTCAGCGTCTGGCCGCTCGTCAGCTGCTCCTCCTCTCTCTTCTTCTCCATGTCTCTGAGGTGCTCCTTCAGCTGCTCCGCACTGCACGTCGCCTCCTGCAGGTTGGACCGCTCCACTGCCAGCGCCGCCTCCAGGTCACGCAGCCGCAGCTGAAGAAGAAAACAGAGTTAGATATTCTCCTCATATCCTTAAAGAGTGGACATCATTCAGCCCTGGGTTCTTCACCTGCACGATCTCAGAGTTGAACTTGGACTCGAGGTGCGCCGCTCTCTCCGCCTCCACGTTCGCCTCCAGAGCCTTGACCTTCTGCTCCGCGAACTGTCGCACAGAGAAATGATATAAACACTACATTTTGTTGAGTGATTTGGGCTCCGCTTCCCGTTTCACCTCCTTGTCGCAGCGGAGACGCTCCTCCCGGTCGCTCAGGTACCGCAGCTCGTCGACGTGGCGCCGTTTAAGCTCCGCCTCCCTGTCCATGTCCCGCTGCAGCGCGCTCATCCTCCGCTCGCTCTGCTCCAGCGCCTGCGCCTGGTCCTGCAGGGGGCGCCACAGCACACAAATCAGCAGATGAGTGAATCAAGCAGGGCTTCTCCGAGATGATTCTTACTGAGGTGAAAGATCATTCGCCCTGGAGGGAAAACCCTGTTTGCTGTGTCATATGTGACACTGTGGAAATGCTGCCGTCACCAGACTCAGGCAAGGAAAACCCAGCACTCCAGAATGTGAGACAGAGATAAAGACTGAGCAGCTGCTGACCTCAGGCAGCATCTGGGCGTAAGATTAGGGCAGATACTGACACCTTATAACAGAACACTAACGTTCATTTATTCCCTTAAAGTCTATTACTTTTAAATTTGTACCATTCAAAGCTTTAGATACTGTAAGTCAGGCCTGAGTCTTTTATTTACACCGAGTGCAGCAGTAAACTCCAAATACCAAATACCCTGAGCAGAGCGTGGTACCGTGAGTGTGGTACCCTGAGCAGAGCGTGGTACTGTGAGTGTGGTACCGTGAGCAGAGCGTGCAGGCGGCCGTTGTCCTGGCTCAGCCTCTGAATGGTGGCGTCTCTCTCCTCCAGATCCTGTTGTAAACTCCTCTGCTCCTCATCGCGGCCGCGCTGCGTCAGCTCCAGGGCGGACCGTGCGTCCGAGAGGCTCCGCTCCAGCTCCGCGCCGCGCTCTGACACAGACACAACTCCTAAAAGTCATCATCTATACCAGTCGATTCGAAACATACCGTAAATGCTCTAATATAGGCCGGGGCCTTTATTTACTCGAGGGCATCTAGGACCAGGCCTTTATTGGAACCAGGCCACAATTAGAGACAGGCCTTTATTTCTATTTGAGCAAAACGGACGACCAGAAAAAACAAGAAAAACGAGATTTGTGTCCATTTTACCTAAAATATTAGGTTCATTTATTAATTAACATTTCAAACCCTCTCCCAGCGGCTGGAACATTGACGCCTTTTATTTTGTCGGGACAACAGGAAGTGTTTCGTTGCTGTTAGCGGAACTTTGACATCAATGTCACTGCAGGTTTCTGTTTCGTTTTTACCGCGGACCGGATTATTTGTTGTTATCTTGTGTAAATGCGAGTTTAGACGGAGCGTTTGTGTTTGTGATCGATCATGAGACTGACCCGAGAGAAGACGAGACGCTCGCGCTGATCGGAGGAGTTATTTTGAGGCGTGGGACTGACCTGCACACGGAGCAGCCGGACGTGCTTTGAAGACGCGATGGAGACTTTATTAAAACCCTGGAGGGTCACACAACATTTGTTGTTTGCCCTGTTTCCAAATATAGTCACAGGAGGTTTGAAAAGTGGCTAAATCTGTGTCAAAGTTACGCTCGGATCAGCTCCTCCGCAGCGTCCCTATCGGCCCGATTACACCAGTATGAGACAAATTCCTAACATGGGGAATATTTCTACCGCTATAGTTTCTAATAAAAGCCCCGGCCTGTTTTAGAGACCGGCTTTAATTTGCCTCCGCCAGCTGCGAACCCGGCCTCTGTCAGAGACCCGGCCCCTGTCAGGGACCCGGCCGCTAATGGTATACAGGCCAGTATTAGAGAATTTACGGTATTAAATTAGTGCCGTAAATACCGCTGAGCGCGTCCCTCTCCCGCTGCAGGTCGCGGTTGATCTGAGCCGCTCTTGCTCCGTGGCTCAGGGCGGTGCTGAGTTTGAACTGTAGCTCTGCCCTCTCGGCCTCGCCGCGCTCCACCGCCGCACGCCACCGCACCAGCTCCCCCTGCAGGCCGCACACCTGAGAGCAACACCGGGTCAGGATAAAATAAATCATACAAGGACGATACGTGACTTATCTGCTGAGGTCACCTGCTGGTTGTGTGAAGACGTCAGCTCCAGCGCCTCGTTCTCCAGGCGGTTCAGCCTCCAGCGCAGCTCCCGGGTCACGTCATCTGCATCCGCTCCTTTTGAAGACACTTTTTCTTTCCTTTGGCTCTTCTCATCTCCAGCACCACCGTCCTTCAACCCTGCTCCATGTGTGTCCGATCCAGACAGGGTCAACAGCACCTCCCTCAGCCTGATGACGGAACAGACACAAAAAAAAGATCCAACTTTCCACGCTGTGTTCAGTAACAAGTACATAAAGACTTTTACTCAGTTACTCACAGTACTCAAGTAGCATTTTCCTCCGGTACTTTTTATTTTACTTTTATTGCTTTATTCTTCTACTTCAGTCAAATTATTTCAAAGTAAAGTTATTCTTACTTGAGTTAACCTCTTAACCCCCACCTGAACCGAGCACATTTTCTCCAGTTTGGCTTTACCCAAATCTAAAAGCTGGAAAAACAGCGAAAAAACGAACTGACAAAAAAGTTCCAATGGTAAATGGTCTCAACTTATATATCGCTTTTCCACCTACATTAGGCTCTCAAGGCGCTCACTTTTGTAGGTCTTAGCTTTCAAATGAGGCATTACACTGTTAGTCTCCAGTTAAAATGTTACTCCCTAGACCCTTGTTTGTATTTTCTAAGCATTTGGAGGACAAACATCAATGTTATTAGTTTATGTTTATTTATTTTAGTTTTTTTTATAGACCTCTGAGGTACCTGCCTTAATCCAGTCCAAACCTGATCTAAACCAGTCCAAACCTGCCTTAAACCAGTCCAAACCTGATCTAAACCAGTCCAAAGCTGATCTAAACCTGGTCAAAACCAATCGAAACCTCCTCTAAACCAGTGAAAAACAGCTCTAAACTCATCAAAACCAGCATAGACCAGTCCAAACCTGGTCTAAACCGGTCGAAACTAGGTCGAAACAGGCCCAAACCTGCCTTAAACTAGTCCAAACCTGCCTTAAACTAGTCCAAACCTGATCTATACCAGTCCAAACCTGCCTTAAACCACTCCAAACCTGCCTTAAACCAGTCCAAAGCTGATCTAAACCTGTCCAAACCTGATCTAAACCTGGTCAAAACCAATCGAAACCTCCTCTAAACCAGTGAAAAACAGCTCTAAACTCATCAAAACCAGCATAGACCAGTCCAAACCTGGTCTAAACCGGTCGAAACTAGGTCGAAACAGGCCCAAACCTGCTCTAAACCAGCATAAACCAGTCCAAACCTAGTCTTAACCAGTCCAAAACTGCTCTAAACCAGCATAAACCAGTCCAAACTAGTCCAACCCCAACCTATACTAGTCCAAACTGGATATTTTGAGTATTACAAACTTGAACCGAATGGTAGCGATGGGCAGAATAAAGTGTGCTCTACCAAACGGTTGAGCAAACTGTTAAAGGGTTAATAAGAGTAGCTTAGATTTGGGTAAAGCCGAACTACAGAAAGTGCATACTTTTGTTTCCCCTGAAAGTACATTTAAATAAAGGTGGAGTGGACACTTTTCGACTTCTACTCATCTCATGTATTTGTACTTTTATTAGGAGAGAAACCAGCACTTTCTGGACCACTGGAGGATTGAAACGCTTCAAGTACCAAGTAAAAATGACATCTTTTTTCCCGACACCGGGACTAAACAGAGGGATGACGGATCCCGCGGTTACGTTCGAGGCTGTGTGTAGAAAACGCTTACCTCGTCACTTCGTCTGAGCTCTTCTTCTTCTTGGATCTCTGCTCGGTCCCCCGGGGCTGCGCGGCGCTGCTCCTCCCGCTCTCCGCGCGCCTCTCTCGGCCACACTCCCTCCCACGTCCCGCTGCCTCGCCTCGCATCCTCTGGGACGTCTCTACCCCCGAAAACAACAAAGGGAATTCACTTGTCAGAAGCCTTTCCTCACGTGACACGTTTCGTTAAAATACGTGCTCAGGTAGCGGGAGATACCGAGGGTTCATCAACAAAACAAAGCATTATCGCATCATTTGTAGATTATTTCCGACATAAATGAACCGGCAGTTTCAGGAAGCTTTAAAACCAAGCATGACACTTTATACATTGTCCTATAAACTAAATAAAACACAAATGCTACGATTAGCAATCACAACACGAACCGTTTTTCTAGTAAACATTAGAAGTGTTGTAAACATAAAAGCTTTTCGACGACAAATAGAAGATATCTGTTCAAACATTAAAGCCTTATAGTGTCTTGGTAAACGCAGAATGGCATTTAAACACTGGTAAATAAGTAAAAAGTGTGTAAAAAGTGAACTTACAGCGGCGGAGCTCGGAGAAGTTTGAATTAGACGCCATCTTGACCAGCGTCGCTACGTCACTTCCCTAGCAACAGTCTCCAGGAAGAGCGGCACGATCTTTTTAATTTTATTTTTTAACTATTAATTAATATATTCTTATTTATTTTTTTGCTCGTGAAATTTGTGGATAAAGATAGACAATTTTATGATTGTTTAAAAAAAAGTAGAGTGAAGATTTTGATGCCTTCAAATAAAAACGGCCTTTTTGTTAGTTCATTTTATAAAGTAGCCTAGCTTATCACATATATTTTCTTTTTGCCAGTATTAATGTAGTGCATTTCTCTCGCTAATATGTTTATCTGGTGATGACAGCTCACACTAAATTTTAAAAAAGTTGTAGAGTTTAACTAAAAAGCTCATATGAGACGATAAACGAACAGATCAGCTGATTCCTGCCTCAGTGCTGAAGCATGCGCAGGTCTGGTTCATCTTTGGGTGCAATTTCAAGACACCTGAAGGCGCTACGTTCATTGGTTCAAACAATTATATACAAATATAAAAAAAGATGTAAATGTCCAGTCATCCCACAGATCAGAAAGAAGGCGGGTTCTGTGTCTGAAAAGTGAAGATCAACCCAAGAACAAATGCGAAAGACCGGGTGAAGATGCTGAACCTGGTAAGAGTTTGTCATTATCCAGAGTGAAACAAGTCCTGACCATAGACTGTAAAAAATAATGGACATCTTCTGCTCACTCCTCTCCGTTTACCATAATGACCATGGTCGAGGGGGAATTCATGGAGGGTTTACAGACTCCCCCTCCCCAGCTCTGATGAAGCATGTTCCTAAAAAGGACATAAGGGCGGGATCTTCACTGTAGACTCCGCCCTTGCGTGACGTGTAGCTCGCGCTGCTCCAATGCTAACAGTCCGAGCCTCATTAAGTACAAAATTTCTAAAATTCTTCTTACGAAAACCAGCCTGGTTTCTTAAATTGTGACTAACCCAGCGTTATCTCAGGAGGAATATCTAGCCTAGTCTAGTGTTGAAAAAATTAAAACCAGGCGTTAAAGTTGTTTTTAAGGTGTCTGAACTCCAATGCTTTTCAATGGGGGCCTAGTGGCGATATGGAGGGACTACAGCAATGGCGGCCCCCAGTGTTGTGGTCATAAAGCAGGGCAGCCAGCGCCCATTGGTCCAGACCCGACATGGGCTGAGAGGGAACTCTGCCAGGAAGAAGCTCTGACTCCAAAAGAGACACAAGGAGAAAGACTTTCATGTTTGGCCTTTTGTCCATAATGATCATCATCACGTTTGGAGGAAAAGCCTGAGAGAACCATCCCAACTGTGAAATACGGGGGGCAGCATCATGCTGTGGGGCTGTTTTGCTGCGGGAGGAACTGGTGCTCTTCACAAAATAGATGACATCATGAGGAGAGAACTCTATGTGGAAATATTGGAGCAACATCTCAAGAGCAGGAAGTTTGGGGGCAGATGTTTCTTCAAATGGACAATGACCCAAAGTTACAAAGTGGCTTAAGGAAAACAAAGTCAATGTTTTGAAGTGTCGTCACAAAGTCCAGATCTCAGTCCAGTTTAAATGTATGGGCAGAGCTGATAAGGCATAGGCACACACGGCGGCTACACATGTGTCTCAGTTGCAACAGTTCTGTTCTGTGTCTATTGTGAGAAGTTAGTGGAAGGAAATCCAAAACGTTTGACCCAAAACATACAGTTTAAAGGCAATGCTCTCAAATATTAATGACATGTATGTAAACTTTTGGCTAACCGTAGCCACTAGTGGAGAGTGGGCTGGTGACTAATCTAAATACGTCTCTGATAGGATAAATAATGTGCACATAAGCCACACAATAACCACCAAAGCAAAACACAGGTCTCTTAACCTCTTACCACCCGCCTAAACCAAATGCATTCTGTCCTCTTTGGCTTTTATATAGGCCTGTGTAACACCTCATTTGAAAGCTAAGACCCACAAAACTGATCTTTTTCCTCGCAATGTTGCTGTGTTGTGTCACCTTTTGTATGTTTTTTTGTGTGACATTTTTGTTGAGTTTTTGTCACTTTTTGTAGAATTTTTGTAATTTTTTTGTTAAAATTTTGTAATTTTTTTGTTGAGTTTTTGTCACATTTTTGTTGATTTTTTGTAATTTTTTGTTGAATTTTTGTCACATTTTTGTTGATTTTTTTGTCACATTTTTGTTGAATTTTTGTCACATTTTTTGTTGAAATTTTGTAATTTTTTTGTTGAATTTTTGTCACTTTTTGTTGAAATTTTGTCACATTTTTGTTGAGTTTTTGTCATCTTTTTATTGCGTTTACATCCTTGTTTTCTTCTCATTTTTTGTGGCTATTTTGGTGTTTTTTCCCAAGAAGCTTTTTGATTAGGGTAAAGCCAAACTGGAGAAAATTGGATCTGTTCAGGTGGGAGTTAAGAGGTTAAATCCGCTCCTCCACACTTTTGGGCCCCCCTCCCCTGCCCCCCTGCGGCGTCCCAAACCTCCGTCTCGTTTACTCTCGCTCCCCTTTGGTTGCTCGTGTCATTTGTCGCCTGGATGTTCGCTCTGAATTTTGCATGACGCTAAAACTTCCCGCTAAAGCGCGCCACTTTCGGGGCCTCTTCCCTCCCGCGAAGCCAGGCCTGGTTCGCGTTTGTTTTGTCGACCCCCATTCTGCCGCGGCGCGTTCAGGGTCCCCCGCTCCTCTCCGCCCCCCGGAAAAAACTGTGCCGCCGCCGCCGCTCGTCTCTTTGTAGCGCGTCCAAATGCTGTGTTTTTTGTCGTCAGGTTGAAGTAGGACGCGAGGCAGGACCGAGTGAATATTCATAAGGGACAGCCACAAAGCGAAAACAGGGCGAGGCGGAACCAGCCAAGAGCTTCTGCTGGTGTTTCTCACTGAAGTTCAGAAGGAATGACACTTAAACTCATTTTCACTATTGTTCAGACCTACTTCTCTGGGTCCTCTGTTGTTTTCTATATTTATTAACGGCCTGCCAAAGGCTTGCGTTAACTCGCAAATAAATTTATACGCTGATGATACAGTAATTTACTCATCCAGTTCTGACACTCTCAGCGCACATTACAGTCCGATTTCACCTGGTTCAAAAATGGTTGAACTGTAACAAACTCTTACTTAATAAGAAAAAAAAATCATTTTACATGATGTTTAACCATAGGAAAGGTACAGCTATATCAAACAATTTTTCAATTCGATTTTTAGACCAAACTCCGATGTCAAAAGTTGACCAATTCAAATATATGGGTCTTCATTTTGACTCTGGGATGACCTTTAAACCAGTGTTTTTCAACCTTTGTTGAGCCAAGGCACAAGGCCACAACACCTCAATACATCACTAAATCTCTTGTCTCAAAGAAATGAACTACCTGATATGGAAGAGTATAATATGGTTACTCTGCCGATCACTAGACAACATAGACACTCAAAAACGGTACATTATTTGTGGATAATAATGCATTTGTTTAAAAAAAAAAACAACTAGGTGAAATTAGATGATTTCCCAAGGCACACCAGACGCACAGTGGTTGGCACATTGATAATATCATAAAGAATATATCATATCGCTTGAGAATTCTCTATTCATCCATTAACTGCTTTACTCTTTCCATCAGGAAGAGAATTGCCACATAACTACTTCTGCCAATACTCGATTACGCAGAAGTCGTCTATCAAAACCCCTCAGGTACTTGCACTCATGTGATATATCATAGCATCTGTAGATTTGTCCTCTGGTGTCCATGCAGACAGAACACATCACTGTGAAATGTTCGCTTCTTTAAACTGGCTGTCACTCACAGCAAGAAGACATTTCCACTGGCTGCAAATTATATTCAAGTGTGTTCACTTAAATTATCCATCCTACCTAAAAGAATATTTAATTCCACTTAGGTCTGTCTATGGTCTCAGGCACTGGGAACAATTATTTTTCACGGTACCCGCTATAAAAAAAAGAAGTTGGTCGGCGAGCCTTTAAATTCAAAGCTCCCGCCGACTGGAATAATTTACCCGGCTCAATCCGCTCCATCTCCTCTATCCATGTCTTTAAGGTTCGTGTTTATAATCACCTTAAATCATCTTGTTCCTGTTTTAGTTCATTTGGTTTGTGTAACTTACCTATATATATATATATATATATATATATATATATATATATATATATATATATATATATATATATATATATATATATATTTTTTTTTTAATTCTATTTTATTATTATTTATTTTTTTGTCTTATTCATTGTGTTTAATGTCTGCTACCAGACATTGCTGGGACCAGGAGCCTGAGTGAATGTGGTGAGTGAGTGGATGGTGGTCGGACATGCAGATGGCGCAGACTGGTTGCCTCGCTTCCATCAGTCTGCCCCAGGGCAGTGGGTGCAGCCGTGAACCCCCTGAAGTTTTAGGTGCCGAGTCACGTACCCCATACTTTGACACATCACAATGTTGTTGAAACTCACAAAAGTCTGCTGGCCACACTTTCCACAGGAGACAACAAAGTCCAAACCTCCTCAAACCTACACTTCAGTTCTGGATTGTGAAAACCCGTGTGTACGACTTCCCCGTCCTGGTTCTGTAGTTGTTCCGTGGAGTTTTTTGTCGTTGTGGGACCGAGAGCGTCTCCGGAGCTGCAGAGTCAGCACAAACAGCAGAACTGTGACAGGACTCAAACAGCCCCCGGAGCGAAACGACAGCCGCAGAGACGCAGCCTGCCCCGGGGCGGATAGACGGCTGCTGAGTCGGACCATCTCAGTTTGTGTTTCAGAAAGTGAGTCTGTAAAGTTTGGAGTCTGTAGGAGATGTGGCTGCACCAGTGTGGCGTCGTCTACAAGAGGATGCTGGAGTTTCTGTTCGGGAGAAATGCAAATTTATATCGAGTTTATCTCCTATGTGAAGAAATGGGGGGAAAACACTGGAAAAAAAAAAAAAAAAATCTATTCTTCAGGTCGGTGGGGAATCCTTACCTCAAGTGGAGGAGTTCAAGTATATCGGGGTCTTGTTCACGAGTGAAGGACGGATGGAGCGTGAGATGGACAGACGGATCGGTGCGGCGTCAGCAGTGATGCGGTCGCTGTATCGGTCTGTCGTGGTGAAGACGGAGCTGAGTCGGGGCAAAGCTCTCCCGATCGATTTACGTTCCCACCCTCATATAATATGAAGATGCATAGAAGAGATGGTAAACCACAAAGCAATACATGCTGCTTCAGTAAACACTGGGTAGTTTGAGTAAAGTGGGATTAGGCTGATGAACAGGTCCCAAACTGTTCTTAGTTGTTGTTAAGTTAATGTTACATATGTTTGAACCGTCATATATCACACTTAGTGATGACACTGGCAACATATTCTTATATATTGTCAATACAATGTTAAAATTCCCAACAGTTTGTCACAAACATCCGTAGTCTCTAAAGTTAGTGAAACTTGTTAGTTGCATCAAGGCCTGATTTTAACCCTACCCCCCTTTGAAATCCCCTAAAACTCACACATTAAAAAAGATATGCAGCTCAAATTGTATTCACAGAATATTTAGTATATCAACATCGACTGTGCCAAGTTTTAAGCAAATCCAAAAAGGTGAAGTTGAACTGTTGTCCTAAAAGCTGTAACTTCACCATGGAATGTTCTCACAGGCCTATATGGACAAATGCATGAGGATCCACAGCTCTGAGAGGGAACATGGACACATGTTCTGTTACAGCTGCTGATCCGTTTGAGGTACTGAGCTCATCTTGGGCTTAATGTGAAGCTAATGAGTTGGGGCAATTTTCCTATTTACATTTGAAAAGGTAAAAATAATCAAAAAAGAAAATAATGCACTCATTTGTGAAGCGCTTTTCTTATCTATATGACATTTATTTAGAATTTTTGTAGATATATTGTTTAATATATGGAAAAAGAAAAAGCTAAAGCCCAAAACTGTCATATTCCTTTGTTCCTCATCATGTCAGCTTTCTTTGTTCTAAATTTCATTAATCTGTGACTCTGTTAAAAGCCCAACTTGCCATTTGCTATCAGAATATAAAGATATTAGTCCAGTGAACATGTAAACTGGTTAAATGTTCAGTCAACATGCAAATTCTATTAATCAACGTTAAAATATAGTCGTGTTCAGTGACTGCAAGACCAAAAGTTGAGACAACTTCTTCTGATGATTTTTTATATCAAGCCTTGACCGCAATTTGTTCGCGCACGCGCTGTCACTAAAATGTAGGGGGTCTCCGTCCTTGCCATTTCTGCTCCGCCCCACCACGCTACCATGCGCCAGACAGTCGCCTGCTGCACAAGTGAAATCAAAGGTAAGTATTATTTTCGTTAAAATGTTTTTTGTGTAAATTAACAAACACACTTCTATAATCCTCCGTTCCGGGTCACACTAGATGAATTTGAAGTCTCTTGAGTAATGAGGGAGATACTTTAGTCCTGCCAATTTAGCTAAACCTTTCAGTCTGCTTCTGTGTTATCTGTGGTTATAGCTAAACAAATTGATTTTGACATCTGAAAACAACATTCCTGTGAGTCCATGGATGTAATTTGAGTAATAAATGAACATGTAAATCAAGCGAGGAGGCGCCAGCCCCGTAATGCTAAAGTACCCATTTCCGGTAAGCTGCAGGCAGTGTGCGCGCTGAACTCGCTCGGTTCACCTGTGCAGGAGACAACAACCCGGTTGTTGAGCCTACAGGCTCCTGGCCAACCCGCCTCCAACCGGTCAGATCACCGAGAACAAACTGCACGAGACGTTGCATTGACTGTGAGGTAACCGGACGATTTAGCGCGGTATGTGTGTGTGTGTGTGTGTGTGCGCGAAGACTTGAGCTAGCTTGGTCCCCACCGGAACGCAAATTATGCCCGTCGTTTGTGATACGTTTATGCTACGTTTATGCTAAGGATGTTAGTTGGTCTAGCCGTTTTTTGTTTGTTGTGTGTGCACGTGAACACATCCAGTGAGGCGCGCGCGCGTGTGTCAGTCGCTCACGTTATGGAGGTAAAGTTTGATGATGGATCTTATCAGGCTGAATGACGCAACGTCCTTGCTTATATTTAATTGTAGTCCTGAGAGCATATGCTAAGCTTATAGGTATACCAAAGTGGAGGCAGAAACTGATTTATTGGTTAAACATCGTCTGTGGTTGGCTTAAGACTTTCAGTAGAGAGGAGGGTAAGCTGCGAGGAAGGGATGTAGGTGTGTATAAGGGTGCACATCAGGTGTGGTGCCATTATTTCACTATTATTGACGATGTTTAGACCAACTTTGCAGTAGTGCATTGTAAGTCAATAGTTTACGTTCACGTTATAGAATTGTACTTCATTTGGAGGACTGGTGCCAACACAACGCTATGGGCGAGAAACAGGTTTTGAAAGAAATGTTCAAAAATAAAATGTCCAAATCGTTATTTGTTAGCAATTAGAACTCTGCCATATTATGGAATTTTTCCCCGGTGTAGGCCAAGTTTGGTCTTGACTTAGTTTACACATATAGTGGTCCTGGATTAAATCCCTTGATTTTGAAATGCTAGTGATGTATTTTATCTTCTATTAAAGGAATAGGCCACCAGTTTTACATTCTGAGATATGTTCTTACCTTAGACAACTTCATTTGTACCTCCCTGGTCTTCACCCATGCCTTCAATCACGTAAACACAGCACAGACGGCGTTAGCATTTAGCCTCTCCCTCTCTCCTCTATAGCTCCAAAACAGGTGAAGATAGAAGCTACCAATGTGGATTTTCTAACCGAATATAAGGGGCACTATATTGTAAGGCGTAATACCAGGAGTAGCTAAAAATCCACACAGTAATATCTTCACTTTACTGTGTGGATTTCAAACTACTCCTGGCATTATTACGCCTCACAATATAGTGCCCCTTTTATTCGCTAAGAAAATCGACATTGTTTAATTTGTGTAATTACACTTTGTAGTGTAAAACTTGGTAACTTCTTTCTTCACCTGGTTTGGAGCTGAGGAGGAAAGGCTAAATGCTAACGCCATCTGTGCTGTGTTTACGTGACTGAGGACACGCGTGAAGACCAGACAGGTACAAATTAACTAGTCTAAGCTCAGGTAAGAACATATCTCAATATGTAAAAACAGTGGCCTGTTCCTTTAATTCCTACTCTGAAATATATTGCCAACCATTCATATTTTCCAATGTTGTTTTTGTATTTTTCAGGTTATGCAGTGCAAGCTGTGCACATTCAACCATAGTAGCCAAGACGTCCTCCTGAAGCACTACAGGCTACATCACTATCGAGGTCGATCTTGGCAGCAGCCCTGCGTATACACAGAGTGCGTCTGCACATTTAAAACGGAAGGTGCGTTAAAATCACATCTAAGCAGGGCACATAGGAAGCCTGTTTCAGATGAAGGGCACTTTACTTTTAAATGTGAGTTGTGCGATTTCAAAAATGTTTGCCAGCCATCACAGTTTATAAAACATTTACGAAATCTTTTAAAAGCATGTGACACAGTTCAATGCCCATTTAAGGACTGTAATCTGAAAACCAATGTTCTCAGTTCTCAGACAGACTCATCTCTCCAACAAGAAAAGGAGGCACTCTGTGTTGAAATGAAAAAGAAAAATCCAAATCTGGGATTGGTGCAGTCCAAAATGGAAATGACCTTTTCCCCAAGAAGAAAAGAGATTGCTATGGAAGAACCTCTTGTCTTTGATGTCCTAAAACAATGGCCTGCATTGTTTTTGCCTGAACAGGTAAGTTCATTTGTTTCAACTGTTCATTTGAAAATGGCTTAAAATTTGTAGAAATATGCATTATTTTTTTTATATTTTTTTTTAGATTCTTCTTGATGATCAGGTGAGTGTCTTTTGTCATTTTGCCCTCTCCATTTTTTCCCTCTTAATTTTTACCCTGTGTTTTTCAGGCCACCGGAATGGTTGCCCAAAGAAAATCTGCTGCTCTTAAAGGTCTGCCATTGGTCATGAGGGAGGACTCTCAAAAGTTCCTGAGAACATGTTTGGTGAGTTATCCTTTGTGAAGTCCCAGGTTGTATTACATTTTTGTAAATTGAGTCCTTCTGAGAAACTTTTGTTGACAAATGGGGGCATAATGCATAATTGTGCAGTGCTTTTTAACCTCTTATACAAATCTAAAATCTTCTTGACTGGAGCTTACAGCCTATAGGTCAGTGCAACGCCTCATTTGAAAGCGACAAAACTGATCTAAATGGATCTTTTCCTTAGGTTGTTGCTGTGTAGTTGTTTTTTTCATTGCTTTTTTTTTGCTTTTTGTGGCTAGTTTGACACTTTTTTTCAAGGAGTTTTTAGATTTGGGTATAGCCAAATAAAACTGTAGAAGACTGTAGAACTGTCTAGCTGCACGATAGCACAGCGGTTAGCGTTTATGCTTCACAGCTAGAAGGTCCAGGCTCAATTCCTACCTGGATGGAGTTTGCATGTTTCCTAGGTTTCCTCCGGGCACTCCGGTTTCCCCTACCACTAAAAGAAAAACAAAACATGTCCAATAGGCCAGGATGAATGAGATTGCGCTTGGGGGATGACGGATGGAAATTAGCCCAAGGCTGCAATCCGGTGTGACTTGGGTCCCACACCCTAGAACAATTGCCACAGCCACTGGGCCACCAAAAGCTTAAATACACACAAATATTAAGTTTTATTTTCACCAAAGAAGTTACTTGGTGCCCCTTTAATTACTTGCACAATTTTTTACATTTCTTTCTGATAAAACCAGGAGACGGAGCCTCCAGAAAATCTTGTTGGTGGAATGAAGATGGGAGTCTTGACCATCGTCGAGGATGATGTCGGGACTGTTGAGTCGAACCCAAACATCAGGTTTTTCCCGGTTGTGCTTGAGGAACAGATTGTCGTCGATGAAGTGAGTGACCTGCCGACTGCTGTTGCGCTCCTATTTGGACTAGTGTATGCGCTGAACATGGAGTACCCAAAGGAACTTTAATACACGTTTGAAACTATTCAGAAGGTGTTCATGTGTCTGGATGTCAAATGCTCTGCTAGAGTGCAATCATTCAAAAACAAAATGTTAAGATATTGAAAGATTTCTCCAAGAGTTCTGGTTGTTCAACTGACCAAAAGAAAAAAAGTTCTGTTTGTGAAAGCTCTTATTTGTACAGGGACTATACCTCAATGTGAAGCTTCAGTCGTTTACTGGTCTGGGTTACAATAGTTAAACTAGGATGTTTTGCTTCAAATCATAGAAGCTTGTAGAGTCATATAATGCACGCAATTGACCACATTCATTCTGTAGTGACTTTAGATAAGAAATTTATTTACAGAATAAATTAATTGGCCAATCCTTAAGTTTTCAGTATCACTCAATGGCTAGTTGTGAACAGCAGTTAAAGGAATAGGCCACCGTTTTTACATACTAAAATATGTTCTTACCTAACCTTAGTCGAGTTAATATATCCCCGTCTGGTCTTTGTCCGTGCGCTCTGCCAGGCAAACGGAGCACATACGCAGCCTCTCCCACATGTCACATAGCTCCAAAAAAGCTCACGATAGAAGCTACCAAGCTCTTCCACGTGTTCCCTATTTAAATAAAGTTACGTGAAGTGTTTTCATGCGAAGTATATTTACACAGAAATGTAACATGTCGATTTTATAAGCAGATAAAAAGGGGTACTATATTGTGAGGCGTAATGATACAGGAGCACAGCGTCCGCGCAGTAACTCCTAAAGACTTCCCCCGCTCACTTCCGTCAATAGAAGCTGTGTGACTTGTAGAGAGCCTTTTACAACAAGCGGAAAATATATTTTGGGGAAGTGCTGGCGCATTCCTACCTCATGGTCGTCCGGGGTGAGTTGGAAATCTGTGAAACATTACTACACTATATACTTTCTGCTTGTTATCACAGCCCGGCACGATGCACGTAAAAGGCATTGTTCACAAGTTATCCACGCTTCTTCAACTGTTCTCTGCTGCTCTACAAGTCACGCAGCTTCTATTGACGGAAGTGAGCGGGGGAAGTCTTTAGGAGTTACTGCACGGACGTTTTGCTCCTCGTATCATTACGCCTCACAATATAGTCCCCCTTTTTATCTGCTTATAAAATCGACACGTTACATTTCTGTGTAAATATACTTCGCATGAAAACACTTCACGTAACTTTATTTAAATAGGGAACACGTGGAAGAGCTTGGTAGCTTCTATCGTGAGCTTTTTTGGAGCTATATGACATGTGGGAGAGGCTGCGTATGTGCTCCGTTTGACTGACAGAGCGCACGGACAAAGACCAGACGGGGATATATTAACTCGGCTAAGGTTAGGTAAGAACATATGTTAGTATATAAAAACGGTGGCCTATTCCTTTAAAGAAGGGAATATACAATAACAAAACCAAGCTCAACAAAGTTGTGATGGTGAGGCAAATTTTAGCGCTCAAAAGCTTAGTAGTTGTAGCCTGGATCTGATCCACCATCCTGCTTTGAAACAACTGACAGCTTATAAGAAATATGAAAACCGAGGTATGTGGCCACACCGCCTTGTGGATGCCCGATCCCGTAAGTCGGAAGCTAAGAAGGGAAGAGCCTATTCTACTTTGGCACCAATATCAACATAATGAACAAAGGCAGGTCCTTTCATTTCTTTCAATAGGTCATTAAAGTGTGTGACGGCTGAAGCTTCGGTCGAGCATCGAGTGATGCTGAAAACATGGTTAATAATTGTAGTCAGGCCCCTGTAATTAAACTTTAAATGTTAAACTAATATACGATACTCATTACATGCAAAGTGAGATATGTATAGACTTGTTATAATTTTGATTATTATGGCTCACAGCTTGTAAAAAACCCAAATTAATCTCAGAAAAATAGAATATTTTGAAAATGGACTAAGCCATAAAAAAACAAAGGCTTCACCTTATGTCACATTGGTTTAAAGTTGAAATACAGACTTATATTCAACTTAAAATGAACTTTTGCACAATATTTTAACTTTTCAAGTTTCACCTGTGTATATAAGGCCACTTTATAATGTACTGTCACTGTCCTGATCACAGCAGCTATGCAGAATTAAAAGCAAAACTTATTTGATTAAACCAGTCCAGTCGACAATTAAAGCTTAACTTCAATTTAAGATTTTTCTAGTTTCTAGTTTAAGTGCTAGTTGTACAGCACATGTTCAGGTCATAACTAGATTCTACTGCAGCTGTTGCACAAATAATTGCACTTCACCATGTTAAACACTTGACCGTAACAAATTTTATTGTTCCAGCTGATGAATAATTGCACAGTAATATGTGGGAACGCTTAAAATGTTGAACTGAAATTATCTTTTTAAGTGTTGTCACACAGTGCTTGAAAAAAGTTAATTGGTCAGTGTAATGCTGAAGTTTCGAAGTTGCTAACAAATATTTTAAGTTTATACTGTTTTAATAAATGTCTCAAATGTTGTTTTTGTTATCCTTTCATTATTTGCTATATGTTGAAATGATACACGGTACAGGACCCCAGATTTGATGCATCTTGATGTCAAATCAGAAGAATTTTCGTGCAATTAACGAAATGGAAAATTATAATCATAGTACATTAGATATTAATAGCGTCTTGTATATAATTTAACTCGTTTGTACCATCAATTAACTTGTTTTAATTGTTGAGCCCAATTGTGCATTCTGTTTTCAAGAATGACATGTTCTATCTCAAGTTATTCCCTAAATTGCAAAAGTGAATTGTAAACGTTAACCTTTATCAATTGACTCGACTTAAGATAGTAAAGCAACTGGCTGCAAAGCTTATTTGAGTTCACTCAACTTTATCATGAAGGAAGTTGTGCCAACATATGTTTTAAAGTTCACTTTGCACTTGACTCAACTCTTTTGTCTTTGTTAAAGAAATTAACTATTAGGAGTTGACCAAACATATTGCATTAAGTCCAGCAAACACTTGATTCTATGTTTGGTAAAGTTTTTCTTCCGAGTGGGATTTATTTAAAGTTTGCATTTGCTTGTAATAATAGAAAAAAGTAGGCATAAAACAAGCTAGGAATTTTTACCAACTTCCACATTAGATTTGGCTCAACAAAAACCTTAGAAGTTGAGTAAACTCAAAAAAGCTTTGCAGCCAGTTGCTTTACTTTTTTAAGTTGACTCAACTTTTTATTTATTACAGTATGTGACCACAGCACTACTTTGGATAGAATCACAAAGTTCCGTCTGAAGCCTTTTTGGGGTCCCACAGCTGAACGGGGCCGAGTTGCAATGGGGGGTCCCCACTGGTAATGACCCGGGATATACTCTATTGAAAGATACTAGTTTGGAAAAGGTAGCAAACATGTGCCTGAGGAGGGGGTGTGGCTCCCGGTCTAATATGGTCATGTGATCTGGGTAACGACCGAAGGGACGACATCGCGGATACAAGCGGCCGAAATGAGTTTCCTTCTCAGGGTGTCTGGGGGCGAGGAGCTCAGTTACCCGGGAGGAGCTCGGAGTAAAGTCGCTGCTCCTTCACGTCGAAAGGAGCAGCTGAGGTGGGTAGGGCATCTGTTTCGGAGCTTCCTGGTCTCTGGAAGTGTTCCAGGCATGTCCGATTGGAAGGAGGCCTCATGGAAGACCCAGGACACACTGGAGGGACTATGTCTCCGAGCTGGCCTGGTGTCATCTAGGGATGGGCGGATCGATGCCACAGTATCGATATATTGATACCAAATGGCTTCTTTTAAAGGATCTATATCCTGCTATTTTAGCCATTTAGCCATATGATATATTGTACCTCTACCACTATGGAGCACTAATTTTTGTGATAAATCTAAGTGTTTTCTGGAGGTATTTTTCAAACCCGGAAGACACAACGCTTCGATTCAGTTAACTCCGCCCCCTCTCTCCGCACATACTTTACCGTAATATAAATAAACAGCAATAAGTGAAGTTACTTCACGATGCAGTTATACGGAGTTGACATCTGCAACACAGCTTCATAAATGGCTAACACACATGCTAATATGCTAACACACATGCTAATATGCTAACACACAAGCTAATATGCTAACACACAAGCTAATATGCTAACACACAAGCTAACCCGCGTTTGGATTGACTCACCGCTCTGGTCCATCGCTGTTTACATTATGGGACTCGCGTTGGTTATTAAAGTTAATCCACTTTGATTCAGGCGAAGGTTCACCAAACATCCATCAGTGACAGTCACAGAAAAACACCATTTTGGTGAAAGTCGCCGAATCCCGGAGAAAAAAGCAACTTCGATTGACCTCTTCTTGAAAAAAGTTGAATAAACTCCTCGAATTCAAACGTGCTTCTTTTTCTCCGTGACATGATCGTTAGTTAAGAATAAAGAACAGGTGTGTCCAGTTATAACGAGCTCCATCTTCAGCTGCAGCGCAAACATGACTGATCTGTTCAGACGCTCAGGGATGTGTTTGTTGATATAGGACCTTTAAAGTATCGATTTTGGGCAAAAAGTATCAGTACTAATTTGCATATGTAAAATGAAGGCGTGGCAGCAATTTCAAACATAAAAGGACGATTTACATCTTTGTTCGGAGCCAAAACAGTCCACAGGAGCAGGAGATTGAACTAAGCCATATCATTCTGGTTTATAGTCTGTTTGTCATTGAAGTAATCATTTAAAAATGTGTTAATATGTTTAATTTCACATTAACCTCTTACCACCTGAACGGAGCACATTGTCTCCAGTTCGGCTTTACCCAAATCTAACAGCTTCTCTTATAACTGAGTGCTTCTGCAGAGAGCGCTCGGTGGTTTTCTCGGTCTGCGAGTCGGGGGCCGGCGAGCGCGGTGGAGGCGGTTTATCGGCTCGGTCCCTGAAGCGGAGACGACCTGGAAACGCTGGGAGCCGCGGTCTGTTCTTGATGTGGGTATTTGGGCGCGGGGGCGGGGCTTTGGCGGGCTCTTGGCGGGGTCCTCCGCGGGGACTCGCTCAGACCTGGATCAGACCTGGTTTTGAAGTCGGTTAATTAAACTCACTCTGCGGCAGCGGCGCTTCCAACGTTACAGAGCGAGGACGAGGGTCTGAGGACGAGGATCGAGGCGAGGCGGAAACTTCTGCTGGAGATCATGACATAAACACGAGGAAGGCTTTTCTGTTGTTTATGCTTTCATATAAAAATAAGGCTTTTTATGCATAAAAATGGCCAGATTTTTCAATAACATAATCTCAGTAATGGATAGAGGAACCGTTTTTTACATTCTTAATACTTTACTGATACACTAGCTCTGCTCGTGACTCCCTCCATTGCTGCCTTTCGGACATTAAACAATGGCTCTTGCAGAATTTTCTCCACCTGAACGAAACTAAATCCGAATTCATTATTTTTGGCTCCTGGAAGCCCCTCAGATTCAGTCCAGGGACAACCTGAAGACAGACTGAAACATATTAATGAAGGACAAAGGAAAACAGGTAAAGGATGAAAAAACGACTTGCAGGTTGGAAAGATGAGCCAATGAAGAAAAAGTTCAGGAAACCCTTCACCACCCACACTGAATACTAAAAGAACAAATGAAAGCCGGCCAAACGGAACAAAAAGGTGAGGCACCAGGCCGATCCGATACAGCATCAAAACTCCATCATCAAACTCTGGCCCTCGAGATGATGTAGAGAAATATTATGACCCAAATCAGAGATGAAATGCCTGTTAAAATACTCTAGAAATGTGAAAAATACTGGCAATTCCTTAAAATGTCTTAGCAGAGCACCCTTATAGGCCATAATCCTAAAAGAATACTCATCGAAATGACTTAAATCTACTTGAATTAAGAGATTAAATCTAAAGATTGAGTGGATTTGGTCTGGCCTTAAAGCAGATAAAACCTATTCTTGCCAATGGAACAAGCGCACGTTTTTTCCTAATTCCGATTATTTTGTATAATTTCAAGTGAATAATAAATAATCTTTACAGTAAAAGTTAATTTGTTTGATTTCCAGTGGGATTTCTATTTGTTCCATTGGCATCGGTGTTTTTATCTGATGTTAGATTAGTTCAATCCGGCTCAAATTTAACATAAAAAAACCTTTATTCAAGTGATTTTAAGTCATTTATGTAATTTAAGATGGACATTTTTCCAGTATATGATGTACAACACTGGCATATGTAGAAAGTGATGCTTTACTTCAATTGCTTCAATTGGAGGGTCCGGCCCTTGGTCTTTTGACGATGAAGAAAACCGGCTCCACCGAGCAAACCTGCCGACCCCTGCTGTACAGGACCGACACCAGGGTTGCCAGAATCTCAAAACCATTCTATCGCACAAAGCTTCCAAAACGATCATATTTCAGCACAAACTCTCGCACACTCTAAATGTGCCGATAGCGCTGAAGCACCTGCACAAAAACATGGCTCACATCAAATAAACGACCACGTGGCGAGACGGGGTTATGTCTCGCTGACTAATCAGATCCTCCACAGGATCTGTGATACTGGTGCTGTTAAACTGATCCAGGACAGTCTCTCCTCCTGACGGCAGATGTTAAAAGCAAAGTGACTTAATCCGGCGCTCTGAAATAATCCTACATTTAGGGATATTTTTAAGTATTGATCGTACATCGTACATAGGTCGAAATGATCGTACAAATACCAAAGTCATCGTACGTCTGGCAACCCTGACCGACCCCCAAACTAATCAAAAACTCCAAACTAAACCAAAATGAAAAGCGAAAACAGGACAGCCGGTCCCCCAGGAGGGTTAAAGGAAAAGACTAAAACAATAAAGGATAAAAAACTGTGTGGAAAAATCTGAAAACCCGAAGCACCGAGCAGTGGTCAGAGCCAGATTTCTCCAGCTGCACCTTCTGACCTGGAGAAGCCGTTTCTCTTCTGACCTGGAGAAGCCGTTTCTCTTCTGACCTGGAGAAGCCGTTTCTCTTCTGACCTGGAGAAGGCGTTTCTCTTCTGACCTGGAGAAGCCGTTTCTCTTCTGACCTGGAGAAGCCGTTTCTCTTCTGACCTGGAGAAGGCGTTTCTCTTCTGACCTGGAGAAGCCGTTTCTCTTCTGACCTGGAGAAGGCGTTTCTCTTCTGACCTGGAGAAGCCGTTTCTCTTCTGACCTGGAGAAGGCGTTTCTCTTCTGACCTGGAGAAGCCGTTTCTCTTCTGACCTGGAGAAGCCGTTTCTCTTCTGACCTGGAGAAGCCGTTTCTCTTCTGACCTGGAGAAGGCGTTTCTCTTCTGACCTGTGGAAGCCGTTTCTCTTCTGACCTGTGGAAGCCGTTTCTCTTCTGACCTGGAGAAGGCGACTCACACCTTTATCAGTTCTCGGTTTGACTATTGCATCGCTCTCCACTCCGGCCTCCCACACTGGTCACAGTTGGTGCAGAAATACATTGATCCGATGGTTCTGGACGTGCCCAGGTCCCTCAGTCTGCGTGTTCTCACAGATCTGTCCTTTGTAAAGTGCTGTAAACTTTGATTGATCGATACTTGGTTTTCGATACTAAAATAATTGTCAAGCAGAAAGTTAAACGTCTTCACTGTTGAAAAGCTGAAAATGTCGACTCTTTAATAAGCGATGCCAGACGTGCTGAAGCTGAATCAGAGTGAGTTATGGAGCTGTTTATGGAGATGTTTGTGAATGTCCTCCTCGTGTCGTCTGTGGATTAGTGCTAAACTGGCCGGTCACGTCTGTCCCCTTCCCGAGGATTTCCCCCCGTGATTTTCTAAAGAGGAGCTGCCTTTCAGTCCGGCTTTAGCCTAATCTTCGGTGCGCGGGTGAAAAGACGCTCGGAGTCAGCGAAGTGTCTGCGCTAAAGCTAACGGCGACGAGGGGACGCTCGGAGACGGACGTCAGAATCCACTAAACTGGCCTCGCACTTTTATGCAGATCCAGGAGTTTATTTCATCGGACGTGAAATCTGAAGACGTTACTTTGGGAAAGAGCGACATTGTTTGACCTTTTTTAATTGAGGCGCCGCAGGTGAAAATCCTCGCAGTGGTCAGTAAAAAACAGAGCAAACTCCGTCTTTACGATGTTTGTTCTCTGTAAAAGTTTCCCGCTCCTGCCTGTGGTCTTCAGGCGATGTCCTTCCACTTCTTCTACAGTTTAAGTCCCAGCGGCGACGGCTTTAACCTCCTCCCGCTGACACTGATCTAATCACACGGCTGTAATCGAGCTTTGGTCTCAGAGGGGGGCGCTGTTCCCTGGAGACAAGGACAAGAGACGAACATGGGCCTGTCCAGTTTTGTCCTTAGCGTCTTAGTTTTAACGTCAAGAGTAAATCCTGACCAATTAATGAGCTTTGAACCTAAAATACAAGGAGGAAATAGAATTTTAAAGATTTTTGCCACTAATAATGTTTATTCAACAAGATCCAAAATCCCTCTGATCAAATCAGAAATCAAAATCAAACCTTTTTTTTTTACCTGGATCCATCCATTATTAGAACTGAGAACTGTTGAACAACAAGCCCCTCCTGGAACCGCCACCTTAACGTGGTGGAGGGGTTTGAGCACCTGAATGATCCTGGGAGCTCTGTTGTCGGAGGCTTCATGCAGGGGGGACTATATTGTAAGGCGTAATAATACCAGGAGTAGTTTGAAATCAGGGCAGTGTGGTCATACCGCCTTTGCTCTGCCCAATCCCCTCAGACCTTGGAAGCTCAGCAGGGAAGGGCCTGGTCGGTACTTGGATGGGAGACCGTTTGGTAACACCAGGAAACCTAGCGAATGTAGTGAGTGAGTGATTGTTGGTGGTGGTGGTCGGAGGGGCCAATGGCGCAGACTGGTTGCCTTGCTTCCGTCAGTCTATCCCAGGGCAGCTGTGACTACAATAGTAGCTTACCACCACCGAGTATGGAGTGAATGAATTGTGCAATGTAAAGCGTCTTTGAGTGTCCAGAAAAGCACTATATAAAACCGATGCATTATTATTAATCTTCACTTTACTGCGCGGATGCCAAACTACTCCTGGTATTATTACGCCTTACAATACAGTTCCCCCTTTTTTCTGCTTAGAAAATCCACATTGTTTAATTTTGTGTAATTATACTTTGTAGTGGAACACTTCACGTAACCATATTTAAATAGGGAAAACGTGGAAGAGCTTGGTAGCTTCTATCTTGACCTGTTTTGGAGCTATAGAGGAGAGAGGGAGGGGCTAAATGCTAACGCCGTCTGCGCTGTGTTTACGTGACTGAAGGCACGGGGGAAGATCAGACAGGTCCTAAAGAACTCGTCAAAGCTAAGGTAAGAACATATCTCAGTATGGAAAAACGGTGGCCTGTTCCTTTAAACCCCACCCCCTATTTAAAAAACAATTGATGACATCAGTTTCCTGTTCCTACACAGTTACTCAAAAACTCAAAAAAAAAAAAGCTAAGTAAAAAATAATAACAGGGCTCATACATGAGACGAATCACTTGTAATCTGTAAGTTCTGTTGTCTCATATTAAAAAAAAAAATGTTTTCTTTATATTTCTTCTTAAACTGATTCATGCTTGAGCACAGTTTTAGATCTGAGCTTAAATCATTCCATAATTTGGCACCAGTAATGGAAGCACAAACACTTTTAGATAAGATAGCCAGATTTGTTGATAATTCTCATGGCTCTTTTTTGAAGATGAGTTAATGAAATCAGTGAACTTTCATAATTATTTCCCCAAATCTCAGCACAATAGCTTAGATCGGGTAACACCCGTGAACAATACAATATATGAAGGGATTTGTGATCTAAAAGGTACTATTATTGAGTCGACGCAGACATTTATATGGGTAGTCCGGTGTTATAAGTGATTTACCTCAGGTGCTCTGTGTTTGGGTCAGACTGTTTTAATGCAGGCTACTAGTTACCATAGACATGCACTAGCCTAGCACTAGCCTAGCACTAACCTAGCACCGCTAAACTCTTCAAATATAAGAGCTGCATGAATTAAAAAAAACACACAACTCCATAAATCAGCAACACTCTGGATAACTAGGAGGCCCTGTGTCAAAAATCCTGAAATATCCCTTTAAACATCTAATTCCTAATATATTTCCAACCTGATTTATTGATCTTAGAATTTCAAGCTAATTCCTACAGATTTTTCCACTAATAAACTGCTGATTCTAAAACCAAATAAGATCCTGAATCCTTTTCTTCGAATATGTCTGAAAATAAAACCATCCATTTACTCGATTATTCAGATTTGTCAAATATTCGGTGTTTTCAGCAGGATCTTCCAATCGAAGTTTCCCTTTTCACCGTATTCCAAAGCCTGAAGTACATGAAGTGTTGTTTTAAACCGTGTGCTGCTTTTCCATGTCATTGGGAGGAGATGGATGTTCATTGTGAGCGCTGTGCGAGGGGGCGGGGCCTCGCGGGGGAGACTCTATAAAAGGGGGAGAGCAAAAGACGACAAGAGAAAATCCTAAATGACATTAGAAAGTGAGAGGAGGCGGCGAGAACAGCTTTGAAGAGCGAGAGCATGAGGTACGGCCTGGTTTTATTGATTTAACCTCTTAACTCCCGCCTGAACCGAGAGGATCTTTTTCCTCACGTCATCAGATTTTTTTTCCATCATTTTTTTGTTGGGTTTTCAACTCATTTTTGTAACTTTTTTTTGTCATTTTTTGGGTCATTTTTCGTCACATGTTTGTCATTTTTTTTGTCTTTTTTTGGTCATTTTTTTTGTCTTTTTTTGGTCACATTTTTATCACATTTTTGTCATTTTGTTTGTCATTTTTTGGTCACATTTTTATCACATTTTTGTCATTTTTTAAAATCACATTTTTGTCACATTTTTGTCATTTTTTTATGACATTTTTTATGACATTTTTGTCATTTTTTGTCACATTTTTATCACATTTTTGTCACATTTTTATCACATTTTTGTCACATTTTTATCACATTTCTGTCATTTTTTAGTCACTTTTTTGTCATTTTTTGTCACATTTTTATTTGTCATTTTTTTATCACATTTTTATCACATTTTTATCATTTTTTTATCACATTTTTATCACATTTTTATCACATTTTTGTCACTTTTTCATCAATTTTTGTCACATTTTTGTCACTTTTTCTTCCATTTTTTGTCAATTTCTTGTGACATTTTTGTGACATTTTTGTTGCTATTTTCTCACCTTTTTCCCAGGAGCTTTTGGACTGGGGTAAAGCCAAACTGGAGAAAATGTGCTCGGTTCAGGTGGGAGTTAAGGGGTTAAGCTCTTAACCCCCGCCTTTCTCCAGGTCGGCTTCACCCAAATCTAAAACCTTCCTACAGCCTTTAGGCCAGTGTCTCATTTGAAAGCTAAGACCTGCAAAACTGATCTGAACTGATCTTTTTCCTCACGTTGTTGCCGTGTTGTTGTCACTTTATTTGTTGTGTCTTCATGCATGTTTTTGTGGGTCTTTGTTGTGTTTGTAATCTTCATTTTCACCTTGTTTTGGTAATGCTGAAGTGGAGAAGATCGGCTCAGGTGGGGGTTAAGAGGTTAAGATCTGGACTCCGGATCGTTCAATAAATAACAGAGAAATGACACAGTTTGAGCTGAATATTTATCTGTGTTATTCAAGTCGTTTGTTTGACTTTGACCATTCACCATCAACAGAACCACCATTACACAAGCCTCGCCTCGTCTTTTTGCCATGTGTATTTTACTGTATTTTATTGATCCATCCCTAACCTTTCCTCTCATGTTTGTAGCATCGCGGTTCTTCACAGGGTCGGGTTCATCGTTTATCATTCAGTCACTTTTACTAGAGCTGCTGTGAGTCAGAAACTTTGGGAAATATGGATTTCTGCGAAAACAATAAAGGCTCATCTCATCTCAAAGACCGACCAAACAGACAGTTCTGACGGTCGCCAGTTCTAGCCCTCGGGCAGTGTTCATTTTGATGACATCTTTTAATTTAGTTTTAGTCTTAATCTTTTGACTAAAATGTAATTCGATTTTAGTCGAGATTTAGTCAAAAAAAATCTTCAATTTTAGTCTCGTTTTAGTCGACTAAATTTAAGACGAATTTAGTCGACTTTGCATTGATAATATTCATTCTAATCATATTTAATCTTGTTCCTCTGCTTCATGGAGCTGCTCCACATGAACAAAGCTCAGAGCTGATCCTTTGGCAGAGAATTTTAATGATCTGAGTTTCTTTCAGACGCTCAATAGAAGTTTGGATGATTTTAGTCTCTCCCTTTCATTTTTATTTAGTCTTATTTTAGTCGACTAAAACATCTGGACATTTTAGTCATAGTTTTAGCCTCATGAAAAACTTTTTATTTAGTTTTAGTCCAATTTCAGTCACAAAAATATCACTTTGACTAAAATTAAGACTAAATATTTTAGTCGACGAAATTAACACTGCAGCGGCGGAGTCAGAAACTTTGGGAAATATGTATTTCTGCGAAAACAATAAAGGCTCAAAGTGATATTTTTGTGACTAAAATTGGACTAAAACTAAACTAAAAGTTTCTCATGAGACTAAAACTATGACTAAAATGTCCAGATATTTTAGTCGACTAAAATAAGACTAAATAAAAATGAAAGGGAGAGACTAAAATCATCCAAACTTCTATTGAGCGTCTGAAAGAAACTCATATCATGTAAATTCACTGCTAAAGGATCAGCTCTGAGCTTTATTCATGTGGGAAAAGCTCCATGAAGTCGAGGACCTTGATTAAATATGATTAGAATTAATATTTTAAATGCAAAGTCGACTAAATTAGTATTAAATTTGGTCGACTAAATTGACATGCAATTTTAGTCGACTAAAACTAGACTAAAATTGCAACGTTTTTTTTAACTAAATCTCGACTAAAATTGAATTACATTTTAGTCAAAAGACTAAGACTAAAATAAAATATGTTGTCAAAATGAACACTGCTCATCTCATCTCAAAGACCGACCAAACAGACAGTCCTGACGGTCGGCGGTTCTAGCCCTCGGGCAACGCACTTGTCTTTCTGCACCAGAGTCAGAGATTCCCTTTGTTGAGTCACGTGAATGAAGAAAATACAAGAAGAAAACCTGACGTCAAACCCGTCTCTGTCGCCGTGTGTTTAACATCTTTACCGTCACCATGAGGTCAAACTTATTCATGACAAACCTTCATTTTCCAGGTGTGAGTCATGAGGATCAGCCCCGACGCTCAAACGCAGGTAAAACACCACTCCCCCGAATATGTCATCAACACTTCTTTAACCTCTTACCACCCGCCTAAACCGAACGCATGCTGTCCTCTTTGGCTATAGGCTGTGCAACACCTCATTTGAAAGCTAAGACCCACAAAACTGATCTTTTTCCTCGCGTTGTTGCTGTGTTGTGTCACCTTATTTATGTATTTTTTATTTTTTTTTCAATTTTTGTCATTTTTTTGTTGAATTTTTGTCACATTTTTGTTGAATTTTTGTCAAATTTTTGTTGAATTTTTGTCACATTTTTGTTAAATTTTTTTGTCACATTTTTGTTAAATTTTTGTCACATTTTTGTTAAATTTTTGTCACATTTTTGTTGAATTTTTGTCACATTTTTGTTGAATTTTTGTCACATTTTTGTTGAATTTTTTTCACTTTTTTGTTGAATTTTTGTCACATTTTTGTTGAATTTTTGTCACATTTTTGTTGAATTTTTGTCACATTTTTGATGAATTTTTGTCACATTTTTGTTGAATTTTTGTCACATTTTTGTTAAATTTTTGTCACATTTTTGTTGAATTTTTGTCACTTTTATGTTGCGTGTACATCCTTGTTTTCTTCTCATTTTTTGTGGCTGTTTTTGTGCTTTTTTCCCCAAGAAGCTTTTTATTTAGGGTAAAGCCAAACTGGAGAAAATGGGATCCGTTTAGGTGGGAGTTAGGAGCATAAACTGATTAGTTCTTTTGTCTTTACTAGGCACACTGAGTTGCCTTGTGTATGAAATACGAGGTGCCGACTAGACTCTCTTTATGGGACCGATAGTATGTTTGAAAGGAGTTGTGAACCCTGTGGTCTGGTGTAGTTCCTGCCCACGTTTGGGTTTGATGTTGTAAATTGTATCCGGGACAGAGATCTCCGTGTCGTGGCCAGTCCCTGAGGATCTGCGACGGCTTCAGACCGAGCCCGGTCCAGACGCGATCGTGCGGACTCTGCGGCCTCAGCTGGGTGCTCCACGGTGAGTGTAACATTTGGGATTAGAACCACCTGTTGATGCTGTAACTTTGCGTCTAAGCCGATCTTGGTGAGGATTTATTGCCGTGAGATATAGTCTTATTTTCTGGTCCAGCGCTGGAGAAGCTGGGCCCCAGGAGAGCGTCCGGCTGTGGCCCGGTGGAGGTGGCCGTTCCCGGGCTGGTGCTGGACCTCAGCTCCCTGGTCCTGTACGGAGCGCAGGCCGTCCCCGTCCGACTGAAGATCCTTCTGGACCGGCTCTACAGCGTCCTCACGCCGGACCAGGTCAGTCTGCAGCTGCAGGAACTGCGGGTCAAACTGATCACTCTGTTCACTCGCCTTTGTTCTTCAGGTCGGGCACATCCTGCACACCCTGGGCTGGAGCCTCGGCGACTACGTCCGAGGATACAAGCTACAGGTGAATGATTGACTCATTCATTGATTTGGTTGATTTGACTGGACAGAAACATAACTGTAGCATACGCCTGGAGTTCATATCATAGGGCCTATAGTTGTCAGCACTCGTCCAAAACAAAACAATTGATCCTGTAGCGTCCGAGAGACCATTGCACCGTGATGGAAAGTAAAGGCGCCATGCTGACCACTACTACTGGCCTGTACTCCTTTAGAGGCCAGGTCTCCGACAGGGGCCGGGTCTCCGACAGAGGCCGGGTCTCCGACAGAGGCCGGGTCTCCGACAGGGGCCGGGTCTCAGACAGGGGCCGGGTCTCTGACAGGGGCCGGGCCTCTGACAGGGGCCGGGTCTCTGACAGGGGCCGGGTCTCCGACAGGGGCCGGGTCTCCGACAGGGGCCGGGTCTCCGACAGGGGCCGGGTCTCCGACAGAGGCCGGGTCTCCGACAGGGGCCGGGTCTCCGACAGGGGCCGGGTCTCCGACAGGGGCCGGGTCTCCGACAGGGGCCGGGTCTCCGACAGAGGCCAGGTCTCTGACAGGGGCCGGGTCTCTGAGGTCTCCGACAGGGGCCGGGTCTCCGACAGAGGCCGGGTCTCCGACAGAGGCCGGGTCTCCGACAGGGGCCGGGTCTCCGACAGTGGCCGGGTTCACGGCTGGCGGAGGCAAATTAAAGCCGGTCTCTAAAACAGGCCGGGGCTTTTATTAGAAACTATAGCAGTAGAAATATTCCCCATGTTAGGAATTTGTCTCATACTCGTGTAAATGAAAACTCACGTGCAGGAAGTAACAAACGGGAACCCGGGCCGATGCGGACGCTGTGGAGGAGCTGATCCGAGCGTAACTTTGACACAGATTTAGCCACTTTTCAAACCTCCTGTGACGATATTTGGAAACAGGGCAACAAATGTTGTGTGACAAAACGAAACAGAAACCTGCAGGGACATTGATGTCAAAGCTCCGCTAACAGCAACAAAACACTTCCTGTTGTCCCGACAAAATAAAAGGCGTCAATGTTCCAGCCGCTGGGAGAGGGTTTGAAATGTTAATTAATAAATGAACCTAATATTTTAGGTGCAAATGGACACAAATCTCGTTTTTCTTCGTTTTCCTGGTCGTCCGTTTTGCTCAAATAGAAATAAAGGCCTGTCTCTAATTGTGGCCTGGTTCCAATAAAGGCCTGGTCCTGATGCCCTTGAGTAAATAAAGGCCCCGGCCTGTATTAGAGCATTTACGGTAATAATGTGCATGTGCAGCTTTAAAGAACCGCTCGGTCATGAACTCGGTCACACCTTTAGAAAAGTGAGTGTGAGAAGAGGAGCCCGCTCTCTGTTGCAGGACCCGGGCGGCCGCGCTCTGGACCGCTGGCTCCTGGTGAGTCCTCAGGAGGAGCAGCTGATCCTGGGGCAGTTCCTGCGGTTTGGGGAGACACGCCCCATCGTCCAGCTCATGACCGGCGGCGAGCACGCGGAGGACGAGTCCAGGAAACATCAGCGCAGACTCTCCGCAGCGCCGCACGGGACGCCGGCCGCAAAGGTACGGCCTCATGACCCGCCGAGGGAGAGGCGGATTAATGTGCTTTTATTATGAACTCAGGCCGTACAAATGTCCTGCAGAAACTCAAAGTATCTTTCCAAAATACTTTTACTCCGGTCCAGCTGAGTGCAGTAAAAATACTGACGAGGAGGAGTTTTTTTACTTGATTGTGTTGTTTCTCTGCAGGATCCCGTCTCGCTGTTTCACCCCGCGGCTCAGAAGTCGTCCGAGGCGTGCGACTGTCCCGGGGCGTTCCGTGTGAAGCCGGACCCGGACACGCCTCCTCCTCTTCCTGCCGCAGCAGCAGAACTGGAGCCTCCTCTGTCTCCTCTCGGCTGCTACAGTCTCTCCTCGTCTGTGTTCTGTCCGGCGCTGGGCCCGGGCGCCTCCCTCCTGGCCCCGCCCCACTCCGGACGCAAAGGCCGGGTCTGCTGCGGCGTCTGCGGGAAGAGCTTCTACGATAAAGGTGAAGCTGAACTCTCCCCTTCCTCCCTCTGTTGTAGCCGATGGATAACTGTATCTCTTCTGTGATTGGCCGCTTGGCACTGACACAGGAAGTGGTCACAAATCCTCAGAGAAACCCCGGGTTAGCTAAACCTAGTAACGCGCTCTGTCGTGGCCCTGATCCATAAGCTCCACGTCTGGGTTTGTCCACCCGGGTCAGAGGAACTCATCCCTCAGCAGCAGCTCTTCTCTCTGAGAATGTCGTTCACCAAACTTCACCAAACTCACATCATAAAAAACAAATAGAAAACATAAAACTGACACACATTTGATGAGTCACTTGGCACGGTGGCACAGCGGTTAGTGCAGTCGCTTCACAGCTAGAAGGTCCTTGCCTGACCTGCAAAACTACCTGCTTTTTCATAGATATTTCAAAGACATAAAGACATACAGCCCTCAGGAGGGGGTTTCCTTTAGGACCAGAAAGTCGTCCACACAACCACGAAACATCATCCTTTCATCCACTGCACGTTCACAGATTTGGACTGAACACTGACAGGAAAACCTTTGTTTACCCCAGTCCAAAAGCTTCTGGAAAAAAGCTGTGAAAAAAGCAACAAAACTGAGACGAAAACAATGATGGAAATGTGACAAAAAAGTGAGAAAACAGTGACAAAAAAGTGACGAAAAGTGGATGAAAAAGGGGCAAAAATGTCACAAGAAATTGACAAAAAATGACAAAAAGAACGACAAAAATGTTACAAAATGTGACAAAAAATGACAAAAATGTGACAAAAAAATGACAAAAATGTTACAAAATGTGACAAAAAATAAATAAAAAAATAGGACAAAAATATGATAAAAATTTGACAAAAAAATGACAAAAATGTAGCAAAAAATGAAAAAAATGTGATGAAAAATTGACAAAAAATGACAAAAAAAGGAGGAAAAAATGACAAAAATTTGTTAAAAAGTTGACAAAAAAAATTACAAAAAAATGTGACAAAAATTTGATAAAAAAATAATAATAAATGACAAATGTTACAAAATGTGACAAACATAACACAAATTTGACAAAAAATGTGACAAAAATGTGACAAAAAAGTTACAAAAATGAGTTGAATACCCAACTAAAAAATAAAAAAAATGTGATGACGTGAGGAAAAAGCTCCTCTCGGTTCAGGCGGGAGTTAAGAGGTTAAACTTCCTCTGTTTTCCCGCAGGAACCCTGAAGATCCACTACAACGCGGTGCACCTGAAGATCAAGCACCGCTGCACCGTCTCCGGCTGCAGCATGGTCTTCAGCTCCTTACGCAGCCGGAACCGCCACAGCGCCAACCCCAACCCCCGGCTCCACACCTGCTCCTCGGGGCCCGCCCTCGCCCCCCACCCGCGCCTACACCCCTGCCCCGGGAGCCCGAGCCAGGGGCCGCCCCGCAGAAGCCTCCCCGACGCCGCGCCACAGGACGGTCGCTTCAGTCCGGTTTCTAATTCCAGTTTCGTGGAAGACGCCGGGGGAACGTCCGGGTTTTGCTGTTGGCCGCCGCGAGAGGCCACGCCCAGGAAGAAGAAGTCGAGGAAATCCAGCGTCCCGGTGAAAATCGAGCGACAGAGACTCGGGGAGATGTGAGAGACAATCACCTGCGGGGGGAAAGCTGCACGGACTCGAGTTTGTGGACATTCCTCATTTGAAAGCTCAGAACCTCCAGTCGCTGAGCTTTAAGGCGAGACGCTGCAGGTGAACAGGGAAGTTATGAAAATGATAGAAAAGTTTGGAAAATGTCCTCTGTAAGAGAGAGAGAATAATGTTTTTATGTTTTTAATGTTTTTATACCAATACTAAAATATTTGTCATGTCGAACCAGAAAACAAAACAATAATGTTCATTTTTTCCTTTAAAGACCATTTATTTTAACCTCTTAGCCCCTGCCTTAAAGGGGCTAGATGCAAGTTAGTCATTTTATACTCACTACTGCCACCTCAGATCATACGTGTAACTGCAGCTTCCATATTAACCCCTTAACTCCCTCCTGAACCGAGCACATTTTCTCCAGTTTGGCTTTACCCCAGTCCAAAAGCTTCTGGAAAAAAGCTGTGAAGAAGCAACAAAACTGAGACGAAAACAATGATGGAAATGTGACAAAAAATTGACGAAAAAATTACAAAAATGTGACAAAACGTGATAAAAAAAAATGACAAAAATTTGAAAAAAAAATTGACGAAAAAATGAAAAAAATGTGACAAAAAAGTGACAAAAATGTGATAAAAATGTGACAAAAAAATTACAAAAATGAGTTGAATACCCAACAAAAAAAAAATCTGATGACGTGAGGAAAAAGATCCTCTTGGTTCAGGCGGGAGTTAAGAGGTTAACCTCTTAACTCCCGCCTGAACCAAATGCATTCTGTCCTCTTTGGCTGTTATATAGGCCTGTGTAGCACCTCATTTGAAAGCTAAGACCCACAAAACTGATCTTTTTCCTCGCGTTATTGCTGTTGTGTCACCTTTTGGTTGTTGTTTTTTTTTCGTTTTTGTTGAATTTTTGTCACATTTTTGTTGAATTTTTATCACTTTTTTGTCACTTTTTGGTTGAATTTTTGTCACTTTTTTGTCACTTTTTGGTTGAATTTTTGTCATTTTTTTGTTGAATTTTTGTCACATTTTTGTTGCGTTTACATCCTTGTTTTCTTCTCATTTTTTGTGGCTGTTTTGGTGCTTTTTTCCCCAAGAAGTTTTTGGATTAGGGTAAAGCCAAACTGGAGAAAATGGGATCCGTTCAGTTAAGAGGTTAAATACTTGGGCCAAATTGATTCATAACTGTGACATAAAAGCGTAAACTTTCATACCAGGTAAAGTGTTTTTGTGATTGTGAATAAATCCACATTCTTTGTTTTCAGGAAAAACAATGTTTGCCGTATAAATGGATGAGAGTCCATGTTTTTTGATGCACGTTTGGGGGTTAAGTTCGAGTTCATGTGATTTGTATAAAACATTTGAGATTTTCACGGACTGTTTCCCCAAACCACACACTGAGTGACACGAACAGACACCTGCGCTCAATGTTTTAGGAAAATGAAGAGCAGTATTTGAAGTGAAACATGCAAAGTGTCATGACATCCAGAGTCGGCTCTGGTCTCTCTCCTCTCGCCGGCTCCAGATCCAGATCCAGCTTTTACACCTTGTGGATGTTCGTGCTCAGATCCGCTCAGGTACGTTTATCTGTGATTTATGAAACATTCAAAGGAAAGGGATTAAAAAGGCTGGTTTGTATGTAGGCCTGGCTAAGCAATACCATGGTTAAAACTAAAGGTTTAGACACGACTGGGGTCAACAAAATAATGTCCAAAGCAGCATCAAAACAGTTTAGATGCTGTTGGTCCATTAACTCCTTAACTCCCACCTGAACCGAGCACATTTTCTCCAGTTTGGCTTTACCCCAATCTAAAAGCTTCTGGAAAAAAGCTGTGAAAATAGCAACAAAACTGAGACAAAAACAATGTTGGAAATGTGACAAAAAAGTGACAAAAAATTGATGAAAAAATGACAAAAATGTCACAAAGATGTCACAAGAAATTGACAAAAAAATTGCCGAACAAATGACCAAAATGTGATAAAAAATTGACCAAAACAACTACAAAAATGTGATAAAAAATTGACCAAAAAAATTACAAAAATGTGACAAAAATGAGTTGAATACCAAGCAAAAAAATGATGAAAAAAAATCTGATGATGTGAGGAAAAAGATCCTCTCGGTTCAGGCAGGAGTTAAGAGGTTAAAGGAAGTGACTTAAAGAAATGATTTTCTCCCCAAATGTTTTCTGAATTTCTGCCCCGGGATAATAATTTATTTCCATTTGTACCCCAAATTTTTATTACAATTTTTTTCCTAATTTCCCCCTTTCCCCCCACACCCCCCATTCTTTTTCCTCATTTTTGCCCATTTCCCCCAAAATTATTCCCCATTTTTCATGCATTTCTTCCCATTGGAGATGAGCCCGTTGTACATTTGCAGATCTTGCACAACAAATGTTTAAAAGGTCTCGGAGAAAGTATCTCTATCATAAACCAAGTATCGGAAAAGCCCTGTTTGTCGGATGCACAGGACAAAAGCTGCAAAGCTGCACTGATTTTGTGGAGTTTTCTTGGTTTTGTGTCAATAGATTCAGATTCAGAAAACTTTATTGATCCCAAAGGACCATTGATTTGTGGCAAACCACAGAAAGGCTTCACAAGCATCACAAGGCATTGGCGGACCGGCCATATGTCCATTCTGGAAGAGCACAGAAGGGTCACTGGCTCTTGGGACACCGGTCTGGCCTTTCCATTTTCTCCTCTAATCCCCCGCCTTAACCTCTTACCACCCGCCTAAACCGAATGCATTCTCTCCTCTTTGCCTAAAGGCCAGAGTAACGCCTCATTTGAAAGCTAAGACCCACAAAACTGATGTTTTTCCTCAAGTTGTTGTCAATATGTTTTTTTCCTCTCATTTTTGCAAACTTTTTTTGTTACTGTTGGTCACTTTTTTGTTGCATTTTGTTCCATTTTTGTCCCTTTTTTGCTGCTCTTTTGTTGAGTTTTTGTCTCATTTATCGCTTTTCTGTTTCAATTTATTGTCACATTTTGTTTCTTTTTTGCTGCACTTTTATCACTTTTTTGTCACTTTCTTGCTGCTCTTTTGTCAAATGAGTTTTTGTTTTTTTCCTGCTATTTTCTTCTCATTTTTCGTCTCCATTTTGACGTTTTTTTCCCCAAGAAGCTTTTAGATTTGGGTAAAGCCAAACTGTAGAAAATGTGATCGGTTCAGGTGGGAGTTAAGAGATTAGCCGAGCTTTACCTAAATCTAAAAGCTTAAAAGAAAAGAATCAAAATAGCGACGAAAATGAGGATGAAAACGGTACAAAAATGTGTTGGGAAAGCAACAAAAACATGACAAAAACATAACAAAAAAGAGACAAAAACACAACAAAGCAATGGAAAAAACCAATGAAAAAAAGCAACAAAAACATAATACAAAAGTGACACAAAAGTGACGAAAACACAACAAATACACAACAAAAAAGTGACGAAAAAGCAACAAAAACATGATAAAAATGTGGCGACAACGTGAGAAAAAGTTTCAATCACTTTTGTAAGCCTTTCAAATCAGGCATTACACTGTTGCTCTTCGGTCAAGAAGCTTTTCGATTTGGGTAAAGCCGAAGTGCACTCGAAATGCACTCGGTTAAGGGTTAAATATGTATTTGTGGAAGAGTCCAGGGCCGTTTCTCAGTCCCAGTCCGCCCCTGTCACCAGCATCACTGTGTCAGAGCTCAGTCATGAGGCTGAAGATGAACATCGTGACATCCTGGGACTGTCTTTTGTTTCATAAATGTTCTATGTGTGTGGTTTATCATGTCCTTCTCCAACGACCAAAGCATCCGGTCCAAACTTCTCTGCCTTCCCTCTTTGTCAGATGGCGTCGGACGCAGCCAACTCCACCAACTCCACCAACAACACCAACTCCACCAACTCCACCAACTCCACCGACTCGTCTCCGCCCGCTCTCGACTTCTGTCCCTCTCCCGCCTCGTTGCCGCTGCTCTCCGCCTACTTCCTGCTCTACCTGCTCTGCTTCCCCGTCTTCCTGTCCGTCCTGCTGCTGCTCTGCAGGAAGCGCCGGTCCCTGAGCCACTCGGAGGCCTTCACCCTGAACCTGCTGGCGATGGAGGCGCTGAACCTGGTGGGCGTGGCCATGTTTTGCTACAGCATCTACGTGAAGGAGCTCGGCGCGGTGGCTACGACGGGCTTCAGCCTGTCCCTCATCAGCCGCTACGGGCGCATCTTCTTCCACGCGCTCACCTGCGTGGACCGCCACCTGGCCGTGGTCCGCCCGATCGCGTTCCTGCGTTGGAAGGAGAGGGGCGGGGTCAGGGGCGCCTGCGTGGGTTCGGTGTGGCTGCTGAGCGTCGGGCTGACTGCCGTGATGAACCGCGTGAATCTTCTGTGCACCCTGGTCCTCACTCTGGTTTTGGTCGCGGCGTCTCTAGCCCTGGAGACCTTCTGCGCCGTCTTCGTTCTCCGCGCCCTGATTCGTCCGGCGCCCGGTGAAGGGGGCGGGGACAGGAGGGCCGTCAGCCGGTCGAAGCGCGCCGCCTTGTACACGGTGGCGATCATTCTGGGCGTTCAGCTGGTGGATATTTTCAACTCCACGCTGTTCAACACCCTGAGGATCCTGTCCCCCGCCGGCGTGGACTTGTGCCTGCTGGTCATCCAGTCGCGCTGGCTCGAGCTGCCCAAATGTCTGGTCCTGCCTCTGCTCTTCCTGCACAGGGCAAAGAGGAAACCCTGAAGACTCTTCGTTTGTGATCCCAGCTAAGAAAAAAGGAGACCGGTGTAGCGATTTCAAACTACCCCCCCATTCACCGTACCCCCCGGTACTTGATTTCAGACTACCGGGGGGTGACTTGAAATCGGTTTCAAGTTACCCCCCCTGATTTCAGATTACCCCCGCCACAATATGTATTGTGTGTTTGGCCATGCTGTGTTAAATAGAAAATGCCCGGATGTTAATTGCTAATAATAGCGACAACTCTCGTAACTTTTCATCTGGTAAGGTTAGCTTCAGCTCGTAAACTCCACTATCCTTAAAGGGACTATAAGGAGTTTAAAAATGTTAAAATTAAGTATTTTCCTCCCCCCCAGCCATGTCCTAATGTGTAGAATGAGCTCAGACCTGTTCACCACAACTGCCTCTAAAATCCTGTACGGTCACTCAAAAATGTGTCACTTCGGCCGAATTGCCGTCATGCACGAGCTTAATATAGAAGGTGCAGTTACACATATGGCCTGAGGTGGCAGTAGTGAGTATAAAATGGCGAACTTGCTTCCAGCCCCAGGTTAGGGCTAAGGTAAGGTTAGCTTTAGGGTTAGGGTTTGGGTTGAAATCGCGTTTATCTTACCCCTGGGGGTAACTTGAAACTGATTTCAAATCACCGGGGGGTAGCCTGAAATGGGGGGTAGTTTAAAACCTTTACACCGGGGCTATTTGTCAAATTACCCCGTGTAGATTTCACTGCTCAGTCGATGTGTGAATAAATATTTGTACAATATTGTTGTTATTTATTCTCTCCTGATTGTGTTTCTCATGGATGAAGCTCAAAAACAATAAAATTCAGTGGAAATGTGCATTAATGTTTATTTTATTACAATGTACAGCAAAACAACAGCACAACAGATATAAAGAGCCTTTATTGATCTAACAAAGCCGAAATGTACCTGTAATGTACCCTGCTCTTAGAAACACAGGGTGTGCAAACAGGCAGAAAATGGGAGAAAAATAAACAAAAAACAATTAAATAGCAGTTATGGGCGGTGGGTTTGTACAGGTGTTTTATACACTGGAGCATCATAAATGTGTGGCTTTGTGCTTGGGATCTAACGGCGCTCTAATTGCTGGGTTGCAGGTTCTAGAATATGATGATGTCATCGGGCCCAGCGGGGGGGCAGGAGCCAGTTTTTCCTATTAACAGCATTACACTTTCACAAGTCATAGCTCAAAAGAAAATATATGAATTACAAAAATGATCATTAATATCATTCACTGGGTCCATAATCTCTCTGTACAAGACTAAAAATGTCCTCAAAAACAAAATAAGTTTTCCTCCATACAATAGTATTGGCCATTAGAACGCTGTGATGTCACCTGCAACCCAGCAATATAGTATAAAAACGTCACTTCGTATCATTAATTGAACCAATCAGAGACGCAGTAATAAATCCCCGAGGGGCGTGGCCTCAGCGCCAGAGACCAGGAAGCGTCTCCTGTAAACAAACACGAGGAGCAGCTCTGAGCTCACGGACGACCGGAGGAAAAACTGTGATGACGGAGAAGCTTCGTGTTCTTTCCTGAGAGGAGGTGAAAGGATTTAATCAAACTCATGGACTCTTTTTTCAGTCAGAAGTCACGTCAAAACGGACTTTAGGAGGTAGCATGACGATGCTAACTAGCTCGTCTGCTTTAGCTGCTGCTTGTTTATCTCACACTTTGGGACAACCCTCACTGACTTGGACAGTTATGTCCCAGGACGTGGACATTTCATGGAGAGAAGATTCAGGACCGTGAGGAGAAGATGCAGGAGAACGTCTTTCATTCATCCACTGAGTAAAACAGGAGGAGCTCCAGGAGGAGCTACAGGTAAACTACGTAGAAAGGCCCAACCAGGGACATAAGCTGGGAATTAGCACTAGCTAAAAGCTCTTCATGCATCGCATCAGCTGCAAATATTAATTGTAACTATGTTGATTGTATCGTCCCTGATAAATAAATAAAATAATAAAATTGGAGCTCCAGGTGCTACAGGAGGAGCTACAGGAGGTGCTACAGGAGGAGCTACAGGCGCTACAGGAGGAGCTCCAGGTGCTACAGGAGGAGCTCCAGGTGCTACAGGAGGAGCTCCAGGTGCTACAGGAGGAGCTCCAGGTGCTACAGGAGGAGCTACAGGCGCTACAGGAGGAGCTACAGGCGCTACAGGAGGAGCTACAGGAGGAGCTACAGGCGCTACAGGAGGAGCTACAGGAGGAGCTACAGGCGCTACAGGAGGAGCTCCAGGTGCTACAGGAGGAGCTCCAGGTGCTACAGGAGGAGCTCCAGGTGCTACAGGAGGAGCTACAGGCGCTACAGGAGGAGGAGCTACAGGCGCTACAGGCGGAGCTCCAGGTGCTACAGGAGGAGCTCCAGGCGCTACAGGAGGAGCTACAGGCGCCACAGGAGGAGGAGCTACAGGCGGTGCTACAGGAGGAGCTCCAGGCGCTACAGGAGGAGCTACAGGCGCTACAGGAGGAGCTACTGGAGGAGCTCCAGGCGCTACAGGAGGAGCTACAGGAGGAGCTCCAGGTGCTACAGGAGGAGCTACAGGCGGTGCTACAGGAGGACTCTCATCTGAACACGTAAGCTGCACTTTATTTCTGACGGTTTATTCAGTTTTAAACCTGTGGCTCTGAGGAGAAAAGCGTGTATAGTGACTATCTTTACACTTTTATTTCATTTAGTCAGAAAAAAGATTAAAAAAGGGCGTTTGCAGAAAGGAAATGACCATATTTGGATGACAGAGCGTTGTCCCCCCCTCCCCTGCCCCTCCCCGACACCCTGCTACACGCCGATACCAAACATGTCAGTATTTATAAATTAATACACGACAAATAAAAGTCGACAAAACATCATAAATAAACATAGTAAAGAGAGAGTTGGTTTGTTTTTTACTCGTTAACGTTAAAACTAGGATGTTTAGGACAAACCTGGACAAATCTCAGTATTAACCAGTGCAGGAAAAATCCCATGTTTCCACCGGTCGTGTCTGGCTTTAGATTTGCTGGTGTCGCGCTTCACTTTTTGGAGCTGTAGCAGACCAGTTTGGTTTCCTTGAGCAGGAACAGCAGCGGTAACGCCAGAGAGCTCGGTAACTCGCACAGAAACACGATGGAAAGCAGAACGCACTCGTCCAGAAGCGGAGAGTCCACCAGAGTCACAGAGTAGTACAGAAGGAGAGCAATGAACTTCACCAGCAGAGCGCCCTGAATGATCACTATTGTATAAAACGCGCTTCGTTTGGATCGGCTCACCCTCTTCCCTTCGCCCGGCCCGGGACGGATCAGGGCGCGGAGGACGGAGACGCTGCAGAACATGGTGATGGTTAAGGTGAAGCTCGACAAGACGAACGCGTAGATCACAGTGGACTGGCTTAATAAGGAGAACCCGATCAGCGCGGCGCAGACCACAACAGCCAGCCAAGTCCCGCCGAAGATGAGGTTTCTCACACGGACCCCGCCCCTGGTCTTCAAGCGCAGGTACGCGATTGGATAAACTACGGCCAGGTAGCGCTCCACACAGGCCAGACAGTGGAAGTTCACCTGCCCCATGACCACGCTGTGAAGCAGACTCGACCCAAGCTTTTTTAAAACCGAGTCATTGACGTGAATCCCGAAGCAGGACAGACAACCGCCCGCAACTCCAACCGTGTCGACCGCGGTCATGTGGTACGTTAGCATGTCAAAGAGGCTAGCGCTGCCGGCGGGAGAACTCGAGCCTTTTCTGTAACCGAACCAAAAGACAAACATGTAAATCGGGAGGAAGAGCAGATAGATCACGGTTCCAGCTGTTACAATCGAGTCGCCTTTGAATGTGTCGCAGGAAATGTTTTGTGGAGGGAGCAGAATCCCCAAGGGGCTCAATGATTCAGTCATCTGGAACAAAGGAAAAGAGAAAACTTTTACGTGAGACAAATATGGAGGCCTGAGTGTGTACAAAATAAAACAAATATCAAACAAACCCGGTAACAAAGGGCAGCCCTGGGGAGGCCAACATGCACTGCATGGGCTCGTATTCACCTTATTCCGAACTCGCGTGGGCGCCGCCATGAACTGTGCCCGCCCCTTTTCTCCTATGTGTTAACATGGGGCTGGAGAAGTCCACATAAAATCAGTCACTCCACGAAAACAAAGCCGTTTTCAGGCCGCGCTGAGAAACGCTGCAGTGTCGACATGTCGGTGCAAATGAACATCGGACATTTTACACAAATCAATCGACTAAACGTCAGATTTGAGCGGAGAATATTGTCCCTCGTTCTCCGTTAAAATGAACGGGCTTCGCGCATGACTGGAAGTGTCTGGACAACGAGGTGCCGAGACAACGCAAAAAGTGGGCGGGGCGGAATAAGGTGAATAAAGGGTCTATATGTAATCCAACTCTTCAACTACAGGGTACAGATGATGACTCAAGAACCTTCATCAACAAAGTATTACTTCTAAACTGGTTTAGTTCAGGGGTCTGCAACCTTCATCAAATCAGCATCAAAACAACCTTTAATGAAAGTGCTTTATTCTTTTAATTTACTGCTGTAAAAACCTCTAAACATCATGGTTTTAAGAATGATGTTGTTAAATTAAAAATATACTAATTTAATCACGGTAGTGCAGTGGTTAGCGCCTCCGCTTCACAGCTAGAAGGTCCCGGGTTGGATTCCCACCAGGACGGGGCCTTTCTGTGTGGAGTTTGCATGTTCTCCCCGTGTCTGCGTAGGTTTCCTCCGGGTACTCCGGTTTCCCCTACCACTAAAAACATGTACAATAGGTGAATCCTCCAGCCAGGTGATTCTGACCATCTAATCATCCTTTCGGGTCGCCCCAGTGGCATCGAAGGATGGGTTAAATGCAGAGGACAAATTTCCCTACGGGGACAATAAAGTATACAAACAAAACAAACAAACAAAATATTTCTGGAGAGTTTTTCTCTGGAAAATATTTAATTATTTGCCACTCTGGCTCAAGCCTAATAGTTTTAGCAGCTAAACACTGAAGATGGTGGATCCTCCAGCCCAGGAGGAGGTGAAGGTTAGTTATAATTTATTCATCCCTGTAGTGAAATTCGTTCTCTGTATTCGACCCGTCCTGATGCAGCTGGTTCGACCTGTAGGAGCAGTGAGCAGCCAGGGTAGGCCGGCGCTCGGGGACCCATCTCCAGATGTGGAGACAGGCTAATGGTCAGAAACTCCTGGCTGGAGGAGTGAAGAAGGACGCGGGGATCATACACTTTAGGTTTGGAGGATCAGAGACATGAACATTAATATGCACCTCCTCCTCCACTGATCTTCACCCAAACAGAACAAAGTGATGCTTAGCTCACTAATAAAACAAAAGCGTGATCGATGAAGTGAATACAGATCGTACCTCGAAGCTCCACGTTGATGGATTCGCTGCTCTCTCTCCGTCGGCTCGTTTCCACAGCAGCTGCACGATCGATGTCTGCCACGACCGGGCGTCCCGTAACCAAATCCTCTTCACGGCTCGTCCGGTGACGCCTCGTTAGTTCATCGGCTCTGCTTCAAGGATCATTTATCACGTCTACATTCAACATATTTACATGACTTCCTGCGTTTTTCATGCCTGAACACTCGTTTAAGCAAATCAGTTCATGCGACGCCTCCTGTAAATGTTTTTTCCAAAATCAGATGATACTTTCATTCAAATTTAGCCTGGGACTTTGCCTACAGCACGATGACAATGGAAGGAAATGTATTACATAATAAAACTTTCTGTATGATCTAATTATTTATATTACACCGGGCTCCAGACTAACTTTTACTTTAGTAGCGCTGGTGCTACCAACTTTTTCATTTGGTCGCACAGACTCGAGACACAATATCAAAATTCAGTTATAAACATGTTCAAAATCACTAATAATTGATCTTAATCATGATTTCATATTAATAATAAAGTGATTTTCTAGAAATTTATTATACATTTTTTGCATTGTTCTGCTTTAATTTTGTGTTTTAAATCCATTATTATTCATCTTCCTTGACAATTCTTGAAAAGTCTTTCCAAATCTGCAATATCACTTGCAGGATGTTCACTTAGAAAATTATGTATTACTGCCAATTAAGACCGTGTTAATCACAGTCAAAAAGTACCTGTTTTAGCCTAAAGCTTAAATAAAATACAGGAGCTCAATCTGCTGTGTCTCAGGGAGAGGGCGGGTCATAACAGCAGCTGTTAGCTTTACGTTAGCTCTCTGTTAGCTTTACGTTAGCTCTCTGTTAGCTTTATGTTAGCTCTCTGTTAGCTTTACGTTAAAGGGGGGGTATTAGTGATGCGCGGGTCAGGGTTTTTTTCAACCCGCGGGTCCCGCATTTGGAGCAGGTTCTAACCCGACCCGGCCCACCCCGCAACGTTGTTCTATTTTTACAGCCTGCCCCGCCCCGCAACCATTAAAAGTTACGCGTTACAAGTATGATGTACGTATGAAAAGCACCAGCGTGTCAGCCCCTCGCGCTTTCTCGCAGAGGTCGGCCTAACGCGAAGTCACACACAGTCGCACATACCGTGGAAAATAGGAGACATGAGCTCCACAAAGGCGTTCTCTGGTTCACAAGCCGCAAAAAGGTGCTTATTTTATGAAAATCCGACGCATATTTACGCCAAAAACCTGCTGTAAAGACGACGGAATAAGTTGTGACTGAATTCAATGAATGCGCGTACCATAGTGTGCCCGCTACCAGCATTTTTTGACCCGCCCCAACCCGCCCCGCAATCAAAGGAGAATTTCACGACCCGACCCGAATCGCGGGCAGACCGCGGGGTCCGCGGTGGAACCCGCAACCCGTGCATCACTAGGGGGTATTATACAAAATGGACTTTTTCAAGCTTTACATCATGTTATTATGTCATTCCCTCATTAAAAACATGCCTGAAGTGTTGCCTTGGCACATTCACGTATTTTTGAGTAACCTGTAAAAACTCTGATGGCAGCCATTTTAGGGATAGGTTTGCTTGAGTCCTCCTAGGAACGCCCCCACCTCCTGGAGACGCCTCCGAGCTCTCATCATTTTAGTGTGATATAGACTTGTGCTGTGTGATTGAAAAAAGCATAATACCCTGTCTTTAATATTTCCTGCAATGCACAAACCAACCACCAGGGGATGCTGCAGCACCCTCAGCACCCTGGGTTCCCACAGCCTTGACTCTTTCGATGCCATACTGGTGTTGTGTAACGGTGCCCAAACCTCTGCTATATTCTCAGGCGGCACAGCGGTTAGCGCCCCCTCTTCACAGCTAGAAGGTCAGGGTTCGATTCCCACCAGGACGGGACCTCTCTGTGTGGAGCATGTTCTCCTCGTGTCTGCGTAGGTTTCCTCCGGGTACTCTGGTTTCCCCTACCACTAAAAACATGTGCAATAGGTGAATCCTCAAGCCAGGTGATTCTGACTATCAGCCTGGCTCCACATCATGGAGACGGGTCCCTGAGCCGTCGACCACTGCTCCTTACGGGTCGCCTCAACGGCATCGAAGGATGGGTTAAAGAGGGGGTATTCTGCTTTTTTCACTCACACACTCACATAGCACCAGTCTATATCTCACTACAATGATGACCAAACCTTCTGTTGGTCTGTAAATGCAGTAATTTAGAATAACTGCCTTGTATAAAGTTGCTCTCTCAAAATGGCTGTAGTGAATGTCTTGAAATAGGCCTCTGTCTCTTTAAGAACCTCTGAGCCTTTCAGACACGCCCCCTCCACACGCTGTCTGTGGCATCAGTGGGGAGGGGGTTCTGCTGAGGAGCAGTGGTCGGTTACTCGGCTGGTGACGAAAGCTCGGAGGCGTCTCCAGGAGGTGGGGGCGTTCCTAGGAGGACTCAGGCAAACCTGTCCCTAAAATGGCCGCCATCAGAGTTTTTACAGATTACTCAGAAATACGTGAATGTGCCAAGGCAACACTTCAGGCATGTTTTTAATGAGGGAGTGACATAATAACATGATGGAAAGCTTGAAAAAGTCAATTTTGCATAATACCCCCCTTTAAATGCAGAGGACAAATTTAAAAGTACAATAAAAGTAAAAAAAATTATACAGCTGCTCTCGCCGCTCAGCCACGGCCGCTGTAGCTCAGTTTTTGGCCCTGGCCCGGTGCAGAAAGAGCAGCGGCAGCACCAGGCTGCTGGGCAGACTGAACCACAGCGTGGAGGTCATCCACAGACACACGTCCACGTCGACCAGCAATCTTAAAGCGTACAACACCAGGGAGTTCACCGTTCGGGTCAGCAGCACCACCAGCACCGCCATGATGGTGCACAGAGCCGACTTCTTTGATTTGTTCAGCTGCTTCCTGGCCCCGCCCACTTCCCCAGGCCCCGGGCGAATCAGAACGTGGAGAACCGAGACGCTGGAGAAAGACACAAAAGTGACGGAGGCCGCGATGAGCGCCAGGTGGAAGAAGCTCTGCAGCTGGAACGAGTACAGGACGATCAGAGAGCTGAGGACGGACAGCAGCCAGGCTAAAGCCACCACGCCGTTTCTCACACGCACCCCGCCCCTCTCCTTCAGACGCAGGTACGCCATCGGGTGGACCACGGCCAGGTAGCGCTCCCCGCAGGTGAGGCTGTGGAACAGCAGCTGCGCGTTGGTGGCAAAGCTGATCAGGGCCGTCCCGAAGTCAAGCATGAAGCCGACGCTGGAGAACAGGCCGTACACGAAGGTCACGGAGCCCGCCGCGTTCACCATCTCCACGGCGACCATGTGGAAGGTGATGACGTCCGTGTGGCTGGCGGCGGAGCGCGGGCGGCTCCTCCAGCGCCTGAAGCCGACGCACAGCACGGACAGGAACAGGGGCACCAGCAGCATGTACAGGACGAACCAGGCGGACAGGAAGATGGTGCCGGCTTTGGACGCCGCGCACAGGCAGGTGAGAGCGAGCCGGTCCGAGCAGTTCCTCCACCACAGCATCTTCTACCAACACAAGAACAGACAGAACATCATCATCAGTTAATATGTAAGTGTGCCAATGCGAACGATGATGCAGCTTCAATCTCTGTGCCTGGGCTGGGCAAACAATCCAATTTTAGACAAGACACGTCTGAGCTGAAGTGCGCCATGGATACTAACCTCTTGCCCCACGCCTTAACCGAGAACCACAAAAACTTGCCGGAAAAGCACCAACACAACTTATAAAAAAGCAACAAAAACACACTAAAAAAAATACGAAAAAGCAACAAAAAGGCTTAAAGCATGTGACAAAAATGACAAAAAGTTCAGTTTTGCGGGCCTTAGCTTTCAAATGAGCCGTTACTCTGGCCTATAGGCTGTAACGTGCAGACGTTTTTAGATTTGGGTAAAGCCGAGCTTGGCTAAGGCGGTGATCTGAACACTCACGTCTCTGCGGCGGCGGCGGCGCTCGCTGGTCTGTGGCTCGGAGCGCAGGACGACCGTCTTATTTCCTCAGCGCTTTGCATATAAAAGAAATGAATGTGTCTCGTTAACATCATTAATCCAGCCGTGCACCTGCGTCTGACGGCACATTCAAATACCTTCAACAAATCACGTCAAAGCTGAAGATGAACTAAAGCATGTTCAGCCTCAGCTCCATGCAAATGAACCACAAGAGGATTTATTATTATTATTATTGAGCGACGATGTTTAATGAAACTCTAGATCGGACGTGGCGCTCGTTGACATGGCAGACGTGGCGGCCATCTTGTGCCTGGCCGGCGAAGCTAACCCCTATGCCACCAATGCAAAACCAGGAGCAACATTTTCATTGATCCAAGGGCAGAATGTGGGGGTACACTCATGGAAACCAGATGTTTACATACACTTTATAAAAAGACAATAAAATTGCTCTCTCAAAATGGCTGTAGTGAATGTCTTGAAATAGGCCTCTGTCTCCTTAAGAACCTCTGAGCCTTTAGACACGCCCCCTCCACACGCTGTCTGTGGCATCAGTGGGGAGGGGGTTCTGCTGAGGAGCAGTGGTTGGTTACTCGGCTCGGAGGCGTCTCCAGGAGGTGGGGGCGTTCCTAGGAGGACTCAGGCAAACCTATCCCTAAAATGGCCGCCATCAGAGTTTTTACAGATTACTCAAAAATACGTGAATGTGCCAAGGCAGCACTTCAGCCATGTTTTTAATGAGGGAATGACTTAATAACATGATGGAAAGCTTGAAAAAGTCAATTTTGCATAATACCCCCCCTTTAATGAAACTCTTTATCGGAAGTGGTGCTCGTTGACGTGGCGGCCATCTTGTGCCTGGCCGGCAAGGCTAACTCCTATGCCACCAGGAGCAACATTTTCATTGATCCAAGGGCAGAATGTGAGGAAACCAGATGTTTACATACACTTTATAAAAAGACACATGTGCATTTATTTTTTTCACATTGTGTGACGTGAAACTAAAATTAACTGTTACTTTTTTAGGTCAACTAGAATTTTCTAAATTATTTCTATTTGCTAGGTCCAGGCATTTTTGATCATATGCAGTGGGTTGAAAAAGTCTCTGCCTCCTTTAAAGCAGTACTAAGTAACGTGTTTACCTTAATAAATCCTTTTCGTAGTCCCTGTGGGGGTAATACAAGTGTTCATGGGATGATTGGAGGGTCTTTCATCGCCCCCTGGTGTCTCTGGCCAGAAAACCATGTTTGCAACTTGACTGCCACCGGACCGGAGCCACCAATACACACTAATGGAATCATAAAGAAGAAGCTAACATGCTAACTGCGGGCTAACGTCACTTTAAACAGTATTTATAGCCAAGTTTGAGTGAAAAAAAAATATTTCCATTGTATAATTGGATGTACAATAGCCCTCTCTCCCTTTGCCTTTCCTGCAGTTGCGCTTATGGCCTCTAGGGGCAAGAGTTACTTAGTACAGCTTTAACTTTTCAGCCATGCTATGGACCACAAACATCAATGTATTTAATTGAAATTTGATGTGAAAGACACACACGAAGTGACACACAATCGTGAAGTTAAATGAAATCTATGCATGATTTAGAATTGTTTTTATAAATACAATCTTTCCTTTTAGTGCAACCAATCCTGATGATTTCTGAATGATCACATGTTACTGACTAAACGGAGTCTACCTGTGTGTTTCTAGTGTCAGTTCAGATCCAGCTGCTCTGTGATGGTCTCAGGTCTGTCCAGAAACTATTGTGGAGCAGAAGCATCATGAAGTCCAAGACCACACCAGACCGGTCCGGGATGAAGTTATTGAGAAGTATAAAGCTGGGTTTGGTTACAAAAAGATTTACAAAGCTTTGAACATCTCTTAAAGTACAGTTAAATACAAAACTGGGGCTTCCAGCGAGACAACGACCCTAAACATAAAGCCAGGGCTACAAAGGAATGGCTCATTTTTTTCTTGGTTTTTATCCTCTCTATTGTGACACTTTTTTTTTCAAGAAGCTTTTATCCTTTTCGATCTGGCTAGTGTCAAACTAGAGAAAATGTGCTCGGTTCAGGTGATGGTTAAGAGGTGGCTAGTTTTAAAAAGCTGAGAATGAGTGAACACACAGTCGGCACAAACCTTGATGCTTAAGATTTTTTATTATGCTTGAATCAGAACAGAAAGAAACAAACTTAAATGACCCTTTCACCCGTTTCAAACCTTTAATTTAAGGTTGAATCGAGGTGCATTGAAAAACAAGATTTGTGTTGATTCTTTTTAATGTTTTCATCTTGCAATTGATTAGAAATACAGTTGATCAAAAAGTGTAATCACAAAAAGGTCACTTAGACGTATGATTATGGTGATAAACAGTTTTCAGAAGCCAAAGGCCGTCCGTCGTGAGGGTCTGAAGCCGGGAGTCGAAACCTGTCGAGAGGAAGCAGACTTTAGCACAGACGCAGTTGGATATTAGGAATATTTGAGCTTAAATGATCAGGAAAGCTTTAAAAATCCCACACGGCTGAGGACAGAAGAGCAGCCTTAACCATGAGATCATCTGCTTCACATACAGTACAAATCTGATGAAAGCCTCTGAAGACAGACAGGCAAGATAGACATGAGCCTCATACTCACTCTGTCCAGAGCCTGATGACGATTATTCTCCGTCATTTTGAGGGCAGGTCTGTGGAAAAACACACAGAGTCACTGACATGTCCAGGAGTGTCTGTTTATGAGGGGATTATATCTGCAGGAGGAGGGGTTACCGGGACACAGTCGACGCCCACGATGCACAGACTGACTTGGCAGTGCAGGTAGATGTCGTGCGTAGGGGCGTCGGTGTACTTGAACACGTTAAATTTAAAATATGAAACCAGAGCTTCTCCATTGGACGGGACAGTAACAGACTGATCAGAGGGACACCTGCAACCAAAAGATACATTCTGTTTAATGCCGGTGTAACCAGGCCTCACTCGACACCTGGTGACTTTGTTAAAGACTTTAGTAGCAGATGTTTCAGTCCTTGTGTGTCTCTTACTTGTTGCTGATCAGGTCGTAGCGGTTCGCTCCGGTGGCCGTGGCTTCAGTGGTGGTCCAGCAGTCGTCGATCACCAGAGCCAAAGCTCCTGCCCCGATGTCATGAGCGTCCAGTCGCACAAACACCTCCTGGTTCAGTTCCAGCACAGTGCTGTTGATCACGGTGGAAGAAGAGGAGAAGGCAGCGTCGGTGAACAGGCCCATGTTCAGGGTGAAGGTGAAGTTCTCCGTGTCATACATCAGAGAGACATAGCTGTGGAGCACAAGAGCGAGGCCAGGTCAGTGCTGATGTCTCACTCAGTCATAATTCTTCAGAAAATGGTAAAGATCTGGTTTCTGTGGCTCTAAAGCAGCATGAGATCTTCTGCCCAGCTCTCTGTGTTCTACTGCTACAATGGAATGGAATAGAATCATTTGTATCATCTGTGCATATGACAAATAATCAACAAATGAATGAACACTGGGACAGTGGGCGTGACTGGATCAGTGTTTGGTGCCAGTGTTGGACAGAGATGGGACTGACCCGTCATGGATCCTGAAGGAGGCGGTGCTGGGGGTGGAGGGTTGGGTGTAGGCGCAGGAGAAGTCCATGGAGAATTGTTTTCTGAATGTTATGATGGAGTTGTTCATGTTCTGGACCCGGTTGGCAAAGACGACCTGGTCACCGTGATGCTGTGAATGAGACAGAGAGATTCTGGTTCAGTAAAACCATAAAAGGCCAGTGAACTGTAGATTCTGAGAGTCTCAGAGGGACTTTGCTCTACAGGAAGAGGAGGCAGCACCTGAAGAGTTCCACCACAGGGGTGGGAGGAGTTAAAGCCAAAGGTGAGTGAATGTTCGACAGCATCATAGGAACCAGTGCAGCTGGAGTCCTTCAGGCGGAGCTCGCTGTAGTCAAAGCCGGCCTCCTCCAGGAGACAGGTGTAGATGGTCAGAGAGGCGGAGTCTCCGCTGCACGTGGCCACGTCCCCTAAAACATACACATGACGTTAAAAACTGCAGTTTAAAACATGCTTCTGCCGCCATGTGTCTCCTTGCCTCAGTGTTAGGGCTGTGCAATTAATCGAAATTCGATTACGATTTCGATTATTACAGTAGACGATCACAAAAATAGCATAATCGAGAACAAACGATTATTAAGGATGCCCTCCCGCTCGTCCATCCAAAGCGCAAAAAGTCCGTCCTGCGCGGTTTGTGTGACGCGTCTGATCAGCTGAAACATCAGCGCAGCCTGACAGAACTGTAAATAATATCATACTAATGTTTTTATACCCAACTCTTGAGATAAAGCCACTGTTCAGAGCTCACCTTGTGCTGAAGGAGAACCGCTGTTTTAGAAGCCTCGACATCCTTTGCTAAGGCCCTGGTTTTGTTTACTAGAAAAGTCTAAAACTCTTCTTCAGGGGCAGATCAACGGAGCTCAAAGCAAACTCTTATTATTTCATGCTGCTGAGATGATTGTTTCTGTTCCCTTCGCATTTCACGTGCTAGAGGCTCATGCTTTGGTTTGACATAAAAACATTAGCGCTGTGTGATGATGTCATCAGGCTCTGTTGGACAGGTGTGAGGGCTGGCCAGCAGGGGGCAGTTGTCCCTATAGGATTAGTTTAGAAACTGAGCATAATAAAAAATAAAAAATAAATGCTTTTATTGTCCAAAGAAAATGTAGTCCATAGTTGTTTTTTAAAATAATAATAAAAATGAATAAATAAAATAAAGTTTTTTTTAAGGCCACAAATACTTGTTTGAATAATCGTGATTTCAATTATTACTAAAATAATCGTGATTATTATTTTTTCAATAATCGAGCAGCCCTACTCAGTGTGGACTTCATCAACCAAATATAGACCATTGAAAAGTTCCATTTCTCTGATTTGAGAACGTCCAGTTCAGTCGAGTGTGACGGTTGCGGCTCGAGGCTCACGGCTGCGACTAACGACAACTGTCCACATTCTTCAAAAGACCCCAATGTTTTAAAGGGGAAGCACCAAACGTTCTGGTTCTCTCCTTCTGTCTTATAACCCGACCCCAGGAGGAAATTGTCCAAAGTGTGGAGGTGCAGTTGTACCGTATTGATTCATTTCTCTGTATTTCTGGAGGTCCTGGTCACGGCTGCGGCAGAAACAGGTGGCGTCGCCACTGTCCTTCACGCCACAGAACTCGTGCCAAGAGCAGTGATGATCCACACAAACTGGAGCAGCTGCAAAACACATTCAGAAGTTTAGTAAGATCTGACAGGTCATTATTAAAATGCCATGAGGTTCGTCAGTGATTTGGTTTCACTCTGAGTTTTATGTTAAACATTTGAATGTGGAGCCACTGATGTGGGATTGTTGCATTAGAAAAATAAAAGGATCTCAGTATCAGGCTCCACCTGCTTCTAAACCCACTGTTTTCATCTGTGATAATGTCCAGCACCAGTAGGGGGAATGTGTGTTCATGATGGTGCTAAAGTGAATTCCCATCGTACCGCAGCCAGACGCCTCTCTGGGGACGCTGAGGTGGCTGGTCCGGGCGTAGGCGTCCAGGAAGTGGCAGGCGAGGCCGTCCACGTCGGGATAGTGACACAACAAGTTATCAGCGCAGGCCGTGACGAAGGCAGAGCGGTCCACAGCGCTGGAGAGAGTGGCCAAGAGGTCGGAGCAGCTGAAGAGCAACAAATACTTTAGAAAAACACTTTGACCAAAGCGCTCAGTGTTTGTGTCACTCACCGCGTTTGTACGGCCGAGCAGTCGATGTTTTCACCTGCGGCGTCGACTGTTACTTCGTCACAGCTGCACAAAGGAAAACCACAATCAGAGAAAACAAGACCGAAAACTGACCCTTTTAGTGTGAGGGACAAATCTAAAGAGCAGCCGACACTTTTCACATCTCTATCGTTCAACACATTAACCAGTGAAGGAAATAGTGATGGAGAATTAACTTCCCAAACCAGAAATCCACACTCTTGTCCTTGAATGTACATCTTTTTAGGTGTGTTTTAGATTATTATTATCAGATTGGAAATTATTAAGATCAGACATGACTTCATTGAGCTCACGATGAAGAAATTAAATGAATTAACTTTGAGCATTACCCAGATAGTGCTGCGTACTTGCTGTCTGCTGTCGCATTTACACACAATCCTTTGTCGTAAGGTCTCGACCCTGTTGGAACTGTGGAGTCAAGAACATAAATTAGTACAGACTTTCAAATATCTACCCATGTACTAATCAGGGCATTTAAAGTAGGGACGCACAGGTCCAGCTTTGTTACTTCCGACACTGATACAAAAATGTGTTTGTGTTTAGTGAGAAGCGGTTCGAGGGGTTTCATGAACAGCCACTGCGTCAAAGTTCAAAAATATTTGCCAAACTTAAATGAAAGTACGAGACGCATTAAAGAAGAGGAGGATCAAGACGGACAGTTTTTCCCGTGGACATAAAACAAACCGCTCAGCAGACGACCCTACATCCGTACAAACTCCTCTTCCTCCAGCTGCTCCGGTGAAGCTGAGGTTAAAGGTCAGTGCTTTAGTCTCTCACGTTTCTTTTATTGTCATAGCAAGCGTCAAATTTAAATTTTTATTTCATTTGTTGTGGTCATTGCTGTCCAATGGGAGCTTCGATCACAGCCAGAAGTTTTTTTTTTTTGATGAACATCTTAATTCTGGCTTATAAAAGCTCTAAATGTCTGGTCTGGTTGTGTGGAGCACCTTCTTGAGTGACGTGCAGGAGGGTGCCGTCAAAGAAAAGGGTGATCCTGGTGAGGTTGGCGTCGGTGTAAGTCACGGTGACGCCGCTGTCGTCTTTGCTGATGTCGGCGCCCCCGTGTCTGGTCGCTGTGGAGCTGAGGTTGGAGGTGACGTCATTATTATCCACCTGGAACAACAGACGGGGTTAAGCGCGTCAGACGTCAAACACATTAAAGTCCAGTTCTGTTTCTGTGTTGGGCAGTAAAGAGTCAGTGTTTCAGCTAACAGAATGGAACTAGCTTGATGTAGGATTCCTCTCCTGTTCGACCCTTTTATGGAGAGTTCAACATATCACTCAATGGGTAACTGTCCCGTGTCTTGAAATAATATTTTTCATTTGACCTTTATCTACCCAGGTCGCACTGAGGTTCAGAAAGTTCTGGGGAGTCCTAACCCAGCTGTGTTTTACGTACGTATACTCTGCTCCCCGTGTCCATGTGGATAGAGCCTGATGAAGTAGTCATGAACACTTCGCTTAGGAAGGGCACGTCAGTGAGGTGGCGCTCGCCGAAGATCCCCTTCACGGAGAGGCGATTGTCGGAGTTCAGGATGGTGTAGATGCAGAAGTCTGGAACAGCTCCTGTTGCTCCGTTAAAGTCCACGACGCTCGGCCCCACGATGGAGCAGAAACTCCGCTCGATGCATCTGATGGAGGTGAAGCAGAAACTGATCATTACACTTTCAAAAGCACATTAAACATGTACACTAGCATAAACAGTTGGTATTTTAGCAGAGAATAAAACAGAACTCCTCCCATTTCAAATTAAACTTCCTGTATTTAAAGCTCACGCTCCTCGTCAAAGCAGCAACATGTCCTCAGAGCCATGATTTAGAGGGATTTTATTTGATTCAAAAGGTATAAAATGTTCCGCATGTGGTTTTAAAAACACTTGAGTTAAACATCAATCTCTGATTCATTTGGAATTAAACGGATCCGAAGACCTGAACTCGAGACTTCCCAGACATCCCGATCCACACACACCTCCTCCACCTGTTCTGCCCAATAGGACATGCCTGGCTGGAACACCCCCCAAGGGAAGTGACCAGGAGGCTCCGGAACAGAACTTAGCCACCTCAGCTGGCTTCTTTTGACGTGAAGGAGCAGCGACTCTTCTCCTGAGCTCCTCACCCGATCTCTAAGGAGAGATCCCCCCCCCCCCCCCCCCCCCCCCCCCCCCCCCCCCCCAGCGCAGCTGAAGGTCCTGATTTGATGAAGCCAACAGAACAACATCATCCGCAAACAGCAGAGATGAGACTCTGAGGCTCCCAAACCGGACACCCTCCGGCCCCTGGCTGCGCCTAGAAATTCTGTCCATAAAAGTAATGAACAGAACCGGTGACAAAGGGCAGCCCTGGGGGAGACCAACGCGCACCGGGAACAGGTCTGACTTATTGCTCCTGCTGCGTCATACAGGGAACGGACAGCACTTATCAGAGGGCCCCGGACCCCATACTCCCAGAGCACCCCCCACAGGGCACCACGAGGCCCCGGACCCCATACTCCCAGAGCACCCCCCACAGGGCACCACGAGGGCCCCGGACCCCATACTCCCAGAGCACCCCCCACAGGGCACCACGAGGGCCCCGGACCCCATACTCCCAGAGCACCCCCCACAGGGCACCACGAGGGCCCCGGACCCCATACACCCTGGATGTTTTTGTTTTGTAGTTTGTAATATTGGTTTGAGCGCCCTCCACAGGCGACAGAGGAAAATTAAACCACTGTTTTTAGTGTTATTGCAGAACTGGTCCAGAGATGGCTCCAAAACCGACTGTCACTCTTCAGCAGTAGAAGAAGAACTGACCAAAGTAAACAGGATTTTACGGCGAGTTGTTTTTTTGACGACATTGTTAAAGTCGATTATGCTGGTTTACAGAAATATGAACTGAAATAAAGTGATCATATTTACTCGTTGTTTCCGAGACAGACTTGTGAAGAACTGCAGGCGGACTCTTGAGGGCCCATGACACCGGTGGATTGGCAGGTTCTTCTGGTGCACGCTGCTGGGTCTGTCTCTGAGTCACCTGATAAGTAGGTGGTTCCAGCTAAAAGAAAATCAACAGATGAATAATCTATTGAATGTAGAACCTGCTGATTCAAACATGAGACGGGTCTTTACAGAAGAGGTTTCTGTCTGTTATAGTTTATAATCCAAACTTAGGCTTACTTGTGTCATCAAGGCACCCGGTGACGTCCACACTCTCGTCGAACTGCCCGGACACCTGTGACGTCACACTTAAAGAGCTGACAAATGCGCCGTTGTGAGCAATATTAAAGACCTGCAACAACACAATGATGAGAGTCAGAGCAGGAACCAGATCGTTACTTCAAAACACTTCAGCATATTTCACACCCAGGTGTTGGAGTGTCTTGGATTTTTCCCTTTTTTGATGAAGATCACCTGACCTTCTCACAGACCATCCTACCCACTGAAGCCTCACTTTGTTCCTCTCAAAAATATTTCACACTTTGTTGATGGGATGAATCTGGGAGGAGAGATTTTACTAATTCAATCTCAACAGAGATTGTTGTTTTCTGAAACAGGAGTCAGGGAAGGCTTCCAGGTGCAGGACCTAACCCCTAGGCCATCCGGTTAGTTAGAAATAGAGTTTTTAGTAAGGCTGCGAAAATTGTAAAACTATTGCTCGGGAGTGTGGCCGCAGTTGGTTTCATAGAACTGGAGTCACTCAGAGTTACTCACATCGCCTGGCTGGACCCTCCCGGTGTAGTGCACGGCCGCCTGGAGCCCGTAGCTGAGGAAGTAGACGTCCTGAGGGAAAAAAAAGGTCAAGTCTTTTCATAAAGAAAGTCTTAATCCAACAAAGTTCACTTATGCTGCGTCCACACCAAACGTGTTTTGGGTGCGCCTAAAGCCCGTAGTTGGACGCTTGTGTTTACTAAAGTCAGACGCTCTGGCTGCGCATCAGCTCAGAGTCTGTTCGTCCATCTTGGAAGTAGCTGTTGCCTGAAATATACCTGCTACAGTTCATTGTTGATTAAAAGTCTGCAATAAACCACAAATGCGTGAAGGCCGGCTGAGTGTGTGATCGTCATAAAGCTGCTCTAGGTCGTTGCGGCTTCATTGAAGTTATTAATGCTTGTTGTCATGGGAGAAAACCGGAGCTCAATGCGAGCTAACTGAGCTAACTGAGCTAACTGAGCTAACTGAGCTAACTGAGCTAACTGAGCTAACAAGCTGGTTTTCTCCCGGAGCTAATTGTAGATGATGTAAGTAATAAACTACAACATCAGCCCAGCTCAGTGTGTGATCATTGTTCTTTATTGACTTTATTTGTGGATGTTTCTCGTTTTCACGTGAGGACCGGAGGTTTAGCTTAGCATTAGCTTTCTCCGGTGCTAATGTTACAACAGGCATCCTCGAGGCCCAAACACGTTCCCAGCGCAGATTCAGCCTCTGAAATAACCTTTCTTGTTGCCGCTTTTACTCCTGGGTGTTTAGGTAAAGAAGCACTGATGTGTCTTTGTAAAAGTCCCAGAGCTGCTGTAGCTCCGGTTCACAATGAAGCTAAACCTCTGTGACTTGTGACTTGTTTACATCTGTGGGGCCGGCACAGGATCTGCCCCGGTGGCTCAGCTACAACGTACGTCACCGTGGGGGGAAAGCTCCTGATTGGTCGACGCTCACGAATTTCTCCAAAAAGTTCAACCGCCTCAACTGGAGGCGTCAAAAGCTTTCCAAACACGAAAAGCTTCAAAACGAGCCGCACAGGAGGCACGTGAGGCGCTGCGGGACCTCTTGACGCCCCCTCGAGGCGCGTCCTCCATGTATTTTAAATATAAACCTGACGCTTTGGAGGCGCCGGCCGCGTTTGGTGTGGACGCACCATGAACGTTGGATGTTTCTGTAAACAGGTTACCTTTAATCATTATCTGTCTACAGTATGTACTTGTTATTGGATTGTTTTGATATATTTCTGCACTGAGGAAAGAACATTTCTTTACATCACACTGGAAAATCAGCACCAAATTGGTTCAGTCCAATGCACGTTTTGTTGACAATACTATCGTTCGCTACAGTACTGGGTTTCCGCGGGGCCATTAAAAGGCAAACAGGCAAATGAATTTTTTGTCATGGTCTGCTTTCTGTTGCCTGTTTTGGTTTGTTTTCTTGTGTTTATGTCCTTGGCGTTTTTGACATGTCTTTTTGCTCTGTTGTTATTTTCTGTTTGACTTCCCTCTCGTTATTGCCTGCCCCGCCCTAATGTGTCTCACCTGTCCCCCGTTTCCTCATGTATTTCTATTTTTATTGAATATTTTTTAATTAATGTTGTGCACCTTAATTTACCATAAATGCTGTTTACATTTAAGTGAGTTGTTGTTTTGAGTGAAATTTCTTGGAACTCCAGCTCTAACACATGTTCAGCTGCAGTTTTGGCTGAAATTTACCACATTTTTTTGCTCAAAAGTTTCCCGTTTTGTTCAAGTCTTTCCTGTTTGAAATGTTTGCAAATACTAAGTAAGAAAATATGCGTCCTTTCTTTCCTACGTTTGTGACATTAACCCCTTAACTCCCACCTGAACGGATCCCATTGAGAAGAAAACAAGGATGTAAACGCAACAAAAAAAATGACAAAAACTGAAACATTTGACAAAAAATCATCACAAATATGAGACCAAAACTCAACCAAAAAATGACAAAAACTCAACAAAAATGCGACAAAAATAAAAAAAAACAAGTGACAAAAATGTAAAACAAAATGGGACAAAAACTCTACAAAAAATGTCAAAAACTCAAAAAAAAATGGGACAAAAATTTGAAAAAAATAAATAAATAAAACAACACAGCAGCAACACAAGGAAAAATATCAATTTTGTGGGTCTTGGCTTTCAAATGAGGTGTTACACAGGCCTATAGCCTAAGAGGGCAGCATGCATTCGGTTCAGCCAAGTGGTAAGAGGCTAAAGTAAAGGAATAATAAAGCATTAAATGTGACTTCAGCCTGTGTAACAATGTAAACTTGTTATAAACTAACAAAGAAGACTTAGCACTTACTATCATCCCCGACTGTAAAGGGAAGGTGAGTTTTGCGCCGCACTGGGCGGGGGGAACGAGGTTTGTGATCTGAGCCTCTGCTGCGGCGGCGACGGCGTAACTAGCGACAGCCGCGGCGTCCAGAATCTCGTACGAAAACACTGTGAAACCCACGACGGGAAGCGACACGTATGCGTTCAAATCATCGAAGAGGATTTGAGGCTCATTTGTTGAGGAGAATTGTACCTGTTGGAAAGAGAAAAACACAAGTTAGAAACGTGACACATGACGCACTGGTGAGAGAAGAAAATATTTCCCTGTCAGGATAAAACAACAAGAGCCTCACACAGACCCGGCCAGATGTGCACCACAAACACACTTAAGAAATACTCGTGTAACGTGGAGCCCTCAGTCTGAACATCGTGCTGTGTGTCCTCAAAACAGACTCAGAAGCACTCATTTATAAAATGAAAGAATGAAGAAACCCCCCCCCCCCCCCCAAAAAAAAAAGTACCTAAAATAAAATTAAAACAATTATGCATGAATTTGTAGTATTTGCTGTCAATGGACCAGCAACACACACAGTTCCTGTACCACAAAGTTTCTTTGCAGACTGCAGTGATGTATATTGTGGGAGCCAGAGTATTGATACTGTAGTAACAGCCCTTTTGTGTGAATGAGTGTGAATGAGTGAGAATGAGTGTAAATGGGGGTGGAGGGAGGGAGGGAGGGTTTTTGGGTTGGTGCACTACCTGTCTGTAAGTGTATCTTGTGTATCTTGTGCTTTTATGTTGAATGAATAATAAAAATAAATAAATAAATAAATAAAAAACACTGATTCCTTTAATGTGAAAACCCACGCCTTAAAGGAACAGGCCACCGTTTTTCCACACTGATATGTTCTTATCTTAGCTTTGACGAGTTCTTTTGGACCTGTCTGATCTTCCCCCGTGCCTTCAGTCACGTAAACACAGCGCAGACGGCGTTAGCATTTAGCCTCTCCCTCTCTCCTCTATAGCTCCAAAACAGGTCAAGATAGAAGCTACCAAGCTCCTCCACGTTTTCCCTATTTAAATATGGTTACATGAAGTGTTACACTACACAGTATAAATACACAAAATTAAACAATGTGGATTTTCTAAGCGGATTAAAGAAGAAGAAGAAGAAGATCTTTATTTCTATAGCGCCTTTCACAGACATATAGTCACAAAGCGCTTTTACATGTGACAATTGTACATTCTCTCCATACTCAGTGGTGGAAAGCTAGGCGCTTTCGCGACTACACACGTCTGCGCCAACGGACCCTCTGACCACCACCATACATTCACTCACATCATTCATCCTGGCCTATTGTGCATGTTTTTAGTGGTAGGGGAAACCGGAGTACCCGGAGGAAACCTACGCAGACACGGGGAGAACATACAAACTCCACACAGAAAGGCCCCGTCCCTTCCCTAAAGGGGGAACTATATTGTAAGGCGTAATAATACCAGGAGTAGTTTGGCATCCGCACAGTAAAGTGAAGATTACTGCGTGGATTTCGAATTACTCCTGGTATTATTACGCCTTACAAAATAGTCCCCCTTTTATCCGTTTAGAAAATCCACATTGTTTAATTTTGTGTAATTATACTTTGTAGTGGAACACTTCACGTAACCATATTTAAATAGGGAAACGTGGAAGAGCTTGGTAGCTTCTATCTTGACCTGTTTTGGAGCTATAGAGGAGAGAGGGAGAGGCTAAATGCTAACGCCGTCTGCGCTGTGTTTACGTGACTGAAGATCAGACAGGTCCTAAAGAACTCGTCAAAGCTAAGGTAAGAACAGATCTCAATATGTAAAAACGGTGGCCTATTCCTTTAAATCCATAAATAGTGCTAATTGTAGTGACTCATACTCACGCTCGCGCTGGAATAACTCTTTCCGAGGAAAGTGATGGGGCAAGTGCTGAGGTCGATGCTGCCCGGCCCTGTCACACTCACAGAAACCGCATCTAAAACAGACACAATTCTGACACAATTCAAAACTATTCACAATTAAATAGTCAAGAAATGGTCGAGCAGTGGTTCGTGTACAGGTTTTTTAGCCATTTGTTGTGCTGCTGCTGTAGTGCCCCTAGTGGTCAGTTCATGTGCTGCGTGTCAGTGTCGGGGACAGACTCTCAGGAGAACAGAACAAACTTTAGAGCCTCGTCATTTTTAAAAGCATCAAAGGATTAAGATCCGCCATATTGAATCTCTTAAAAGAAGAAGCACTCACCGGACACGAGGCCCAGAGCCGAGAGGCAGAGCAGGAGGCGCAGCATGACGAGCTGGGGCTGAAACAACTAAAGAAGAATCAACATGAGAAGCGTCATATTATGGAAGAACAAGTGCGTCATAAGGAAATGAAGACATACATCTAAAAAGACTAAATGCTTTATTGAGGAATTTCATTTTGACTCTCTCCGTCCTCCAGAAAAACGTCTCAAATTGAATAAAATATTAGGTGAGAGAAAAGCTTTGATAGTGGAAAAATAAGTAGAGCTTAATTTTAGTGGGGAAATAAAGTATTGGAGTCAGGTCTCACCGTTCAGGCTGTGGTTGAGGTTCAGGCTGAGGTTCAGGCTGAGGTTCGAGCTGAGGTTGAGGTTCAGGCTGAGGTTGTGGTTGAGGTTCAGGCTGAGGTTGAGGCTCCTCTGATCTCTGACTCGATGCTGCTGCGGTGCCTCTTTTTATGGGCATCTCTCCACACCTGGGCAGGAGGGGGCGGGGCTGACACACCTCTGTGCACCTGCTCACTCTGATTGGGCGAGGCCTAATACCTCCTGCCACCGCTGGGGAGAATACTTTACTTTGTAATTATATTTAGTTACTGAATACTGAATATTTTGGAACGTATTCACTGGTCACCGCGGCAATAATTAGTTTCATTGATGGAATTGTCGAGGAACAAACTGTCTCCGGCCCGAAACAAAGACAAGTAGGAAAGCTGGGCCCGAGTCGTGGAACCCAAACCCCTGAACCTTTCAGGGGTTTGGGTTTCGTTAGCGTACAGAGCTCAAAAGTCTAAACTGTTTCAGCTAAAACATGCCTGACACAGCAGGAGGCGGAGCTAAACCAGCCTCTGCATTAAGGGCTGCACTTCCACAGATTGACATTAGATTTTGAACCTAAAACATGTACCTGGTTAGTTTCTTGAATAGTTAAACCTGATAATAAATCTGACAGTGACACGTGTCTGAAGTCAAACCTGTCGGTGTCACGCCCCACAGATTTATGATCATTACAGTCGGAGGCGTGGCGTCAAACCTACAATTACAACAAGGCAATAACTCCTTTGATTAAAGGATTAACCAAACACACTGTTACAGGTGTGGAACACTCAGATCCTAAATGTCCTGCACAAACTGTTCATGTAACTGAGTGAGTCGTCTTTCTGGTCCCTGTCCCGTCCCAGACTAGAGCTTTAACAAAATGCACTTTTCTCACATTGTTGCATCATCTCCACTTTAGTTTGAAGCCTGTTAAACCCAATTATGTACAGTTTTCTAACTGTATTATATTATATAGAAGCCAGTTGTAATACATTAGGCAGGCATGGACAATTTGTTTTTCATGTATTAAATAGCTTATTTTGATATGAAAGCACAAAATGAAAGTTAGCTATAAAAAATGTAAATATTGGACAGAGCCAGGTTTAAATGTGTGGGTTTATTTTGTGACATATTTTTTAAAAATATATATTTTTAGAGGGATTTTGGATCTTTAGTTTTTAAAGAACCTACTTCTGACTTTCAAATTTCACCTGATGAATCAGGCAGGAATCGAAAAGTGTCTGCAGTTCAATATGTCGACATTTGACGTTTTTCTATAGAAAAAACAAACTAAATCCTTGTTTGTAAAGCTAAAGCTAAAGCTAAAAATAAAGATAAAAATTATAGTAAAATAAATAAATAAATAAAATATATATATATTTAAAAAAAATATATGGAAATATCATAATAATAATAATAATAATAATAATAATAATAATAATAATAATAATAATAATAGTAATAATCTTCCCTTTTCCAGGAGCCGCGATGTCATGCCTGTCACTGTCATGACAGATTTATGATCATCCTCACAGCGGGAGGCGAGGTGTGGCGTCAAAACTGCAATTACAACAAGGTAAACACACTGTTCTGGGTTCGGGACATTCAGAGCCAAATGTCCTGCACAAACTGTTAAGAGTCTTTTCATTTGAATGAAACTGAACTATTTTTATTTGACTCGTCACACGAGTTTCTCACGTTGATTTCCTGCTCTGCAAAAAGTATTTAACTAGATCAGTATAAACATCTCAATTTGAGCACAATAATCCAAATTTTAGTTGTTTTGACTAGGCAAGTAGTTCTTGGGCATTTGTCCCAGATTATTTCACTTGTTCTGAGATGTTTCTGACTCGTTTTGATGCATTTCGTCCTTATTTTATGTCATTTTCTTTGCCAATGGGGAAAGAAAATTGCTCTCGTCTCATTGGCAACTTTACTTTCTTATTTCAAGCGAGATTTACCCTAGAACTGGTCTGAAATGTCCTCAAACAAGCAAAGTAAACTTGGTCCGATCAGGAAAAGTGTCTAAATGAGTGAAAACCGCTCAAAACAAGATACATTTCCTCAAGTCAAGTCATTTAAGCCAATGCTTGATATTTACTTTTTGTGGTGAAATGTGCTGGAAATTAGAATTGTGTAACAGGGCGGCTTCATGACCTCAGGAGCGGAGACGGTGACGCCGTAAAACCTTTATTGTCAACGACTTCTTCACGTCCCATGTTGCTCTGAGAGAATTTGTTTCCTCCTCCTCTATTCTCTAATTAATTGCACATGTCCTGTCTTTTTTGCAGACCCCGAGTGTTTCTTGAGAGCTGATTTAACAAGTGAGTTTCTCCATTGTGAGAGTGTTAAATATTGAAACTCAAATCCCCTCCTTATGCACACAGATTGATGTTTACAGAAAGTTGTTTAATAAATTATGTTGCACAGCATTTTTACTAAAGTTCTGATACGGGAGCCTGTACAATGAGCTGTGAATCTTATTTGTTTATTTACTTGATGGGACAAGAATATGCACTGATCCTGCCCAGGCTAATTTGTTCATATAATTATGTTCATAATGCCAGATATAATACATTTAAATCGATAAATAAATCAAACATAGCCTGGTTAGGTCTCTGGGTGAACATTATTTGGGCATTGCATTCTGAATGTAATAAACTATTTATACCATGTGTGCGGATAACGAAGAATGGACATAGGAAGAAACTATAGACCCTTTGATTGTTTGTAAACATTCCGGGCTTAGTTGGAGGCAGGAAGTAAGAGTCCTATCTATTTCCATTGGAGCTGTTGTCATGGTAACGATAAACAAATGTTTGACTGTTTTTGGAAATATTAAATAAACCTTATTTTATCGTCTCAAATGTCGTTCCTCTTGGTCTGGCTCCTTAAGCCACAACAAGACCACATTTTTAGTTGTAGTTTTACACTTACAATCGCTTGTTTTAGTTTAATCTTATTTCTCTTGATCACTTCCTGCCTCCAGATGATGTCCGCAGTTAAAGGGTCTATTTAAAATAGGCCGCCCCTCAAATTTAAAACTTTATATTCCATCATTGGCGTGTTTATGTCATATTCGTCATTGTTTATTTTCTTGTATTATTTCTATTTGTTTTTAAAATACATTAACACTGAGCCAGCCCTTTAGATTTGCAGTAAGTGTAATTCATACAATCGACCACAAGGGGGAGGCACCTTCACGTGAAAGGCGGGCGTCTGCGTAGAACAAACACTCGCACATTTACAGTTTGTCATGTCGTGTCGCAGGTAAAGTATGAAGGACATAAATGTATGAAAGGATTGATGTGTGACCGACAGGTGGGGCTGGTTGGCCGTTTTGCCACTGTGTAGATCTCAAAGTGTATTAGTAAGTTGGCCAGAATCGAGCTAAGCTAATGTTAGCATGCTAGCGCGGCAGACTGGTTGCCATGGCAGCGCTGTAACTTGACCTAGTGAATCTAAAACGGTCATTCTAAAACGGTAAGGCCACAGATTGTGTTCATTATTTTGTATTTTCATTGTATTGTAAACTTGTACATGATTGTTTAATCGTTTAACCCCTTAACTCCCACCTGAACCGAGCACATTTTCTCCAGTTTGGCTTTACCCCAATCCAAAAGCTTCTGGAAAAAAGGTGAGAAAATAGCGACAGAACTGAGACGAAAACAATGATGGAAATGTGACAAAAAAGTGAGAAAACTTAGACAAAAAACAGACAAAAAAATGGACAAAAAACAGACAAAAAATTGATGAAAAACGGACAAAAAAATTTAACAAAAAATTATGAAAAAGTGGCAAAAATGTCAAAAAATTGCACAAAAAAAATTACCCAAAAAATGACAAAATAATTGACAAAAAAATTATGAAAAAACGATGAACATGTGACAAAAAGTGACAAAAAATGCCAAAAATGTCACAAAAAATTGATAAAAAATGGGTTAAAAAAACGACAAAAGTAATTATGAAAAAATGATGAACATGTGACAAAAAATTTACTATTTGACAAAAAAAATTACAAAAAAGTTACAAAAATGAGTTGAAACCCCCCCCCAAAAAATGATGGGAAAAAAATCTGATGACGTGAGGAAAAAGACCCATTCAGATGAGTTTTGTAGATCTTAGCTTTCAAATGAGGCGTAACACTGGCCTACAGGATTTGGGTAAAGCTGAACTGGAGAAGATCCTCTCGGTTCAGGCGGGAGTTAAGAGGTTAAAAAGGTTACAAAGTAGAATAAACAGAAGCTCTGCTACTGTCAAACCGCAGACAACATCTCACACATTTACACTTTTGTCACGTTGTGTTCCAGATAATCAAACCATCGAATGTCACACTCGGAGTTCATTCTTCATCAAGTGTGCAACAAAAGCGCCCTCTGTTGGTCACAATAGGATACAACTAATCCTCACTACGGAGCATGGGATGGACCGGCAGATTCGTGCGATGTTAAAGTGTGTGTGAGTTACAATGTGTTTTTTATTTGCTGTTTACAATGTTTGCCTCTAGAATATCTTTTACTTTGCATGAAGCAGAGATGAAGCAGAGATGAAGCAGAGATGAAGCAGGGATGAAGCAGAGATGAAGAAGAGATGAAGCAGAGATGAAGAAGAGATGAAGAAGAGATGAAGCAGAGATGAAGCAGAGATGAAGAAGAGATGAAGCAGGGATGAAGAAGAGATGAAGCAGAGATGAAGCAGAGATGAAGAAGAGATGAAGCAGGGATGAAGAAGAGATGAAGCAGAGATGAAGCAGAGATGAAGCAGGGATGAAGCAGGGATGAAGCAGGGATGAAGCAGAGATGAAGCAGAGATGAAGCAGAGATGAAGCAGAGATGAAGCAGAGATGAAGCAGAGATGAAGAAGAGATGAAGCAGAGATGAAGCAGAGATGAAGCAGAGATGAAGCAGAGATGAAGCAGAGATGAAGCAGAGATGAAGAAGAGATGAAGAAGAGATGAAGCAGAGATGAAGCAGGGATGAAGCAGAGATGAAGCAGGGATGAAGCAGGGATGAAGCAGAGATGAAGCAGAGATGAAGCAGGGATGAAGCAGGGATGAAGCAGGGATGAAGCAGAGATGAAGCAGAGGTGAAGCAGAGGTGAAGCAGAGATGAAGAAGAGATGAAGCAGAGATGAAGCAGAGATGAAGAAGAGATGAAGCAGAGATGAAGCAGAGATGAAGAAGAGATGAAGAAGAGATGAAGCAGAGATGAAGCAGGGATGAAGCAGGGATGAAGCAGGGATGAAGCAGAGATGAAGCAGAGGTGAAGCAGAGGTGAAGCAGAGATGAAGAAGAGATGAAGCAGAGATGAAGCAGAGATGAAGAAGAGATGAAGCAGAGATGAAGCAGAGATGAAGCAGGGATGAAGCAGAGATGAAGCAGAGATGAAGCAGGGATGAAGCAGAGATGAAGCAGGGATGAAGCAGGGATGAAGCAGGGATGAAGCAGGGATGAAGCAGAGATGAAGCAGAGATGAAGAAGAGATGAAGCAGGGATGAAGCAGAGATGAAGCGGAGATGAAGCGGAGATGAAGCATGGATGAAGCATGGATGAAGCAGGGATGAAGCAGAGATGAAGCAGGGATGAAGCAGAGATGAAGCATGGATGAAGCAGAGATGAAGCAGGGATGAAGCAGGGATGAAGCAGAGATGAAGCAGAGATGAAGCAGGGATGAAGCAGAGATGAAGCAGGGATGAAGAAGAGATGAAGAAGAGATGAAGCAGAGATGAAGAAGAGATGAAGAAGAGATGAAGCAGAGATGAAGCAGAGATGAAGCAGGGATGAAGCAGAGATGAAGCAGGGATGAAGCAGAGATGAAGCAGGGATGAAGCAGGGATGAAGCAGAGATGAAGCAGAGATGAAGCAGAGATGAAGCAGAGATGAAGAAGAGATGAAGCAGAGATGAAGAAGAGATGAAGAAGAGATGAAGCAGAGATGAAGCATGGATGAAGCAGGGATGAAGCAGAGATGAAACAGGGATGAAGCATGGATGAAGCAGGGATGAAGCAGAGATGAAGCAGAGATGAAGCAGAGATGAAGAAGAGATGAAGCAGAGATGAAGCAGAGATGAAGAAGAGATGAAGCAGAGATGAAGAAGAGATGAAGAAGAGATGAAGCAGAGATGAAGCATGGATGAAGCAGGGATGAAGCAGAGATGAAACAGGGATGAAGCATGGATGAAGCAGGGATGAAGCAGAGATGAAGCGGAGATGAAGCAGGGATGAAGCAGAGATGAAGCAGAGATGAAGCAGAGATGAAGCAGAGATGAAGCAGGGATGAAGCAGAGATGAAGCAGAGATGAAGCAGAGATGAAGCAGAGATGAAGCAGGGATGTCCTTGTGATGCGTTTCTCTGTGGCGTTCCCACAGTCACAGAGGACCGCGGCGCAGCAGGAGCTCTTCTGCAGCCTTGCTCAGATGTTGAACTGCCTTGACTACCCCTCACTTTAACCGAGTGCATTTTCTCCAGTTCAACTTTACCCAAATCTAAAAGCTTCTTGACTGGAGTTTACAGCCTGTGGCCAGAGCAACGCCTCATTTGAAAGCTAAGACCTACAACACTAATTACTTCATGGTTGCATTGTCACTGCACTTTTGTCATGTTTTTGAAGCGTTTCTGTCTCTTTTTCACAGCTTTTTTTTGTTGTTGCTTTTTTACACTTTTTTGGCAGGTTGTGGTCACTTTTCGTCCCTCTATTTGTTGTGTTTGTGTTATTGTTGCTCAAACGGAAGAGCTCAGTTCAGGTTGAGGTTAAGAGATTAACTCCAGTTATGATATTTGAAGCAGCTAACTCTCTTTACCGCGGTGATGTTTCTCCTCGGTTTTGGAGATGTTTTTCAAGCAGAGCAAACTCCTCTCAGTCGGCCGCTGTTCTGTTTTTTGAGATAAGTCCAAAAACCACTGTGTCATCGGACAGTTTTACAATGGTGTTGGAAGCGTGAGTTACTGTGTGGAAAGGCCGTATAGGAGGGGGCTCAGAACAGATCCTTGGGGGACTCCAATGTTGAGAGTCCTGCTCTGGGTGGTCTGTTCTCCCATTCTCACAACCTCGGGTCTATTTGTGAGAAAGTCTTAAGGTGCATACACACCAAACGCTTTTTGGGCGTCAAAAACGCAGCTAAAGCCCGTAGTTAGACGCTTGTGCTTACCTGAAGTCAGACGCTTGTCTGTCCGTACGTCAGCGTGTGTACAACAGTCATCGTTAGCCTCGAGGCCCAAACGCATTCCCAGCGCAGTTTCAGCCACTGAAATAAGTTTTCTTGTCGCCGCTTTTAATCCTGGGTGTTTAGGTAAAGAAACATTGAAGTGTGTCGTTGTAAAAGTCCCAGAGCTGCTGTAGCTCCGGTTCACAATGAAGCTAAACCTCCGTGACTTGTTTTCACTTGTTTTTTGTTTTTTTTCTTGGCCGGCACAGAATCTGCCCCGGTGGCTCGGCTACAACGTACGTCACTGTTGGAAAAAGCTCCTGATTGGTCGACGCTCGCAAATTTCTCCAAAAAGTCCAACATTTCCCAACTCTAGCATGGGCTGCGCTGGACGCCCTTGAGGCTCGTCAAAAGCTTACCACGCACGGAAAGTTTCAAAACGCACCGCACAGGAGGCGCGTGACGCCCTGCGGGATATTTTGACGCTTCCTGAGGCGCGTCCTCCATGTATTTTCAGTGTAGACCTGACGCTTTGCTGTGTTTGGTGTGAACGCACCTTTAAACCCAGGAACAGAGGACAGAGTTTTGCCTCTGGGACGAGCTGTGGTCGACAAATGTTGGACAAAAGAAACCGGCCTGGAGCGGTAAGGAACTGACCACCAGGAGGCGCTACATTCATGCAGGTTAATGCAGAGTGAGAACTACTTGATGCTTTTTGCCAGGTTTTTTATATTGATTTCAAGTGTATGTATATATTTATATATTATTAAAAAAAAAAAACTCTTCCTCACCCTCCGCGGGCGGTCTCTTTTTCCTCCTGCTCGGGTCCTCTACCAGAGGCCTGGGAGCTTGAGGGTTCTGCGCAGTATCTTTGATGTTCCTAGAACTGCACTTTTCTAGACCGAGATGTCTGATGTATTTCCTGGGATCTGCTGGAGCCACTCCTCCAGTTTGGGGGTCACTGCCCCGAGTGCCCCAACGACCACGGGCACCCCTGATGCCTTCACCCTCCGGGTTTTCTCCAGCTCTTCTCTGAGCCCCTGTTATTTCTCTAGTTTCTCATGTTCCTTTTTTTTACCTTATATCTGTGTATCTGTATCTTCTCTATCTGTATACAGACCACAGATATATATATATATATATATATATATATATATATATATATATATATATATATATATATATATATATATATATATATGTTAACGACTCACAAGACAGAGCAGTGGGAGATGCTTTCTCAATGTTTCCAGATAAGATGTTATGAAAACAGCAGGCGCAGACATTTGAGCTTGAGTGCTTTTTATTAATGCTTAAGTTCCAATAAACAGTTGATCAAAAGGAGGAATCAAACAAAACAAAAATATAATTAAACATATTCCCTTCACCCATGTTTAAGCAACACGACAGCAGCAGCTTCACAATATTCAGACTGATCAAGTTTCAGTGCTGCTTCAGGTTCACTCTGCAAATGTATTTAGTAATAGTGTTGCATTGAAAAACATTAGATTTTTAGATTACACATTGATTAGTTTTGGTTTGAGTAAAATAATAAAAACAAAAGAAAGACACCTATGCCCCTGTTATTTTTATTATAATCATTGTTTCCCACCTTAGGGACAATATAGTATAATTGACAGCAGAGGGCGCTAAAAAGTCAATCAGTGTTTCCAGAAACAAACGGCCGTCGGGTCTGAAGTCGGGAGTCGATCCAAGTGGCCGAGGCAGAAACCTGTGGAGAAGAAACAGACTTTAGGGGAGACACCACAGGCAGTTTTCAATTTTCAGGTTTTGGCCCAAACTTGGTCTCATGAAGCCTCGGCGTTAATTCAACCTGGGAGACTAACTTCACCTTCCTCCAGCCAATGATGGCTTCCGAGAGGCCACACCTCCACCTCAGCCATCATCGTAAGAGCCGCACCTCCGCAGCAGCCAATCACCGCCCTCGGCCCCGCTTTTAAGCCCCAGCACTAAGCCCCGCTTCCCAGCTGCGCTGCGTCCCACCTCCACCCCATCTCCGCCTCTTCTGTCAAAATGCTTTTTTCTCACGTTGGTGTGACATTATGTTCAGGGGAAACAAAATCCCCCTGAAAAAGCCTTTGTAACTAATGAGTCACAAAATTAAATCATACATTTAAACAGTTATTCAGATGTTGTTTATGGGAAATGACCTTATTTCTCTAAGCAAAGGTTTTAAATGGATTTCTCTACATTTAAAAAGCGTCTCGTCTTAAACACTCACTGCAACTCAGACGTTTACGAGTGAAGGACGGCTTTCTGAGGCTTTATGACACAGTCGCTCAAACAACATCCGTCTGGGAGAAGATCTGAAGCTTAAACTGTGCTTTCTTGTCTCCGTAGGGAATTATATATGGACCGTTCTGAAGCTGAGATTGTGAAATGAGCCGCTGTACTCACTCTGTCCAGAGCCACGATCACAGTCCAACATGTGGAGGGCAGGTCTGTGGAAAAACACACAGAATCACTCACATACAGAAAGTACATGTACATGAGGGGATAATATCTGCAGGAGGAGGGGTTACCGGGACACAGCCGTCGGCCACGATGCACAGACGGACTTGGCAGTGCAGGTAGATGTCGGGCGTAGCGGCGTCGGCGTACTCGAACACGTTAAATTTGAAATATGAAACCAGAGCTTCTCCATTAGACGGGACAGTAACAGACTGATCAGAGGGGGCGGGGCACCTGAACGAGACATTGGTTTTATTACAAATGAACTCTACACACACACTCCTTATCAAACACGTGTGTAACATGTAGTGACCAGATCTTTACATTTAAATGAATCAATAGATTTGAACAATACACAGAAATAGAACCGTTCTGACGGCGGCAAATATTTGTTTCACACACGAAGGGACGCCCTTATGGTGAAGTTTCCTGTTTGTTTCTAACGTGCCTTTGTGCCAGGGTTGGCACTCGGCGCCATCTGCTGGTCCTTCTACATCTCTGGGGAGCTGAGTCACAGTGAGGAGAACCTTTGTAGATGAACATCAGAACTGTGGGTTGTTCTTATCAGAGTGTGGAGCTCCATCCATGATTGCACATGTTCCGATTTAAAAATGTATGAAGATCAGTAAAGTCCAGTAGTCTGAGGCAAACTGACTGAACAAAAGCACTTTATTCTTTAGCAGGACGCAAAGGAATAAAGGACTTTTATTCTGTCTGTGCCTCGGCCAATCTTCAGTTTCTTTTTCATCAGAGCATGATTTTATTTTCATGTCATCTTTGATTGTCCTGGAAAAGCAGCGGTCTGCACATCTGTCACATGTCTCTGACCCAGTGAAGCTCCTGCTTTCTTTTGGATTGTCTGACAAACCAGCGCACAGAGAACAAAATACTCCTTGTGTGTCTCTTACTTGTTGCTGATCAGGTCGTAGCGGTTCGCTCCGGTGGGCGGGGCTTCAGTGGTGGTCCAGCAGTCGTCGATCACCAGAGCCAAAGTTTCTGCCTCGATGTCATGAGCGTCCAGTCGCACGAACACCTCCTGGTTCAGGTCCAGCTCAGTGCTGTTGGTCACGGTGGAAGAAGAGGAGAAGGCAGCGTCGGTGAACAGGCCCATGTCCAGGGTGAAGGTGAAGTTCTCCGTGTGATACGTCAGAGAGACAGAGCTGTGGAGCACAAGAGCGAGGCCAGGTCAGTGCTGATGTCACACTCAGTCATTATTCTTCACAAAATGGTAAAGATCTGGTTTCTGTGGCTCTAAAGCAGCATGAGATCTTCTGCCCAGCTCTCTCTGTTCTACTGCTACAATGGAATGGAATAGAATCCTTTGTAACATCTGTGCATATGACAAATAATCAACAAATGAATGAACACTGGGACAGTGGTCGTGACTGGATCAGTGTTTGGTGCCAGTGTTGGACAGAGATGGGACTGACCCGTCATGGATCCTGAAGGAGGCGGTGCTGGGGGTGGAGAGTTGATTGTAGGCGCAGGAGAAGTCCATGGAGAAATGTTTTTTGAATGTTATGAGGGAGGTGTTCATGTTCTGGACCCGGTTGGCAAAGACGACCTGGTCACCGTGATGCTGTGAATGAGACAGAGAGATTCTGGTTCAGTAAAACCATAAAAGGCCAGTGAACTGTAGATTCTGAGAGTCTCAGAGGGACTTTGCTCTACAGGAAGAGGAGGCAGCACCTGAAGAGTTCCACCACAGGGGTGGGAGGAGTTAAAGCCAAAGGTGAGTGAACGTTGCTCAGCATCATAGGAACCATTGCAGCTGGGGTCGTTCAGGCGGAGCTCGCTGTAGTCAATGCCGACCTCCTCCAGGAAACAGGTGTAGATGGTCAGAGAGGCGGAGTCTCCGCTGCACGTGGCCACGTTCCCTAAAAACATACACAGGACGTTAAAAACTGCAGTTTAAAACATGCTTCTGCCGCCATGTTTCTCCTTGGCTCAGCGTGAACTTCATCAACCAAATATAGACCATTGAAAAGTAAAATTTCTCTGATTGGGGAACGTCCAGTTCAGTCGAGTGTGACGGTTGCGGCTCGAGGCTCACGGCTGCGACAAACGACAACTGTCCACATTCTTCAAAAGACCCCAATGTTTTAAAGGGGAAGCACCAAACGTTCTGGTTCTCTCCTTCTGTCTTATAACCCAACCCTGGAGGAAACTGTCCAAAGTGTGGAGGTGCAGTTGTACCGTATTGATTCATTTCTCTGAATCGCTGGATGCCCCCGTCACGGCTGCGGCAGTAACAGGCAGCGTCGCCATTGTCCTTCACGCCACAGAACTCGTGCCAAGAGCATTGATGATGATACACACAAACTTGAGCAGCTGCAAAACACATTCAGAAGTTTATTTCTCTGTTTTCTGAAACTTATCAGGACACTCAGTCAAAACGCTTGACATCGAGCCCCAAACACCAGTGATGAAGCAGGTGCCTGCGTACCGCAGCCAGACGCCTCTCTGGGGACGCTGAGGTGGCTGGTCCGGGCGTAGGCGTCCAGGAAGTGGCAGGCGAGGCCGTCCACGTCGGGATACTGACACAACAAGTCAGCGCAGGCCGTGACGAAGGCAGAGCGGTCCACAGCGCTGGAGAGAGTGGCCAAGAGGTCGGAGCAGCTGAAGAGCAACAAATACTTTAGAAAAACACTTTGACAAAGCGCTCAGTGTTTGTGTCACTCACCGCGTTTGTACGGCCGAGCAGTTGATGTTTTCACCTGCGGCGTCGACTGTTTCTATATCATCGCTGCACAAAGGAAAACCACAATCAGAGAAAACAAGACCGAAAACTGACCCTTTTAAGGCCTCTTCATTCTCCACAAGACGCGAGAACTTTGTTCTTGAGGCAAAAAGAACGAGAACAAAGTTGGTCTGGGCTCTGACATTTCAAACTCCACAAGACGTGTTGCTGCCGAACGGCCACGCCCCCTTTTTCCAAAGCCAAAACAAACAAGGAATGATTAAAATAAAACGAGTCATTTAAGTTCAAACTATTATAAAATGTATCAGTTGAAGATTCATGTTTAGCCACATCTCCTGCAGGTTTATTACGTTAGAAAACGTTAACGTTAAAATTTACCTCCGTGTCACTCGGTAAAGTCATGTTGTTTGACGTCTGTGTCGCTCAGTACAGGGTTTGTCCATCCAAGAACCTTCACTGAACATGTTGGTGACATTTCCCGGTGTTTGATGAAGGTCTGCGGTGTATACGCCTGGTCTCCCTCTGTCCTCGAGCCTGAACTCTTTTCTTCATCACTCGCCTCTTTCACACAGGCAGCACCGAGCTCTTCTGTTTCCTCTTCGTCCTTGCCCAAAACGTCCTTGTGTTTCTCACCAGGACTTTGTTGCCGTGTGCGTGTCCTTGTCCTTCAGTGAAGTGTTTTACGACCGCGAGCGGCGCCTCAGAACTCTCCATGTTGTCTCCGGTTTTCCTCACCGGTGTAGTTATTTCTAACTACCCCCCATTCACCTTACCCCCCGGTACTTTGAAATTGATTTCAGACTACCGGGGGGTGACTTGAAATCAATTTCAAATTACCCCCGGGGTAACCGGAAACTGATTTCAAGTTACCCCCCTTGATTTCAGATTACCCCCGCCGCAATATGTATTGTTTGTTTGGCACGGCTGTGTTAAATAGAAAATGCCCGGATGTTAATTGCTAATAATAGCTACAACTCTCGTAACTTTTCATCTGGTAAGGCTAGCTTTAGCTCATAAACTCATCTATCCTTAAGGTTAGGGCTAAGGTAAGGTTAGCTTTAGCTCATAAACTCATCTATCATTAAGGTTAGGGCTAAGGTAAGGTTAGCTTTAGTTCGTAAACTCCACTATCCTTAAGGTTAGGGCTAAGGTAAGGTTAGCTTTAGTGCGTAAACTCTACAATCCTTAAGTTTAGGGCTAAGGTAAGGTTAGCTTTAGTTCGTAAACTCCACTATCCTTAAGGTTAGGGCTCAGGTAATGTTAGGGTTAGTTTGTAAACTCCATTATCCTTAAGGTTAGGGCTAAGGTAAGGTTAGCCTTAGCTCGTAAACTCCACTATCCTTAGGTTAGGGCTAAGGTAAGGTTAGCTTTAGTTCGTAAACTCCACTATCCTTAAGTTTAGGGCTAAGGTAAGGTTAGCTTTAGTTCGTAAACTCCACTATTCTTAAGTTTAGGGCTAAGGTAAGGTTAGCTTTAGTTCGTAAACTCCACTATCCTTAAGTTTAGGGCTAAGGTAAGGTTAGCTTTAGTTCGTAAACTCCACTATCCTTAAGGTTAGGGCTAAGGTAAGGTTAGCCTTAGCTCGTAAACTCCACTATCCTTAAGTTTAGGGCTAAGGTAAGGTTAGCTTTAGTTCGTAAACTCCACTATCCTTAAGGTTAGGGCTAAGGTAAGGTTAGCTTTAGTTCGTAAACTCCACTATCCTTAAGGTTAGGGCTAAGGTAAGGTTAGCTTTAGTTCGTAAACTCCACTATCCTTAAGGTTAGGGCTAAGGTAAGGTTAGCCTTCGCTCGTAAACTCAACAATCCTTAAGTGTAGGGCTAAGGTAAGGTTAGCTTTAGTTCGTAAACTTCACTATCCTTAAGGTTAGGGCTAAGGTAAGGTTAGCTTTAGTTCGTAAACTCCACTATCCTTAAGTTTAGGGCCACGGTAAGGTTAGCTTTAGTTCGTAAACTCCACTATCCTTAAGTTTAGGGCTAAGGTAAGGTTAGCTTTAGTTCGTAAACTCCACTATTCTTAAGTTTAGGGCTAAGGTAAGGTTAGCTTTAGTTCGTAAACTCCACTATCCTTAAGTTTAGGGCTAAGGTAAGGTTAGCTTTAGTTCGTAAACTCCACTATCCTTAAGGTTAGGGCTAAGGTAAGGTTAGCTTTAGCTCGTAAACTCCACTATCCTTAGGTTAGGGCTAAGGTAAGGTTAGCTTTAGTTCGTAAACTCCACTATCCTTAAGGTTAGGGCTAAGGTAAGGTTAGCTTTAGCTCGTAAACTCCACTATCCTTAGGTTAGGGCTAAGGTAAGGTTAGCCTTAGCTCGTAAACTCAACAATCCTTAAGTGTAGGGCTAAGGTAAGGTTAGCTTTAGTTCGTAAACTTCACTATCCTTAAGGTTAGGGCTAAGGTAAGGTTAGCTTTAGTTCGTAAACTCCACTATCCTTAAGTTTAGGGCCACGGTAAGGTTAGCTTTAGTTCGTAAACTCCACTATCCTTAAGTTTAGGGCTAAGGTAAGGTTAGCTTTAGTTCGTAAACTCCACTAGTCTTAAGTTTAGGGCTAAGGTAAGGTTAGCTTTAGTTCGTAAACTCCACTATCCTTAAGTTTAGGGCTAAGGTAAGGTTAGCTTTAGTTCGTAAACTCCACTATCCTTAAGGTTAGGGCTAAGGTAAGGTTAGCTTTAGCTCGTAAACTCCACTATCCTTAGGTTAGGGCTAAGGTAAGGTTAGCTTTAGTTCGTAAACTCCACTATCCTTAAGGTTAGGGCTAAGGTAAGGTTAGCTTTAGTTCGTAAACTCCACTATCCTTAAGGTTAGGGCTAAGGTAAGGTTAGCTTTAGCTCGTAAACTCCACTATCCTTAGGTTAGGGCTAAGGTAAGGTTAGCCTTAGCTCGTAAACTCAACTATCCTTAAGTGTAGGGCTAAGGTAAGGTTAGCTTTAGTTCGTAAACTTCACTATCCTTAAGGTTAGGGCTAAGGTAAGGTTAGCTTTAGTTCGTAAACTCCACTATCCTTAAGTTTAGGGCTACGGTAAGGTTAGCTTTAGTTCGTAAACTCCACTATCCTTAAGTTTAGGGCTAAGGTAAGGTTAGCTTTAGTTCGTAAACTCCACTATCCTTAAGTTTAGGGCTAAGGTAAGGTTAGCTTTAGTTCGTAAACTCCACTATCCTTAAGTTTAGGGCTAAGGTAAGGTTAGCTTTAGTTCGTAAACTCCACTATCCTTAAGGTTAGGGCTAAGGTAAGGTTAGCTTTAGCTCGTAAACTCCACTATCCTTAGGTTAGGGCTAAGGTAAGGTTAGCTTTAGTTCGTAAACTCCACTATCCTTAAGGTTAGGGCTAAGGTAAGGTTAGCCTTAGCTCGTAAACTCCACTATCCTTAAGTTTAGGGCTAAGGTAAGGTTAGCTTTAGTTCGTAAACTCCACTATCCTTAAGGTTAGGGCTAAGGTAAGGTTAGCTTTAGTTCGTAAACTCCACTATCCTTAAGGTTAGTCCTAAGGTAAGGTTAGCCTTAGCTCGTAAACTCAACTATCCTTAAGTGTAGGGCTAAGGTAAGGTTAGCCTTAGCTCGTAAACTCAACTATCCTTAAGTGTAGGGCTAAGGTAAGGTTAGCTTTAGTTCGTAAACTTCACTATCCTTAAGGTTAGGGCTAAGGTAAAGTTAGCTTTAGTTCGTAAACTCCACTATCCTTAAGGTTGCGGTTCCTGTAAGGTGTCTTATGGATGAAGAAAGCAGTTGAGAGGGGGGTAATCTGAAATCAGGGGGGGTAGCTTGAAATCGCGTTCATCTTACCCCCGGGGGTAACTTGAAACTGATTTCAAATTACCGGGGGGTAGCCTGAAATGGGGGGTAGTTTAAAACCTTTACACCGGTGTTAGGAAGTAAACATTCGATTCTCGCTTCCCGCTTCCGCCATAATAACCCCGCCCACTAAAATTCAAGCCAATCACAGCCAGAGTTCTCGCAGCCCTGCCGAACAAAGCGCCTTGTGGAGGATGAATATGTCTGAAGAGGCCTTTAGTGTGAGGGACAAATCTAAAGAGCAGTCGACACTTTCACATCGTTCAACACATCAACGATTGAAGGAAATATTGATGGAGAATTAACTTCCCAAACCAGAAATCCACACTCTTGTCCTTGAATGTTTGACTTTTTAAATGTATTTTAGACAAGATAAGATCAGACATGACTTCATTCAGCTCACGATGAAGAAATGTAATGAATTCATTTAGCACAATTTTTGAAAACAAAAATGCTGAAACATTACCCCCCGAGGCCGTAGCGCCGGCTGTCTGCAGTGGCATTTATACACAATCCTTTGGCGTCAGCTAAAGGCCCTGTTGGAATTGTGGAGTCAAGCACAAAATAGATTATTAGAACAGACTTTCCAATATCTAACCATTTGAATGAGGTGCAGCATTTAAAAAGCGATGAGAGCCAAAACAGGTATTGGTTCAACTTTGATTATTTGGAATCGTTACCCAATATCGTATAAACCATATTTTCCGATCTCTGGCCAAACAAATGAAGTTCACAGGCAGAAGTTTGTTTTTTGGATGAACATCTTAATTCTGGCTCTAAAAAGCTCTAAATGTCTGGTCTGGTAGTGTGGAGCACCTTCTTTAGTGACGTGCAGGAGGGTGCCGTCGAAGAAAAGGGTGATCTTGGTGAGGTCGGTGTATTGGTAAATAAAGGTGATGCCGCTGTCGTCTTTGCTGATGTCTATGCCCCTGTGTCTGGTCGCTGTGGAGCTGAGGCTGGAGGTGATGTCAGCACCCTCCATAGGCTGTAAAAAAAAATGGACGTCTTATGCTCACTCCTCCCCGTTTACCAGATTGACCACGGCCGTGGGGCAATTCATGGCGGATTTACAGGCTCCCCCTCCCCAGCTCTGACGAAGCATGTTCCTAAAAAGGACATAAGGGCGGGATTTTCACCGTAGACTCGGCCCTTGCGTGACGTGTAGCTCGCGCTGCTCCAATGCTAACAGTCCGAGCCTCATTAAGTACCAGATTTCAAAAATTCATATTACGAAAACCAGCCTGGTTTCATATATTGTTATTAACCCAGCGTTATCTCAGGAGGAAGATCGAGCCTAGTCTAGTGTTGAAACAATTGAAACCAGGCTTTAAAGTAGTTTTTAACGTGTCTAAAGTCCAATGCTTTTCAATGGGGGCCTAGCGGCGATATGGAGGTACTGCAGCAACGGCGGAGCAATGGCGGCCCCCGCGTTTGTGGTCAAAAAGCAGGGCAGCCAGCGGCCATTGGTACCACCTAACTGGAACAACAGCAGACGGGGTTAAAGCGCGTCAGATAAAGCAGGGGCGGACTGGGACTGAAAAAACGCCCTGGACTATGACCAGCCGGGCCCAAATTAGCGTAAATGTGCACTTACCACCCACCTTAACGGAGCGCATTTTCTCCAGTTCGGCTTTACCCAAATCTAAAAGCTTCTCGACCGGAGAGCAACATTGTAACAGCTCATTTGAAAGCTAAGACCTGAAAAAGTAACATTTTGTCATATTTTTGTCACTTTTTTTCTATCATTTTTTGTCGTGTTTTTGTCACTTTTTTATTGTGTTTTTGTCACTTTTTTATTGTGTTTTTGTCACTTTTTTATTGTGTTTTTGTCTGTGCTCTTCCAGAATGGACATATGGCCAGTCCGCCCCTGGATTAAAGTCCAGTTCTGTTTCTGTGTTGTGCAGTAAAGAGTCAGGGTTTCAGCTAACAGAATGGAACTAGCTTGATATAGGATTCCTCTCCTGTTCGACCCTTTTATGGAGAGTTCAACATATCACTCAATGGGTAACTGTCCCGTGTCTTGAAATAATATTCTTAATTTGATCGTTATCTACCCAGGTCGCACTGAGGTTCAGAAAGTCTGTTCTGGAGTCCTAACCCAGATGTGTTTTACTTACTTGTACTCTGCCTCCCGGGTTCAGGCGGATGTAGCCTTCTGTGGTGAAAAGGAACATGTGGTTCAGAAAGGGCACGTCGGTGAGGCGGCGCTCGCGGAAAGTCCCGTACACGATGAAGGGCTCCGCGTACAGGATGTTGTGGGTGGCGAAGTCTGCAACAGCACGTGTTGCTCCGTTAAAGTCCACGACGCTCGGCCCCACGATGGAGCAGTAACTTAACTCTTTGCATCTGATGGAGGTGAAGCAGAAACTGATCATTACACTTTCAAAAGCACATTAAACATGTACACTAGCATAAACAGTTAAAGGTCTTTTAGCAGAGAATAAAACAGAACTCCTCCCATTTCAAATTAAACTTCCTGTATTTAAAGCTCACGCTCCTCGTCAAAGCAGCAACATGTCCTCAGAGCCATGATTTAGAGGGATTTTATTTGATTCAAAAGGTATAAAATGTTCCACAGTGTGGCTTTAAAAACACTTGAGTTAAACATCAATCTCTGATTCATTTGGAATTAAACGGATCCGAAGACCTGAACTCGAGACTTCCCAGACATCCCGATCCACACACACCTCCTCCACCTGTTCTGCCCAATAGGACATGCCTGGCTGGAACACCCCCCAGGAGGCTCCGGAACAGAACTTAGCCACCTCAGCTGGCTTCTTTTGACGTGAAGGAGCAGCGACTCTTCTCCTGAGCTCCTCACCCGATCTCGAAGGATGTGCCCAGCCACCCTGCGAAGGAAACTGCTCCCCCCCCCCCCCGTCCGCTACACACCCAGCGCAGCTGAAGGTCCTGATTTGATGAAGCCAACAGAACAACATCATCCGCAAACAGCAGAGATGAGATCCTGAGGCTCCCAAACCGGACACCCTCCGGCCCCTGGCTGCGCCTAGAAATTCTGTCCATAAAAGTAATGAACAGAACTGGTGACAAAGGGCAGCCCTGGGGGAGACCGACACGCACCGGGAACAGGTCTGACTTACTGCCGGCAATGAACCAAGCTCCTGCTGCTCATACAGGGAACGGACAGCCCTTAGCAGAGGGCCCCGGACCCCATACTCCCGGAGCACCCCCCACAGGGCACCACGAGGGCCCCGGACCCCATACACCCTGGATGTTTTTGTTTTGTAGTTTGTAATATTGGTTTGAGCGCCCTCCACAGGCGACAGAGGAGAATTAAACCACTGTTTTTAGTGTTATTGCAGAACTGGTCCAGAGATGGCTCCAAAACAGACTGTCACTCTTCAGCAGTAGAAGAAGAACTGACCAAAGTAAACAGGATTTTACTCAACTACACAGATGATGCAAAACTCTGCTGCTGGTCCGTTTGTGACGAGGGAATGTTACGACTCACCATCAACAGGCGAGTTGTTTTTTTGACGACATTGTTAAAGTCGATTATGCTGGTTTACAGAAATATGAACTGAAATAAAGTGATCATATTTACTCGTTGTTTCCGAGACAGACTTGTGAAGAACTGCAGGCGGACTCTTGAGGGCCCATGACACCGGTGGATTGGCAGGTTCTTCTGGTGCAGGCTGCTGGGTCTGTCTCTGAGTCACCTGATAAGTAGGTGGTTCCAGCTAAAAGAAAATCAACAGATGAATAATCTATTGTATGTAGAACCTGCTGATTCAAACATGAGACGGGTCTTTACAGAAGAGGTTTCTGTCTGTTATAGTTTTTAATCCAAACTTAGGCTTACTTGTGTCATCAAGGCACCCGGTGACGTCCACATTCTCGGCAAACAGCCCGGACGTTTCTGGCGACCGTCTTAAAGAGCTGACAAATGCGCCGTTGTGAGCAATATTAACGGCCTGCAACAACACAATGATGAGAGTCAGAGCAGGAACCAGATCGTTGCTTCAAAACACTTCAACATATTTCACACCCAGGTATTGGAGTGTCTTGGATTTTTCCCTTTTTTTGATGAAGATCACCTGACCTCCTCACAGACCATCCTACCCACTGAAGCCTCACTTTGTTCCTCTCAAAAATATTTCACACTTTGTTGACGAGATGAATCTGGGGGGAGAGATTTTACTAACAGAGATTGTTGTTTTCTGAAACAGGAGTCAGGGAAGGCTTCCAGGTGCAGGACCTAACCCCCCTAGGCCATCCGGTTAGTTAGAAATAGAGTTTTTAGTACCTCACAGTTCCCCCAGTTTTGGTCCTCCTACACCTCAGTTTGCCCCCGCCATCCGTAACCTGGGTGTTATTTTTGACAGTGGCATGATCTTTAATAAACAGATAGGTGCAGTTGTGAAAGCAAGCTTTTACCAGCTAAGGCTACTGAGTAAGATCAAGTCTTTCTTGTCCCGAGCTGACCTGGAAAAGGCCATCCATGCCTTCATCAGCTCGAGGATAGACGACTGTAACGCCCTCTACACTGGACTTAACCAATCACTCCTCAATCGGCTTCAACTGGTACAAAACGCAGCAGCTCGTCTCCTCTCCAACACCTCCAGACGCTCACACATCACCCCAGTCCTCCGCTCTCTCCACTGGCTCCCGGTGGCGTTTAGGGTGGACTTTAAGGTCCTGATGTTTGTTTTCAAGGCCATCAATGGTCTGGCCCCGGCCTACCTTACCGAATTAGTAACGGTCTACGAACCAGCCAGAACTCTGCGCTCCTCTGAACACACCTCCCTCGTCACTCCCAAGTTCAAATACAAAAAGTTTGGAGGCCGGTCATTTGCCGCACAAGGCCCAAAGCTGTGGAACGCACTTCCGGTCCAGCTTCGAAACATCACAGGGGTGAGTGTTTTTAAATCACAGTTGAAGACACATTTTTTCAGGAAAGCCTTCGATACATAGCCACCGACTCGACTGCTGTTTTTATGTGTTTTTGTATTTATTGTTGTCTACTATGATTCTTGTTTTTATCCTGGAAAGCGCTCTGGGCACCTTCTGGTTGTTGTTGGGCGCTATACAAATACAATTTTATTGATTGATTGATTAGTAAGGCTGCGAAAATTGTAAAACTATTGCTCGGGAGTGTGGCCGTAGCGGGTTTTGTAGAACTGGAGTCACTCAGAGTTACTCACATCGCCTTGCCGGACCGTCCCGGTGTACTGCACGGCCGCCTGGAGCCCGTAGCTGAGGAAGGAGACGTCCTGAGGGAAAATAAGGTCATAAAGTTTTCATAAAGAAAGTCTTCACTGTCTTAATCCAGTGAAGATTAAGACGGTATCATAAAGTTTCTTTAAACAGGTTACCTTTCATCATTATCTGTCTACAGTATGTACCTGTTAATGGATTGTTTTGATATATTTCTGCACTGAGGAAAGAACATTTCTTTACATCACACTGGAAAATCAGCACCAAATTGGTTCAGTCCAATGCACGTTTTGTTGACAAAGTGGGGTTCGCAAGATTTGTTTTTTGACAATATTTTTTACATTTCTGACATTGATTATGATGAATTTTTGATGGAAAGCAGCATATTTTATAATACAGTGCCCAAATTAACATCATGAAGCCAGATTTTTAAATGCTGTGCACCTTAAATTAATATAAACGCTGTTTACATTTAAGTGAGTTGTTGTTTTGAGTGAAACTTCTTGGAACTCCAGCTCTAACACATGTTCAGCTGCAGTTTTGGCTGAAATTGACCACATTTTTTTGCTCAAAAGTTTCCCGTTTTGTTCAAGTCTTTCCTGTTTGAAATGTTTGCAAATACTAAGTAAGAAAATATGCGTCCTTTCTTTCCTACGTTTGTGACATTAACCCCTTAACTCCCACCTGAACGGATCCAATTGAGAAGAAAACAAGGATGTAAACGCAACAAAAAAAAAGACAAAAACTTAACCAAAAAGTGACAAAAATGTAAAAAAAAAACATGAGAAAAACTCAACAAAAAAATGACAAAAACTCGACAAAAATGTGACAAAAATGTGAAAAAAATAAAACACAACACAGCAGCAACACAAGGAAAAATATCAATTTTGTGGGTCTTGGCTTTCAAATGAGGTGTTACACAGGCCTATAGCCAAAGAGGGCAGCATGCATTCGGTTTAGCCGGGTGGTGAGAGGCTAAAGTAAAGGAATAATAAAGCATTAAATGTGACTTTAGCCTGTGTAACAATGTGACAACAACTGATACAGGAACACAGATTCACCAGAGCATTATTATAAACTAACAAAGAAGACTTAGCACTTACAATGTCCCCCCAGTGTAAAACGAATCTGAGTTTTGCGCCGCACTGGGCGGGGGGAACGAGTGTCGGGATCTGAGCCTCTGCTCCGGCGGTGTAACTAGCGACAGCCGCGGCGTCCAGAATCTCGTACGAAAACACTGTGCTATCCACAACGGGAAACGACACGTATGCGTTCAAATCATCGAAGAGGATTTGAGGCTCATTTGTTGAGGAGAATTGTACCTGTTGGAAAGAGAAAGACACAAGTTAGAAACGTGACACAGGACGCACTGGCCCGTCTGCTGAGGGATCCTTCGGCCCTGGGTCTCTATAGTCTGTCCGTCCATGGGAGTGGATCTCTCCTTCTGTGGTTCTCCCCAAGGTTTCTCTTTTCTCCTGCCGGGTTTTTGAGTTTTTCCTCGCCGTGCTGGAGAGTCTAAGGACGGGGGACGCCCACACCGCTCGTCGCTACCTCCTATTGGACATTATATTTGCCTGGATTCACCTGAACTTTAAATTGTCATATTTATTGCTCTGTTTTATTGCCTTAATGTTTGATGCAGCTGTGAGGCCACTTCTGTTGTGATATTGGGCTATACAAAACCATTAAACTTAAACTTAAACTGGTGAGAGAAGAAAATATGTCATGATAAAACAACAGAGCAGCGGCCACAGAGCCTCACACAGACCCGGCCAGATGTGCACCACAAACACACTTTAGAAATACTCGTGTAACGTGGAGCCCTCAGTCTGAACATCATGCTGTGTGGCCTCAAAACAGACTCAGAAGCACTCATTTATAAAATGAAAGAATCCACTTTCAAACACTGACTCCTTTAATGTGAAAACCCACGCCTTAAATCCATAAATAGTGCTAATTGTAGTGACTCATACTCACGCTCACGCTGGAATAACTCTTTCCGAGGAAAGTGATGGGGCAATCGCTGAGGTCGATGCTGCCCGGCCCTGTCACACTCACAGAAACCGCATCTAAAACAGACACAATTCTGACATTCAGCCTGTGTTGTCAAAAGTTACCACCAGAGGGCGCTGGAAATGTGTCAGACAATTTACCAAAAAGGGAGAAGAAATGTTGACAAATTGAAATGTTTGCACCAAATTAAATAGTCAAGAAATGGTCGAGCAGTTGTTCGTGTACAGGTTTTTTAGCCATTTGTTGTGCTGCTGCTGTAGTGCCCCTAGTGGTCAGTTCATGTGCTGCGTGTCAGTGTCGGGGACAGACTCTCAGGAGAACAGAACAAACTTTAGAGCCTCGTCATTTTTAAAAGCATCAAAGGATTAAGATCCGCCATATTGAATCTCTTAAAAGAAGAAGCACTCACCGGACACGAGGCCCAGAGCCGAGAGGCAGAGCAGGAGGCGCAGCATGACGAGCTGGGGCTGAAACAACTAAAGAAGAATCAACATGAGAATCGTCATATTATGGAAGAACAAGTGCGTCATAAGGAAATGAAGACATACATCTAAAAAGATTAAATGCTTTATTGAGGAATTTCATTTTGACTCTCTCCGTCCTCCAGAAAAACGTCTCAAATTGAATAAAATATTAGGTGAGAGAAAAGCTTTGATAGTGGAAAAGTTCAGACAAATAATAAGTAGAGCTTAATTTTAGGGGTGAAACAAAGGATTGGAGTCAGGTCTCACCGTTCAGGCTTAGGTTGAGGTTGAGGTTCAGGCTGAGGTTGAGGCTGTGGTTGAGGTTCAGGCTGAGGTTGAGGCTGTGGTTGAGGTTGAGGTTCAGGCTGAGGTTCAGGCTGAGGTTCGAGCTGAGGTTGAGGTTCAGGCTGAGGTTCGAGCTGAGGTTGAGGCTCCTCTGATCTCTGACTCGATGCTGCTGCGGTGCCTCTTTTTATGGGCATCTCTCCACACCTGGGCAGGAGGGGGCGGGGCTAATGCACCTGGGCACATCTCTGGGCACCGGCTCGCTCTGATTGGGCGAGGCCTGATTCCTCCTATGTCAAACCTGTCACTTTCACATCTGACAGATTTATGATCATCAAAGACAGAGGCGAGGTGTGGCGTCAAACCTACAATTACAACGAGGCAAAAAGGATGAACCAAACACACTGTTATCGGTCTGGAACACTCAGATCCTAATGTCCTGCACAAACTGTTCATGAAACTGAGTCGTCTTTCTGGTCGTCCCCGTCCCAGACCGCACTTGTGCTTTTACAACAAAATGCACTTTTCTCACATTGTTACAACATTTCCACTTTAGGGTCTCCAACAGACTCCAACCTCCCCTGTTCCTCCCCCTGCTCCTCAAACACCTGGAGGGAAAGGGGACTCATGCACGCCTTCTTTTTATTGAATTCACTGCCACGTCAGTGTTAATTTCGTTGACTAAAATATTTAGTCTTAATTTTAGTCAAAGTGGTATTTTTGACGACTAAAATTGGACTAAAACTAAATGAAAAGTTTCTCATGAGACTAAAACTATGACTAAAATGTCCAGATATTTTAGTCGACTAAAATAAGACTAAATAAAAATGAAAGGGAGAGACTAAAATCATCCAAACTTCTATTGACCGTCTGAAAGAAACTCATATCATGTAAATTCTCTGCTAAAGGATCAGCTGAGCTTTGTTCATGTGGAGCAGCTCCATGAAGCAGAGGAACAAGATTAAATATGATTATCATGAATATTATCAATGCAAAGTCGACTAAAATAGTCTTAAATTTAGTCGACTACAAGTACTTGCAGTTTTAGTCGACTAAAACTAGACTAAAATTGAAGGTATTTTTTTAACTAAAACTAGACTAAAATGGAATTACATTTTCGTCAAAAGACTAAGACTAAAACTGGATTAAAATATGTTGTCAAAATTAACACTGCTTCACGTCAGCTTTTAACACGATGCAACCATATGTGCTGCCAAACGGTTTGTGGGACATTTTAATCTTGATTTAAACATCGTAGGCTTGACTTTTTAACTAAAAGAAGTCAAAGAGTGAGAGTCAACGGTGAACTCTCTGAACAGTGCACTGTTTCGACAGGCTCACCCCAAGGTTCTGTTCTCTCACCCCTGTTGTTTATATTGTACAGTAGCATGTGTCAGAGTGACCATGAAAACAGAATCATCTTAAAACACGCAGATGACTCAGTTATTGTAAGTCGACTTCACAAAAATGAAAGTCAACGTGGCCCAGTTGTTGAGGATTTTGTCAAATGATGAGATGAGTCGTATCTTCTCTTGAACGTTGCAAAAACAAAAGATATGATCATCGACTTTAGGAAGAGCGCGCTCCCACATGTTGTAACGTATATAAAGGGACAACAAGTGGAGTGTGTGGAGTCCTACAAGTATCTTGGAACAATTATAGATTGTAAACTGAATTTTAATGAAAACTGTGCTGCTGTTTGTAAAAAGGGCCACCAACGACTGCATTGTCTTCAGAAACTGTCCTACTTTCATGTAGATCAAACTGTGATGACACTTTTCATCGAGGCGACCCGAGCTTTCTGCCTGGTCGCCTGGTACGGGAGCTCTTCTGTTGAATCAGCTGGTCAAGTGGTCCAGTAAAGTCCTCGGCCTCAGACCAGTTTGGACTTTCTGCAGGATCGACAGTTAGAGAGGACGGCACGAAGCATCGTAAAGACACTGAGCATCCTTTGCATTCAGAGTTTCGGTGCTTCCGTCTGGGCGTCGGTTTTTGATGCCAATGAGCCTCACGAACCGTTTTAAGAAAAGTTTTGTTCCCGCTGCCCTTTCCTTTATGAACAAATCAAATCGACCCTGACACAGCTTTTTATCTTTGTTACTGTCAAGTGGCTTAAACTTCAGTTGTTTCTGTACCAAAGGCACATCCTGTTTGTATCTGGAGACTTACAAGCTTTATATTTAAATATGTGTGATGTTTTATCTTTGTATAATGTGTTTTAATGTGTTGACTAGTTCTCAGAATTTCAAGACGAATTTACCCACAGGTACAAATAAAGTAACTTAATCTATATAAAAAAAACTGTTCCTCACCTCCGCGGGCGGTCTCTTCTTCCTCCTGCTCGGGTCCTCTACCAGAGGCCTGGGAGCTTGAGGGTTCTGCGCAGTATCTTACACCCTGCAGTTCTGTAAAGCTGGATTGTCTCATCGGCCTCTTAGCACAGTCTGCACCTGGGCTCTTGTCTGGTGTGATAGATCTGGGCCTCTATTGCTCTGGTGCTCATACTGCTCCTGTGCAGCCATGATGAGTGGAGGGGCAGGAGATACATCAGACATCTCATCCAGAAAAGTGCAGTTCCAGGAACTGCAAAGATACTGCGCTGAACCCCCAAGCTCCCAGGCCTCTGGTAGAGGACCCGAGCAGGAGGCAGAGACCGCCCGCGGAGGTGAGGAAGAGGGTTTTTGTTTACAGTAAAGGAGGCCTTCGAGTGGAAGAAAGAGACATACCAGGACTTAGTCACAAGCTGGAAGGTGCTCGCCTGCAGAGGTCGGGGGCAGTCGGGACAGTCCCTCTGCAGATACTGCACTCGGCATCACAGGCCAAAGAAGGAGCAGAGCCATCTGGTCCAGCACAGAGGCAGCGGAGAAAGCCTGTAGATGATCCTGTGGATGAAGAGAACAGAACTGTGAGCTGGGTCACCTGAGTGAGGGTGTCTGATGTTGGAGAGACCCCGAAACCCCCGATGACCTCAGGATCATCACTGATGATGTGCCCACGTGCACCAGAAGATGGATCATCACAATAGGCAGGTATTAACAATTATATATGCAACAGTTTGTTTTTTATGTATTAAATAGCTTCTTTTTTTATATATGAAAACACAAAATGAAAGTAACGTAAATAATTGCCAGGTTTAAATGTGTGTGTTTATTTTGTGACATATTTGTTAAAAATATATATTTTTAGAGGGATTTTGGATCTTTAGTTTTTAAATAACCTACTTCTGACTTTCAAATCGAATGAATCGAATGTTTAAAACAATCCCCCTGAAAAGTGTCTGCAGTTCAATATGTCGACATTTGACTTTTTTCTATTGAAAAAACAAACCAAATCCTTATTTGTAAAGCTAAAAATAATAATAATAATCTTCTCGATGTCACACCTGTCACTGTCATGGCAGATTTATGATCATCCTCACAGCGGGAGGCGAGGTGTGGCGTCAAAACTACAATAACAACAAGGTAAAGACACTGTTCTGGGTTCGGGACATTCAGAGCCAAATGTCCTGCACAAACTGTTAAGAGTCTTTTCATTAGAATGAAACTGAACTATTTTTATTTGACTCGTCACACGAGTTTCTCACGTTGATTTCCTGGTGAAATGTGCTGGAAATTAGAATTGTGTAACAGGGCGGCTTCATGACCTCAGGAGCGGAGACGGTGACGCCGTAAACCTTTATTGTCAACGACTTCTTCACGTCCCATGTTGCTCTGAGAGAGTTTGTTTCCTCCTTGGCTCCGTTCTCATGTGGGGTACCACAAGGATCCATTCTTGGACCTTTGCTGTTTCCCTCTATGCTCCCTTCATTTCCCTTTTGTTCCACTTTTACGCTGATAAGTCAGATGTGTTTACCTTTAAAGAAAGACGACCTGCAGGCAGTCGAACCCTCTGAGATTGCATTAATCACATCAAATCTTGGATGTCATTGAATTTTCTAAATCTGAAACTAAACTAAACTAAGTTTGAGCAAATTGTTAAATATTTATAGAAAGTTGTTTTATAAATTATGTTGCACAACATTTTTACTAACGTTCTGATACGGGAGCCTGTACAATGAGCTGTGAATCTTATCTGTATTATTTATTTATTTGATGGGGCTGGAATATGCACTGATCCTGCCCAGGCTAATTTGTTCATATAATTATGTTTATAATGCCAGATATAATACATTTAAATCGATAAATAAGTCAAACATAGCCTGGTTAGTTTTCTGGGTGAACATTATTTGGGAATTACATTCTGAATGTAATAAACTATTTATACCATGGCGCCCTCTGTTGGTCACAATAGGATACAAATAAATCCTCACTGTGGAGCATGGGATGGACCCGCAGTGATGTGTTTTTATTTTCTTATCTTGCTCTTGTTATATTATAAGTACCTCACTGCTCGGTTACAATGGATTTATTATTTGTTTGTTTTTTCAGTGTATGCCTCAATAATATCTTTTTCTCAGCATTTTTACAGCACACTGTCTTGCATTTGATTCAGCCGGAGCCATTTGAAAGCTAAGACTTATAAAATTCATCATCACTTTTTTGATGCGTTGTCGCTGGACAAAATGTGCTCAGCTCAGGTTTGGGTTAAGAGATTATTTCCAGTTATGATGATTTTTGCAGCAGCTAACTCTCTTTACCGCGGTGATGTTTCTCCTCGGTTTTGGAGATGTTTTTCAAGCAGAGCAAACTCCTCTCAGTCGGCCGCTGTTCTGTTATTTGAGAAAAGTCCAAAAACCACTGTGTCATCGGACACAATGGTGTTGGAAGCGTGAGTTGCTGTGTGGAAAGGCCGTATAGGAGGGGGCTCAGAACACATCCTTGGGGAACCCTGGTGTTGAGAGTCCTGCTCCGGGTGCTATGCTGGTTAATGAGGGAGGGAACTACTTGATGAAGTTTTTTATATAAATTTCAAGTCTATGTTTAAATAGAACATCTCTTTACGACATTTGAACGACTCATGAGACAAAGCAGTGGATTTTACCAGTGGCAGCGGATTTCTGTTTCCAAATAAGACATGCATCGTAATGAACTTAGTTTCGCTCAGCGTTCAGCTCAGAGGTGTCTCTCATCGTGCCCAGGGGAGGCGGCCAATAAAAACAGCAGACATTCATGCTTTAGAGGTTTTTTATTATGTTTAAGTCAGAACAGTTGATCAAAAAGAGAAATCACAACAAAGTCATTTAAATTCAATCAAAAAATATCCCCTTCACCCATTTCAAGCAACACAACAGGAGCTTCACAAAATTCTGATGTTCTTTTGTGTCGTATGTTTTTCCTTCAAAACCACAGCTTTGAACTCATTCAATAACATTTATCTGTAAGTTGAGGATTTAAGTTACAGGATTTAGGGCTACATAGTGTCGCGCTAAAAAAACATTCTTAAATGATGAAACAATGATTATTTTTGATTAACATAAATGAATAGAAAAAAAAATGTTTTGTATATTACTGTAAATCAACATCCTATAAACCAGTAATTTCTTTCAAATTTTGATTAGAAAAACGAAAGAACTCCATAAAGGCGTTGCTATTGTCATGCAATTCTAATTAATAATCAACAGCAGAGGGCGCCAGAAAGTCAACTTTGTATATAAGACCTGAGCAAATCCTTCAGGAGCATCACAATCCGCGTTTCCAGAATCTAGAGTCCGTCGTCTGAAGTCGGGAGTCGATCCAAGTGGCCGAGGCAGAAACCTGTGGAGAAGAAACACACTTTAGGGGAGACACGACAGCTCATATACAGTGCCTCTCGAAAGTATTCATATACCTTGAACATTTGCACATTTTGTCATGTTTACAGCACTAAATACAAAGATTTTTATTTTGATTTTTTTACTGAACGTTCACACACAAGTAACCAACAACTGTGAAGTGAAAGCAAAATGATTCATGATTCTGTTATTTTTCAAAAAATAGGAAAGTGAAAAGTGGGGCTTGCATAAGTATCATACAGCATTTTCTGAGTGCATTAAATTGCCTTTATAACATTCCTAATGACTCCAGAATGTTCACTCCTTGGCCTAACGGTTAAATAGAGGCCACCTGTGTGTAATCTACTCTCAGTATAATTTCAGCTGTTCTTTTAGGCCCTCAGAGCTGTGGTCGGAGTGTGTTGGTCACTAAACAACATCATGAAGGTCCAGGAGCACCAGAGAGGTCAGGGATAAAGCTGTGGAGAAGTTTAAAGCAGCCTTAAGTTATACAAAGATTTCCCAAGATTTAAACATCTCCTGGAGCAACTGTTCAATCCATTGTTCGGAAATGGAAAGAGTAAAGCACCACTGCAGACTTACCAAGACACGGCTGTTCACGTAAACTAACAAACTGAACAAGGAGACACTGGTAAGAAATACAACCAAGTGCCCCAAGATAACTCTGGAGCAGCTGTGAAGTCCTGCCGCTGAGCTGGGGGAATCTGTACATGGGACAACTATAAGTCGTATCTACACAAATCTGGCCTTCATGGACGAGTGGAAGAAGAAAGCCATTATTGAAAGGAGGCCATAAGAAATCCCGTTTGAAGTTTGCTAGAAGTCATATGGAGAACACAGCTCCATGTGGAAGAAGGAGCTTTGGTCAGATGAGACAAAAATGTAACTTTTTTGGCCCAGATGCAAAACGTTATGTATGGAGCAAACCTGACACTGCTCATCGTCCTGAGTGCACCATCCCCAGTGTCAAATATACGGGGGGAGCATCATGCTGTGGGGCATCATGCTGTGGGGCTGCTTTTCCTCAGCGGGGACTGGGGAGACTGTAAGAATAGTTGTGAAGATGGATGGAGCCAAATACAGAGACATTTTGGAGGAAAACCTGCTGGAGTCACAAGAGAACTGAGGCTGGGGCGGAGATTCACCTTCAGCAGGACAATGACCCGAAACACAAAGCTAAATCTACAATGGAATGGTTCAATAAAAACATATTAATGTGTTAGAATGGCCCAGTCAAAGTCCTGACCTAAATCCTATTGAAAATCTGTGGAATAATGTGAAAACTGCTGTTGACAAACGCTCTCCTTCTAATGTGACAGAGCTGGAGTTGTTTTGTAAAGAGGAATGGGCTAAAATGTCAGTCTCTACATGTGCAAATCTTGTAGAGTCAGACCCCAAAAGACTTGTGCTGTTATTAGAGCAAAGGGGGGTTCCACAAAGTATTCATGCTGTATGAATACTTATGCAAGCCCCACTTTTCACTTTTCAATTTTATAAAAAAAATAACAGAATCATGTATCATTTTGCTTTCACTTCACAGTTGTCTGTTACTTGTGTGTGAACGTTCAGTAAAAAAATCCAAATAAAATCTTTATATTTAGTGCTGTAAACATGACAAAATGTGCAAAAGTTCAAGGTGTATGAATACTTTCGAGAGGCACTGTAAACTTTCACCTGGAAACAATCAAAACGATCCCTAAATCACCTGCAGCGTCTCGTCTTAAACACTCACTGCAACTCAGACGTCTACAAGTGAAGGACGGCTTTCTGAGGCTTTATGACACAGTCGCTCAAACAACATCCGTCTGGGAGAAGATCTGAAGCTTAAACTGTGCTTTCTTGTCTCCGTAGGGAATTATATATGGACCGTTCTGAAGCTGAGATTGTGAAATGAGCCGCTGTACTCACTCTGTCCAGAGCCACGATCACACTCCAACATGTGGAGGGCAGGTCTGTGGAAAAACACACAGAATCACTCACATACAGAAAGTACATGTACATGAGGGGATAATATCTGCAGGAGGAGGGGTTACCGGGACACAGCCGTCGGCCACGATGCACAGACTGACTTGGCAGTGCAGGTAGATGTCGGGCGTAGCGGCGTCGGCGTACTCGAACACGTTAAATTTGAAATATGAAACCAGAGCTTCTCCATTGGACGGGACAGTAACAGACTGATCAGAGGGGGCGGGGCACCTGAACGAGACATTGGTTTTATTACAAATGAACTCTACACACACACTCCTTATCAAACACGTGTGTAACATGTAGTGACCAGATCTTTACATTTAAATGAATCAATAGATTTGAACAATACACAGAAATAGAACAGTTCTGACGGCGGCAAATATTTGTTTCACACACGAAGGGACGCCCTTATGGTGAAGTTTCCTGTTTGTTTCTAACGTGCCTTTGTGCCAGGGTTGGCACTCGGCGCCATCTGCTGGAGGGGTGCAGAATTTAATTATTGACCTCCATGAGGTCCGCACTCCCGCCACCTGCAACATCACGACTTTTGGACATGTCTTTGGAACAAAAGTCATTGAGACTTTAAAGCTTCCAAACAAGTCCTCCCTGGTCCTTCTACATCTCTGGGGAGCTGAGTCACAGTGAGGAGGACCTTTGTAGATGTACATCAGAACTGTGGCTGAATAAAAGCACTTTATTCTTTAGCAGGACGCAAAGGAATAAAGGACTTTTATTCTGTCTGTGCCTCGGCCGATCTTCAGTTTCTTTTTCATCAGAGCATGATTTTATTTTCATGTCATCTTTGATTGTCCTGGAAAAGCACCGGTCTGCACATTTGTCACATGTCTCTGACCCAGTGAAGCTCCTGCTTTCTTTTGTATTGTCTGACAAACCAGCGCACAGAGAACAAAATACTCCTTGTGTGTCTCTTACTTGTTGCTGATCAGGTCGTAGCGGTTCGCTCCGGTGGGCGGGGCTTCAGTGGTGGTCCAGCAGTCGTCGATCACCAGAGCCAAAGTTTCTGCCTCGATGTCATGAGCGTCCAGTCGCACAAACACCTCCTGGTTCAGGTCCAGCTCAGTGCTGTTGGTCACGGTGGAAGAAGAGGAGAAGGCAGCGTCGGTGAACAGGCCCATGTCCAGGGTGAAGGTGAAGTTCTCCGTGTGATACGTCAGAGAGACAGAGCTGTGGAGCACAAGAGCGAGGCCAGGTCAGTGCTGATGTCACACTCAGTCATTATTCTTCACAAAATGGTAAAGATCTGGTTTCTGTGGCTCTAAAGCAGCATGAGATCTTCTGCCCAGCTCTCTGTGTTCTACTGCTACAATGGAATGGAATAGAATCATTTGTATCATCTGTGCATATGACAAATAATCAACAAATGAATGAACACTGGGACAGTGGGCGTGACTGGATCAGTGTTTGGTGCCAGTGTTGGACAGAGATGGGACTGACCCGTCATGGATCCTGAAGGAGGCGGTGCTGGGGGTGGAGGGTTGGGTGTAGGCGCAGGAGAAGTCCATGGAGAAATGTTTTTTGAATGTTATGAGGGAGGTGTTCATGTTCTGGACCCGGTTGGCAAAGACGACCTGGTCACCGTGATGCTGTGAATGAGACAGAGAGATTCTGGTTCAGTAAAACCATAAAAGGCCAGTGAACTGTAGATTCTGAGAGTCTCAGAGGGACTTTGCTCTACAGGAAGAGGAGGCAGCACCTGAAGAGTTCCACCACAGGGGTGGGAGGAGTTAAAGCCAAAGGTGAGTGAATGTTCGACAGCATCATAGGAACCAGTGCAGCTGGAGTCGTTCAGGCGGAGCTCGCTGTGGTCAATGCCGGCCTCAACCAGGAAACAGGTGTAGATGGTCAGAGAGGCGGAGTCTCCGCTGCACGTGGCCACGTCCCCTAAAAACATACACATGACGTTAAAAACTGCAGCTTAAAACATGCTTCTGCCGCCATGTGTCTCCTTGGCTCAGCGTGGACTTCATCAACCAAATATAGACCATTGAAAAGTTCCATTTCTCTGATTGGGGAACGTCCAGTTCAGTCGACCCCAGGAGGAAACTGTCCAAAGTGTGGAGGTGCAGTTGTACCGTATTGATTCATTTCTCTGTATTTCTGGACGTCCTGGTCACGGCTGCGGCAGAAACAGGCGGCGTCGCCACTGTCCTTCACGCCACAGAACTCGCGCCAAGAGCAGTGATGATCCACACAAACTGGAGCAGCTGCAAAACACATTCAGAAGTTTAGTAAGATCCCTCACGGTCTCCATCCTGGTCCTTCCCAGGAACAACCTGCTGAGCTTCAGAGATCTGATGACATCTGACAGGTCATTATTAAAATGCCATGAGGTTCGTCAGTGATTTGGTTTCACTCTGAGTTTTATGTTAAACATTTGAATGTAGAGCCACTGATGTGGGATTGTTGCATTAGAAAAACAAAAGGATCTCAGTATCAGGCTCCACCTGCTTCTAAACCCACTGTTTTCATCTGTGATAATGTCCAGCACCAGTAGGGGGAGTGTGTGTTCATGATGGTGCTAAAGTGAATTCCCATGTACCGCAGCCAGACGCCTCTCTGGGGACGCTGAGGCGGCTGGTCCGGGCGTAGGCGTCCAGGAAGTGGCAGGCGAGGCCGTCCACGTCGGGATACTGACACAACAAGTTATCAGCGCAGGCCGTGACGAAGGCAGAGCGGTCCACAGCGCTGGAGAGAGTGGCCAAGAGGTCGGAGCAGCTGAAGAGCAACAAATACTTTAGAAAAACACTTTGACCAAAGCGCTCAGTGTTTGTGTCACTCACCGCGTTTGTACGGCCGAGCAGTTGATGTTTTCACCTGCGGCGTCGACTGTTACTTCGTCACAGCTGCACAAAGGAAAACCACAATCAGAGAAAACAAGACCGAAAACTGACCCTTTTAGTGTGAGGGACAAATCTAAAGAGCAGCCGACACTTTTCACATCTCTATCGTTCAACACATTAACCAGTGAAGGAAATAATTAACTTAAGTAACTAATTAAGAATTAACTTCCCAAACCAGAAATCCACACTCTTGTCCTTGAATGCTTAACTTTATGAATGTATTTTAGACAAGACAAGATCATAAGACATGACTTCATTGAGCTCATGATAAAGAAAGTCTCTAAGCTCAACACATTTAATTGAAATACATTTTTAGGAATCAAAAGGGCTGAAACATTACCCAGGACTGTTTTGGAGCTTGCTGTCTGCAGTGGCATTTGCACACAATCCTTGGTCGTAAGCTGGAGACCCTGTTGGAACTGTGGAGTCGAGCACATCATAGATTAGTACAGCAGACTTTCAAATATCTAACCATGTACTAATCAGGACATGTAAAGTTGAGTATTATAAACACCGCTCCAGCAGTGGCCAGTTTTATTTCATTACTTTAGGCGATCCAATCATAGTTTCTGTCCCAGCCTGGATTTGTTGCCGCTAGCATTAGCATGCTGCCGCTAGCATTAGCATGCTACTGCTAGTGGCGGCTTTTTGTGCACCAAACAAAAATACATTTGCGGAGGTTAAACTGAGTTGTGATTTTAAAATGATGAGAGCCAAAACAGATATCGGTTCAGTGTTGGATATTTGGAAATGTTGCCCAGATACAGACGGCAACACGTCATACAAGGGGGCGTGGCCTAGCCGAGGGGGAAGTAACCCTCTCTTGGGAATTAATATGCTTTTTAGCTTTTTCTATGTAGCATGGTTAGCATTGTCAGTTTCTCAAAGTATTGATTGGCTGTTGAACCACTTTGCTCATCTCCGTCTCTGGATCTTTATGTAGTAGAAAAATATATAAACAGTTCAGCATTTGTTGGCGGAGAAAGTTCAGCTTCTTTTCTGCTTTGTTTTCCCCCTCTGGCTGCTTCGAACATGACCAGAATATGCAAAGATGCCGTCTGTATCTATATCGTCATTTTCCCAGTATCAGCTCCGATAATCGATGCCGGTATCAGATCGTTGCGTCCCTAGTTTAAACCACATGTTTCAATCTGTTTTTGTGATTGTGATTGTGTCATTGGGGAAGTGTCGGGCGAGCGTCCGTGTGGAGCACCTTCTTGAGTGACGTGCAGGAGGGTGCCGTCGTAGAAAAGGGTGATCCTGGCGTGGTTGGAGTCGGTGTAAGTCAGGGTGACGCCGCTGTCGTCTTTGCTGATGTCGGCGCCCAAGTGTCTGGTCGCTGTGGAGTTGAGGTTGGAGGTGACGTCATCACTACCCACCTGGAACAGCAGACGGGGTCAAAGTGCACATGACAGGGGACAAGTTTTTGTAATTCTTCTTGATTTGGCGTTGAGTGATGAGTTAAACCATTTAAGGAACTTTCTCTGTCACTTGTGTTTGACCTTTTTCTGACCTGGTCGCACTGAGGTTCAGAAAGTCTGTTCCAGGAGAGTCCTGACCCAGATGTGCTGTACTTACTTGTACTCTGCCTCCCGTTGTTAAGCCAATGTTTCCCAGTGATGTTGATATTAAGACTGCCTGTAGGAAGGGCATATCGGTGAGGCGGCGGTCGAGGAACGGCCCGATCACGGAGAGGCCATTGTTGGAGTCCAGGATGTTGTAGAGGCAGAAGTCTGGAACAGCTCCTGTTGCTCCGTTAAAGTCCACGACGCTCGGCCCCACGATGGAGCAGAAACTCCGCTCGCCGCATCTGATGGAGGTGAAGCAGAAACTGCTCATTACACTTTCAAAAGCACATTAAACATGTACACTAGCATAAACAGTTAAAGGTCTTTTAGCAGAGAATAAAACAGAATAAAACAGAGCTCACGCTCCGTCAAAGCAGCAACATGTCCTCAGAGCCATGATTTAGAGGGATTTTATTTGATTCAAAAGGTATAAAATGTTCTGCAGTGTGGCTTTAAAAACACTTGAGTTAAACATCAATCTCTGATTCATTTGGAATAAAACGGATCCGCAGACCTGAACTCGCCTCCTGTTCCATCGTTTTATGGAGACCACAGATTTCTGGATCAAATGTTCGAACCGGAACTCAATTTTGAAAGAGCCTGATCTTTTTTTCACTAAAGTCAAAGCTAAATGTGCTCAAAATGATATGTCTGGCAGTTCCAGCCTCTTTATATTAGTTGTTTTATTCACAAACACGTTTTTCAAAGTGTAAATATATGTTATTAAACATTTAGATTAAAAGAGCCAGTCTTTTGAACAGCTGAAGGATGAATGAACGGATCTTGAAGTCTCTGCAACACTGGGGCAGATGGTCGAGCGGGTCGACTCCTGATCGTGAGGTCGGGGGTTTGAATCCCACCTCCTGAGGATACACACTGTTGTTGTGTCCTCGGGCAAGACACTTCACCCTCCTGGCTTCCAGTGTCGGCGCACGTTGGTGTATGAATGAGAGTGAATGTGGGATCCTTGCTGTAAAGCGCTGTGAGTGCCTAATGTAGGTGGAAAAGCCATTTTTGTAGAGTCCATTTACCGTAAAGAGCCGTAAATCCCATCACTAATCAACACTGGCCATACTGCCACGTGATTGGCTCAAACCACTCGCGGGTCCGGTTTCAAACAGAACGGCAGAAGCTCAACATGGATTCTGCTGCAGGTGAGTTGTTTCTTTGACGATATTGTTAAAAAATGATGCACAAAGTTCCTTGAAGTGAAAGATGTTCCTGAATTCAGCAGGAAGTGATGATCGGTGAAGTCTGGCTCACAGAAACTGAACTGAAATAATGCGATCATATTTACTGGTTGTTTCCGACACAGACTTGTGAAGAACTGCAGGTGGACTCTGGAGAGCCCATGACACCGGTGGATTGGCAGGTTCTTGCGGTGCACGCTGCTGGGTCTGTCCCTGAGTCACCTGATACGTAGGTGGTTCCAGCTAAAAGAGAATCAACACACGATTCATTTATTAATGTAGAAACTGCTGATTTAAACACGAGCCGGGGCTGAAGGACTGTCTTTGCAGAAGTCAGATGGAGACAGATTCTTTCATTCAAACTCACTTGTGTCGTCAAGGCACCCGGTGACGTCCACACTGTCGTCGAACTGCCCGGGATTCGATGGCGTCAATCGTAATTTGCTGACAGCGTATCCATTATGAACAATATTAAAGATCTGCAACACGATAATGAGAGTCAGAGCAGGAACAAATGTCCATCACATGAACACCATCATTACTTCGATGCACTTCAACATAACTCCCACTTTGGAAATAAACAGACGGTGAGCGAACCAAATAGGTCGACTTTGTGTGTTGGGGAATGTGGTCCACGGGTGGTCATCAAGCCTGGAGGGGACCTAAGAGTACCTTGAATAATAATCTGCAGTCGAAAGAAAGTATCCATGTTTAAATAAAGGACTTTTATCTAAACTGCAAACAGAAAGGCCCCGTCCAGGTGGGAATCGAACCTGCGACCTTCTTACTGTGAGGCATGAGCACTAACCGCTGTGCCACCGTATCACCAGGCACAACATCAGGCCCTCAGAGTTACTCACATCGGTTATCTCGACCATCCCGGAGTAATGCACTGCTGCCTGATGTCCATAACTGAGGAAGTAGACGTCCTGTGGGGAAAAGAGGTCAGAACGTTTTCAGATTTCATCTTCACAGCCAAACTTGAGCCTCACACACCCGTCTCACCCCTCTCCCCTTCATTAAGGACATGTACACCCCCGTCTCACCCCTCTCCCCTTCATTAAGGACATGTACACCCCCGTCTCACCCCTCTCCCCTTCATTAAGGACATGTACACCCCCGTCTCACCCATTCCCCTTAATTAAGGACATGTACACCCCCGTCTCACCCCTCTCCCCTTCATTAAGGACATGTACACCCCCGTCTCACCCCTCTCCCCTTCATTAAGGACATGTACACCCCCGTCTCACCCCTCTCCCCTTCATTAAGGACATGTACACCCCCGTCTCACCCATTCCCCTTCATTAAGGACATGTACACCCCCGTCTCACCCCTCTCCCCTTCATTAAGGACATGTACACCCCCGTCTCACCCCTCTCCCCTTCATTAAGGACATGTACACCCCCGTCTCACCCCTCTCCCCTCCATTAAGGACATGTACACCCCCGTCTCACCCCTCTCCCCTCCATTAAGGACATGTACACCCCCGTCTCACCCCTCTCCCCTTCATTAAGGACATGTACACCCCCGTCTCACCCCTCTCCCCTCCATTAAGGACATGTACACCCCCGTCTCACCCCTCTCCCCTCCATTAAGGACATGTACACCCCCGTCTCACTCCTCTCCCCTTCATTAAGGACATGTACACCCCCGTCTCACCCCTCTCCCCTTCATTAAGGACATGTACACCCCCGTCTCGCCCCTCTCCCCTTCATTAAGGACATGTACTCCTCCGTCTCACCCCTCTCCCCTTCATTAAGGACATATACTCCTCCGTCTCACCCCTCTCCCCTTCATTAAGGACATATACACCCCGTCTCACCCCTCTCCCCTTCATTAAGGACATGTACACCCCCGTCTCACCCCTCTCCCCTTCATTAAGGACATATACACCCCCGTCTCACCCCTCTCCCCTCCATTAAGGACATGTACACCCCCGTCTCACCCCTCTCCCCTTCATTAAGGACATATACACCCCCGTCTCACCCCTCTCCCCTTCATTAAGGACATGTACTCCCCCGTCTCACCCCTCTCCCCTTCATTAAGGACATATACACCCCCGTCTCACCCCTCTCCCCTTCATTAAGGACATGTACTCCCCCGTCTCACCCCTCTCCCCTTCATTAAGGACATGTACACCCCCGTCTCACCCCTCTCCCCTCCATTAAGGACATATACACCCTGTCTCACCCCTCTCCCCTTCATGAAGGACATGTACACCCCCGTCTCACCCCTCTCCCCTCCATTAAGGACATATACACCCCCGTCTCACCCCTCTCCCCTTCATGAAGGACATGTACACCCCCGTCTCACCCCTCTCCCCTTCATTAAGGACATGTACACCCCCGTCTCACCCCTCTCCCCTCCATTAAGGACATGTACTCCCCCGTCTCACCAGAGACCCTACACACCCATCACACAGTCTCTTCAAGGTGACTGTGGAATCCATGGGCCAGGTCCAGTCGACAGTTTATACACATTATGTTAAAAACAAAGGACAAAGACTGAGTCCCCACCATTGACCCCGTGTTTACAATGAAGGTGATTTTGAGGCCACACAAGGCCGGGGTCGCGAGGCCTGAGATCTTTCCCTCCACTGTTGCTGCGACCCCAGCGATGGCTGCGGCGTCCAGGATCTCAAAATCAAAGAATGAACTCATTGGCTCGGGCAACTGCATGTATGTGTTCAAATCGAAGTCGACTCTGAACACGCTCAAGGTTTGCACCTGTTGGAATGAGAAAAACACACGGGTTAGAAACGTCTCCACACATGACGCGCCGTCATGTGTGAGGACCGTGTTACACATGAATTACTAAATCATTCAGGCGGATCAGGATTGTAGATAACTTTTTCACTTTTTATAAAGTAACATGACTAAACGGCCACCAGAGGGCCCCTACTGGCATCCCTGCTCGGGGCCCCTGGTGCCCTTGCTACGGCACTGACATCAAGGCTCCATAGACAGAAGCTTCGTTGCAATATAATAATAATAATAATAATCTATACTGTATTAATCTCTGTAGAGAAATGAGTTCTCTGCATTTGACCCATCCTCAGTGTCGCATGGGGCGACCTGTAGGAGCAGTGAGCTGCCAGTGTGGGCCGGCGCTCGGGGACCCGTCTCCATGATGTGGAGCCAGGCTGGTGGTCAGAAACACCTGAGGATTAACTTATTGCACATGTTTTTTAGAACCTACCACTAACCTACGCAGACACAGGGAGAACATGCAAACTCCACACAGAAAGGCCCCGTCCAGGTGGGACCTTCGAGCTGTGAGGCACGAGCGCTAACCGCTGCGCCACCATCCCTCTAGACAATGACAATGTCCACAAAGATTTGACCATGAAACAAAAGTGACGCCGATCGCCCTCTGCCCGAGGATCCACACCTGAGTTTAGTCTCTGAAAGATCGCACACTCTGAAGATCTCCATCCATCCTGAAATATCGGTGGGTCATGTCCCCATGGTCCCCACGCAGACCTACGGCCATGGGAGCTGCATTTCAGGCCACGCCCCAAACGAGTTCGACCCCGCCTCAGTGCGACAGTGAGTGATGGCAATAAGAATTATATCACTAAAGCAGATTTCTATCACCGACGAACCCTGTCTTTGTAGAGCTAAGCCGACTGAAAATCCATGATCTTGATCTAGACACATTAGTAATAGTGTACAAAGCATATAATAATCTTCTCCCTCCTCCAGGAGCTTTTTGAACACAGGAAAAGTCAGTATAACCTCCGAGGAACTGCTATTTTCAAAAAAGCAAAAGCTAAAAAGAATAAAAAGCGTGGCTGTATTTCTGTAAGAGGTGTTAATCTGTGGAACGACCTGGAAGATCAGTTAAAACTGTCCCAAACAGTCAAAGCTTTCAAAAAGTTGTTTAAAGCTGCTAAATTCAAGAATATATAAGCTTAGGAGGAATAAAGTAAGAAAATGAAATAAAAAACTAATAATGATGACATGATTTAGTTGATTTAAATTAACATAAAACAAATGTATGTGACATATTTGTTGCAATATTGAAATGAATGTTACTAACTCCAGATACATGCTTATTTCTCTTCTGTTTGACACTTGATATTGTTCATTATTAATGTTTTTTCTCTGGTGGAAGTCAGTAAACTGGGTTAGGCGTTATAAGTTTTCACTTCAGCCTAAACCCTTTCGGTCGTGTTGTACACAAAGAATTGGAAATGTTTGCATAACGTTTAAAGAAATGAACTGACCGAACTACTACTACTACTACTACTACTACTACTACTACTACTACTACTAATGAATGAATTGTGCTCTACAAATAAACTGGCCTCATCTTCAAATCTCTGAAGTTAAAAAACTCTGATTTAAGTAAAAGTTTCCACTTTCAGACACACTGATCGTTCTGGAATTCCCTTAATGTGGAATAAAAAACATGGAATCCATAAATAGAGTGAATTCTACTGACTTATACTCACCCTGATGTTGGAAAACTGCTTTCCGATGAAAGTGATGGGGCAAGCGCTGATATCGATGGTCCAAGGAGCATCTACCCTCACACGAACCGCATCTGAAACAGACACAACTGTTTCTGACATTCTCAGACGTCGCCACCAGAGGGCGCTGGAAAAGCATCATAAAAATGACCAAAGGGAGAAGAAAGGCTGACGATATTGCACCGCCTGAAATGTTTTTGCCACGGTTCAATAGTGAAGAAAATGTGGTAAAGCCGTGGTTTGTTTGCAGATTGGTTTAAAGCAGTACTAAGTAACTCTTCCCCCTAGAGGCCATAAGTGCAACTGCAGGTGTAGTAGCAAGTTACGATTTTTTTACTTATTAATTGTCTTGGAGAGTAAATACTACACTGACAGGAAAGGCGAAGGGAGAGAGGGTTACTGTGCATCCAATTATACAATGGAAATATTTTTTTTCACTCAAACCTGGCTGTAAATACTGTTTAAAGTGACGTTAGCCCGCAGTTAGCTTTGCCCGTTAGCATGTTAGCTTCTTCTTCGTGATTCCATTAGTGTGTATTGCTTGCTCCGCACCGGTGGCAGTCAAGTTGCAAACATGGTTTTCTGGCCAGAGACACCAGGGGGCGATGAAAGACCCTCCAATCATCCCATTAACACTTGTATTACCCCCACAGGGACTACGGGCAGGATTTATTAAGGTAAACACATTACTTAGTACTGCTTTAAAGCAGTGATGGGATTCACGGCTCTTTACTGGGAGCCGAGTCTTTTCAAAGAGCCGTTCAAAAGACTGGCTCTTTTTAATATAACTTTTAATAAGACCAGCCAGAAAACTCCTCTAAAATGACAAAGGGACTGATATTTCTGCTTTGGAAACGTGTTTGTGAATCAAATGTTGAGTTGTGGACGATATTAAAGAGGCCGATGAGGAGAATCATCGAGCTTTGACTGGAGCGCCTTCAGCTTCCACTGCCTGCTCTGTTGTTGGGCTGATTCTTGTGTTGGTTCTGGCTCAAACTGACTGAACAAAGACCTGTCACTCGTTCAAAGCACTTTGGAGCCATTAGTTGTGCTGCTGCTGTAGTGCCCTAGTGGTTAGTTCATGTGCTGCGTGTCAGTGTCGGGTCCAGACTCTCAGGAGAACAGAACTCGCTCTGGAGGAGAAACCGCCAAACGAGCCGGTTATTTGAAGCTTCAACTTCAGAACAAAGGCCGGCTCTTTCCCGCCGTCCTCCCGTATTATAACAAAGTAATAATAATACAAATAATAAAAGATTCCTCTGCCTCTACGAGCTGAAACGACCGTGTTTGACCCGTCTGGGGCTCAGGCTGTGGTGACGAGAGCCCGAATATTCCCCTCAGGTTCCAATCCCAAACTTCTTTACATTGTTACAGACGTCATTTTTAAAAGCATCACAGGATCAGGAAGATCGGCCATTTTGAAGCTCACACTTCTCTTTAAAGAAGAGGCACTCACCGGACACGAGGCCCAGAGCCGAGAGGCAGAGCAGGAGGCGCAGCATGACGAGCGGCAACGGCTAAAACCAAAGAAGAAGAATCATCAGAACGCCACTATTTACACATTTACTGTCACTACTACAGTATCTGAGTAATCAAGAAGTACAGACGAAGATTCATCATGTTTTACACAGTTTTCATTCATATTAGAGCTGAGTGTTAGTGGTGGAATAAAAGATTGGAGGCTCACCTTTCAGGCGGAGGTTGATGCTTTGAAGTTGGCTTTAAGGCGTTCAGGTTTTTGGGGTGTCAGGCTGAGGTTCAGGCAGAGGTTCAGGTTCAGGCTGAGGTTCAGGTTCAGGCTGAGGCTCCTCTGACTCGATGCTGCTGCGCTGCCTCTTTTTATGGCATCTCTCGGCACCTGGGCAGGCGGGGGCGGGGCTAACGCACCTGCTGGCTCTGATTGGGCGAGGCCTGATTCCTGCTCTGTCACGGTGACAGTAATTAGTTTAATTGATGTAATTGTCGAGGAACAAACTGTCAGTTCAGCTCGAGGGCGCTGGACCAGAGCCATGAGGAAACTGACTCTTGACTCGTTTCTAACATTATCCTAGAAAGACTTTATTAGTTTCTCCTTTGAGTTTAGTCCAGCAAACTCTTCATCCTCACTTTAGTTTTTGATCTGATTAATCGACTCACAGGACAAACATTATTCAACGTTTGACCTTTGGTTTTGAAAAAGAGTTTTCTTAAACGAGATAAATGACTTAAAATTGCTTGAATTTTAGTTGAACTAGTTTAGTTTAGTAAATCCCACCTGGAGTCAGAAAAATTAAGTTCATTTTCACTTGAAATGTTACAAATGAATCTGAGTTAAGACACAATGTACTTGTTCCATTGTCGATAAAGTTTTTTTCTCAGACCAAATTTAAGATTTAATCTCCAGATTTAATCATTCAAGGAGATTTATGTTTTAGTTGATTATTCTTTTTCCAGTGAACCATCTTATGCTCGATTAATGACTTACTGTTGCTCGAATGAAGCTACTTTTTGCTGAAGTTAAGTCGGTTTAGTCTTGTTTAAGAGAAAATAAACAAGTGTCACTGAAGATAAAATAAATACATTTAATGAATTAGGATAAAAACGTGTTTGTTAAATTGGGGGAAATGTGTTTAAACGACATTAAACCAAAGATTCCATTTCTGAAGTGAATTCACGTCATGTTTCTTCCTTCAGGCGATTATTTCTCCCCAGTGTGGCTTTACTTCCTGCTCCTGCGCTAAGCCCCGCCCTCCCTCCGCCGCCGCAGGTGAGCGTGTTCACACCTGTCCCGGACGTCTCCCAATCACCGCAGCCTTTTCTCATTTTTACTGAAAAAACCTGCTTGAATCTGGAGTGAAGGTCCGTCCGAACCCGTGAGTATGACCCGGAAACGTGCCTTTGTTTCAGTCAGTGTGTTCAAGAACGTGTTCCTTATTTATCCTTTAAAATATTCAAATATACGAGCCACTTTTGATTTACGATTCCTGCCACGAGAGACGCCACGTTAACCACGTCCACAACATGTACAATGGAATGTTTCAGCCACAAGGTGTTTTTTCTCTTTCCTCGGCAGGAGGAGGTGATGGGGCTCAAGGGTCCCGAAAATAACTAAAATGTCATAAATATAAACCACCCCTCCTCACTAAGGGATTTGGTCCTGCTGTCTCACTTGCTGAGCTCTCCCCCTCCTCTCCTCACGGCGCTGAACTCTCCCCCTCCTCTCCTCACGGCGCTGAACTCTCCCCCTCCCCTCCTCTCCCGTGTGTGACTGAAACACGTTAATAATCACGTCTTTATTTACATTTACAAAACAAACAGAATGTTCTTGGTTCAGAACAAACCGAGTCAATTATCGTCAGCTCAAACTAAAGGGAGGCGTCTTTCTGTCAGGAAGTACAGTAAAGTACATTAAAGTACATTAAAGTACATTAAAGTAAAGTACACTAAAGTAAAGTACACTAAAGTACGATCAGTACAGGACACTAAGCACAGCAGTAATTACACTTACACAACAACACCCACACAAATCAGGTCAGACTCGTTTGTCCGAGTTGCTTCAGATAGTTTTAAATATTTGTGGCTTTTACAAAGTACTTCCAAAGTACTCCCAAAGTACTTCCAAAGTACTTACAAAAGTAAAAACCGTTGAAACTTAGAACATAACTTATCTGAGGACAGTGTTTAGCTCACAGTGGCTGAATGAGCACTTTGGTCCTGTTTGTGCATAAATGTAGACTTTTGAAAATGCAGCGTTGGAGGATTATTATTATTATTATTATTATTATTATTATTATTATTATTATTATTACTATTATTATTATTATTATTACTATTATTATTATTATTATTATTATTATTATTATTATTATTATTATTATTATTACTATTATTATTACTATTATTATTACTATTATTATTATTATTATTATTATTATTATTATTACTATTATTATTATTATTATTATTATTATTATTATTATTATTGATGGCCAGAATCTTCCCCCAGAGCCCGGACACTGGTGGTGGTAGGACGAGCCCCGGGGCAGCCAGGTAACCTCTGCCAGGTGACAGAGGGCCAGGTGGAGGAGGGGCCAGGTGGAGGAGGGGCCAGGTGGCAGAGGGGCGGTGGAGGAGGGGCCAGGTGGCAGAGGGGCGGTGGAGGAGGGGCCAGGTGGCGGAGGGGCGGTGGAGGAGGGGCCAGGTGGAGGAGGGGCCAGGTGGCGGAGGGGCCAGGTAGCGGAGGGGCGGTGGAGGAGGGGCGGTGGAGGAGGGGCCATGTGGAGGAGGGGCGGTGGCAGAGGGGCCAGGTGGAGGGGGGGCCAGGTGGCAGAGGGGCCAGGTGGAGGGGGGGCCAGGTGGCAGAGGGGCCAGGTGGAGGGGGGGCCAGGTGGAGGAGGGGCCAGGTGGAGGGGGGGCCAGGTGGCAGAGGGGCGGTGGAGGAGGGGCCAGGTGGAGGAGGGGCGGTGGAGGAGGGGCCAGGTGGCGGAGGGGCAGTGGAGGAGGGGCCAGGTGGCAGAGGGGCGGTGGAGGAGGGGCCAGGTGGCAGAGGGGCGGTGGAGGAGGGGCCAGGTGGAGGAGGGGCCAGGTGGCAGAGGGGCGGTGGAGGAGGGGCCAGGTGGAGGAGGGGCCAGGTGGAGGAGGGGCGGTGGAGGAGGGGCCAGGTGGAGGAGGGGCGGTGGAGGAGGGGCCAGGTGGTGGAGGGGCGGTGGAGGAGGGGCCAGGTGGAGGAGGGGCCAGGTGGAGGAGGGGTGGTGGAGGAGGGGCCAGGTGGAGGAGGGGCCACGTGGAGGCAGTGGCGGGTCGCAGCACGGCCGGGAGCTGGTCGAGTGATTGGCCGGCTGAAGCAGGCCTGAGCTGGGGCTGTGATTGGACGATTAGCGAAGGCCGCCGTTGACGAGGCGCTGAATGAAGCTGCAGCATCTCAAGGTCAAGGAAATAGCAGAGTTTTAACCAAAAGAAGTCTCAGTGATGAACAATAAAAGAACAAATGAGCTGATTTCAGGTCAGGTCGGGGGCGGAGGTCGAGCAGCTCGCTGTGACCCGAGTTCCGCAGTTGTTTTCCCCAGTTGAGCGAGCTGCGGGAAACGTTTTACCCAGTTCCAGAGGACCACATGAACGCAGCATCAGACCTTCCTTTGTGCTGAGGAAAAACCCCAAATGTCATTTATTTTAGGCCTTGATCACTGAATGATTCCACTTCCTTCCTCAGAAGAAAGAGTCCACTGCACTTTATCCAGGACCAGGTCACTTCCTTCTCTCCAGACACTTCTTCCAGCTGTTCTGAGGATCCCAAAGCGTTCCACAGCGGGTCCTTGCTCTTCCCCAGGAGGCGCTTCAAGCAGATGCTGAGCCCTGTGAGCTGCAGCCCCTCGACGTGATGGAGCAGTGTCTCTACTTTGAGCTCCTCCCGGCCACGTGAAGGAAACTCAGTTGTATCGGCCGTTTGACCCAGATCTCAGACCAAACCAGGCCTAAAACCAGCCTAGCTTTCAAGGTTCATAGGATTAGAGATGTTGAATCTTTACCTTGACATGTTTCAGCGCCATCCGACGACACCCGGGACCCCCGTCAGGACCTCAGACTGGCCACGCCTCGGATAGAAGAACAGATAAGTGACACTTCACCGCACACTGATGATACTTCTGATTACGGCCTGCAGGTGGCGCTGAAGCATGAGCCTCGCGGCCCCTCATCCATCCAAAGAGCCCAAACATACGATGAATGCTCTGTGGTCCAAACGATGTTTCACAGCTTTAAAACAAACACGGACGGTACAGAACAAACCTCTGAGAGAGATTTGTTTAGTCCGTCTCAGTCTATACTTTAGATTTAAATAATGTTTTTTCCATGGGGATTTGCCTTTGGTAAATGGACCGTAGAGGTAAATGTCGTGTGACGCTGCAGGCGGCGCGGCCAGAGCACAGGGTCAGTCACACGGGACGGACACAGCACCATGGCAGGTCAGTCACTTTTACTGTGGGAAAGGTTTATACGGGAGCAGGAAGTCAGATGTAATGCCCAAATGCTATCTTTTATATATATAATCTGCACACACATGTCAAACATTCAATCAACAAAATGATGGGAAGGTAAATTAAATAAGTAAACTGGACTCAAGGGGAAACTTCTGAGTTAGAAAGTGTGAACAGTACACTGCAAAAAGTAAATATCAAGCACTGGCTTAAATGACTTGAGTTGAGGAAATGTATCTTGTTTTGAGCGGGTTTCACTCATTTAGACACTTTTCCTGATCGGACCAAGTTTACTTTGCTTGTTTGTGGACATTTCAGACCAGTTCTAGGGTAAATCTCGCTTGAAATAAGAAAGTAAAATTGCCAATGAGATCAGACCAATTTTCTTTCCCCATTGGCAAAGAAAATGACCTGAAATAAGGACGAAATGTATCGAAACGAGTCAGAAACATCTCAGAACAAGGGAAATAATCTGGGACAAATGCCCAACAACAATTTAACTAGTCAAAACAACTAAAATTTGGATTATTATGCTCAATTTGAGATGTTTGTACTTGTCTAGTTAATTACTTTTTGCAGTGTAGAAGTATATTACAGCATAACTGCAAAATGTCATTACTCTTTAGGAAGTTAAGAGATTTAATGTCTGTTCATTCAAAAGGAATGCACCTGGAATCAAAAACACCTCATCTTCATAATAACATGTTTAACCTCTTAACTCCCGCCTGAACTGAGAGCATTTTCTCCAGTTCAGCTTTACCCAAATCCTGTAGGCCAGTGTAACGCCTCAAGCTAGGATCTTTTTCCTCCTGTCATCAGATATTTTTCCATCCTTTTTTTTGGGGTATTCAACTCATTTTTTTCAACTCACTTTGTCATTTTTTTCAATCATTTTTTTGGTCATTTTTTGTAATTTTTTTGGTCTTTTTTTGGGTCAAATTTTAGTATTTTTTGTCACATTTTTGTCATTTTTTCGCCACTTTTTTGTCAAAGTTTTCGTCACTTTTCACCCCTTTTTTCCAGAAGCTTTTGGATTGGGGTAAAGCCAAACTGGAGAAAATGTGCTCGGTTCAGGTGGGAGTTAAGGGGTTAATTATTCACTTTTTAATGTTTCTCCATTTGGGAGATTGTAATTCCAAAGGCCATTTTCACAAAATATATTTTCCTCTCATTGGTGGGACGTCTCCATTGAGGTTCTACAGACTTCAAACTTCACAGCCTTGAACTGCACAAGATTATAAAGGATTTTCCTAACCTAATTAATTGTGTTCTGAATTTCAAAGAGCAGGAAAAATTCCAATGTTTACAGGTTTTTCCACAAAAAACATTTTATTCACCCTCTCATTGAGTGAGTCAGTGTCGTCCCACTGGACACAAACTGAGGCAGAAAACAGGCTGTGTGTTTTCATCAGGGCTGAGTCCCACAGCTACAGACAAAACCACCTGAACCTCCATTTAAGAGATCATTTCAAACATGTTGGTCTATATTTGTATTTCGCTAATCGATCCTTCACCCCTCCCATTTAAACCTGGCTCGAGTATTCACATTTTGTCACTGAAAATATGTGAACTTCTCGCAGCGTCTCGCCTGAACACCTTGTAGTGACCAGTGGCTGCGTGAGTGGAAACTAAAACCTGAAAAAACTGATCGCAACCTTTTTTGTCGCGTTGTCGTCGCATTTTTATCACATTTGGAAGCGTCTTTTTTATCTCTTTTTTTGTTGTGTTTTTGTAGTTTTCTCGTCAGGTTTTTTAAATTCCTCTCTTGATGTTTTTTTGTCTTGTTTTCGTCTTTTATGTTGTTTTTTCATCACTCTTCAGTCGTGTTTTAGATTTAAGGAAATTACGGATTTGAAAATATCTGAATAGGTCAGTTGCCTGAAGGTTAAATTTAGAATAATGTTGCAAATCAGGCAGTCCTAGACCACCATCCTCTCTAGCCCTTTGTAATAATGTTTTTTGAAGCCGAGGAGGTTTGTTGTTCCATATGTATGACGAAATCAGGCCATTGATAATGGTAAAAAAAGATTTGGGTAGATGTAGAGGGAGGCACTGAAACAAATGTAGGAAACGGGGGACAATGTTCATCTTTTGCTTTGTACCCTTCCAGCCAAAGTAAGTTGGAGTTTGTCCCACTTTGGAAGGTCTTCCTTTACTTTGCTAAAGTCGTGTTTCCTCATCACTCTTCAGTCGTGTTTTTTCATCACTCTTCAGTCGTGTTTTTTCATCACTCTTCAGTCAGGTTCAGGTCGGGGTTGTTAGTGGATAACATTAAATCCCCATTTATCACACTGGGTCAGGCTGTACAGTCGTACTATCTCTGTCAGAGCCTTGACTGTGGGGCTCAGGCGCCCACTCTCAGCCACTGAATGCTTGCGTATCAGTCTGACGCTCTGAGAGGGTATTTATCCCTCTTCTGTGGAAGCATAGACAGACTTGAATGGTAGGACCAGCGCAATGTCTCGAGTTCATGTCTCCGGGTCCCGCACCGATGGTAAATAAACTTCTCCTGCATAAGACATCCAGACTGCTGCCTGTTTTTCATCTATCCTCTCGAACGCCATTGTTATTTCTCTAACAGGGGTAAGAGATGAATTCCCTACATTAGAAACTAAACATAACGGAATGTTCTTTGCTTTTCCTCCAGACTCAAACACCTCGTCTTTCTTCAACTCCTCCGACCGAGTGGGAAGACTCTGCCTGGACACGCCCACCAACATCTCCCTGAGCCTGAGCTTCAGCGCCTTCGCCGCCCTGTTCCTCTTCCCGCTGTCCGTCCTGCTGCTGCTCGTCGGCCGCGGGCGCCGCTCGTTCTCGCACTCGGACGTCTTCACGCTGCACCTGGCCGTCCTGGAGGTCCTCGCCCTCCTGGCCGTGTCCGTGCTGAGCTGCGGGATCTACGCCGACCGCCGGGAGCTCCTGGAGGCCGGACTGATCCTCGTCTTCGCCTCTTCGTCGGGACAGGCTTTGTTCCAGGTCCTGGCGTGCGTGGATCGTTACCTGGCCGTGGTTCACCCCGTGGCGTATTTGAAGCTGAAGAGCGAGTCCGGGCGGAGGCTTCGGAACGCCGCCGCCGGCTGCGCGTGGGTCGCTTCTTTAACGTGGATTCCGCTCGTGCACAGAAGTTTCCCGGACATCCCCAGGGCCCCGTTCACCGCCCAGACGGCCCTCGTTCTGCTGCCGGTCACCTTCTGCTGCGCGTCCGTGCTCCGCGTGCTGCGTGGGGCGGGGCCCGGCGAGGCTTCCGTGGCGAGAGCGCGCGCCTTCCACACGCTGCAGGCCGTGACCGCCGTGCTGCTGCTGTACCTCCTCGGGATCATGGCCTGCAGCGGTTTAGACGCCGCGGCGACGCTGCGCGTGGACACCTGCACGCTGGTGTTCACCGCCATGTGGTTCACTGTGCCCAGCAAGTGTGTGTTACCGCTGTTCTTCCTGCACAAAACCGGGAAACTGTGTGGCTTCAAATAGCAGCAAGTCCAATGTCGCCCCGCCTTGACCTCTTAACTCCCACCTGAACAGATCCCATTTTCTCCAGTTTGGCTTTACCCAAATCTAAAAGCTTCTTGGGGAAAAAGCACCAAAATAGCCACAAAAAATGAGAAGAAAAAATGTGACAAAAATTCAACAAAAATGTGACAAAAATTCAATAAAAAATCAACAAAAATTCAACAAAAATGTGACAAAAATTCAATAAAAATTCAACAAAAATGTGACAAAAATTCAACAAAAAAACAACAAAAATGTGACAAAAATTCAACAAAAATGTGACAAAAATTCAATAAAAAATCAACAAAAATGTGACAAAAATGTGACAAAAATTCAACAAAAATGTGACAAAAATTCAATATAAAATCAACAAAAATGTGACAAAAATTCAATAAAAATGTGACAAAAATTCAACAAAAATGTGACAAAAATTCAACAAAAATGTGACAAAAATTCAACAAAAAAACAACAAAAATGTGACAAAAATTCAATAAAAATTCAACAAAAATGTGACAAAAATTCAACAAAAAAACAACAAAAATGTGACAAAAATGTGACAAAAATGTGACAAAAATTCAACAAAAATGTGACAAAAATTCAATTAAAAAATGACAAAAATGTGACAAAGGGCGGGGACAGGTTCAAATCAGCTGGTCACGTGACCGCCGGGCTCTCACAGGAGAACATAAACATTACAGACACTCGGGAGCCATTCAGTGATTTAAAAACAACAGTAGGATTTTAAATTGTATCCTGAAGAAAAAAGTTTTGTAGTCTTAGTTTTCAAATGAGGCGTCTTTAGAGAAGCTTTAGATTTGGGTAAAGCTGAACTGGAGAAAATGTGCTTGGTTAAATCCTAGTAAAATGGGGGGTGACCGTGGCGCACTTGGAAGGGGTCGTCTCATGATCAGTTGTGTCCTTGGGCAAGACGCGTCACCCTCCTCACCAGCAGTGCCTGCGGGGCCTGGTCCTTTCCTCTAAAGTGCTTTGGGCCTGATGGAGGTAAAGACTGCCCTCACCTGGCGCTGTGCGGTACTGCGCATTTAGTCGTCTTGAACCTCTTACCACCCGCCTAAACCAAATGCATTCTGTCCTCTTTTGGCTGTGTAACACCTCATTTGAAAGCTAAGACCCACAAAACTGATCTTTTTCCTCGCATTGTTGCTGTGTTGTGTCACCTTTTGTATGTTTTTTTTCTTTCTTTCTTTTTCTTTCATATTTCTCACTTTTTTGTTGATTTTTTGTCATTTTTTTGTTGAATTTTTGTTGAATTTTTGTTGAATATTTGTTGATTTTTTGTCACTTTTTTGTTGAATTTTTGTTGATTTTTTTGTTGATTTTTTGTCACATTTTTGTTGAATTTTTGTCACATTTTGGTGAATTTTTGTTGAATTTTTGTCACTTTTTTGTTGAGTTTTTGTCACTTTTGTTGAATTTTTGTCACATTTTTGTTGAATTTTTGTCACATTTTTGTTGAATTTTTGTCACATTTTTGTTGAATTTTTGTCACATTTTTGTTGAATTTTTGTCACATTTTTGTTGAATTTTTGTCACATTTTTGTTGAATTTTTGTCACATTTTTGTTGAGTTTTTGTCACTTTTTTGTCACGTTTACATCCTTGTTTTCTTCTCATTTGTTGTGGCTGTTTTGATGCTTTTTTCCCAAGAAGCTTTTAGATTTGGGTAAAGCCAAACTGGAGAAAATAGGATCTGTTCAGGTGGGAGTTAAGAGGTTAACACCCGCCTGAACCGAGCACATTTGCTCCAGTTTGGCTTTACCCAAATCTAAAGGGGGCTGAAAGTACGTTATAGTAGATGTTTCCCCTTCACACTTTATTGACTTTGTTCCCTTAAATCTCTTTTTATCTGTCGTAAAAGCCACAAATAAGTCAAACTATTCTGGAGCAACTCGGACAAACGAGTCTGACCTGATCTGTGTGTGTGTTGTTGTGTAAGTGTAATTAGTGCTGTACTTGTACTGTTCTGTACTTGAGTGTACTTTAATGTACTTTAGTGTACTTCTCAGTACTTCCCGACAGAAAGACGCCTCCCTTTAGTTTGAGCTGACGATAATTGCCTCTGATTGTTCTGAACCAAGAACATTCTGTTTGTTTAACCTCTTAACTCCCGCCTGAACCGAGAGCATTTTCTTCAGTTCAGCTTTACCCAAATCCTGTAGGTCAGTGTAACGCCTCATTTGAAAGATAAGATCTACAAAACTCATCTAAATGGAGCTTTTGCCACACGTCATCACATTTTTTCCCATCTTTTTTTTTGCGGGTATTCAATTCAACTTTTTGTCATTTTTATGTCATTTTTTTTGTCACATTTTTTGTCTTTTTTTGTCACATTTTTTTTGTCAATTTTGTCACATTTTTTGTCAATTTTTTGTTATTTTTTTGTCACAATTGTTGTCATTTTTTGCCATATTTTTGTCATTTTTTCATAATTTTTTTTATCAATTTTTTGTCATTTTTTATCACATTTTTGTCATTTTTTCGTCCATTTTTGTCATTTTTTGTCACATTTTTGTCATTTTTTCGTCCATTTTTTTGTCAATTGCTTGTGACATTATTGTGACATTTTTGCCACTTTTTCATCAATTTTTTCTCACTTTTTTGTCACATTTCCATCATTGTTTTCGTCTCAGTTTTGTTAGGTAAAGCCAAACTGGAGAAAATGTGCTCGGTTCAGGTGGGAGTTAAGGGGTTGAACAAAGCCGTGATCATTAACATGTGGTAATAGGTTTATGTGATGTCACTCTTTCACTATTTATTTCCTTTATTTTATCCAGCGAAACATTAAGAACAAATTGTCATCTACAATGTTGGCCTGAAAGTGCTGGGTGTGTATTTAACCTCTTAACCCCCACTTTACCGGAGCGCATTTTCTCCACGTTGGCTTTACAATAATCTACAAGCAAAAATAAGATGAAAATGCAACAAAATGAAATCAAAGAGTGACAAATAAAGGAGCAAAAATGTGATACAAACTCAACAAAAAAAAGTGACGACAACATCGCGAGGAAAAAATTCGAAAAAACGATTTTTAATGCCTCACTTAATGTATTAGTCGTTACTGGTTAAACCTTCGGCTCTCACTAAAAACAGACACAACAAAGACTTTCCTCACGTCATCACATTTTTCCCCATCTTTTTTTTTGTGGGTATTCAACTCATTTTTGTAGCTTTTTTTTGTCATTTTTTTGTCATTTTTTGTCATTTTTTTGGTCACTTGTTGGTCACATCTTCATTGTTTCGTCTCAGTTTTGGCGCTGTTTTCGCAGCTTTTTTCCAGAAGCTTTTGGATTGGGGTAAAGCCAAACTGGAGAAAATGTGCTCGGTTCAGGTGGGAGTTAAGGGGTTAAAGAGGGAATTGACATAATAACATGATATAAAGCTTGAAAAAGTCGACACATTTTTGTCATTTTTTTTGGCTTGTTTTTTTTTGTCACCTTTTTTGTCATTTCTTGTCACCTTTATTGACATTTTGTTTGTCATTTTTTGTCCTTTTTTGTCACATTTTTTGGTCATTTTTTTGTCTTTTTTGTCACATTTTTTGTCATTTTGTTTGTCATTTTTTGTCACTTTTTTTTTGTCTTTTTTTGTAATTTTTTTGGGTCATTTTTTGTCATTTTTTTGAGAAAGAGAACTTTTTTTAGGGACAGGAATATCACTAAAAATGCAGCAATAAAAGAGCTTTCCAGATAAAAAGCCGTAAGACTAAAGGCCTTTTAGGTAAACTGCAGAACGCCTTGGTTTTTATACTTTTCCAAAGCTAATAAAGTTTTTGTTCAGCCCAATATGACGAGGAGTCACAGGCTGCACCAGCGTCACTGAAAACAGGAGGCACAAACTATAAACCAGTATAAACCTCACAGATATCGTGAAGTGTTTTGTGGCGCTTGATTTCTCGTCTCCCTGAACAATATAGAGTGATTTTCTGCCTAAAGTTTGCGCTGCATATTGATAAAAACATGCACAATAGGCTCAGTTTCCTCATGGCTCTGGTCCAGCGCCCTCGAGCTGAACTGACAGTTTGTTCCTCGACAATTACATCAATTAAACTAATTACTGTCACCGTGACAGCGCAGGAATCAGGCCTCGCCCAATCAGAGCCAGCAGGTGCGTTAGCCCCGCCCCCACCTGCCCAGGTGCCGAGAGATGCCATAAAAAGAGGCAGCAGCATCGAGTCAGAGGAGCCTCAGCCTGAACCTGAACCTCAGCCTCAACCTGAACCTCAGCCTGAACCTCAGCCTGAACCTCAGCCTGAACCTCAGCCTGAACCTCAGCCTGAACCTCAGCCTGAACCTCAGCCTGAACCTCAGCCTGAACCTCAACCTCAGCCTGAACCTCAGCCTGAACCTCAGCCTGAACCTCAGCCTGACACCCCAAAAGCCTGAACGCCTTAAAGCCAACTTCAAAGCATCAACCTCCGCCTGAAAGGTGAGCCTCCAATCTTTTATTCCACCACTAACACTCAGCTCTAATATGAATGAAAACTATGTAAAACATGATGAATCTTCGTCTGTACTTCTTGATTACTCAGATACTGTAGTAGTGACAGTAAATGTGTAAATCGTGGCGTTCTGATGATTCTTCTTCTTTGGTTTTAGCCGTTGCCGCTCGTCATGCTGCGCCTCCTGCTCTGCCTCTCGGCTCTGGGCCTCGTGTCCGGTGAGTGCCTCTTCTTTCAAGAGATTCAATATGGCGGATCTTAATCCTTTGATGCTTTTAAAAATGACGAGGCTCTAAAGTTTGTTCTGTTCTCCTGAGAGTCTGTCCCCGACACTGACACGCAGCACATGAACTGACCACTAGGGGCACTACAGCAGCAGCACAACAAATGGCTAAAAAACCTGTAGACGAACCACTGCTCTACCATTTCTTGACTATTTAATTTGGTGCAAACATTTCAATTTGTCAACATTTCTTCTCCCTTTTTGGTAAATTGTCTGACACATTTCCAGCGCCCTCTGGTGGTAACTTTTGACAACACAGGCTGAATGTCAGAATTGTGTCTGTTTTAGATGCGGCTCCTGTGGCTGCGTCAGGGCGGACAGACATCGACGTCAGCGATTGCCGCTTGACTCTCCTCGGACAGAAGTATTACGGCGTCAGAGTGAGTATGAGTCAGTAGAATTAGCACTATTCATGTGGCTTTATAAACGAGTGCTTCTGAGTCTGTTTTGAGGACACACAGCACGATGTTCAGACTGAGGGCTCCACGTTACAGTGTTTCTAAAGTGTGTTTGTGGTGCACATCTGGCCGGGTCTGTGTGAGGCTCTGTGGCCGCTTTTATCACGACAGGGAAGGATTTATTCTCGAGGCAAGTAAAATGTGCAATTTTTGTTAATGCCACAAACGCTGAAGAAACAATAAAAATTCATCAGAAGAAAGAAAATTTCCATTTTCCAATCCATTTTAGATTTAATGCCAGTTTTTATGTAATTAGAGTTTTTTTTAAATGACATTTAAGGCCTTCGTTTTGGAATGTGTGAATTTGTGTTGGACTCCATTTCTAACTTGTATTTTTCTCTTTCCAACAGGTACAATTCTCCTCAACAAATGAGCCTCAAGTCCTCTTCAGTGGTTTGAATGAATACGTGTCGCTTCCCGTCACAAGTTCTGGAAACTTTGCGTACGAGGTTCTGAGCTACACTGCCCCTGATCTTTATTATGTCAACATGGCAGTGCAGAAACAGATCGCGATCGTTAACCAACTCCTGTGCGGCTTAAAACTCACCTTCACTTTACAGTCGGGGGAAATGGTAAGTGCTAAGTCTTCTTTGTTAGTTTATAAAAATGCTCAGGTGAATCTGTGTTCCTGTATCAGTTATTAGAGCCGTGGGAACTTGTTTTGGTTAGGGGGTGCTGAAGGACAAGATTGCCCTGAAAAATGTAAAAAAAAACAAAATCTGTGCTTATTTCCTATTTAATAATATGGCTTGTGATACCCAAACCATCCACCAGGGGGTGCTGCAGCACCCTCAGCACCCTGGGTTCCCACGGCCTTGTCAGTTATTGTTACATACATTGTTACAGAGGCTGAAGCCACATTTAATGCTTTTTATTCCTTTACTTAAATGTCACAAACGTAGAAAAGAAAGGACGCATATTTTCTTAGTATTTGCAAACATTTCATCAAACAGGAAAGACTTGGACAGTACATACTACATACATACTGTCCACAGATCATACGTGTTGGATAAAGTTGTGATGCTGAAACATGTAGCGTTAAGTGAACTTTCTGGATTACGACAGTGAGACTTTCTCTTGTGTGATGCATTTGTGAGGCTCCAGTTTCACTGTGAAAACGGTATTTGAAAACTTTATGACCTTATTTTCCCTCAGAACGTCTACTTCGTCAGCTACGGGCCCCAGGCGGTCGTGCACTACACCGGGACGGTCCAGTCAGGCGATGTGAGTAACTCTGAGTGACTCCAGTTCTACGAAACCAACTACGGTCACACTCCCGCCCGTCATATAAAGGAACAGGTCTTTGGACGGGAACATTTATTGCAAAATTATACCATGGTCTGGGTGAATACTGGATCCTGATTGGCTGGTGCATTGTTTTGGTATAACCGCACACGTAGTCCGGTAGTTAAATCACTGGGATGTCACTCCGCTGTGGCGTCGCCATAGCAACGCATGACACAGCTGAGTCAGATAAAGGCGTAATTAGTGACTGACAGGAACGTATGAGATGGATTTTGTGTTAAATTCAACGTTTTTGGCCAAAACAAAACGTTTGATAAATGTTTGTAGAGGAGAGTGAGCAGCTAGGTTAGCTACTGTTAACAACATATGAGCTTTACATTTCTATTGAAAACGGTTAAGGCTATTCATCATTTTCAGTTGGGGGGGCCCAGGTGTGAGCGACTCCACCGCAGCTGTTTCCATAAACAGTTGAGCTGGTTGAGCTAGCTAGCTTCAGGTTAAACAGCGTAAAAGTGAAATAACTCCTGCCCACGAGTGCCGCATATCGGTGTTTACTTCCAGGGAAAAGTGTTTCCGGGTTAGTCCTAGAGCCTTCAGGGACCGGCTAATAACCCACACAAAATAGTCCCGTAGTCTGGCATATTTGGTGAGTTTAGTAAATGAAAAAAACATTTATTATAAATGTTACGTTTGTGGGACCCTGGAATAAGCGGATTAAACAACGAGGAGCCGCATTAGACGTTATAATGCAAGACGTGGAGTCGAGAACAATAGTTTTAGTATTTTAAAGCAATAGTTTTACAATTTTCGCAGCCTTACTAAAAACTCTATTTCTAACTAACCGGATGGCCTAGGGGTTAGGTCCTGCACCTGGAAGCCTTCCCTGACTCCTGTTTCAGAAAACAACAATCTCTGTTGAGATTGTTTAGAATTAGTAAAATCTCTCCTCCCAGATTCATCTCATCAACAAAGTGTGAAATATTTTTGAGAGGAACAAAGTGAGGCTTCAGTGGGTGGGACGGTCTGTGAGGTCAGGTGATCTTCAACATCACCATACACTGCACTCCAACACCTGGGTGTGAAATATGCTGAAGTGTTTTGAAGTAACGATCTGGTTCCTGCTCTGACTCTCATCATTGTGCTGTTGCAGGTCTTTAATATTGCTCACAACGGCACATTTATCAGCTCTTTAAGACGGACGGCACAGGTGTCCGGGCAGTTTGCTGAGAGTGTGGACGTCACCGGGTGCGGTGACAAGACAGGTAAGCCTAAGTTTGAATGAATATGACCCGTCTCCATGAGACTTCTGTAAAGACTTGTCTCATGTTTAAATCAGCAGGTTCAACATTAATGAAATATTCAACTGTTGATTTTCTCAGAGTCAGACCCAGCAGCCTGCACCAAAGCAACCTGCCAATCGGGCGCGTTGATGGGCCCTCAAGAGCCCATCTGCACGTCTTCAGAAGTCTGTCTCGGAAACAACAAGTAAATATGATCTCATTATTTCAGTTCATATTTCTGTAAACCAGCTGTGGCTTCACAAATAACCACTGACTGCTGAACAAAGGAACATCTTTCACTTCAAGGAACTTTGTGCATCATCAACTTTTTTAACAATGTTGTCAAAAAAAAAGCTCACCTGCAGCAGAATCCATGTTGAGCTTCTGCCGCTCTGTTTGAAACCAGACCCGCGAGTGGTTTGAGCCGATCACGTGGCAGTATGGCCAGTGTTGATGATGGATGGGAGTGTTTGGGATCCGTTCATTTCAAACACTTCTGTCTGTCATCCGTTCAAAAGACTGACTCTTTAATATAGCAGGAAAACTCATCATATAAGATCGATAAAAGGCACTTTTTAAATTAAATCATCTACAATTACAATGGGACTGATATTCACGCTTTTTGTGAATTAAATATTGCGCTACAACTAATCAGCGTTGGGCAACGTTACTTTTAAAAGTAACTCATTGGAAAAGTAGCTTGTCATGTTAAGTTACTTCATTCTGAAAGTTAGAGACTCGTGCGTTTCCAGTAATAACCGCCTTTAAAGCCTTAGTTTGTGGATCTTTTGTTCCGATGAGGAATGCTCCATTTCACAAACTGAGTCGCCAGAAAAGCAGCAAACTCAGGCAAACAGCCCGATACCAGTAAACATATTCAATAAACGCACAATAAATCCACTTCTGAGCTTCATTTTGTATGTGACAAATTACAGCAGAAGGAACAATAATGAGGCTGAACTACAGGCCGAGAGTCGACCTATTAAAGCTCTGTCAGAAACTACGCCAGCTTTTCAACAAAAACACCGTCTGAAGGAGCTGTGACGCTTTACAAATGCATTGAATTGATAATAATAAACACACAACATGCTTAACCTGATTTAGATCAATAACAGTTTTCCTCAACCACATAAAGCTACGGGTTTGTTGATGACATTGGAAGGACCGATCCGAGTGACCGAGTGTTTTAAAGCCACATGCGGAACATTTTATACCTCATGAATCTAATGCACCATCATAAATCATAAATAAAGATCTTCTTCTAATAAAATCCCTCTAAATCATGGCTCTGAGGACATGTTGCTGCTTTGACGGAGCGTGAGCTCTGTTTTATTCTGTTTTATTCTCTGCTAAAATACCTTTAACTGTTTATGCTAGTGTACATGTTTAATGTGCTTTTGAAAGTGTAATGATCAGTTTCTGCTTCACCTCCATCAGATGCGCCGAGCAGAGTTTCTGCTCCATCGTGGGGCCGAGCGTCGTGGACTTTAACGGAGCAACAGGAGCTGTTCCAGACTTCTGCCTCTACACCATCCTGGACTCCAACAATGGCCTCTCCGTGATCGGGCCGTTCCTCGACCGCCGCCTCACCGATATGCCCTTCCTACAAGCAGTCTTAATATCAACATCACTGGGAAACATTGCCTTAACAACGGGAGGCAGAGTACAAGTAAGTACAGCACATCTGGGTCAGGACTCTCCTGGAACAGACTTTCTGAACCTCAGTGCGACCAGGTCAGAAAAAGGTCAAACACAAGTGACAGAGCAAGTTCCTTAAAGGGTTTAACTCATCACTCAACGCCAAATCAAGAAGAATTAAAGCTGCAAGCGGCGTCGTGCGGCCCTCGCCCCTGGCAGTCTTCCCCTTGCGACCGCCCCTGGTCGCTTTGCCCCATGCGAGCCCCCCGATTGCTCTCGCTCCTTGTGAGCCCTTCTGATTGCTCTTGCGACCTCCCCCCTTGCAAATGCCCACGCTCGCTGTCACCCAAACCTGCTTTAGCCTCAGCCTCACACCCAAACCACTCTCTTACGCCTGCTAACCCATCCCACTCTCGCCTGAGCCTTTGTCACACACCGGCCTCACTCTTGTCCCAGGTAGCTTTGGTGACGGCCCACTGTTGCCTCAGCCTGAAGGCCCCCTGTCCTCAGCCTGGGCTGCTGTTCCAGATATTTGTTCGTTATTTTATTTTGAACATGTGAGCAACACAACACCTTTACAAAATTTTAAACGTAAAGGCTGTTACAAATCAAAAAAGACAAAGCAAACTTGTCAGTTCCCTTGAAAAGCCAAATACAAATGCACATGTCCAAAAAGGAGTGAGGAGAAGTTAAACTTATTTAACCCCACCCCCTAGTTCAAAAACATATTGATAACATCATCATTTTCCTGTTCCTACATAGTTACTCAAAACTCAAAAGAAAATTGCTAAGTAGCAATAGTAACAAGGCACATACATGAGACGAATCACTTAATAATCTGTAAGTTCTGTTGTCTCATATTTCAAAAAAATGTTTTCTTTATATTTCTTCTTAAACTGATTCATGCTTGAGCACAGTTTTAGATCTGAGCTTAAATCATTCCATAATTTGGCACCAGTAATGGAAACACAAAAACTTTTCATAGTTGATTTGAACGTTTGTATTGTAAATTTATGGTCATCAGTACTCCTGAGGCTGTACACATTTTGTTGTGTGAGAAAATGCGTTTGTATGTTGTTTGGTAGAGTATTCTGCTGTACTCTGAACATTATTTGGGCATGTTAATTGTCTGTCTACAGATATGAAGTTAGTAACACAAGCCTAAAAGTCATGTAATTCTATCAAAGATAACAAACGGATATAGGAGAATCAGAAAAAGACGTTGCATCATTCTTTTCATACTTGTTGTAGGAAGACACGTTTTACTGAAATGTGGAACTAACCAGAGGGGTGTTTAAATGGAACACCTCTCTGCTTTAGTTGAAGTCGGTGCAGTCCAATCCACCAGAGAACAGTGTCTGCAATGGTCTGCACGAGTGAAGAGGGAGAAGGCAGTTAAAGGTAGAAAGTAGACAAATATACAACTGTGTCTACATTACTTGGTGCTCATTCTGGACTTGTATTAGGCTCAGAAAATCTGTGAATCATGTGAAAAAACAAAGATTTGGAAAATCATCATGGCTGTGTTTGAACTGGCAACCTCCTACAGGTTGACCAGCACAGTATCACTGAGCTATAACTACATAGTATCATTGGCCTGATGTGGGCTCCCCTTCTCTAAAATAACAGTCCAAAACTAGATCCCAGCACCTGAGGAGAGGTCATTTCAGGTCAATTTTCCCCCTCCAATTTTTCGATTGATTTCGACATTGTCCCCGGTGTTGCCTCAATTGCTTTCCTACTATCCTGCCATGTCTTTAGTTATGCAAATTCTGTAAGCGTGCTTTCCACGTTTTTCATGAGGGTGGGACCATAGGCGCTGAATCATTTAATTTCCAGTAGGTGCCGGGGTAAAAAAAAAAAAAAAGAACCTAGTGAAGGTCAGATTTGATAAAGCAACCTCATGGTTTTGAACCCAATGTTCTACCAATGACCTACACAGACACAGAGAATGTGCTGGCCGAACTAAGAAATATCTTATTAAACGCCCCGCGCATTAGAAAGGTGTAAAGGCTGTGTTAGGACGAGCTACCTCCTTCACCGAAGACGACCTCGCTACTCCTGAGGTACAAGTCCATACCCATACCGGGCCAAAATCAGGTCACAGCACCCCAATGGAGGAGAGGGATAATTTGCCCATTTTTCATGAGGGTGGGACCATAGGCCAGAAAGGGCCAAAAAAAGTAAGAAAGAAAAAAAAAAAAAAAGTTGTGAAGGTCAGAATTGATCCAGGGGCCTCTTGGTTCTAAACCCAATGCTCTGCCCATGACACTATACAGGCACAGACAATGTATTAGTCGAACAAAAAAAATATCTTATGAAACACCCGCGCTCATTGTCTTAGGCTGAGACAATGTGTACAGTGGTCCATGTAAAAGGAGAAAGCATAAGAAAAGTGTGAAGGCTGTGTTAGGACTAGCTCATTCACTGAAGACAACCTTGCTGCTACTGAGACAGCACCCCACTGGAGGAGAGGGATCATTTCCCCATTTTTCATGAGGGTGGGACCATAGGCGGTAATTCATGTTCTTCCAGAAAGTATCGAGTCCAAAAAAAAAAAAAAAAGGTGAAGGCTGGGATCGATCCAGCAATCTCACATATGGGAACCCAGCACTTTACAAATTGAGCTTCACAAGCTTAGTGAAAGGTGCAGCCGATTCAACATTAATGTCATGAAAGACTGCACTTGTGTATTTGCAGAAAACGGAAATTACAGCTTAAAGGAATAGGCCACCGTTTTTACATACTGAGATATGTTCTTACCTAACCTTAGTCGAGTTAATATATCCCCGTCTGGTCTTTGTCCGTGCGCTCTGTCACGCAAACGGAGCACATACGCAGCCTCTCCCACATGTCATATAGCTCCAAAAAAGCTCACGATAGAAGCTACCAAGCTCTTCCACGTGTTCCCTATTTAAATAAAGTTACGTGAAGTGTTTTCATGCGAAGCATATTTACACAGAAATGTAGCATGTCGATTATATAAGCAGATAAAAAGGGGCACTATATTGTGAGGCGTAATGATACGAGGAGCAAAACGTCCGCGCAGTAACTCCTAAAGACTTCCCCGCTCACTTCCGTCAATAGAAGCTGCGTGACTTGTAGAGCTGCAGAGAACAGTTGAAGAAGCGTCCATAACTTGTGAACAATGCCTTTTACGTGCATAGTGCCGGGGTGGGGTAACAAGCAGAAAGTATATAGTGTAGTAATGTTTCACAGATTTACAACTCACCCCGGACGACGACACAGGACTCAGGACCTCGACCATGAGGTAGGAATGCGCGAGCACTTTCCCAAAATATATTTTCTGCTTGTTGTAAAAGGCTCTGTACAAGTCACGCAGCTTCTATTGACGGAAGTGAGCGGGGGAAGTCTTTAGGAGTTACTGTGCTCCTGTATCATTACGCCTCACAATATAGTGCCCCTTTTTATCTGCTTATAAAATCGACATGCTACATTTCTGTGTAAATATACTTCGCATGAAAACACTTCACGTAACTTTATTTAAATAGGGAACACGTGGAAGAGCTTGGTAGCTTCTATCGTGAGCTTTTTTGGAGCTATATGACATGTGGGAGAGGCTGCGTATGTGCTCCGTTTGCGTGACAGAGCGCACGGACAAAGACCAGACGGGGATATATTAACACGTCTAAGGTTAGGTAAGAACATATCTCAGTATGTAAAAACGGTGGCCTATTCCTTTAAGCATGAGTATATTTAATTATTTTTAATTAGGGTAAATTCCTCTGACCGCCCAAAGATTTGATGAGAGGGTGCACCAGCCCCGCAGCACCCTCGATATAAAGAATATTTGGTTAAGAGCGAAATAGTACGAGGAACACACAGAGGGACGGACAGGAAACAGGTAAACTGAATTTCCTGTGACTATAAACTTTAGAAAAAGTTGATTTTGGAGTCAAAAACGTCTAAATGAAAGAGTCTTTCTGTGACAGAGGGGTAGTATAAACATGTACGAGACTAAAACTGTAGCCGTTGTGAATAAAGGAGGAAATTTTGAAAATTGACGAATTTCAGGGGAAACTCTTACAGAGACCAGAATGCTGCCTGGCTAAGACCTCTGGCCATTTCCATGGTGGATGGGTGGGCCACTTACAACCACTTAAAACCCACTTAAAACCCACTTAAAACCCACTTAAAGCCGAAAGGCGCGAGTGTGAGGCCAAGCTCGGGCGCATTGGAGGCATTTTTTTTCAATTTTGCAGGTGGCGCTGTTGTGCCATTTTGCATGTCCCACATTGGACACTATGGGCCCGATCTTGTGCATCAAAACGGAGACGACAGCGTGACATTTCAGTCGGAGCGCACTTTGTGATCTTGCCACTCCAGACTTGGCGCATTTAAGTGGGTTGAGACACACACATTTTCCTCCAACCAGATCGACTCCGCGTCCAGGAGAGTGGCTGTGTGGGAGTGGGGGGTGAACATTTGCTTTTGTTTTGCTTCGCGTTCACGCCAAGCGCGGCCGATCCGCGCCACAGTGGACGCTGTAGCTCATTTTCTCTGGAGACGTGAACATCGTTTAGCTCACGATGGGGTAAATAAAGTTTTTAGTTTGACCTGTGAGAGCCTAAGGCTTAAGAAAGAATGCAAGACAGCGCAATGTAAACGAGGAAGTGAATGTCAGCCGTGTTTCCATCAGTGCAGTCGCCTCCTCTTGTGACGCCCCCTCACAGGTGGCGGAGGCGAATGGCACATACAGCGCCGCCACTCGGAAAATAATTCGCCACGAGCCTGCACCGCCCCGTGCGCCGCCACAAGATCTGGCCCCCAGATTTTCATACATTTTTCACCAGAACGGATTTTTCGGTCATTTTTAATTGAGTTTTCGAGCATGTTCAGGGGGTCAAAATCCAGTTCAAAGAGGCGGAAAGAAAGAAAGAAAGAAAGAAAGAAAGAAAGAAAGAAAGAAAGAAAGAAAGAAAGAAAGAAAGAAAGAAAGAAAATATAGCTGTTGCCCTTATCACCACATACTATACACCGTTGGAAAGCTCTGACTAAGGCGCACAAAAAAGGTCAATTTTTCCTGGCTTGTACATGGAGCGCGCGATTGGCCGCTGAAGCCCCCTGAGGGCTGTTCTGCAAACACAGAAACAATAGTCCCTACCGCCATGTATGGCGCTCGGGCCTAATTACAAAAACTTGTCCCCTGTCATGTGCACTTTGACCCCGTCTGCTGTTCCAGGTGGGTAGTGATGACGTCACCTCCAGCCTCAACTCCACAGCGACCAGACACTTGGGCGCCGACATCAGCAAAGACGACAGCGGCGTCACCCTGACTTACACTGACTCCAACCACGCCAGGATCACCCTTTTCTACGACGGCACCCTCCTGCACGTCACTCAAGAAGGTGCTCCACACGGACGCTCGCCCGACACTTCCCCAACGCCACAATCACAAAAAGAGATCGAAACATGTGGTTTAAACTAGGGACGCAACGATCTGATACCGGCATCGATTATCGGAGCCGATACTGGGAAAATGACGATATAGATACAGACGGCATCGTTGCATAATCTGGTCATGTTCGAAGCAGCCAGAGGGGGAAAACAAAGCAGAAAAGAAGCTGAACTTTCTCCGCCAACAAATGCTGAACTGTTTATATATTTTTCTACTACATAAAGATCCAGAGACGGAGATGAGCAAAGTGGTTCAGCAGCCAATCAATACTTTAAGAAACAGACAATGCTAACCAGGAGGTTATGCTAGCTTCAGGCTATACATGCTACATAGAAAAAGCTAAAAAGCATATTAATTCCCAAGAGAGGGTTACTTCCCCCTCGGCTAGGCCACGCCCCCTTGTATGACGTGTTGCCGTCTGTATCTGGGTAACAATTCCAAATATCCAACACTGAACCGATATCTGTTTTGGCTCTCATCGTTTTAAAAACACAACTCGGTTTAACCTCAGCAAATGTATTTTTGTTTGGTGCACAAAAAGCCGCCACTAGCAGTAGCATGCTAATGCTAGCGGCAGCATGCTAATGCTAGCGGCAACAAATCCAGGCTGGGACAGAAACTATGATTGGATCGCCTAAAGTAATGAAATAAAACTGGCCACTGCTGGAGCGGTGTTTATAATACTCAACTTTACATTTCCTGATTAGTACATGGTTAGATATTTGAAAGTCTGCTGTACTAATCTATAATGTGCTTAACTCCACAGTTCCAACAGGGTCTCCAGCTTACGACCAAGGATTGTGTGCAAATGCAACTGCAGACAGCAAGCTCCAAAACAGTCCTGGGTAATGTTTCAGCCCTTTTGATTCCTAAAAATGTATTTCAATTAAATGTGTTGAGTTTAGAGACTTTCTTTATCATGATCTCAATGAAGTCATGTCTTATGATCTTGTCTTGTCTAAAATACATTCATAAAGTTAAGCATTCAAGGACAAGAATGTGGATTTCTGGTTTGGGAAGTTAATTCTCCATCACTATTTCCTTCACTGGTTAATGCGTTGAACGATAGAGATGTGAAAAGTGTCGGCTGCTCTTTAGATTTGTCCCTCACACTAAAAGGGTCAGTTTTCGGTCTTGTTTTCTCTGATTGTGGTTTTCCTTTGTGCAGCTGTGACGTAGTAACAGTCGACGCCGCAGGTGAAAACATCAACTGCTCGGCCGTACAAACGCGGTGAGTGACACAAACACTGAGCGCTTTGGTCAAAGTGTTTTTCTAAAGTATTTGTTGCTCTTCAGCTGCTCCGACCTCTTGGCCACTCTCTCCAGCGCTGTGGACCGCTCTGCCTTCGTCACGGCCTGCGCTGATAACTTGTTGTGTCAGTATCCCGACGTGGACGGCCTCGCCTGCCACTTCCTGGACGCCTACGCCCGGACCAGCCGCCTCAGCGTCCCCAGAGAGGCGTCTGGCTGCGGTACGATGGGAATTCACTTTAGCACCATCATGAACACACACTCCCCCTACTGGTGCTGGACATTATCACAGATGAAAACAGTGGGTTTAGAAGCAGGTGGAGCCTGATACTGAGATCCTTTTGTTTTTCTAATGCAACAATCCCACATCAGTGGCTCTACATTCAAATGTTTAACATAAAACTCAGAGTGAAACCAAATCACTGACGAACCTCATGGCATTTTAATAATGACCTGTCAGATGTCATCAGATCTCTGAAGCTCAGCAGGTTGTTCCTGGTAAGGACCAGGATGGAGACCGTGACGGGTCTTACTAAACTTCTGAATGTGTTTTGCAGCTGCTCCAGTTTGTGTGGATCATCAATGCTCTTGGCGCGAGTTCTGTGGCGTGAAGGACAGTGGCGACGCCGCCTGTTTCTGCCGCAGCCGTGACCAGGACGTCCAGAAATACAGAGAAATGAATCAATACGGTACAACTGCACCTCCACACTTTGGACAGTTTCCTCCTGGGGTCGACTGAACTGGACGTTCCCCAATCAGAGAAATGGAACTTTTCAATGGTCTATATTTGGTTGATGAAGTCCACACTGAGCCAAGGAGACACATGGCGGCAGAAGCATGTTTTAAACTGCAGTTTTTAACGTCATGTGTATGTTTTTAGGGGACGTGGCCACGTGCAGCGGAGACTCCGCCTCTCTGACCATCTACACCTGTTTCCTGGAGGAGGTCGGCATTGACCACAGCGAGCTCCACCTGAACGACTCCAGCTGCACTGGTTCCTATGATGCTGTCGAACATTCACTCACCTTCGGCTTTAACTCCTCCCACCCCTGTGGTGGAACTCTTCAGGTGCTGCCTCCTCTTCCTGTAGAGCAAAGTCCCTCTGAGACTCTCAGAATCTACAGTTCACTGGCCTTTTATGGTTTACTGAACCAGAATCTCTCTGTCTCATTCACAGCATCACGGTGACCAGGTCGTCTTTGCCAACCGGGTCCAGAACATGAACAACTCCCTCATAACATTCAAAAAACATTTCTCCATGGACTTCTCCTGCGCCTACAATCAACCCTCCACCCCCAGCACCGCCTCCTTCAGGATCCATGACGGGTCAGTCCCATCTCTGTCCAACACTGGCACCAAACACTGATCCAGTCACGCCCACTGTCCCAGTGTTCATTCATTTGTTGATTATTTGTCATATGCACAGATGTTACAAATGATTCTATTCCATTCCATTGTAGCAGTAGAACAGAGAGAGCTGGGCAGAAGATCTCATGCTGCTTTAGAGCCACAGAAACCAGATATTTAACATTTTGTGAAGAATATTGACTGAGTGTGACATCAGCACTGACCTGGCCTCGCTCTTGTGCTCCACAGCTCTGTCTCTCTGACGTATCACACGGAGAACTTCACCTTCACCCTGGACATGGGCCTGTTCACCGACGCTGCCTTCTCCTCTTCTTCCACCGTGACCAACAGCACTGAGCTGGACCTGAACCAGGAGGTGTTTGTGCGACTGGACGCTCATGACATCGAGGCAGAAACTTTGGCTCTGGTGATCGACGACTGCTGGACCACCACTGAAGCCCCGCCCACCGGAGCGAACCGCTACGACCTGATCAGCAACAAGTAAGAGACACACAAGGAGTATTTTGTTCTCTGTGCGCTGGTTTGTCAGACAATACAAAAGAAAGCAGGAGCTTCACTGGGTCAGAGACATGTGACAAATGTGCAGACCGCTGCTTTTCCAGGACAATCAAAGATGACATGAACACAGACAGAATAAAAGTCCTTTATTCCTTTGCGTCCTGCTAAAGAATAAAGTGCTTTTATTCAGTCAGTTTGCCTCAGACTACTGGACTTTACTGATCTTCATACATTTTTAAATCGGAACATGTGCAGTCATGGATGGAGCTCCACACTTTGATAAGAACAGCCCACAGTTCTGATGTTCATCTACAAAGGTCCTCCTCACTGTGACTCAGCTCCCCAGAGATGTAGAAGGACCAGGGAGGACTTGTTTGGAAGCTTTAAAGTCTCAATGACTTTTGTTCCAAAGACATGTCCAAAAGTCGTGATGTTGCAGGTGGCGAGAGTGCGGACCTCATGGAGGTCAATAATTAAATTCTGCACCCCTCCAGCAGATGGCGCCCAGTGCCAATCCTGGAACAAAGGCACGTTAGAAACAAACAGGAAACTTCACCATAAGGGCGTCCCTTCGTGTGTTAAACAAATACTGTTCTATTTCTGTGAATTGTTCAAAATCTATTGATTCGTTTAAATGTAAAGATCTGGTCACTACATGTTACACACGTGTTTGATAAGGAGTGTGTGTGTAGAGTTCATTTGTAATAAAACCAATGTCTCGTTCAGGTGCCCCGCCCCCTCTGATCAGTCTGTTACTGTCCCGTCCAATGGAGAAGCTCTGGTTTCATATTTCAAATTTAACGTGTTCGAGTACGCCGACGCCGCTACGCCCGACATCTACCTGCACTGCCAAGTCCGTCTGTGCATCGTGGCCGACGGCTGTGTCCCGGTAACCCCTCCTCCTGCAGATATTATCCCCTCATGTACATGTACTTTCTGTATGTGAGTGATTCTGTGTGTTTTTCCACAGACCTGCCCTCCACATGTTGGACTGTGATCGTGGCTCTGGACAGAGTGAGTACAGCGGCTCATTTCACAATCTCAGCTTCAGAATGGTCCATATATAATTCCCTACGGAGACAAGAAAGCACAGTTTAAGCTTAAGATCTTCTCCCAGACGGATGTTGTTTGAGCGACTGTGTCATAAAGCCTCAGAAAGCCGTCCTTCACTTGTAGACGTCTGAGCTGCAGTGAGTGTTTAAGGCGAGACGCTGCAGGTGATTTAGGGATCGTTTTGATTGTTTCCAGGTGAAAGTTTATATATGAGCTGTCGTGTCTCCCCTAAAGTGTGTTTCTTCTCCACAGGTTTCTGCCTCGGCCACTTGGATCGACTCCCGACTTCAGACGACGGACTCTAGATTCTGGAAACACAGATTGTGACGCTCCTGAAGGATTTGCTCAGGTCTTATATACAAAGTTGACTTTCTGGCGCCCTCTGCTGTTGATTATTAATTAGAATTGCATGACAATAGCAACGCCTTTATGGAGTTCTTTCGTTTTTCTAATCAAAATTTGAAAACAAATTACTGGTTTATAGGATGTTGATTTACAGTAATATACAAAACTTTTTTTTTTTCTATTCATTTATGTTAATCAAAAATAATCATTGTTTCATCATTTAAGAATGTTTTTTTAGCGCGACACTATGTAGCCCTAAATATTAATCCTGTAACTTTAATCCTCAACTTACAGATAAATGTTATTGAATGAGTTCAAAGCTGTGGTTTTGAAGGAAAAACATACGACACAAAAGAACATCAGAGTTTTGTGAAGCTGCTGTTGTGTTGCTTGAAATGGGTGAAGGGGATATTTTTTGATTGAATGACTTTGTTGTGATTTCTCTTTTTGATCAACTGTTCTGACTTAAGCATAATAAAAAACCTCTAAAGCATGAATGTCTGCTGTTTTTATTGGCCGCCTCCCCTGGGCACGATGAGAGACACCTCTGAGCTGAACGCTGAGCGAAACTAAGTTCATTACGATGCATGTCTTATTTGGAAACAGAAATCCGCTGCCACTGGTAAAATCCACTGCTTTGTCTCATGAGTCGTTCAAATGTCGTACAGAGATGTTCTATTTAAACATAGACTTGAAATTTATATAAAAAACTTCATCAAGTAGTTCCCTCCCTCATTAACCAGCATAGCACCCGGAGCAGGACTCTCAACACCAGGGTTCCCCAAGGATGTGTTCTGAGCCCCCTCCTATACGGCCTTTCCACACAGCAACTCACGCTTCCAACACCATTGTGTCCGATGACACAGTGGTTTTTGGACTTATCTCAAATAACAGAAGAGCGGCCGACTGAGAGGAGTTTGCTCTGCTTGAAAAACATCTCCAAAACCGAGGAGAAACATCACCGCGGTAAAGAGAGTTAGCTGCTGCAAATATCATCATAACTGGAAATAATCTCTTAACCCAAACCTGAGCTGAGCACATTTTGTCCAGCGACAACGCATCAAAAAAGTGATGAGGAATTATGTAAGTCTTAGCTTTCAAATGGCTCCGGCTGAATCAAATGGAAAGCACTTTGCAAGACAGTGTGCTGTAAAAATGCTGAGAAAAAGATATTATTGAGGCATACACTGAAAAAACAAACAAATAATAAATCCATTGTAACTGAGCAGAAAGGTACTTATAATATAACAAGAGCAAGATAAGAAAATAAAAACACATCACTGCGGGTCCATCCAATGCTCCACAGTGAGGATTTATTTGTATCCTATTGTGACCAACAGAGGGCGCCATGGTATAAATAGTTGATTACATTCAGAATGTAATTCCCAAATAATGTTCACCCAGAAAACTAACCAGGCTATGTTTGACTTATTTATCGATTTAAATGTATTATATCTGGCATTATAAACATAATTATATGAAAAAATTAGCCTGGGCCGGATCAGTGCATATTCCAGCCCATCAAATAAATAAATAATACAGATAAGATTCACAGCTCATTGTACAGGCTCCCGTATCAGAACGTAAAAATGTTGTGCAACATAATTCATAAAACAACTTTCTATAAATATTTAACAATTTGCTCAAACTTTCAAACGTTTGGTCAAAATTACTCAAAAACAGGAGCAGTGTGACTGACAACACTGGGCCAAAAGTCATGATTGTGTTTTGTTTAGTTTCAGATTTAGAAAATTCAATGACATCCAAGATTTGATGTGATTAATGCAATCTCAGAGGGTTCGACTGCCTGCAGGTCGTCTTTCTTTAAAGGTAAACACATCTGACTTATCAGCGTAAAAGTGGAACAAAAGGGAAATGAAGGGAGCATAGAGGGAAACAGCAAAGGTCCAAGAATGGATCCTTGTGGTACCCCACATGAGAACGGAGCCAAGGAGGAAACAAACTCTCTCAGAGCAACATGGGACGTGAAGAAGTCGTTGACAATAAAGGTTTACGGCGTCACCGTCTCCGCTCCTGAGGTCATGAAGCCGCCCTGTTACACAATTCTAATTTCCAGCACATTTCACCAGGAAATCAACGTGAGAAACTCGTGTGACAAGTCAAATAAAAATAGTTCAGTTTCATTCTAATAAAAAGACTCTTAACAGTTTGTGCAGGACATTTGGCTCTGAATGTCCCGAACCCAGAACAGTGTGTTTACCTTGTTGTTATTGTAGTTTAGACGCCACACCTCGCCTCCCGCTGTGAGGATGATCATAAATCTGTCATGACAGTGACAGGTGTGACATCGAGAAGATTATTATTGTTATTATTATTATTATTATTAGCTTTACAAATAAGGATTTGGTTTGTTTTTTCAATAGAAAAACGTCAAATGTCGACATATTGAACTGCAGACACTTTTCAGGGGGATTGTTTTAAACATTCGATTCATTCGATTTGAAAGTCAGAAGTAGGTTATTTAAAAACTAAAGATCCAAAATCCCTCTAAAAATATATATTTTTAACAAATATGTCACAAAATAAACCCACACATTTAAACCTGGCAATTATTTACGTTACTTTCATTTTGTGTTTTCATATATAAAAAAAGAAGCTATTTAATACATAAAAAACAAACTGTTACATATATAATGGTTAATACCTGCCTATTGTGATGATCCATCTTCTGGTGCTCGTGGGCACATCATCAGTGATGATCCTGAGGTCATCGGGTGTTTCGGGGTCTCTCCAACATCAGACACCCTCACTCAGGTGACCCGGCTCACAGTTCTGTTCTCTTCATCCACAGGATCATCTACAGGCTTTCTCCGCTGCCTCTGTGCTGGACCAGATGGCTCTGCTCCTTCTTTGGCCTGTGATGCCGAGTGCAGTATCTGCAGAGGGACTGTCCCGACTGCCCCTGACCTCTGCAGGCGAGCACCTTCCAGCTTGTGACTAAGTCCTGGTATGTCTCTTTCTTCCACTCGAAGGCCTCCTTTACTGTAAACAAAAACCCTCTTCCTCACCTCCGCGGGCGGTCTCTGCCTCCTGCTCGGGTCCTCTACCAGAGGCCTGGGAGCTTGGGGGTTCAGCGCAGTATCTTTGCAGTTCCTGGAACTGCACTTTTCTGGATGAGATGTCTGATGTATCTCCTGCCCCTCCACTCATCATGGCTGCACAGGAGCAGTATGAGCACCAGAGCAATAGAGGCCCAGATCTATCACACCAGACAAGAGCCCAGGTGCAGACTGTGCTAAGAGGCCGAGGAGACAATCCAGCTTTACAGAACTGCAGGGTGTAAGATGCTGTGCAGAACCCTCAAGCTCCCAGGCCTCTGGTAGAGGACCCGAGCAGGAGGAAGAAGAGACCGCCCGCGGAGGTGAGGAAGAGTTTTTTTTATATAGGTTAGGTTAATTTATTTGTACCCGTGGGTAAATTCGTCTTGAAATTCTGAGAACTAGTCAACACATTAAAACACATTATACAAAGATAAAACATCACACATATTTAAATATAAAGCTTGTAAGTCTCCAGATACTAACAGGATGTGCCTTTGGTACAGATACAACTGAAGTTTAAGCCACTTGACAGTAACAAAGATAAAAAGCTGTGTCAGGGGCGATTTGATTTGTTCATAAAGGAAAGGGCAGCGGGAACAAAACTTTTCTTAAAACGGTTCGTGAGGCTCATTGGCATCAAAAACCGACGCCCAGACGGAAGCACCGAAACTCTGAAAGCAAAGGATGCTCAGTGTCTTTACGATGCTTCGTGCCGTCCTCTCTAACTGTCACTCATGCAGAAAGTCCAGACCGGTCTGAGGCCGATGACTTTACTGGACCACTTGACCAGCTGATTCAAGGCAAGGCAAAGCTCGGGTCGCCTCGATGAAAAGTGTCATCACAGTTTGATCTACATGAAAGTAGGACAGTTTCCGGAGACAATGCAGTCGTTGGTGGCCCTTTTTACAAACAGCAGCACAGTTTTCATTAAAATTCAGTTTGCAATCTATAATTGTTCCAAGATACTTGTAGGACTCCACACACTCCACTTGTTGTCCCTTTATATACGTTACAACATGTGGGAGCGCTCTTCCTAAAGTCGATGATCATATCTTTTCTTTTTGCAACGTTCAAGAGAAGATACGACTCATCTCATCATTTGACAAAATCCTCAACAACTGGGCCACGTTGACTTTCATTTTTGTGAAGTCGACTTACAATAACTGAGTCATCTGCGTGTTTTAAGATGATTCTGTTTTCATGGTCACTCTGACACATGCTACTGTACAATATAAACAACAGGGGTGAGAGAACAGAACCTTGGGGTGAGCCTGTCGAAACAGTGCACTGTTCAGAGAGTTCACCGTTGACTCTCACTCTTTGACTTCTTTTAATTAAAAAGTCAAGCCTACGATGTTTAAATCAAGATTAAAATGTCCCACAAACCGTTTGGCAGCACATATGGTTGTATCGTGTATTTTGACAACATATTTTAATTCAGTTTTAGTCTTAGTCTTTTGACGAAAATGTAATTCCATTTTAGTCTAGTTTTAGTTAAAAAAATACCTTCAATTTTAGTCTAGTTTTAGTCGACTAAAACTGCAAGTACTTGTAGTCGACTAAATTTAAGACTATTTTAGTCGACTTTGCATTGATAATATTCATGATAATCATATTTAATCTTGTTCCTCTGCTTCATGGAGCTGCTCCACATGAACAAAGCTCAGAGCTGATCCTTTAGCAGAGAATTTAAATGATATGAGTTTCTTTCAGACGGTCAATAGAAGTTTGGATGATTTTAGTCTCTCCCTTTCATTTTTATTTAGTCTTATTTTAGTCGACTAAAATATCTGGACATTTTAGTCATAGTTTTAGTCTCATGAGAAACTTTTCATTTAGTTTTAGTCCAATTTTAGTCGACAAAAATACCACTTTGACTAAAATTAAGACTAAATATTTTAGTCGACGAAATTAACACTGACGTGGCAGTGAATTCAATAAAAAGAAGGCGTGCATGAGTCCCCTTTCCCTCCAGGTGTTTGTGGAGCAGGGGGAGGAACAGGGGAGGTTGGAGTCTGTAGGAGACCCTAAAGTGGAAATGTTGTAACAATGTGAGAAAAGTGCATTTTGTTGTGAAAGCACAAGTGCGGTCTGGGACGGGGACGACCAGAAAGACGACTCAGTTTCATGAACAGTTTGTGCAGGACATTAGGATCTGAGTGTTCCAGACCGATAACAGTGTGTTTGGTTCATCCCTTTTGCCTCGTTGTAATTGTAGGTTTGACGCCACACCTCGCCTCTGTCTTTGATGATCATAAATCTGTCAGATGTGAAAGTGACAGGTTTGACATAGGAGGAATCAGGCCTCGCCCAATCAGAGCGAGCCGGTGCCCAGAGATGTGCCCAGGTGCATTAGCCCCGCCCCCTCCTGCCCAGGTGTGGAGAGATGCCCATAAAAAGAGGCACCGCAGCAGCATCGAGTCAGAGATCAGAGGAGCCTCAACCTCAGCCTGAACCTCAACCTCAGCCTCAACCACAGCCTGAACCTCAACCTGAACCTCAGCCTCAACCACAGCCTGAACCTCAACCTGAACGGTGAGACCTGACTCCAATCCTTTGTTTCACCCCTAAAATTAAGCTCTACTTATTATTTGTCTGAACTTTTCCACTATCAAAGCTTTTCTCTCACCTAATATTTTATTCAATTTGAGACGTTTTTCTGGAGGACGGAGAGAGTCAAAATGAAATTCCTCAATAAAGCATTTAATCTTTTCAGATGTATTTCTTCCTTTCCTTATGACACACTTGTTCTTCCATAATATGATGATTCTCATGTTGATTCTTCTTTAGTTGTTTCAGCCCCAGCTCGTCATGCTGCGCCTCCTGCTCTGCCTCTCGGCTCTGGGCCTCGTGTCCGGTGAGTGCTTCTTCTTTTAAGAGATTCAATATGGCGGATCTTAATCCTTTGATGCTTTTAAAAATGACGAGGCTCTAAAGTTTGTTCTGTTCTCCTGAGAGTCTGTCCCCGACACTGACACGCAGCACATGAACTGACCACTAGGGGCACTACAGCAGCAGCACAACAAATGGCTAAAAAACCTGTAGACGAACCACTGCTCTACCATTTCTTCACTATTTAATTTGGTGCAAACATTTCAATTTGTCAACATTTCTTCTCCCTTTTTGGTAAATTGTCTGACACATTTCCAGCGCCCTCTGGTGGTAACTTTTGACAACACAGGCTGAATGTCAGAATTGTGTCTGTTTCAGATGCGGCTCCTGTGGCTGCGTCAGTGCCGACAGACATCGACCTCAGCACTTGCTCCATAACTCTCCTCGGACAGAAGTATTCCAGCGTCACAGTGAGTATGAGTCAGTAGAATTAGCACTATTCATGTGGCTTTACAAATGAGTGCTTCTGAGTCTGTTTTGAGGACACACAGCACGATGTTCAGACTGAGGGCTCCACGTTACAGTGTTTCTAAAGTGTGTTTGTGGTGCACATCTGGCCGGGTCTGTGTGAGGCTCTGTGGCCGCTTTTATCATGACAGGGAAGGATTTATTCTCGAGGCAAGTAAAATGTGCAATTTTTGTTATTGCCACAAACGCTGGAGAAACAAACATTTCATCAGAAGAAAGAAAATTTCCATTTTCCAATCCATTTTAGATTTAATGCCAGTTTTTATGTAATTAGAGTTTTTTTTTAATGACATTTAAGGCCTTCGTTTTGGAATGTGTGAATTTGTGTTGGACTCCGTGTTCACATTTGGGTCGGTAAATCCGCCCACTCCGTTTCTAACTTGTATTTTTCTCTTTCCAACAGGTACAATTCTCCTCAACAGCTGAGCCTCAAGTCCTCTTCAGTGGTTTGAATGAATACGTGTCGCTTCCCGTCGCGAGTTCTGGAAACTTTGCGTACGAGGTTCTGAGCTACACTGCCCCTGGTCTTTATTATGCCAACATGGCAGTGCAGAAACAGATCGCGATCGTTAACCAACTCCAGTGTGGCTTAAAACTCACCTTCACTTTACAGTCGGGGGAAATGGTAAGTGCGAAGTCTTCTTTGTTAGTTTATAATAATGCTCAGGTGAATCTGTGTTCCTGTATCAGTTATTAGAGCCGTGGGAACTTGTTTTGGTTAGGGGGTGCTGAAGGACAAGATTGCCCTGAAAAATGTAAAAAAAAACAAAATCTGTGCTTATTTCCTATTTAATAATATGGCTTGTGATACCCAAACCATCCACCAGGGGGTACTGCAGCACCCTGGGTTCCCACGGCCTTGTCAGTTATTGTTACATTGTTACACAGGCTGAAGCCACATTTAATGCTTTTTATTCCTTTACTTAAATGTCACAAACGTAGAAAAGAAAGGACGCATATTTTCTTAGTATTTGCAAACATTTCATCAAACAGGAAAGACTTGGACAGTACATACTACATACATACTGTCCACAGATCATACGTGTTGGATAAAGTTGTGATGCTGAAACATGTAGCGCTAAGTGAACTTTCTGGATTACGACAGTGAGACTTTCTCTTGTGTGATGCATTTGTGAGGCTCCAGTTTCACTGTGAAAACGGTATTTGAAAACTTTATGACCTTATTTTCCCTCAGAACGTCTACTTCCTCAGCTACGGGCCCCAGGCGGTCGTGCACTACACCGGGACGGTCCAGTCAGGCGATGTGAGTAACTCTGAGTGACTCCAGTTCTACGAAACCAACTACGGTCACACTCCCGCCCGTCATATAAAGGAACAGGTCTTTGGACGGGAACATTTATTGCAAAATTATACCATGGTCTGGGTGAATACTGGATCCTGATTGGCTGGTGCATTGTTTTGGTATAACCGCACACGTAGTCCGGTAGTTAAATCACTGGGATATCACTCCGCTGTGGCGTCGCCATAGCAACGCATGACACAGCTGAATCAGATAAAGGCGTCATTAGTGACTGACAGGAACGTATGAGATGGATTTTGTGTTAAATTCAACGTTTTTGGCCAAAACAAAACGTTTGATAAATGTTTGTAGAGGAGAGTGAGCAGCTAGGTTAGCTACTGTTAATAACATACGAGCTTTACATTTCTATTGAAAACGGTTAAGGCTATTCATCATTTTCAGTTGGGGGGGCCCAGGTGTGAGCGACTCCACCGCAGCTGTTTCCATAAACAGTTGAGCTGGTTGAGCTAGCTTTAGCTTCAGGTTAAACAGCGTAAAAGTGAAATAACTCCTGCCCACGAGTGCCGCATATCGGTGTTTACTTCCAGGGAAAAGTGTTTCCGGGTTAGTCCTAGAGCCTTCAGGGACCGGCTAATAACCCACACAAAATAGTCCCGTAGTCTGGCATATTTGGTGAGTTTAGTAAATGAAAAAAACATTTATTATAAATGTTACATTTGTGGGACCCTGGTATAAGCGGATTAAACAACGAGGAGCCGCATTAGACGCTTATAATGCAAGACGTGGAGTCGAGAACAATAGTTTTAGTATTTTAAAGCAATAGTTTTACAATTTTCGCAGCCTTACTAAAAACTCTATTTCTAACTAACCGGATGGCCTAGGGGTTAGGTCCTGCACCTGGAAGCCTTCCCTGACTCCTGTTTCAGAAAACAACAATCTCTGTTGAGATTGTTTAGAATTAGTAAAATCTCTCCTCCCAGATTCATCTCATCAACAAAGTGTGAAATATTTTTGAGAGGAACAAAGTGAGGCTTCAGTGGGTGGGACGGTCTGTGAGGAGGTCAGGTGATCTTCAACATCACCATACACTGCACTCCAACACCTGGGTGTGAAATATGCTGAAGTGTTTTGAAGTAACGATCTGGTTCCTGCTCTGACTCTCATCATTGTGCTGTTGCAGGTCTTTAATATTGCTCACAACGGCACATTTATCAGCTCTTTAAGACGGACGGCACAGGTGTCCGGGCAGTTTGCTGAGAGTGTGGACGTCACCGGGTGCGGTAACAAGACAGGTAAGCCTAAGTTTGAATGAATATGACCCGTCTCCATGAGACTTCTGTAAAGACCCGTCTCATGTTTAAATCAGCAGGTTCAACATTAATAAAATATTCAACTGTTGATTTTCTCAGAGTCAGACCCAGCAGCCTGCACCAAAGCAACCTGCCAATCGGGCGCGTTGATGGGCCCTCAAGAGCCCATCTGCACGTCTTCACAAGTCTGTCTCGGAAACAACAAGTAAATATGATCTCATTATTTCAGTTCATATTTCTGTAAACCAGCTGTGGCTTCACAAATAACCACTGACTGCTGAACAAAGGAACATCTTTCACTTCAAGGGACTTTGTGCATCATCAACTTTTTTAACAATGTCGTCAAAGAAACAGCTCACCTGCAGCAGAATCCATGTTGAGCTTCTGCCGCTCTGTTTGAAACCAGACCCGCGAGTGGTTTGAGCCGATCACGTGGCAGTATGGCCAGTGTTGATGATGGATGGGAGTGTTTGGGATCCGTTCATTTCAAACACTTCTGTCTGTCATCCGTTCAAAAGACTGGCTCTTTAATATAGCAGGAAAACTCATCATATAAGATCGATAAAAGGCACTTTTTAAATTAAATCATCTACAATTACAATGGGACTGATATTCACGCTTTTTGTGAATTAAATATTGCGCCACAACTAATCAGCGTTGGGCAACGTTACTTTTAAAAGTAACTCATTGGAAAAGTAGCTTGTCATGTTAAGTTACTTCATTCTGAAAGTTAGAGACTCGTGCGTTTCCAGTAATAACCGCCTTTAAAGCCTTAGTTTGTGGATCTTTTGTTCCGATGAGGAATGCTCCATTTCACAAACTGAGTCGCCAGAAAAGCAGCTAACTCAGGCAAACAGTCCGATACCAGTAAACATATTCAATAAACGCACAATAAATCCACTTCTGAGCTTCATTTTGTATGTGACAAATTACAGCAGAAGGAACAATAATGAGGCTGAACTACAGGCCGAGAGTCGACCTATTAAAGCTCTGTCAGAAACTACGCCAGCTTTTTAACAAAAACACCGTCTGAAGGAGCTGTGACGCTTTACAAATGCATTGAATTGATAATAATAAACACACAACATGCTTAACCTGATTTAGATCAATAACAGTTTTCCTCAACCACACAAGTGTGTACATGTTCAATGTGCTTTTGAAAGTGTAATGATCAGTTTCTGCTTCACCTCCATCAGATGCAGCGAGTCAAGTTTCTGCTCCATCGTGGGGCCGAGCGTCGTGGACTTTAACGGAGCAACACGTGCTGTTGCAGACTTCTACACCCACACCATCCTGTTCTCGAGCGGCTTCAGCGTGAACGGGACCTTCCGCGAGCGCCACCTCACCGACGTGCCCTTCCTGCACAACGTGTACATATTAAGCCCATTAGGCTCGATCCTCCTGGACACGGGAGGCAGAGTATACGTACGTAAAGCACATCTGGGCTACATTGAGTGATATGTTGAACTCTCCATAAAAGGGTCGAACAGGAGAGGAATCCTACATGAAGCTAGTTCCATTCTGTTAGCTGAAACCCCGACTCTTTACTGCACAACACAGAAACAGAACTGGACTTTAACCCCGTCTGCTGTTGTTCCAGTTGGATGGTACTGACATCACCCCCAGCCTCAGCTCCACAGTGACCAGCCACGGGGGCACTGACATCAGCAAAGACGACAGCGGCATCACCTTGATTTACATTTACTCCTACCTCTCCAAGATCACCCTTTTCTTCGACGGCACCCTCCTGCACGTCACTAAACAAGGTGCTCCACACAACCAGACCAGACATTTAGAGCTTTTTAGAGCCAGAATTAAGATGTTCATCCAAAAAACAAACTTCTGCCTGTGAACTTCATTTGTTTGGCCAGAGATCTGAAAATATGGTTTATACGATATTGGGTAACGATTCCAAATAATCAAAGTTGAACCAATACCTGTTTTGGCTCTCATCGCTTTCTAAATGCTGCACCTCATTCAAATGGTTAGATATTGGAAAGTCTGTTCTAATAATCTATTTTGTGCTTGACTCCACAACAGGGTCTAGAGTTTACCCCACAGGATTGTGTGTAAATGCCACTGCAGACAGCAAGCGCAACGACCTACCTGGGTAATGTTTCAGCATTTTTGTTTTCTAAAATTGAACTAAATGAATTCATTACATTTCTTCATCGTGAGCTGAATGAAGTCATGTCTGATCTTATCTTGTCTAAAATACATTTAAAAAGTCAAACATTCAAGGACAAGAGTGTGGATTTCTGGTTTGGGAAGTTAATTCTCCATCAATATTTCCTTCAATCGTTGATGTGTTGAACGATGTGAAAGTGTCGACTGCTCTTTAGATTTGTCCCTCACACTAAAGGCCTCTTCAGGCATATTCATCCTCCACAAGGCGCTTTGTTCGGCAGGGCTGCGAGAACTCTGGCTGTGATTGGCTGGAATTTTAGTGGGCGGGGTTATCATGGCGGAAGCGGGAAGCGAGAATCGAATGTTTACTTCCTAACACCGGTGTGGAAAACGGGAGGCAGTAAAACACAGTAAAACACTTCACTGAAGGACAAGGACACGCACACGGCAACAAAGTCCTGGTGAGAAACACGAGGACGTTTTGGGCGAGGACGAAGAGGAAACAGAAGAGCTCGGTGCTGCCTGTGTGAAAGAGGCGAGTGATGAAGAAAAGAGTTCAGGCTCGAGGACAGAGGGAGACCAGGCGTGTACACCGCAGACCTTCATCAAACACCGGGAAACTTCACCAACATGTTCAGTGAAGGTTCTTGGATGGACAAACCCTGTACTGAGCGACACAGACGTCAAACAACATGACTTTACCGAGTGACACGGAGGTAAATTTTAACGTTAACGTTTTCTAACGTAATAAACCTGCAGGAGATGTGGCTAAACATGAATCTTCAACATGTTTGCAATATCGTGACTGATACATTTTATAATAGTTTAAACTCAAATGACTCGTTTTATTTCAATCATTCCTTTTTTGTTTTGGCTGTGGAAAAAGGGGGCGTGGCCGTTCGGCAGCAACACGTCTTGTGGAGTTTGAAATGTCAGAGCCCAGACCAACTTTGTTCTCGTTCTTTTTGCCTCAAGAACAAAGTTCTCGCGTCTTGTGGAGAATGAAGAGGCCTTAAAAGGGTCAGTTTTCGGTCTTGTTTTCTCTGATTGTGGTTTTCCTTTGTGCAGCGATGATATAGAAACAGTCGACGCCGCAGGTGAAAACATCAACTGCTCGGCCGTACAAACGCGGTGAGTGACACAAACACTGAGCGCTTTGTCAAAGTGTTTTTCTAAAGTATTTGTTGCTCTTCAGCTGCTCCGACCTCTTGGCCACTCTCTCCAGCGCTGTGGACCGCTCTGCCTTCGTCACGGCCTGCGCTGATAACTTGTTGTGTCAGTATCCCGACGTGGACGGCCTCGCCTGCCACTTCCTGGACGCCTACGCCCGGACCAGCCGCCTCAGCGTCCCCAGAGAGGCGTCTGGCTGCGGTACGATGGGAATATGGGAAATATCACTACTAATATTTCTGGATGACTCGTAGCCGCAGGCACCGGCTTCATCACTGGTGTTTGGGGCTCGATGTCAAGTGTTTTGACTGAGTGTCCTGATAAGTGTCAGAAAACAGAGAAATAAACTTCTGAATGTGTTTTGCAGCTGCTCCAGTTTGTGTGGATCATCAGTGCTCTTTGCACGAGTTCTGTGGCGTGAAGGACAGTGGCGACGCCGCCTGTTTCTGCCGCAGCCGTGACCAGGACGTCCAGAAATACAGAGAAATGAATCAATACGGTACAACTGCACCTCCACACTTTGGACAGTTTCCTCCTGGGGTCGACTGAACTGGACGTTCCTCAATCAGAGAAATGGAACTTTTCAATGGTCTATATTTGGTTGATGAAGTCCACACTGAGCCAAGGAGACACATGGCGGCAGAAGCATGTTTTAAACTGCAGTTTTTAACGTCATGTGTATGTTTTTAGGGAACGTGGCCACGTGCAGCGGAGACTCCGCCTCTCTGACCATCTACACCTGTTTCCTGGTGGAGGCCGGCTTTGACCACAGCGAGCTCCGCCTGAACGACCCCAGCTGCACTGGTTCCTATGATACTGAGCAACATTCACTCACCTTCGGCTTTAACTCCTCCCACCCCTGTGGTGGAACTCTTCAGGTGCTGCCTCCTCTTCCTGTAGAGCAAAGTCCCTCTGAGACTCTCAGAATCTACAGTTCACTGGCCTTTTATGGTTTTACTGAACCAGAATCTCTCTGTCTCATTCACAGCATCACGGTGACCAGGTCGTCTTTGCCAACCGGGTCCAGAACATGAACAACTCCATCATAACATTCAAAAAACATTTCTCCATGGACTTCTCCTGCGCCTACAACCAACCCTCCACCCCCAGCACCGCCTCCTTCAGGATCCATGACGGGTCAGTCCCATCTCTGTCCAACACTGGCACCAAACACTGATCCAGTCACGCCCACTGTCCCAGTGTTCATTCATTTGTTGATTATTTGTCATATGCACAGATGTTACAAATGATTCTATTCCATTCCATTGTAGCAGTAGAACAGAGAGAGCTGGGCAGAAGATCTCATGCTGCTTTAGAGCCACAGAAACCAGATCTTTACCATTTTCTGAAGAATAATGACTGAGTGTGACATCAGCACTGATCTGGCCTCGCTCTTGTGCTCCACAGCTCTGTCTCTCTGACGTATCACACGGAGAACTTCACCTTCACCCTGGACATGGGCCTGTTCACCGACGCTGCCTTCTCCTCTTCTTCCACCGTGACCAACAGCACTGAGCTGGACCTGAACCAGGAGGTGTTTGTGCGACTGGACGCTCATGACATCGAGGCAGAACCTTTGGCTCTGGTGATCGACGACTGCTGGACCACCACTGAAGCCCCGCCCACCGGAGCGAACCGCTACGACCTGATCAGCAACAAGTAAGAGACACACAAGGAGTATTTTGTTCTCTGTTGGCTGGTTTGTCAGACAATACAAAAGAAAGCAGGAGCTTCACTGGGTCAGAGACATGTGACAGATGCGCAGACCGGTGCTTTTCCAGGACAATCAAAGATGACATGAAAATAAAATCATGCCCTGATGAAAAAGAAACTGAAGATCGGCCGAGGCACAGACAGAATAAAAGTCCTTTATTCCTTTGCGTCCTGCTAAAGAATAAAGTGCTTTTATTCAGCCACAGTTCTGATGTTCATCTACAAAGGTCCTCCTCACTGTGACTCAGCTCCCCAGAGATGTAGAAGGACCAGCAGATGGCGCCGAGTGCCAATCCTGGCACAAAGGCACCTTAGAAACAAACAGGAAACTTCACCATAAGGGCGTCCCTTCGTGTGTGAAACAAATATTTGCCGCCGTCAGAACTGTTCTATTTCTGTGTATTGTTCAAATCTATTGATTCATTTAAATGTAAAGATCTGGTCACTACATGTTACACACGTGTTTGATAAGAAGTGTGTGTGTAGAGTTCATTTGTAATAAAAAACAATGTCTCGTTCAGGTGCCCCGCCCCCTCTGATCAGTCTGTTACTGTCCCGTCCAATGGAGAAGCTCTGGTTTCATATTTCAAATTTAACGTGTTCGAGTACGCCGACGCCGCTACGCCCGACATCTACCTGCACTGCCAAGTCAGTCTGTGCATCGTGGCCGGCGGCTGTGTCCCGGTAACCCCTCCTCCTGCAGATATTATCCCCTCATGTACATGTACTTTCTGTATGTGAGTGATTCTGTGTGTTTTTCCACAGACCTGCCCTCCACATGTTGGACTGTGATCGTGGCTCTGGACAGAGTGAGTACAGCGGCTCATGACTTTCATTAGATTTCCAAACGTACGTACAGCTTCCAAACTAAATAAAGATAATAGTCATTATTTGAGCTGGGTTCCGATACATTTCAATATCGGTAATTTGATACTTTGATACTGAACGGGGGTCGGGTGCGAAGAGGACTGGGTGGCAGTCAGAGGCAGGTGCCTCGATGACCTGGTCCGCATGCACAGCTTCTGGCGTTCGGGACATGGAACGTCACTTCACTGGGGGGAGGAGCCTGAGCTTGTGCGGGAGGTTGAGAGATACCGGCTAGATATAATCGGGCTCACCTCCACGCACAGCTTGGGTTCCGGATCCCAACTCCTGGAGAGAGGCTGGCTTAGACATTTTTCTGGAGTTGCCCGCGGGGAGAGGCGGCGGGCTGGGGTGGGTTTGCTCATATCCCCCCAAGCTCAGCCGTCGCGTCCCTACGCCTTCGGGTTGGGGACAGGTCTCTCACCGTTGTCTCGGCCTACGGGCCCAACATCGGTGCAGAGTACCCGGCCTTCTTGGAGTCCCGGGGAGGGGTACTAGATGGTGCTCCGACTGGGGACTCCATTGTTCTGCTGGGGGACTTCAACGCCCACGTGGGTAACGACAGTGAGACCTGGGAGGGGGTGATTGGGAAGAACGGCCTCCCCGATCTGAACCCGAGTGGTGTTCTGTTATTGGACTTCTGTGCTAGTCACGGTTTGTCCATAACGAACACCATGTTCGAGCACAAGGGTGTCCATGAGTGCACGTGGCACCAGGACACCCTAGGCAGGAGGTCGATGATCGACTTTGTAGTTGTGTCGTCTGACCTCCGGCCGCGTGTCTCGGACACTCGGGTGAAGAGAGGGGCTGAGCTGTCAACTGATCACCACCTGGTGGTGAGCTGGATCCGCTGGCAGGGGAGGAAGCTGGTCAGACCTGGCAGGCCCAAGTCCCTCTGTCAGTGGGGTCTTCAACTCCCACCTCCGGAAGAGCTTCACCCAGATTCCGGGGGAGGCGGGGGACATGGAGTCCGAGTGGACCATGTTCTCCTCCTCCATTGTCGATGCGGCTGCTCGTAGTTGTGGCCGTAAGGTCTCTGGTGCCTTTCGCGGCGGCAATCCCCGGAAGTAAGGGATGCCGTCAAGCTGAAGAAGGAGTCCTACCTGGCCTTGCTGGCTTGTGGGACTCCGGAGGCAGCTGAGAGGTACCGGCAGGCCAATTGGCTGCAGCTCGTGCGGTCACAGAGGCAAAAACTCCGGTCTGGGAGGAGTTCGGGGAGGCCATGGAGGAAGACTATCGGTCGGCCTCGAGGAGATTCTGGCAAACCATCCGGCGCCTCAGGAGGGGGAAGCAGTGCTTCACCAGCACTGTTTACAGTGCGGGTGGGGGGCTGCTGACCTCGACTGGGGATGTCGTCGGACGGTGGAAGGAGTACTTCGAGGACCTTCTCAATCCCGCTGTCACGTCTTCGGATGGGGAAGCAGAGGCTGGGGACTCGGAGGTGGTGAGAAAGCTCCTCGGTGGCTCCGGGGGTGGATGAGATTCGCCCTGAGTACCTTAAGTCTCTGGATGTTGTAGGACTGTCTTGGCTGACACGTCTCTGCAACATCGCGTGGCGGTCGGGGACAGTGCCCCTGGATTGGCAGACCGGGGTGGTGGTCCCTCTCTTTAAGAAGGGGGACCGGAGGGTGTGTTCCAATTACAGAGGGATCACCCTCCTCAGCCTCCCCGGTAAGGTCTACTCCAGGGTGCTGGAGAGGAGGATCCGGCCGATAGTCGAACCTAGTTGAAAAAAAAAAAAAACACACCACACATTATCTTAGGGGAACAGGATAATTATCTCAGGTTAAAAAAAAAAAAATGTAATGTAAAAAAAATCATTTCTTTTATTTTTTATTTTTTTACACTACACATTTTCGCATTCCCCGAGATAATTTGTGGTGATGATTTTTTTTTTATTTCTTTTTTTCAACATTTTTTTTTTGCATCAAAACTATTTCATTTATTTGTAAAGTCTGTTTCCTCTTCACAGGTTTCTGCGTTGGCCGCTTGGATAAACCCCCCCTCTCCAAAAACACTGATTGTGAAGCTCCTGAAGGATTTGCTCTGTGTCCTGTATGGAAAGTCCGAGCGCCCTCTGCTGGCGATTATAAATATGAAGTCCAGGACAACAGGGAGGCATGTGAACAGCCTCTTTATTAACCCTTAACTCCCACCTGAACCGAGCACATTTTCTCCAGTTTGGCTTTACCCCAATCCAAAAGCTTCTGGGAAAAAGCTGTGAAAATAGCAGCAAAACTGAGATGAAAACGATGATGGAAATGTGACAAAAAAGTGACAAAGAATTGATGAAAAAGTGGCAAAAATGTCACAAGAAATGGACAAAAAAAATGACAAAAATTTGATTAAAAAATTGACGAAAAAAATGACAAATGTGACAAAAAATGACAAAAATGTGACAAAAAAAAATACAAAAATGTGACAAAAATGTGATACAAATTTGACAGAAAATGACAAAAATTGACGAAAAAATGACAAAAATGTGATAAAAAATTTGACAAAAAAATTACAAAAAAGTCATAAAAAGTTAGTTGAACACCCGACAAAAAAATGATGGAAAAAAAATCTAATGACGTGAGGAAAAAGACCCTCTCGGTTCAGGCGGGAGTTAAGAGGTTAAAGGAGCTTTCCCTAATTTTTGCTTCTAGAAATGTAATGGAATTCGATTTGTCCTTTAGTTTATTGCAAACTCAAACATTTGTCGGGAAAACAGCTTGGATCTAATTATAAAAAATAAATAAAACAAATCTGCATTAACGAGTTACAGAAAATGAATTTGCTCCTCAGGGAGAAAGAAAAAAAGGAAAAACAACAAAATCAAGAAATTACTAAAAGTAGCAGGGGTAAAGTATACTAGGTTTATTCGCGTGGGTCAACTTATGTTTTATTTTTCTCAAATAAAAACTAATCAATGTCTAATCATTCAAAAATCTAATGTTTTTCAAAGCAACACTACTCAAATGTACATTTAATCATGAAAAAGGTAAAACAAATGCATTGAACCTGCACAGGTTGCACTGAAACATGATGAATGAACTTTGTGAAGTTGTCGTGTTGTTTGAAATGTGGGTGAAGGGAAATGTTTGATTATATATTTTACTTTTGTGATTCCTCCTTTTGATCAACTGTGTATTGGAACTGAAGCATTAATAAAAAGCACTAAAGCTCAAATGTCTGTTTTTCATAAGGTCCAGATATCCTGAGCCTTCATAGCGATCATTTTTAATTGAACATTATATTTCGAGCCATATAAACAAAACTATACAAACCGTGTTTAAAGGATCTGTATCTGCTATTTTAGCCCTTCCAAAGTAAAGTATAGGCATTCATATATTGTACCTCTACCACTCGTTTTTGTGATAAACAAAAGTATTTTCTGCAGTATTTTTCAAACCCGGAAGACACAACGCTTCGATTCAGTTAACTCCGCCCCGTCTCTCCGCTCATACAACTTTTGCAGTAGTAGAAATATAAATACACAACAATGTGACAAAAAATGCAACAAAAATGTGGCAAAAATACAACAAAATGTGACAAAAAGAAAAAAAAAAAAAAAAGGGAAAAAAACATACAAAAGGTGACACAACACAGCAAGAACGTGAGGAAAAAGATCAGTTTTGTGGGTCTTAGCTTTCAAATGAGGTGCTACACAGGCCTATATAACAGCCAAAGAGGACAGAATGCATTTGGTTTAGGCGGGTGGTAAGAGGTTGATACGATGTTTACTCGGGGTTGGCGCCACCTGCTGATGATCCGATGTTATGAATAAAAGTCACTCGCCTACATTTCACAGTAAAGTGGATAAGGCCTCATTAAGCTCAGATGTCCGGACAAAACTGGTTCTCTGGAAAAAAGAGGAGAAGGTGCAGAGAAAGAGAGGGGGCGCCATCGATTAGCCTGTAACATCTAAACTCAATTATTTTAGTCCTTTAACCCCTTAACTCCCACCTGAACCGAGCACATTTTCCCCAATCCAAAAGCCTCTGGAAAAAAGGTGAGAAAATAGCAACAAAACTGAGACGAAAACAATCATGGAAATGTGACAAAAAAAAGTGAGAAAACATTGACAAAAAAGTCAAAAAATGACAAAAAAGTGACAAAAAATTGATGAAAAAATGGATAAAAAAATTGACGAAAAAATTTGACAAAATATTTACGAAAAAATTACAAAAATGTGACAAAATGTGACAAAAAAAACAAAAATGTGACTAAAAAAGTGACAAAAAAGTGACAAAAAAATGACAAAAATGTGACAAAAAAGTGACAAAGAAGGACAAAAAATTGTTTAAAAAGTGACGAAAAAATACGAAAAAATATTTACGAAAAAATGACTAAAATGTGACAAAATGTGACAAAAAAATGACAAAAAAGTGACAAAAAATTGATGAAAAAAATGGATAAAAAAATTGACGAAAAAATGTGACAAAATATTTATGAAAAAATTACAAAAATGTGACAAAATGTGACAAAAAAAATTCAAAAATGTGACAAAAAAAGTGACAAAAAAGTGACAAAAAAATGACCAAAAAATGACTAAAATGTGACAAAATGTGACAAAAAAAATGACAAAAAAGTGACAAAAAATGGACAAAAATGTGATCAAAAATGACCAAAAATGACAAAAAAGTTACAAAAATGAGTTGAATGCCCAACAAGAAAATGATGGAAAAAAAATCTGATGACGTGAGGAAAAACATCCTCTCGGTTCAGGCGGGAGTTAAGAGGTTAAAGCATTTTTGGTGTAATTCCGAGCGAGAGTTTCAAGTTTAATATTCAGCATTGAGCTCCCCCTCCCCCTGTTTGCTTGTTTATTTGTGTGTTTATTTGTTTGTTCGGGGGGACACACTAGCAATTCTGCTTAGGGCACCAAAATGGCCTGCAGCGGCCCTGCTATAACGAAAGAGTTGGTGGATGATGATATTTAATAAGCTGTTGATGGTTTATCTCAGCGCACGAAGACCCAAAGCCGACAGTGACTGGTCTGATGGTCGGTTTGTAGGTTCCGTGTTGGACCCAAAGCCTGCAGTGACTGGTCTGATGGTCGGTTTGTAGGTTCCATGTTGGACCCAAAGCCTGCAGTGACTGGGCTGATGGTCGGTTTGTAGGTTCCGTGTTGGACCCAAAGCCGACAGTGACTGGTCTGATGGTCGGTTTGTAGGTTCCGTGTTGGACCCAAAGCCTGCAGTGACTGGTCTGATGGTCGGTTTGTAGGTTCCGTGTTGGACCCAAAGCCTGCAGTGACTGGTCTGATGGTCGGTTTGTAGGTTCCGTGTTGGACCCAAAGCCTGCAGTGACTGGTCTGATGGTCGGTTTGTAGGTTCCGTGTTGGACCCAAAGCCGACAGTGACTGGTCTGATGGTCGGTTTGTAGGTTCCGTGTTGGACCCAAAGTCTGCAGTGACTGGTCTGATGGTCGGTTTGTAGGTTCTGTGTTGGACCCAAAGCCGACAGTGACTGGTCTGATGGTCGGTTTGTAGGTTCCGTGTTGGACCCAAAGCCTGCAGTGACTGGTCTGATGGTCGGTTTGTAGGTTCCGTGTTGGACCCAAAGCCTGCAGTGACTGGTCTGATGGTTTGTAGGTTCCATGTTGGACCCAAAGCCTGCAGTGACTGGTCTGATGGTCGGTTTGTAGGTTCCGTGTTGAGCCCAGTTAGTCGTGGAGTTTTCCTCTTGTTTGTAGGTTCCGTGTTGGACCCAAAGCCGACAGTGACTGGTCTGATGGTCGGTTTGTAGGTTCCGTGTTGAACCCAGTTAGTCGTGGAGTTTTCCTCTTGTTTGTAGGTTCCATGTTGAGCCCAGTTAGTCGTGGAGTTTTCCTCTTGTTTGTAGGTTCCATGTTGAGCCCAGTTAGTCGTGGAGTTTTCCTCTTGTTTGTAGGTTCCGTGTTGAGCCCAGTTAGTCGTGGAGTTTTCCTCTTGTTTGTAGGTTCCATGTTGGACCCAGTTAGTCGTGGAGTTTTCCTCTTGTTTGTAGGTTCCGTGTTGAGCCCAGTTAGTCATGGAGTTTTCCTCTTGTTTGTAGGTTCCGTGTTGAGCCCAGTTAGTCGTGGAGTTTTCCTCTTGTTTGTAGGTTCCATGTTGAGCCCAGTTAGTCGTGGAGTTTTCCTCTTGTTTGTAGGTTCCGTGTTGAGCCCAGTTAGTCGTGGAGTTTTCCTCTTGTTTGTAGGTTCCATGTTGAGCCCAGTTAGTCGTGGAGTTTTCCTCTTGTTTGTAGGTTCCATGTTGAGCCCAGTAAGTCGTGGAGTTTTCCTCTTGTTTGTAGGTTCCATGTTGGACCCAGTTAGTCGTGGAGTTTTCCTCTTGTTTGTAGGTTCCGTGTTGAGCCCAGTTAGTCGTGGAGTTTTCCTCTTGTTTGTAGGTTCCATGTTGAGCCCAGTTAGTCGTGGAGTTTTCCTCTTGTTTGTAGGTTCCATGTTGAGCCCAGTAAGTCGTGGAGTTTTCCTCTTGTTTGTAGGTTCCATGTTGAGCCCAGTTAGTCGTGGAGTTTTCCTCTTGTTTGTAGGTTCCGTGTTGAGCCCAGTTAGTCGTGGAGTTTTCCTCTTGTTTGTAGGTTCCGTGTTGAGCCCAGTTAGTCGTGGAGTTTTCCTCTTGTTTGTAGGTTCCGTGTTGAGCCCAGTTAGTCGTGGAGTTTTCCTCTTGTTTGTAGGTTCCGTGTTGAGCCCAGTTAGTCATGGAGTTTTCCTCTTGTTTGTAGGTTCCGTGTTGAGCCCAGTTAGTCGTGGAGTTTTCCTCTTGTTTGTAGGTTCCGTGTTGAGCCCAGTTAGTCGTGGAGTTTTCCTCTTGTTTGTAGGTTCCATGTTGAGCCCAGTAAGTCGTGGAGTTTTCCTCTTGTTTGTAGGTTCCATGTTGGACCCAGTTAGTCGTGGAGTTTTCCTCTTGTTTGTAGGTTCCGTGTTGAGCCCAGTTAGTCGTGGAGTTTTCCTCTTGTTTGTAGGTTCCATGTTGAGCCCAGTTAGTCGTGGAGTTTTCCTCTTGTTTGTAGGTTCCGTGTTGAGCCCAGTTAGTCGTGGAGTTTTCCTCTTGTCATTCCCCGCAGCCGTGAATGAGTCTCGTTTCCATAAATGATGCAAAACAGCATCAATCACAGGGCGATGTTTCTCGATGGAACTCCTCAGAGCCGCCGAGCATCGCACCAGGTCAGTCACGCTTTCTCTTACAGCACTGAAACTCGCGTGGAAAAGTTTATTAACGGGTCAGCCGCATGTTTGACGGGTTTAAATGAAGATGAGGCTGGAGAATTTACTGAAACGTGTTGTGGATCGAGGAAACCATCGCATTTCTGAAGCCGTCCAGGCTGTGAAGTGTCCGGTTCACTCCTGACCTTTGTTGGTGCTTCTGTTATACATGTTTGTGTGCACTTTCTCTTAACTCCCACCTGAGCGGATCCCACTTTCTCCAGTTTGGCTTTACCCTAATCAAAAAGCTTCTTGGGGAAAAAAGCGCCAAAATAGCCACAAAAAATGAGAAAGAAACAAGGATGTGAACGAAACAAAAACGCGACAAAAATGTGACAAAAATTCAACAAAAATGTGACAAAAATGAAAAAACAAAACAAAAACATACAAAAGGTGACACAACACAGCAACGACGTGAGGAAAAAGATCAGTTTTGTGGGTCTTAGCTTTCAAATGAGGTGTTACACAGGCCTATATAATGGCCAAAGAGGACAGAATGCGTTTGGTTTAGGCGGGTGGTAAGAGGTTAAAGATCACTGCCTGTTTGCTGCTCTGACCATAGCGTGAAGTCTCCTGTTTTGGTTCGATCGTATTTGACGCCTCTGTTTTCCTCTCCAAACTGAACTCTGTCACTGAGAACTGCAGTGGCCTGGCCGCCTGGGTGTCAGTTGTCGAGGGATTAGCAAAGCTGTGGAGTCATTTTACCCCAGAAACTGTTGGATTTGACGCCTCTTGGAGCTTTTTGTGAGATTAAAAACTTGACAGGCAATGCACTGCAAAAAGTGCCCTACTTAAAACAAGGGGAAACATCCTAAAATAAGACCCCATTCTGCCAATGGGGTCAGCAATTTTTTCTTGCTAAGAATTCTTTTTCCTAGAATATTTTTCTCATCATAAAACAAGAAAGAAACACTCAATTTAAGCAAATAAATAACTAGAAAAAATAAGATCACAGCAGCTCTTGATTTAAGAACTGAACCATTCTTTAAAGTGGGCGGCTCGGTGGCACAGCGGTTAGAGCCTCAGCTTCACAACTCGAAGGTCCTGGGTTCGATTCCCACCAGGACGGGGCCTTTCTGTGTGGAGCATGTTCTCCTCGTGTCTACCACTAAAAACATGTACAATAGGTGAATCCTCCAGCAGGTGATTCTGACCATCAGCCTGGCTCCACATCATGGAGACGGGACCCCGGGCAATACTTTCCTTAAATATTAGTATTTATTAAGAACATTTTGCTCAAAAATGTGTGTAATTTAGAACATTTTACTTAAATCAAGCAACATTTAAGTAAAATACCCACAATTATTCACTAAATAAGAATGTTTTCCTTAAGTTTTCCATTTTCTGAGGACATTTTGCTTAATTCTAGTTATTTATTTGCTTAAATTTAGTGTTTCTTTCTTGTTTTATGATGAGAAAAATATTCTAGAAATAAGAATTCTTAGCAAGAAAAAAATGTTGACCCCATTGGCAGAATTTATTCCTCAAAACAAAACAAAATGTCTTATTTTAAGATTTTTTTCCCCTTGTTTTTAGTAAGGTACTTTTTGCAGTGCACTCCCATCACCCGCACTAACCGCCGGACCTTGGGGGACCGAGCCTTCGCCTTCGCCATCGCCGCCCCCGCCCTCTGGAACTCACTCCCACAGCCCATTAGAAACTCTGACTCACCACCAACCTTCAAATCAGCATCAAACCCACCTGTTCAAACTAGCTTTTTCCTAAAGCCCCTTTTTGTTTTGTTTTATCCCCCATGTAAAGCGTCTTTGAGTGTCCAAAAGAGCGCAATACAAGTTTGATATATTATTATTATTATTATTACTAAGACCTCAAATGTCAAAGTAAAAGCAAATGTCTGGTGTTTCTGGCAGCGTTCCTGAAGATGGCCGCCTCGACCAACAGCTCCTCCGGCTGCAGCGCCGTCAGCACCGCCCTCTTCACCTGCTGGGTGGCGCTCTACGCCCTCTTCCTCCCACTGTTCCTTTTCGTGCTGTTCACCGGTTACCGACGCTGGGCTTCTGGATCGGCGACCACGACTCACTCGGACCTGTTCACCCTGAACATCGTGAAGCTGGAGATCCTGAACGTGGCGGCTTCGTGCGTTTACGTTTCGGCGAATGACACGGGCGATTACGTCGTTTCTGTCATCGCTCAAAGCTTCATCTTCGTGACTCTCGTGGGTCAGATTTACTTCCACGACCTGACCTGCCTCGAGCGCTACCTGGCCGTGGTCCACCCGGTCGTGTACCTGCGTTTGAGGGGCAGGGGCGGGGTCAGAGTTCGTAACGTTAGCATCGCGGCGGCGTGGGCGGGTAGCTTCATCATTCTGTTCATCCGGCCGATTTCCCAGCTGCTTTACCTCGTGGTCACGGCGGCGCTGTCCACCCTCCTCGTGTGTTTCTGCACCGCCTCCGTCCTGCTCGCTCTCATTCGCCCGCGGCCGGGGGAAGTGGGCGGGGACAGGAAGGGGTTTGACCAATCAAAACGCACGGCTTTGCACACGATGACGGCCATCTTGGGAGCCCTGCTGTCGAAGTTTCTCGTGGTGTTTGTGAAGCACGTTCTGATCTTCTTCTCAGAGAGCGTGGAGCTGGAGGTGGTGTGCGTCATGTCAGTGACTTTGTTTTGGGTCACGTCGCCGAGCAGCCTCGTGTTACCGCTGCTGTTCCTGCACCGAGCGGGAAAACTGCCTAAGAGGAAGCGAACGCCTGCGGGATGAAGATACACATGTATACAAACACTTTAGAAACAGACACATTTGCATTATTTTCTCACTGAAAACCAGAATTTACTTTTCCTTTTTTAGGTCCATTAGAATTTTCCAAATGATTTTGTCAAATGCCAGAAAAATGAGAGATAGGTTTTTCTTCATGGTTTTATATCACTTTTTAGAAAGCCAAAAAAAATATCTGGTAGCATTGCCTTTAACCTCTCAACTCCCACCTGAACATGTTTTCTCCAAATTCTCCAAATCTAAAAGCTTCTTCAAAACAGAGGCAAAAAATGAGAAGAAAATGAGGATGTAAACACAACAAAAAAGTGACAAAAAAGAGAAAAAAGGGACAAAAAAAGGAAAAAACGACAAAAATCCAGCAGAAAAATGACAAAAAAACAGCAAAAAATGACAAAAATCCAGCAAAAAAAATGACAAAAATCCAGCAGAAAAATGACAAAACTCCAGCAGAAAAAAGACAAAAATCCAGCAAAAAAACAACAAAAATCCAGCAGAAAAAAGACAAAAATCCAGCAAAAAAAGGACAAAAATCCAGCAGAAAAAGACAAAAATCCAGCAGAAAAATGACAAAAATCCAGCTGAAAAACAACAAAAATCCAGCAGAAAAAAGACAAAAATCCAGCAAAAAAAGGACAAAAATCCAGCAGAAAAAAGACAAAAATCCAGCAAAAAAGGACAAAAATCCAGCAGAAATAAGACAAAAATCCAACAGAAAAAAGACAAAAATCCAACAGAAAAATGACAAAAATCCAGCAAAAAAATGACAAAAATACAGCAGAAAAAATGACAAAAATCCAGCAGAAAAAAGACAAAAATCCAGCAAAAAAGTAATAAAAAAGTGACAAAAACACATAAGGGAGATTAAAAGTGACGGCAAAGGCAAAGTGGAGAGAATGCATTTGGTTTTGGCGGGTGGTAAGAGGTTAAACTGTATAACTCGGGTCAAACGTTTTCACTTTCCTTCCACAAACTTCTCACAATAGTTGGATGAGTTTTGGTCCATTCGTCCAAACAGAACTGTTGTAACTGAGACACATGTGTAGCCGCCTTGTGTGCCTATGCCTTTTCAGCTCTGCCCCTCCATTCAACTGGACTAAATCAGGACTTTGTGACGACACTTCAAAACATTGACTTGGGCTTTGGGTCATTGTCCATTTGAAGAAACATCTGCCCCGAGCTTTAACGTCCTGACTCTTGAGATGTTGCTCCAATATTTCCACATAGAGTTCTTTCTTCATGATGTCATCTACTGTGAAGTGGACCAGCCCCTCCCACAGCAAAACAGCCCCACAGCATGATGCTTCCCCCCCATATTTCACAGATGATGGTCATTATGGACAAACAGACACAGGATCTGTCTCCAAACATAAAAGTCTTTCTCCTTGTGTTTGTTTTGGAGTCAGAACTTCTTCCTGCAGAGTTCCCTCTCAGCCCATGTCGGGTCAGGACTTGTTTCACTCTGGATAATGACAAACTCTGACCAGGTTCAGCATCTTCACCAGGTCTTTTGTTCTTGGGTTGATCTTCACATTTCAGACACAGAACCCGCCTTCGTTCTGGTCTGTGTGATGACTGGAAGTTTACATCATTGTCTTAACCCCTTAACTCCCACCTGAACCGAGCACATTTTCTCCAGTTTGGCTTTACCCCAATCCAAAAGCTTCTGGAAAAAAGCTGTGAAAATAGCAACAAAACTGAGACGAAAACAATGATGGAAATGTGACAAAAAGGTGGGAAAACGTTGACAAAAAATTGACAAAAAATTTATGAAAAAGTGGCAAAAATGTCACAAAAATGTCACAAGCAATTGACAAAAAATGTACAATAATGTGACAAAAAATGACAAAAAAATGACAAAAATGTGACAAAAATGTGATAAAAATTTGACCAAAAATTTGACCAAAAAATGACAAAAATGTGACAAAAAATGACAAAAATGTGACAAAAAATGACAAAAATGTGATAAAAATGTGACAAAAAAAATACAAAAATGTGACAGAAATGTGACAAAAATGTGATAAAAAATTGACGAAAAAATGACAAAAATGTGGGAAAAAATAACAAAAAGTTACAAAAATGAGTTAAATGCCCAACAAAAAAAGATGGAAAAAAGATTGGTTTTACCCCAGTCCAAAAGCTTCTGGAAAAAAGCTTCCAAAATAGCAACAAAACTGATACGAAAACAATGATGGAAATGTGACAAAAAAGTGAGAAAACATTGACAAAAAAGTGACGAAAAATTTATGAAAAAATTACCAAAAAATGACAAAAATGTGACAAAAATGTGACAAAAAAAAATACTAAAATGTGAAAAAAATGACAAAAAAAATGACAAAAAAGTTACAAAAATGAGTTGAATACCCAACAAAAAAATGATGGAAAAAAAAATCTGATGACGTGAGGAAAAAGATCCTCTCGGTTCAGGCGGGAGTTAAGAGGTTAACCGAAGAACCTGGACCTGGAAGTGTCTTGAAATTGCACCCGAGGATGAACCAGACTTCATGACAGCACGATAACTCTTTATAAGCACGATTTCTTCAAGTGATTTGACTAAATGCCACTCAGCGCCCGGCTCTGCAGACATTTGCCTCGGCTCATTTGCTTTGAATTAACATGATATGCAAACTGGTGCCACCTGTGGGTCTTTGCATGTGCCAGTCTTTGCATGTGCCAGTCTTTGCATGTGCCAGTCACACCAGGTCGCAGCAGAATCGGGTGAGTAGCTTCGAATCGCCATAAAGCTCTTAAATCGTTTAGTTAAGGCTGATTAAGTTTGCAAAGGGGGCGTGTCCGTCCGTGGTGGAAAAATAGAATATGAGTGAGATTAGAAACGTACAATCTTTGGGGGAAACTGTTTTATTCTCCAAACAACAGCTGTTCCTTTATGTGATTTGTGGTTCGAGTTTTAGTCTGTGAAGTTTAATAAGAACAAGTTGTTTTTCCCTTACTTTACATTGTGCAAAATCATCTTTTCAGTTTTTGCTAAAGCACTACAACGCTAAAGTATTTCCTAGGTTTTGCAGTTGCATGGAACCTTTGGCCCTCAAGCTTCTTTGAAAAATCATCACACAAATCAAAGTACGGCAACGTATTGCATTCACTAAAAACAAGAAAAAGTCTGTTTTCACGAGAATAGTTTATGTTTTTATAAGAAAAGTTTCTGTTTTAACGAGACAAGTTTCTGTTTTTATGAGAAAAGGTCTGTTTTTATGTGTAAAATAAATCCTGTTTTTATGAGAAGTCCTTTCTGTTTTAACGACTAAAATAAATCCTGTTTATCTGAGAAAAGTTTCTGTTTTTATGACCAAAATGACTAAGCCAGTAGGTGACATGAGTGAGGGTCTTATGTCGGGTGTGTGTCTGTGTGATGAAGTTAGATGGACATTCAGATAAACTATTCAGATACAATACGTTGACTGAACCTGAGAAACAGCTCACGGCTGTAGTTGATCAAAAACAAGAACAGCCCAGGGTCAGGCTCTCGCGTGAGCCGGCGGGGAGAGATGCTTGACAGGCGGCTTAGTCCATGCTAGCAGTGCTCATTTTTGTCACATTTTTGTTGAATTTTTGTCACATTTTTTGTTGAATTTTTGTCACATTTTTGTTGAATTTTTGTTGAATTTTTGTTGCATTTTTGTTGCATTTTTGTTTAATTTTTGTCAAATTTTTGTCAAATTTTTGTCACATTTTTGTCGCATTTTTGTCACATTTTTGTTGCATTTTTGTTTAATTTTTGTCAAATTTTTGTCACATTTTTGTCACATTTTTGTCACTTTTTTGTTTAATTTTTGTCACATTTTTGTCACATTTTTGTCACATTTTTGTCTAATTTTTGTCACTTTTTTGTTTAATTTTTGTTTAATTTTTGTTTAATTTTTGTTTAATTTTTGTTTAATTTGTGTTTAATTTTTGTCTAATTTTTGTCACTTTTTTGTTTAATTTTTGTCACATTTTTGTCACATTTTTGTCACATTTTTGTCACATTTTTGTCACATTTTTGTCACTTTTTTGTCACATTTTTGTCGCATTTTTGTCACATTTTTGTCTAATTTTTGTCACTTTTTTGTTTAATTTTTGTCACATTTTTGTCACATTTTTGTCTAATTTTTGTCACATTTTTGTCACATTTTTGTCACATTTTTGTCACATTTTTGTCACATTTTTGTGGCTGTTTTGGTGCTTTTTTCCCAGGACGCTTTTTGATTAGGGTGAAGCCAAACTGGAGAAAATGATCCGTTCAGGTGGGAGTTAAGAGGTTAAATAAAAGTGCACTTGTTTCCCCTCATGCTTCACTGCTTCTGTGTTTTCAGATGGATTCTTGGCTCAACTCGTCGGCTCCCTTCTTCCTCTTCTGCTTTGGCTCTCGGACGTACAGCGCCGGCATCAGCGTCTGGCTCTGCGCGTACCTCCTCCTGCTCCCCTTGTTCCTGTTCGTCTGTTCCGCCGGCTTCAGGAAATGGCAGAACGACGCGGACGTCTTCACCTTCCACATGTCCCTGATGGAGGCGGCGACCGTGGGCGGCAGCTGCCTCCTGGTCGCCGGGTTTTTCCGCGAGCTGCGGGGCTTGACGACGGTCGGGTTGGGCTTCGTTCTCGCTAACTCAAACGGACAGCTGTTCTTCCACTGCCTCACCTGCGGGGAGCGCTACCTGGCCGTGGTCCACCCAATCACGTACCTGCGTCTGAAGAATAGGGGCGGGGCCACGATCAGGAGCGTCAGCGTCGCTTCGGTTTGGGTCTTCTGCGTCGCTCAGATGTCCGTGACTCAACTTCTTCTGGAGTTTTACCAAGTCACGCTGGGTCTCGTGGCCACCGTCTTGCTCTTGGCTTTTGTGCTGATTTCTTTCTGCAGCGTCTCCGTTCTCTGCGTTCTGATTCGTCCACGACCGGGGGAAAAGGGCGGCGACAGGAGGCAGATAAACCAATCGAAGCGCACGGCCTTTCACGTGATAGCCGCCATCCTGGCCTCCCTGCTGCTGCGACTGGGCAGCCTCCTCCTGTACTGCGCGCTGTATCTGAACCACTCGGGCGTGGACAGGTGCATGCTGGGAGTTTGCACCGTGTGGTCCTCGTTCCCGAGCAGCCTGGTGTTACCACTGCTGTTCCTGCACAGAGCGGGAAAGATGCCCCACTGTCGGGCTTAGATTGGGTCATTCCACTCGAGAGAAGCCCCGCCCACATGTGGTGCCACAAGGCTCCACTTTAGGACCTTAGGTCTTTTTGTCTCTGCACATGCTCAGCAATAAAATAAATACAGTATATGGTATTCATCGCTTTGTGGAAAACATTTATCTCTCTCTTGAAGCTTTTCGCAGCTAAAGCAGCTCATGTTTGTGTGTTTGCTCATTGTTACTGTTTTCTTGTAGTTTATTTAACAGCAGAGCAGCATTGATTTGTTAACCCCTTAACTCCCACCTGAACCGAGCTCATTTTCTCCAGTTTGGCTTTACCCCAGTCCAAAAGCTTCTGGAAAAAAGGTGTGAAAATAGCAACAAAACTGAGACGAAAACAATGATGGAAATGTGACAAAAAAGTGAGAAAACATTGACAAAAAAGTGATGAAAAATTGATGAAAAAGTGGCAAAAATGTCACAAGAAATTGATAAAAATGTGACAAAAAAGTGACAAAAAATTGACGAAAAAATGACAAAAATTTAATAAAAAAATGGATGAAGAAATTACAAAAAATGGACGAAAAAATGACAAAAAATATGACAAAAAATGACCAAAATGTGACAAAATGTGATATAAATTTGAAACAAAAAATGACAAAAATGTGACAAAAAAATGACAAAAAATGTATAAAAAATGTGACAAAAAAATGACAAAAAAATGACAAAAATATGACAAAAATGAGTTGAATACCCAACAAAAAAACGATGGAAAAAAAATGTGATGACGTGAGGAAAAAGACCCTCTCGGTTCAGGCGGGAGTTAAGAGGTTAAGTTATCATAGACTTGTACATGTGTGACTTAATGCTTTGGTTTTGCACTTTCCTTGTGATGAAATGTTGGAAACCGGATTAAAAAGACTCACAAAAACAACAGAAATCTTTTATCCGCTTAGAGAATCCACATTGTTCAATTTTGTGTAATTATACTTTGTAGTGGAACACTTCACGTAACCGTATTTAAATAGGGAAAACGTTGACCTGTTTTGGAGCTACAGAGGAGAGGGGGAGAGGCTAACCCCGGGATTCCACATCCTCCGCCTGTGCGCTCCGCTCCGCCCCGACTCCGAACGGCTGCGACATCAACGCCCACTGTCTCCGCTTCAGTCCGCCCCGGTGTAGCGATTTCAAACTACCCCCCCATTCACCTTACCCCCCGGTACTTTGAAATCAATTTCAAATTACCCCCGGGGGTAACCTGAAACTGATTTCAAGTTACCCCCCCTGATTTCAGATTACCCCCGCCACAATATGTATTGTTTGTTTGGCACGGCTGTGTTGAATAGAAAATGCCCGGATGTTAATTGCTAATAATAGCTACAACTCTCGTAACTTTTCATCTGGTAAGGTTAGTTTTAGTTCGTAAACTCCACTATCCTTAATGTTAGGGCTAAGGTAAGGTTAGCTTTAGTTCGTAAACTCCACTATCCTTAAGTTTAGGGCTAAGGTAAGGTTAGCTTTAGCTCGTAAACTCCACTATCCTTAAGTTTAGGGCTAAGGTAAGGTTAGCTTTAGCTCGTAAACTCCACTATCCTTAAGGTTAGGGCTAAGGTAAGGTTAGCTTTAGTTCGTAAACTCCACTATCCTTAAGTTTAGGGCTAAGGTAAGGTTAGCTTTAGCTCGTAAACTCCACCATCCTTAAGTTTAGGGCTAAGGTAAGGTTAGCTTTAGCTCGTAAACTCCACTATCCTTAAGGTTAGGGCTAAGGTAAGGTTAGCTTTAGTTCGTAAACTCCACTATCCTTAGGTTAGGGCTAAGGTAAGGTTAGCTTTAGTTCGTAAACTCCACTATCCTTAAGGTTAGGGCTAAGGTAAGGTTAGCTTTAGTTCGTAAACTCCACTATCCTTAAGGTTAGGGCTAAGGTAAGGTTAGCTTTAGTTCGTAAACTCCACTATCCTTAAGGTTAGGGCTAAGGTAAGGTTAGCTTTAGTTCGTAAACTCCACTATCCTTAGGTTAGGGCTAAGGTAAGGTTAGCTTTAGTTCGTAAACTTCACTATCCTTAGGTTAGGGCTAAGGTAAGGTTAGCTTTAGTTCGTAAACTCTACAATCCTTAAGGTTAGGGCTAAGGTAAGGTTAGCTTTAGTTCGTAAACTTCACTATCCTTAAGGTTAGGGCTAAGGTAAGGTTAGCTTTAGTTCGTAAACTTCACTATCCTTAAGGTTAGGGCTAAGGTAAGGTTAGCTTTAGTTCGTAAACTCCACTATCCTTAAGGTTGCGGTTCCTGTAAGGTATTTTATGGATGAAGAAAGCAGTTGAGAGGGGGGTAATCTGAAATCAGGGGGGGTAGCTTGAAATCGCGTTCATCTTACCCCCGGGGGTAACTTGAAACTGATTTCAAATTACCGGGGGGTAGCCTGAAATGGGGGGTAGTTTAAAACCTTTACACCGGGCCTCTCCGCCAGTGCTCCAGCTCCACGAGGAGCACGCGCACAAAGCAATGACTTAGAGAAATAAAACTCCCAATAAAATAATCAACAACTATTCATGAACATGCGAGCGATACCGCGTTGAAGCATGAAGCCTGTGCCCCCCCCCTCATGTGCCCCCTCATGTGCCCCCTCATGTGCCAGGGAGAGAGAGGCAGGAAAAAAAGTCACGTGAACGAAAGCATCAGAAGCTTAATCGGGTCGTGTGATTGTTTGTGTGATACAGTGTTAATTTCGTCGACTAAAATATTTAGTCTTAATTTTAGTCGAAGTGATATTTTTGACGACTAAAATTGAACTAAAACTAAATGAAAAGTTTCTCATGAGACTAAAACTATGACTAAAATGTCCAGATATTTTAGTCGACTAAAATAAGACTAAATAAAAATGAAAAGGAGAGACTAAAATCATCCAAACTTGTATTGAGCGTCTGAAAGAGCCTCAGATCAGGTTAATTCTCTGCCAAATGAACAGGTTTGTGCTTTGTTCATGTGGAGCAGCTCCATGAAGCAGAGGAACAAGATTAAACATGATTATAATGAATATTATCAATGCAAAGTCGACTCAATTCGTCTTAAATTTATTTGACTAAATTGACATGCAATTTTAGTCGACTAAAACTAGACTAAAATTGAAAAGTTTTTTTAGACTAAATCTCGACTAAAATTAAATTACATTTTAGTCAAAAGACTAAGACTAAAACTAAAATAATATATGTTGTCAAAATTAACACTGGTGTGATAACAAACTCCCCAGAGGGAATTATCAAGGTCACTTTGTGTGAAATAGTGACATTTTCGTTAAAATAAAGTCCGCTCGGAGGGTGTTTACTTTGAATATACGGAAATTGTTGTCGTTCTCTTTCCCGTTTGGTGCGTCTGAACTGTGGAGCTTGATCCGGCCGGAGCTGACGGGCAGACGGACCTCAAAATAGGGCTGATCCGTATTTTTATCGTGGCGAGGCGGAGAGGCGGAGAGGCGAGGAGGCGAGGAGGCAGGTCAAAGGTCAAACAATGACTTTTCCGACTCTTACTTTCTGGAGTGAAAGCAGGTGAGTTTTCCTGCTCTCCTCAGAAACAGCAGCGGGAGCACGAGGCTGCTGGGCAAAGCGAACCAAATCCCGATCATGGTGATGGTGCACCCGTCCACTGCCCCGCCCCCTGCCCCGCCCCCTGCCCCGCCCCCCGCGAAGAGCACCGCACTCGTCGCTAGGTAAGCGACGAAGCGTAGCAGCAACACGCCCTGGATCGTCAGCACCGTCTCCAGAGCCGCGCGTTTGGTTTGGTCCACGCTCCTCTTGTCTCCGCCCCCTTCCCCCGGCCCTGGACCAATCAGAACGCAGGTGATGGAGACGCTGCAGAATCCGGTCACCACCAAAGACACCGCCCCGTAAACCACCGCGGATCGAAGTTTATATTCAAACCCAAACGGCTCCACGTTTGTCAGAGCGACGTGCACCAAACTGAGCAGCCACACGCAGCCGACGCTGACGTTCCTGACCGTGACCCCGCCCCCTCGCTTCAAACGCAGGTACGTGATTGGATGGACCACGGCCAGGTAGCGCTCCACGCAGGTGAGACAGTGGAACTGCACCTGCGCCCATAAGGACATGCTCACGGCGTTTCCTCCCACCAAAGCCCAGACGGACGAGCCGCCGTAGTAGCCGCGGTAGTACAGGCAGGAGCACACGCCGCTGCACAGCTCTAGCGCCACCATGTGGAAGGTGATGACGTCAGAGTGGCTGAAGCCGGAGGGGTTCGTCTTCCACTGTCTGTAGCCGACGTAGAGGACGTAGAGCAGGACGGGCAGGAACAGCAGGTAAACCGCGAACCACGCCGTGAAAATGGGCTCGGCCTCAGCTGAGTTTGTGCAGCGCCTCGAATCGTTGGCTTCCATGTTCGGAACGAAACCTGAGGAGCAAACACGAGGATAAAGTGACGTGTTTATCCTAATCCTGCTGCGCGGCCATGACCGGGGCTTTCAATCACCGTATGTGTTGGCATATCAGCAACAGACAACTCCCGACATTTCCCTCGAGTCCAACCAAGTCATAGAGATCAGCAACAAGTCATTTACACTTAAAGTACATTTACATATACCGTAAATGCTCTAATATAGGCCGGGGCCTTTATTTACTCAAGGGCATCTAGGACCAGGCCTTTATTGGAACCAGGCCACAATTAGAGACAGGCCTTTATTTCTATTTGAGCAAAACAGACGACCAGGAAAATGAAGAAAAACGAGATTTGTGTCCATTTGCACCTAAAATATTAGGTTCATTTATTAATGAACATTTCAAACCCTCTCCCAGCGGCTGGAACATTGACGCCTTTTATTTTGTCGGGACAACAGGAAGTGTTTCGTTGCTGTTAGCGGAGCTTTGACATCAGTGTCACTGCAGGTTTCTGTTTCGTTTTTACCGCGGACCGGATTATTTGTTGTTATCTTGTGTAAAAGCGAGTTTAGACGGAGCGTTTGTGTTTGTGATCGATCATGAGACTGACCCGAGAGAAGACGAGACGCTCGCGCTGATGGGAGGAGTTATTTTGAGGCGTGGGACTGACCTGCACACGGAGCAGCTGGACGTGCTTTGAAGACGCGATGGAGACTTTATTAAAACCCTGGAGGGTCAGAAACATTTGCCCTGTTTCCAAATATTGTCACAGGAGGTTTGAAAAGTGGCTAAATCTGTGTCAAAGTTACGCTCGGATCAGCTCCTCCGCAGCGTCCCCCTCGGCCCGGGTTCCCGTTTGTTACTTCCTGCACTTAGTTTTCATTTACACCAGTATGAGACAAATTCCTAACATGGGGAATATTTCTACTGTTATAGTTTCTAATAAAAGCCCCGGCCTGTTTTAGAGACCGGCTTTAATTTGCCGGTCTCTAAAACAGAGACCCGGCCCCTGTCGGAGACCCGGCCCCTGTCGGAGACCCGGCCCCTGTCAGAGACCCGGCTGCTAATGGAGTACAGGCCAGTATTAGAGAATTTACGGTAGTCGCTGAGCACCTCTGGAGAAATGAGCTCACATCTCCCGCACTCAGGCCAAAATTGCATCATGATAAATGGTCTCAACTTATATAGCACTTTTCCACCTACATTAGGCACTCAAAGCGCTTTACAGGAAGGATCCACTCACCCATTCATACTCTCATTCATCCACCAGTGTACGCAGGTGAAATGTCTTACCCAAGGACACAGGACAGTGTGCACTTTCAGGAGGTGACCTTCCGATCACGAGACGACCCGCTCTACAATCTGCATCACCGTCGCCCATCATAAGATGAAAAGAAAAACATGTGTTGTATATATTTATATTTATATATATTTATATATATATATATATATATATATATCTTACCCCAAGACCAGGGGTAAGATGAACCACAAGACACATTTTTTTTGAAGACCAACATCTTTGAAATCAAATATTCCATAAGAATTTTTAAGATGCAAACAACACAAAAACATCCCAAAATATATGTAAAGAGTAACATGTTGTCTGTGTTTTATACTGTTTTTACACAACAACCACCGAAGCAAAAAGTGTCTCATCTTCCCCCACACTCCCCTGCTTTTATTTGGAAGTGCACTCCTGTGTAAAAAGACAGTTGCTGTTTCCATTGATGACCATAACCTTTCCCACACAGCAGAGGTCATACATGGCAGAGGTCATACATGTCAGAGGTCATACATGTCAGAATAATCCAATAAACATAAAAACTAAACTCACTTTGTGCAAAGAATCTTATGGAACGTCCCCGGTTCCATATTTCAGTTCAAAAATCGCTCTTTCAAGATTTGGTAAAATGTAATAAGAAAATCCCCTCACATTAAAAAACATAAACCAGTTCATTGAGTTTGGAAAAGTCTTTTGTCTTTTGGCTGTATTTACATTTTTAACCTCATTTGATTGAAATGACACAAACAATCCATCATTTGTGTTAAAGTGAAGTATATTTCTCGTCACCTGGCTCTGATGGTCGTCTGCAGCTCCGGCTTCTTTGTGGCTTTTCAGTGGAAAAAGAACAATGTAAATACAACAATGACACGAGTGTTTTGCATAAATCACATGTTCACATGTCCGGACAGAGACGTCCTCATGTTTCTGCTCCACAGGATCAAACTTAAAGATGTCTGATGATTGTAGAGATTATTTTCTGTTCCCACACATTTGTTTTTGTCATTTTAGTGTAAAGTACATTGTGTAGTCATGGTCTGGCCCCATAGTCGAAAACCATGTGTGTTAAAGCATTTGTAGAACAATTCAAGGCTGTTTAACCCCTTAACTCCCACCTGACAATTTAGAAAATCTTAGAAAAATGTCATTTGCATAATAATTTGGAACGCAGTGTATAAGTTAAGACCATTTACCATCAGCGCCACTATATTCCCTGGGTGTGAGAGAATGTTTTTAAATCTGTAAAGCACTTTGTGTTACATGAAATGTATGAAAAGCACTATATAAATAAAGATTGATTGATTGATTGATTGATTGATTGATTGATTGATTGATTGATTGATTGATTGATTGATTGATTGATTGATTGATTGATTGATTGATTGATTGATTGATTGATTGATTGATTGATTGATTGATTGATTGATTGATTGATTGATTGATTGATTGATTGATTGATTGATTGATTGATTGATTCCCTGCACCAGCATCACACATTACTACGTTTACAACATACTTTTATGGGGCAAAAGGTCAGTCTTTAATGTGAGGGTTCCTGATTCAAAGTGTTTTGTACGTAGTGTTTTTTTAGGTTGTGGAAACACAGACTCATTTGTGTTTTGTTTGAACATATTCAAACTCTGCAGAAACCACAGAGCTCCACGTCTGCAGAGTCAGTGGAGCAGCTGGAAACAGTGTTCATTTCGTTGACTAAAATATTTAGTCTAAGCCCCGGCTCACATTAAATCTGTTTAAGGTCCGGTACGGCATCCGCGAACTTAGAAAGTCATTAAAACCAATGTTGCAGACTCACACTGCTCCGCCAAGTCCGGGTCCGGCTCCCGAGGCCGTCCGGCGGCAACGGAAAGAATCCACAAGAAGTCTATTTTTGCCCCAGCGGATCAAGCTGACAGAAAAACACGAGCCAAGCAGGAAGTCAGGTCTCGTGAGGAAAGAAGATCCGGTGTATTTAAAAATAAAATCGTTCTGCTCGCTGCTTATTTGGTCTGGTTTACCACCTGTACACGCGCGTAACTTCGTAAATGTAAACATTTCTCCATTACCAGTGACACGGGGCAGGAGTGTGTTGCAAAGCATCCACTTCCCTGGGGAGAGTCGTTGTTCTGGCAAATGTGGCTTTTGTTTTTACAAACACTACGTATATCCGGGGCTAATCATCACGTAAACTCGCACCAAGCGGGAAACCCGCGCACAGCGTCCGGCGCCGGAGTGTCAGCCGGACTCACTGTGAGTGGTAGTTTGGGGCAAACCCGGACCGAACCCGGACCGAACCCGGACCGAACCCGGACCGAACCCGGACCGAACCCGGACCGAACCCGGACCGTAGTTAATGTGAGCCGGGGGTTAATTTTAGTCAAAGTGATATTTTTGACGACTAAAATAGGACTAAAACTAAATCAAAAGTTTCTCATGAGACTAAAACTATGACTAAAATGTCCAGATGTTTTAGTCGACTGAAATAAGACTAAATAAAAATGAAAATGAGAGACTAAAATCATCCAAACTTCTACTGAGCGTCTGAAAGAAACTCAGATCATGTAAATTCTCTGCCAAAGGATCAGCTGAGCTTTGTTCATGTGGAGCAGAAACATGAGGCAGAGGAACAACATTAAATATGATTTTTTGAATATCATAAAGTCGACTAAATTGGTCTTAAATTTAGTCGAATACAACTAGACTAAAATTGAAAAAAATCATTTTAGACTAAAACTCGACTAAAATTAAATTACATTTTAGTCAAAAGACTAAACATATGTTGTCAAAATTAACACTGGCTGGAAAATGTAAATCCGGAGTTTCAAATGCCTTGTGCTTTTGAGCCTTTCTCCACTGAAACAAAGTTAAAGTCCTGGGAGAGTTGGTCACTTTTATGGATCTTCCAATGATAAAAAACATCTGTAAAATGCACTTATTCTCCTCCGTACTTGGGTGAAATGTTACGCGGTGTGGCAGGTCTAAACAAATCACACTTTACTCTCACGGACACTTTGTCAGTTTCCTTTTTCCTGCAGACGTCGCTCTGGGACGAACACGGACACAATGTTTCTGTCAAACTTGTTTATTCACACAGTTCAGTATAAACATGGACTTATTCAAAAAAGATCATTCCCCAAAATAAATCAAACTGCTTTTGTCTTTGAACACTGCAAAAAGTAATTCACTAGATCAGTATAAACATCTCAAGTTCAGCATAAAAATCCAAGTTGTTTTGACTAGTTAAGAAGTTCTTGGGCATTTGTCCTGGATTATTTCACTTGTTCTGAGATGTTTCTGACTCGTTTCGATACATTTCGTCCTTATTTCAGGTCATTTTCTTTGCCAATGGGGAAAGAAAGTTGGTCTTATCTCATTGGCAATTTTACTTTCTTATTTCAAGCGAGATTTACCCTAGAACTGGTCTGAAATGTCCTCAAACAAGCAAAGTAAACTTGGTCCGATCAGTAAAAGCGTCTAAATGAGTGAAAACCGCTCAAAACAAGATACATTTCCTCAGTTCCAGTCATTTAAGCCAATGCTTGATATTTACTTTTTGTAGTGAAGGGTTTGAAATGATCACACATATGTACAAATGGAGGAAAATACAAAGAAATAAACCTCTAAAATATAAATCTTCATTAATCTTTTGTTTTCCGCTTGTGACTGCGATGGTTGAAAGATGTTTAAGTGTATGAGCTTCTATATTCACTCCAAAACACACTAAAAAAAGAACAGGGGTGACACAGAAAACAGAAATACAAGCAATAGTGATACATGTGTATAATAATAGCAATAAAAACGTTCATGATTATATTAACCTCTTAACTCCCGCCTGAACCGAGAGGATTTTGTCATTTTTTTTCTTTCAATTTTTCTATAAAATTTTTGTCATTTTCTTTGTAATTTTTTTGTCCATTTGTTGTAATTTTTTGGTCAAATTTTTATCACATTTTTGCAATTTTTTCGTCAATTTTGTAATCAAATTTTTGTCAATTTTTGTTATATTTTGGTCATTTTTTGTCACATTTTTGTATTTTTTGTCAATTTTTTGTAATTTTTTTGTCAAATTTTTATCACATTTCTGTTACATTTTGGTCATTTTTTTTTGAGAAAATGTGCTCGGTTCAGGTGGGAGTTAAGGGGTTAAAAGTGAACCTAATATGGCACAAGCCCAACCCTATAACCAGAGCTTAATTTGTACAATTGTATTTTCAGAAACACTTTTGGTCGTGATGATTCGGGGGAACAGGCCAAAACATTTGCCGGAACATTCCATTATCATTACACCAGATCAAATCCTCCTAAATATTTCCCAGATCCTTTACCCTGACATACATAAACACTGCACATTTATCACTTTAAAAAAACATATTCTTGAGATGACCTGTTTCTTTTTGTTAATGTGACAGCTCATCTGAATATGAAATATCCCGATACACGCGATATGGTCTAATCCCATATCTCATTAACAAATATACATCGATATATCTTAAATATCGATATATTGCCCAGCCTAATATGTATGCATGTATGTGTGTATATGTATGTGTGTATATGTATGTAAATGTATAATGATAATAATGATTATTACCATGCTGTAGTAATGATCATTGAAATTAGAGACAGCAAATACCAGCCGACATTAAAAAAAGATCTTATGAAATGCCCCACGCTCATGTGTTTTAAATTGTGTGCAGTGGCCCATGTAGAAGGAGAATGCATTAAAAAAAGTGTCAAGGCTGTGTGTGGACTAGCGACCTCCTTCACCTCAGACGACCACGCGATCACTGAGCCATAAGTCCACACAAACATGGGCCTGACGAGGGCAAGGATTCTCTAAATTGACGGGCCGAAATTAGGTCCCAGCAGGAGGAGAGGGTTTTTTCCCCCTGTTTTTAATGAGGGTGGAACCATAGGCAGTGATTCATGTTCTAAAAAATACAAAAATGAGTTCAATACCCAAGAAAAATTATGGGGAAAAAATCTAGTGACGTGAGGAAAAAGATCCATTTAGATGAGTTTTGTAGATCTTAGCTTTCAAATGAGGTGTTACACTGGCCTACAGGATTTGGGTAAAGCTGAACTGGAGAAAATGCTCTCAGTTCAGGCGGGAGTTAAGAGGTTAATAGCCCTGACTCTCTGACTCTGTAGGGCCCCGCCTCATCAGAGGTAATGACATCATCATAATGTAGAATGTGAAGGCCACTAAGCTCAGATATGAATGTTATATTTGTCACAGTTCAGTTTCGCACAGTGATATTAAGGGATATTAAGGCAAAAATTAGAGGCTTTCCATTGAAAACTCTGGGATCAGGGGCCAGAAGTTCAAGAGGTACGATTTTGAAGGTTTGAGGTTCGGGCCAAAATGGCCGACTTCCTGTAGCATTTAGGGCGGGGTCATAATATCATTTTTGACATGTCCTGACGTGGTCTATGTCCCTGGCCAATGTCACTTTTGTACAATGATTTTTTTTGCAACCGCTCCTCCATTGGGTCAATGTAAACTGCCTGTTTGAGGGGGCGCCACTGAGTCAACTTTTATTATTCTCTCTCGCGAACCCCACCCAAAATTAGAGCTTGCGGAGCATTACGTTTTGACCCCTGTTACTTGCGAATCGGTTCACGTTTGCTACGTGAATTCTTGCGTTTTCGTCCCCCGTTAACGGTTTTAATTAGTCCCTCGCGGGACACTGCGTGTCCGTTGCTCGGGCCTAATAATAATAATAATAATAATATTAATGATGATGATAAAAATTATGATTTGCCTTAACATTGCTGTCAAAGCGTAAACAACTCGTCCCCCATCTCCTTCATGGCCGCTCATCTTCATGATTGACTCATGGCGATGTTTCGGTCGGTCTGGTTTCCTTGTGGACTCTCCGTCGGCCTGGGATCATTCCTTGTCGGTGCAGGAACAGCAGAGGAACCACCAAACTGCTGGGCATGGCCAGCCAGTACGTGCACAGCACCACCACGCACACCTGGACCTCCGCCCCGAACGACACCACGTAGTAAAAGCAAACCGCCACCATCCGCAGCAGCAGCGCCCCCAGGATGAGCAGCATGGTGTTCGCCGCCATTCGCTTCGATCGGTCAATCCTCTTCCTGACCGCGCCCCCTTCTCCCGGCCCCGGACGAATCAGAACGCAGAGGACGGAGACGCTGCAGAACGACACCAAGATGGTGGAAAACACGGCGACGGCGAACCCAAAGATCAGCGGCGCGGTCACAGACTCGGAGATCACCATCAGCGCGAAGCTCACGGCGCTCAACAGCCAGGCGCCGCCGATGCTGACGTTCCTGATCAAGACCCCGCCCCTTTTCAAGCGCAGGTACGTGATCGGGCAAACCACGGCCAGGTAGCGCTCGACGCAGGTGAGGTTGTGGAAAACCATCTCGCCGACGGACGCCAAGTGCTTCAGGCTCAGTCCGGCCTGGGGAACCCGACGGAACTGCCCCATGAAACCGGCGAAGAACAGGCACGACCCCGCCAGTTTCACCAGCTCCAGCGCCACCATGTGGTAGGTGAACACGTCCGAGTGACTGGGCTCAGAGGAGGCCTTCCACTTTCTGAAGCCCACGTAGACGACACAAAGGAAGATGGGAAAGAGCAGCAGGTAAACGACCAGCCAGGAGGAGAAGACAATGGAGCTCCTCGTGGTGGGGACGCACGAGTCACTGGTGTTATTCGACATCTGAAACACACGAGAAATCAGCCACTGAGCTTTTCTCATCAATATACAAGATGGTTCACATTTTCACTCTGTACAGAACCCTTAATATCACTGTGCGAAACTGAACTGTGACAAATATGACATTCATATCTGAGCTTAGTGGCCTTCACAGTCTACATTATGATGATGTCATTACCTCTGATGAGGCGGGGCCCCTACAGAGTCAGAAAGTCAGGGCTATTAACCTCTTAACTCCCGCCTGAACTGAGAGCATTTTCTCCAGTTCAGCTTTACTCAAATCCTGTAGGCCAGTGTAACACCTCATTTGAAAGCTAAGATCTACAAAACTCAACTAAATGGATCTTTTTCCTCACGTCACTAGATTTTTTCCCCATAATTTTTCTTGGGTATTGAACTCATTTTTGTATTTTTTCTTTCTTAATTTTTTCACTTTTTGTCACATTTTTGTCTTTTTTTTTGTGTCATTTTTTTGTCGGTTTTTCCGTCAATTTTTTGTCTTTTTGGCCACTTTTTCGTGACATTTTTGGCACTTTTTTGTCAATTTTTCATCACTTTTGTGTCACATTTTCATCATTGTTTTCGTCTCAGTTCTGTTGCTATTTCCACACCTTTTTACCAGAAGCTTTTGGATTGGGGTAAAGCCAAATTGGAGAAAATGTGCTCGGTTCAGGTGATACAAAGACATTTTAATTGTTTTAAGTTAATTTGATATTATATTCCAAACCAGGCTGCCCTCTTGTACATGCACGCTGTGATGTTTTCACATATATCATACTGTATGACGGCACAGGCCACGCCCTCAGGCCCAGGCCACGCCCACAGCCACTAAACGTATTGGATCATTATACAATCAAGCAATAAAAATCATGGACAAAAAAAAACAATCCGCTCCATCACTGCAATGTTCTCGAGAAGCATAAACTGCTAAGCTTTGAAAACTTCGGCAAGTTGTGTTTTCTCAAACTAATATTCAAATGTGTCAATGATCTTGCACCCGAACCACTCAGTTCATTTATACAGAGACAAAACAGTAACAGAGTCACCAGAGGCTCCGTCAATCACAACTGTACCATTCCAGACCGTAAAACTGCATCGGGTCAGTCGGCCATTTCGTTCTCGGGTTCGAAGCTGTGGAACTCAATACCCACAGAACTTAAAACCATATCTGAGTTTAAAATGTTCACTTCTAGGGTTAAGTCCTGGCTAAAAACAAACCAAAGCTGTGCCCATTTGTTAATAGCACTGAGTCTGTGTGAACGTAGGTGTGAGTGCATACAGTGTGACTGACAAAGTTTTATACAAATGTTGTATTAATGTATTTTATAATTGTAAACTGTGTAGAAAGGCCCAACCAGGGACATGAGCTGCGAACTAGCACTAGCTACAAGCTCTTCATGCATCGCATCAGCTGCAAATATTAATTGTAACTATGTTGGTTGTATCGTCCCTGATAGACAAATAAATAAATGTATTGTCTTTGTTTAAGCACCATTTTACTCTCTTGAAAACCCTTCATGTGATAAATTGAAGACACATCTTTTCAAACTAGGTTTTAAGACTTACACTGCAAAAAGTACCCGACTAAAAACAAGGGAAAAAATCCTAAAATAAGACATTTTGTCTTGTTTTAAGGAAAAAATTCTGCCAATGGGGTCAGCATTTTTTTCTTGCAAAGAATTCTTATTTCTAGAATATTTTTCTCATCATAAAACAAGAAAGAAACACTAAATTTAAGCAAATAAATAACTAGAATTAAGCAAAATGTCCTCAGAAAATTGAATCATTTAAGGAAAACATTCTTATTTAGTGAAAAATGTTACTTAAATGTTGCCTGATTTAAGTGAAATGTTCTAAATTACACACATTTTTTAGCAAAATGTTCTTAATAAATACTAATATTTAAGGAAAATTGTGCCCGGGGACCCATCTCCATGATGTGGAGCCAGGCTGATGGTCAGAGTCACCTATTGTACATGTTTTTAGTGGTAGGGGAATCATACGCAGACACGTGGAGAACATGCTCCACACAGAAAGGCCCCGTTCTGGTGGGAATCGAACCCAGGACCTTCGAGCTGTGAAGCTGAGGCTCTAACCGCTGTGCCAAAAATATTCTTCTGTCTAAAGCTGAAGAAGATTCAAAAAGTTTTTCTTTCTTGTTACAAGAAAAAATATCATGTTTTTTAGCAAATTTATCTGAACAAAAAAAATGGTTAGATTTTATTTCCAAAAATAAGATTTTTTTTCTCAAGAAAACTTTGCTCCACAAGACATTATTACTTTTTAGGGAAAAAATAAGAACTTATTTCTTAAAGTAAGACATTTTTTACTTGCTTAGAATCCACTTTTTGCAGTGTAGATCGCACTTATTTGATTGATTGATTTTTTAATATTGTTTTATCTTTCTGTGAAGCACTTTGGTCTTCCTTGTGTTGTGTGCTACACAACAGGTGCTAAATAAATAAACTTTGATTGATTGATTGAAAACAAATAATGCTTGTTAAAAAAATATAAATGTGTTGTCGTAGTGTACTTTTAACCTTTAATTTAATTGTTCGTATCATTAAACACATACAGATTGTGCTCCACAGATAAACCTCCTTTGTCCATAATACTTCCCTTTAATTGTTCTCATAAACCGGATCAGTAAAAATGTTCAGATGACCCTAAACCATGTGGGACGAGTCAGACCAAAGCAACATTTTTATCCCGGTCTGTTAAACCTCAGATTTACCTTCAGTTCTTCTCAATCAAATCAAAATCCTCACTTACCTTTCAGCGAGCAGTTTGTCTTCTGCTCAGATTAATGCTTCGATTCAAATGAAGTATGTGCACAATAGGCAAATACAGGCTTGTGTTTATTTAGCCTGTCGGAGCCGGGCTGCACGATTCTGTGGTGACGGTGTCGTTTTCAGACGTGTCGAGCACTTAAAACAAAGCCTTTGAGAAGAATGGAGGAATTTATTAAGAGTCTCAAAATAATTATCACTCAATGGAAACTTTATTAATAGTTTTTATTAATAAAATCATTCCAAACAAATCCACAAGTGACTCTATTATCAAATGGTGCTGGATCTGGAACATTCCGGCTTAACCTCTTAACTCCCGCCTGAACCGAGAGGATCTTTTTCCTCACGTCATCAGATTTTTTTTCTATGATTTTTTTGTTGAGCATTTTTGTAACTTTTTTGTCATTTTTTTTGTCATTTTTTGACACATTTTTGTCATTTTTTCGTAATTTTTATTTATTTTTTGGTCAAATTTTTATCACATTTTTGTAATTTTTTAGTCAATTTTTAATACAATTTTTGTCATTTTTATGTCACATTTTTGTCATTTTGTGTCATTTTTTAGTCTATTTTCAATCAATTTTTTTCACATTTTTGTCATTTTTTTTGTAATTTTTTAGTCAATTTTTTATCAAATTTTATCAAATTTTTGTCATTTTTTCAATCACATTTTGTCATTTTTTTTGTCACATTTTTGTCATTATTTGTCACATTTTTGTCATTATTTGTCACATTTTTGTCATTTTTTAGTCAATTTTTAATCAAATTTTTGTCATTTTGTTTGTCACATTTTTGTCATTATTTGTCACATTTTTGTCATTTTTTAGTCAATTTTTAATCAAATTTTTGTCATTTTTTTGTCAAATTTTTGTCATGTTTTGTCACATTTTTGTCATTTTTTAGTCAATTTTTAATCAAATTTTTGTCATTTTTTTGTCAAATTTTTGTCATTTTTAATCCAATTTTTGTCATTTTTTTTGGTCAATTTCTTGTGACATTTTTGCCACTTTTTCATCATTTTTTCATCAATTTTTTGTCACTTTTTTGTCAATGTTTTCTCACTTCTTTGTCACATTTCCAACATTGTTTTTGTCTCAGTTTTGTTGCTATTTTCACAGCTTTTTTTCCAGAAGCTTTTGGATTGGGGTAAAGCCAAACTGGAGAAAATGTGCTCGGTTCAGGTGGGAGTTAAGGGCTTAAACAGAGGAACGAAGCAGGGATGCCCTTTGTCTCTGCTTTTGTTTGATTTAACTGTTGTGTATATGAAATGTGTTTACTTTACTGCAATCTGCTGATCTAGTGAAAATATTTGGAAAGAAAGATTGTGGAAAGGAAAAGGGCAGGATTTGGTTCATGTGCTCATGAGCTCCCAGCGCCCTCTTGTGGTGAGGATCTTTGTGTCCGGGGGACTTCGTTCAGGCCTTGGTGCCTGGTGAGCAGCTCTGCAAAGACAAAATCATTTATTAACATACAAAGTAAAATACAATACAATATTCCAACCTAATTATTATTATTATTTTGTTTGCTCTGGACTCTTTGTGCTTTCCTTGTTTCCATGTTTACTGCTCTGCGTGTTACCTACATTTACCGAAGTGCTTTGCATGTTATTTTTCCCTTCATGCTCATGTGTTTGCGGGTTTTATTTGCATGGTTTGGTTTGAATTTCTCCCAGTCATTATCACATGCTGTGTTTTGCACTTTGAATATTTTACATCATTCAGGTTAAAGGTACTACGTGTTTTAACCCCTTAACTCCCACCGGAACGGATCCCATTTTCTCCAGTTTGGCTTTACCCGAATCAAAAAGCTTCTTGGGGAAAGAAGCACCGCAACAGCCACAAAAAATAAGAAAACAAGGATGTAAATGCGACAAAAATGTGACAAAAATACAACCAAAATCCAGCAAAAAAGACAAAAAAAAACAGCAAAAAAGACAAAAAAAAAACAGCAAAAAAGTGACAAAAATCCAGCAAAAAAATGACAAAAATCATGCAAAAAATGACAAAAATTCAGTAAAAAATTCAGCAAAAAATGGCAAAAATCCAGCAAAAAAAAGACAAAAATCCAGCAAAAAAGTGACAGAAATCCAGCAAAAAAAAGACAAAAATACAGCCAAAAAATGAAAAAATCCAGCAAAAAATGACAAAAATCCAGCAAAAAGAGACAAAAATCCAGCAAAAAAAGACAAAAATCCAGCAAAAAAGACACAAAAAACAGCAAAAAAAAGACAAAAATCCAGCAAAAAATGACAAAAATCCAGCAATTTTCTCCAGTTTGGCTTTACCCGAATCAAAAAGCTTCTTGGGGAAAGAAGCACCAAAACAGCCACAAAAAAAACAGAAAACAAGGATGTAAATGCGACAAAAATGTGACAAAAACTCAACCAAAATCCAGCAAAAAAGACAAAAAAAAACAGCAAAAAAGTGACAAAAATCCAGCCAAAAATAACAAAAATCCATCAAAAAAAAGACAAAAATCATGCAAAAAATTCAGCAAAAAATGGCAAAAATCCAGCAAAAAAAAGACAAAAATCCAGCAAAAAAGTGACAGAAATCCAGCAAAAAAAAGACAAAAATACAGCCAAAAAATGAAAAAATACAGCAAAAAATGACAAAAATCCAGCGAAAAATGACAAAAATTCTGCCAAAAAGAGACAAAAATCCAGCAAAAAATGACAAAAATCCAGCAAAAAAATGACAAAAATCCAGCAAAAAAAGACAAAAATCCAGCAAAAAAGTGACAAAAATCCAGCAAAAAAATGACAAAAATACAGCAAAAAATGACATAACATCAGCAGAAAAAAGACAGAAATCCAGCAGAAAAAAAGACCAAAAAATCCAACAAAGTGACAAAAGAGCAGCAAAAAAGTAATAAAGTGACAAAGCACAATAAGTGACAAAAACACATAAGGGGAATAAAAAGTGAGGACAATGGCAAAGAGGAGAGAATGCATTTGGCTTTGGCGGGTGGTTAAACTAAACTCTCTCCTGAATGTGGCGGAATGTGGCGGAATGGGGCGAAATGTGGCGGAATGTGGTGGAATGTGGTGGAATGTGGTGGAATGTGGCGGAATGTGGCGGAATGTGGCGGAATGTGGCGGAATGTGGCGGAATGTGGCGAAATGTGGCGGAATGTGGCGGAATGTGGCGGAATGTGGCGGAATGTGGCGGAATGTGGCGGAATGTGTTGGAATGTGGCGGAATGTGGCGGAATGTGGCGGAATGTGGCGGAATGTGGCGGAATGTGGCGGAATGTGGCGGAATGTGGCGGATTGTGGCGGAATGTGACGGAATGTGGCGGAATGTGGCGGAATGTGTTGGAATGTGGTGGAATGTGGTGGAATGTGGCGGAATGTGGCGGAATGTGGCGGAATGTGGCGGAATGTGTTGGAATGTGGTGGAATGTGGCGGAATGTGGCGGAATGTGGCGGAATGTGTTGGAATGTGGTGGAATGTGGTGGAATGTGGTGGAATGTGGCGGAATGTGATGGAATGTGATGGAATGTGGTGGAATGTGGCGGAATGTGGCGAAGTGGCGAGCGTCTCACCGGGACGCAGCCGTCAGCGAGGACGCACAGTCCGGCCTGGCAGTGCAGGAACACGTCTCTGGAAAGCTCGGACACGAAGCGGAAAACGCGAAACGAGAAGACGGAGGTGAGCGCCGCCCCGTTAGAGATCACGGACACCGTCGCCCCAGCGGCGTCCGGGCACCTGCAGGAAAACCGGAGGTCAGGGTTTGAGCAATGGAGAACATGGGATTATGAGGCTTCAAATGTCCTTCTGTTCTGACCTTTAAACAATATTATTTTAACATTTTCATTCAACCCCTTAACTCCCACCGGAACCGAACACATTTTCTCCAGTTTGGCTTTACCCCAATCCAAAAGCTTCTGGAAAAGAGGTGTGAAAAATAGCTACAGAACTAAGACGAAAACAATGATGAAGATGTGACAAAAAAGTGAGAAAACTTTGACAAAAAAATCACAAAAAAATGTGACCCAAAAATGACAAAAAATGACAAGAAAGGACAAAAAAAGACAAAAAATGACACAAAAAATGACAAAAAAGGAATTTAAAAAATGACCCAAAAATGACAAAAAGTGGCAAAAAAATGACCCCAAAAAATGACCAAATAAATGACAAAAAAATGATTTAGAAAAATGTCCCAAAAGTGACAAAAAATGACAAAAAATGACCAAAAATGACACTAAAAATGACACTAAAAATGACACTAAAAATGACACACAAAAAAAGACAAAAAATGACAAAAAAAATGATTTTAAAAAATGATTTAAAAAATGACCCAAAAATGACAAAAAATGTGACAAAAAATGTGACAAAAAATGACGAAAAATGACACAAAAAATAACAAAAAAATGGATTTTAAAAAGTGACAAAAAAGTTACAAAATGAGTTGAAACCCCCCCCCCCAAAAAGATGGAAAAAAATCTGATGACGTGAGGAAAAAGATCCATTTAGATGAGTTTTGTAGATCTTAGCTTTCAAATGAGGCGTTACACTGGCCTACAGGATTTGGGTAAAGCTGAACTGGAGTTAAGAGGTTAACAGTATATCTCTGTTCATACCAAAAGCAGCTGTAATGAGCAGATGGACCAAAGCAGTGAAAACATGAAAAGCAAAAGAAGGGACTAAAACACTTCCTGGACACAGAGTCTCGTGGGCTCGTGGTCTCGTACCCGTCGGAGATGAGGTCGTGCTGGACGGAGGCGTCGGGCGACAGGTGGGGCGTGGCCCAGCAGCGGTGCACCGTGAGCCCCAGAGCCTCGGCCGACACGCCCCTGACCTCCAGCTTCACCCACAGCCTCCTCCCCAGCGCCAGCTCCAGGTCCGGGGTCACCGCCCTCGTCAGGCCCCCGTCCAGAAACAGCCCCATGTGCACGTCGTAGGAGAAGCGTCCCGACAGGTGCGCCGCCCGGGTCCACCTGCAGGGCAGCACGGGGTTTACATCATCAGCACATTCTAAACTGGGTCGTTCCTCTTTGAGCCCAGGATGTTCTATTACAGTATTTTTCACTAATATGTTTTTGCAGATAGTTTCAAAACAGCAACAAAAAACGCTTAAAAGTGACTAAAAAAAGCGACAAAAACTCAACAAAAAAGTGACAGCAATCCAGCAAAAAATTACAAAAATCCAGCAAAAAAAATTACAAAAATCCAGCAAAAAAGTGACAAAAATCCAGCAAAAAAAATTACAAAAATCCAGCAAAAAAATACAAAAATCCAGCAAAAAAATGTCAAAAATCCAGCAAAAAAGTGACAAAAATCCAGCAAAAAAGGGACAAAAATCCAGCTAAAAAGAAAAAAAAAAAACTGCAAAAAAATGACAAAAATCCAGCAAAAAAGGGACAAAAATCCAGCAAAAAATGACAAAAATCCAGCAAAAAAATGTCAAAAATCCAGCAAAAAATGACAAAAATCCAGCAAAAAAAAAGACAAAAATCCAGCAAAAAAGTGACAGAAATCCAGCAAAAAATGACAAAAATCCAGCAAAAAAATGACAAAAATCCAGCAAAAAAATGTCAAAAATCCAGCAAAAAATGACAAAAATCCAGCAAAAAAAAATGACAAAAATCCAGCAAAAAAAGAAAAAAAAAACCTGAAAAAAGATGACAAAAATCCAGCAAAAAAGGGACAAAAATCCAGCAGAAAAAAAGACAAAAATCCAGCATAAAAGGAGAGGCGGCCCGACAGGTGCGCCGCCCGGGTCCACCTGCAGGGCACGGGGCACATTCATCTAAACTGGGTCGTTCCTCTTTGAGCCCATGACGTTTTATTACAGTATTTTTCCCTAATATGTTTTTGCAGATAGTTTCAAATTGATTTCTAAATTGATCTCTCTGTTTATTCTTTTGTTCACCTGCAGCGCCTCGCCCTAAAGTTAAATTTGACACGTGTGTTCTCTGGCTCTTACCCGCTCGTCATGTTGAGGGAGGTCGTAGTGAGCTCAGGCTGGGGCTAAAAAGGGAAAAGAACAAATAAATGTTTAAAATCCTCAGAGAAGCTGAGCAGAGAGGGAGAAGGAGCTGGAGGTTCACACCTGGAGGCTCCTCTGGCAGGTGTGGGCGCCTTGGAAAGCAGACGTTAAGGTGGCGTCCTCGCTGCTCTTCTCCACCAGGGGGCAGGAGTTTGACAGGAGGGGGGAGGAGTCAGACTCACAGCAAAATGCATCGCCTGCAAAACAAGGCAGAAGTTTATCTTAGTTTTTTCTTCACTTTAGCCGTATTTTCTGTCCTTGTTTTCCATTGTGTTATTGTTGCTTTTCTGCCCCGTTTTGTCTCTTTTGCCACTTTTTTGTCTCTTCTTGGGTGCGTTTTCATCTTCGCTTTTGTGGCTATTTTGACACTTTTTTCAAGAAACTGACGTGAGAAAAGCATCAGAAAAGCGACGGAAACGAGGATGAAAACGCAGCAAAAATGCGACAAAAAACAGGCAGCTAAAGCAAAAACAATGTGACAAAAAAGCAACAAATGAAACAATGAAAAAGCGACAAAAAAGAGACAAAAAAACAGAGAAAACATGCTCGGTGCAGGATCCCATTTTCTCCAGTTTGGCTTTACCCTAATCAAAAAGCTTCTTGAGGAAAAAAGCCAAAAAAATGAGAAGAAAACAAGGATGTAAACGTAACAAAAAAGTGACTAAATTCAACAAAAATGTGACAAAAAAATCGACAAAAATGTCACAAAAATTCAACAAAAATGTGACAAAAATTCAACAAAAATGTGACAAAAATCAACAAAAATGTGACAAAAATTCAACAAAAAAGTGACAAAAATTCAACAAAAAAGTGACAAAAATTCAACAAAAAAGTGACAAAAATTCAACAAAAAAGTGACAAAAACTCAACAAAAATGTGACAAAAATTCAACAAAAACTCAACAAAAGTGACAAAAATTCAACAAAAATTCAACAAAAAAGTGACAAAAATTCAACAAAAATGTGACAAAAATCAACAAAAAAGTGACAAAAATTCAACAAAAAAGTGACAAAAATTCAACTAAAAAGTGACAAAAATTCAACAAAAAAGTGACAAAAATTCAACAAAAAAGTGACAAAAACTCAACAAAAATGTGACAAAAATTCAACAAAAAAGTGACAAAAACTCAACAAAAATGTGACAAAAATTCAACAAAAACTCAACAAAAGTGACAAAAATTCAACAAAAATTCAACAAAAAAGTGACAAAAATTCAACAAAAAAGTGACAAAAATTCAACAAAAAAGTGACAAAAATTCAACAAAAACTCAACAAAAATTCAACAAAAACTCAACAAAAAGTGACAAAAATTCAACAGAAATTCAATTCAACAAAAGTGACAAAAATTCAACAAAAATTGAACAAAAAAGTGATAAAAATTCAACAAAGAAATGACAAAAATTCAACAAAAAAGTGACAAAAATTCTACAAAAATTCAACAAAAATTCAACAAAAATGGAAAAAAAGAAAAGAAAAAAATCCATAAAAAGGTGACACAACAAAGCAACAACGCGAGGAAACAGATCAGTTTTGTGGGTGGACTGACGACTGTGAGGTGTTACACAGGCCTATATAACAGCCAAAGAGGACAGAATGCGTTTGGTTTAGGCGGGGGGGGGGGGGGGGGGGTCAGAGGTTAATGAGTCATAATCCCATTGGCTTTACCTGTTGATAATGGTTCACACAGGAAAAAGGTTTTTGCCGCTCAGACTCACCTGTGAGGAGGCTCAGGGCTGAGAGGGTGAGGACAAAGTGAAGCATGGCGCTCACAGGAACAGTTCCAGAGACACTCTCGATAAATCACTGCAAAAACAAGCATGAGTGTCCCACGTTTCTGACCACGACTGTCCTTTAGCGTTTACCTTTCAGGGGTTCGGCTCAGACTCTTCCACACAGTCACACCGAGGGCGAGCGTCAGGACCAGCCGAGAGACGAGAGTTTGTGATGACGTGTCTGGATGTGGATGTGCTCAGACCGGTCGGACCGGCCTCCAGCCCCAGACACAAGACACCAGGAACCAGGCACCAGGAACCAGCCCCAGGCTCTGAGCGTCGGCTGCAGACACAAGGAGCAAGGAATGCTGATGTCATTCACTGTGGAGTGAGATTCTATCAGACGTGCAACTATAGGGGCACTATAGGGGGAGTATAGGGGGACTACAGGTGAACTATAGGGGAACTATTGGGGGACTATTGGGGGAATATAGGGGGACTATTGGGGGAATATATGGGAACTATTGGGGGACTATTGGGGGAATATAGGGGGACTATTGGAGAACTATTGGGGGACTATGCTATTGGGAGACTATTGGGGAAGCTAAAAGGGGAACTATGTCGGGGGAACTATTGGGGTACAGGGGAACAAAGCAGCTATGGCCAGGGCTGCTGTTTGCCATTTAGGTGCAGAAATGTTTGATGGTAAATAAAAATATTAAAAGAAAATGAACCTCATTAACCCTCGTCTGAACCCACCACATTTTATCCAGTTTGGTAAAAAAGCCACAAAAATTTGAAAAAAAAACACACAAAAAAGTGACACAAAATCTCACAACAAAAAAGTGATGATAAGAAAAGGTCAGAAAAGTGACAGAAACGCGGCAACAACGTGAGGAAAAAGATCTTTTTAGATACACTTTGTAGATTTATGAGACTGTAGATTTATTTTATTTACATAGATTTATTGTTTTTAGTTAAAGTGCATCAACAAAGCCCAAAACAACACATTTTTTGACACGATTTGACAACTCTGTACATTAAAACACAATACATCCATGATTACTGATCTGATTAAATTCATTTGAACTCTCTGTATTGCACAAAGCCCTTATTAACCTGAGTATATTCAAATGGTCTACAACTACTACTACTTATACTACTACTATGTTTAATAACAGTGTTTCTCCTCTTCCTCAAATATCTAAAACTGTGACATAATGTGTTGTTGTAAATGTTGTTCTGCCCTAAGTATCCAGAAGAGGGCACCAAAGAGCTCAACAATAATGTACACAGTCCCTTTACAGACCACAAACATAAGAATAAAGGGGTAGGAACATTATTGTAAAGTAAAATACATATGTAATCATCATTCTAAAGATTTATGGCGATATTGCACAGAGAGGGGGAGGGACTGAGACGGTTCTCAACAGGCGGGTCCGGACACAAACGGCTGAAAGGTAGAACTGCACTTGAGTCTGTTATTGTAATTGTTATCCAAAATGAGGTCCCAGCACGCCTCTGTATTCAAGCTGCTACCACACTGATGTAGGACTCAACATATCCTTCACTACACACATACTGTTACTCCAACTGTGTCAGAAGTACTTCAGAGCATCTTCAAATCCGTTTACAAAGGCGGACAATAAGAATAATAATAAGCGCCACACACAACACAACCTCCCCGACAACGATGTAGTGGTGCCTCGGGGGAAAAGAAGACACCCCCATTGAAGGAACCACATCTGCATCGTCCTCTTCCTCTTCCTCTTCCTCTGCTTCTGCTTCTGCACAGGCTCCTGCACCAAGAAAACACAGAGAACAGGTGATCATGGGATTTTACTCCTTCATAATTAGGCCCGAGTGAAGAACACGAACGCTGTCACGCAGGGAACAGAGATCCAAATGAGCGCCGATGTTGGGTGGGGGTCATTTTTGTCACCTGATGTTTTAACCTCTTAACTCCCGCCTGAACCGAGAGGATCTTCTTCCTCACGTCATCAGACTTTTTTTACCATCAGTGTTTTGTTGGGTATTCAACTCATTTTTGTAACTTTTTTCTCATTTTTTAATCACATTTTCGTCACATTTTCGTCACATTTTTAATCACATTTTTAATCACATTTTTAAATCACATTTTTGTCATTTTTAGTCATATTTTTGTCATTTTTTTGTCATTTTTTTGTCATTTTTTTATCACATTTTTGTCACATTTTTGTCACATTTTTGTCATTTTTTCATCAATTTTTCATCAATTTTTTGTAATTTTTTTGTAATTGTTTTTTAATTTTTTTTAATTTTTTAATCACATTTTTGTCACATTTTGTCACATTTTAATCATTTTTTCATCAACTTTTTGTAATTTTTTGTAATTTTCTGGAACTTTTTGGTCGTTTTTAATCACATTTTTGTCACATTTTCGTCACATTTTCGTCACATTTTTAATCACATTTTTAAATCACATTTTTGTCACATTTTTGTAATTTTTTGTCATTTTTTTGTCATTTTTTTATCACATTTTTGTCACATTTTTGTCATTTTTTCATCAATTTTTCATACATTTTTTGTAATTTTTTTGTAATTGATTTTTAATTTTTTTTAATTTTTTAATCACATTTTTGTCACATTTTGTCACATTTTAATCATTTTTTCATCAACTTTTTGTAATTTTTTGTAATTTTCTGGAATTTTTTTGGTCGTTTTTAATCACATTTTTGTCACATTTTCGTCACATTTTCGTCACATTTTTAATCACATTTTTAAATCACATTTTTGTCACATTTTTGTCATTTTTAGTCATTTTTTTGTCATTTTTTTGTCATTTTTTTGTCATTTTTTTATCACATTTTTGTCACATTTTTGTCATTTTTTCATCAATTTTTCATAAATTTGTTGTAAATTTTTTGTAATTGTTTTTTATTTTTTTTAAATTTTTTAATCACATTTTTGTCACATTTTTTGTCATTTTTTGTCACATTTTGTCACATTTTAATCATTTTTTCATCAACTTTTTGTAATTTTTTGTAATTTTCTGGAATTTTTTTGTCATTTTTTAATCACAGTTTTGTCACATTTTTATAATTTTTTCATCAATTTTTTATAATTTTTTTGTCATTTTTGTCATTTTTTTGTCATTTTTTCTCACTTCTTTGTCACATTTCCATCATTGTTTTCGTCTCAGTTTTGCTGCTTTTTTCCAGAAGCTTTTGGATTGGGGTAAAGCCAAACTGGAGAAAATGTGCTCGGTTCAGGTGGGAGTTAAGTTAACAGACAATTCCTGGGTCATTCAGAAACTGGGGCTGCCAATGTCGAAATGGTCTTTTTGGATCCGTTTTATGAATTAATTGTAGCCTAAAACTGCCCTGAAATAGTTGAAACTTGAAAGCCGCCCTCACCGGTCTTCTTCACCCGCAGGCGCATTGAACTGACGGGGGCGTTTTGGATGATGGCCCTCTTGCTGATGCCCGGGCTGTGGTTTACGAAGCGACACTCGTAAAGGCCGCCGTCCACACTGGTCACGTTGTGCAGCAGCAGAGCGGCGGTGCCGTCCTTCAGCTCACAGCGCCCCCTGTAGTCCTGGTGCTGCTCCGTCAGGTCCGGCTGTCCGTCCTTGAACAGGTACACGTACTGGGCCAGGTCCGTGCGGGTCCACTCCAGCCCGTCCACGGAGTCCGGTCTGGGGGCGCGGCAGGGCAGTGTGGCGTCCTCCCCACACTGCACTGACACCTCCTCCTCTGAGACACGGGAAAGACAATCAGGCTGAATCTAAACAATACATTAGGTGTGTTTAAGATGAGCGAGGCGCTGCAGGTGGTGCAGGCCGGTCAGATCCGTGTCCAAGATGGCCGCCCCTCGCTCTGACGCCACCTGTGCGACGGTGCCGATATTCTCGTGAGACCGAGGCGGCTGGAGCGCCTTGGGGAGGCGAGCGAAGTTGCTTTTCTCCGCCTCGCTCGGCTGCCTGAACTACAAAGGCCAAAGGGATTGTGGGAAATGCAGTGCTGTAAACACGTTCACCGACAGAGGACTGACAGATGATGGATCTGAGTTGTGTTCAGATCAGAAACGTGTTGCCCTGACGCTCCGCAGCTCCTGCCTCATCTTTTCTCATCACAAAGATCTACTTAAATCTGCAGAAATGCTTCATATTTGACAGAAAGTGCCGTGTGTTCAACATATGGCCTACATTCAGGGGCGGACTGGGACTGAAAAACAGCCCTGGACTCTGACCAGCCTGGCCCAAATGTGTGTGTGTGTTTTTGTCTCTTGTTTTTCTTTTTTTTTCTTGTTTTTTCATGTTTTTATTGTTTTTTCATTGCTTTTTTCATTGCTTTGTCGTCACGTTTTCGTCACATTTTTGTTGCTTTTACGGCACATTTTTGTTCCGTTTTCATCCTCGTTTTTGGATGGTTTTCTTTTAAGCTTTTAGATTTGGGTAAAGCTCGATTACGGCAGGGTGTGAGAGGTTAAGGAGAAAAGTGAGAGGCCAGACCGGTGGCCCTAGAGCCAGTGGCCCTTCTGTGCTCTTCCAGAATGGACATATGGCCAGTCCGCCCCTGCCTACATTTAAATAAGCATAAGTTTATTATTCTAATCCTAAACTGTAAGAGGAGAGTCTGTTATTGTAGCTGTAGTGATGGGTCTGGTGTTTGGGAGAAGCAGAAATGTGTCACAAACTTTAAAAATAGTTTTATTCCCAAACTCTTTCTAGCAAACGCGAGACGCTGCGTGACCTGAGGCTCCTCTCTGTTCTCGGGGCTGAGACTCTGCGTGACCTGAGGCTCCTCCCTGTTCTCGGGGCTGAGACGCTGCGTGACCTGAGGCTCCTCCCTGTTCTCGGGGCTGAGACGCTGCGTGACCTGAGGCTCCTCTCTGTTCTCGGGGCTGAGACTCTGCGTGACCTGAGGCTCCTCCCTGTTCTCGGGGCTGAGACTCTGCGTGACCTGAGGCTCCTCTCTGTTCTCGGGGCTGAGACTCTGCGTGACCTGAGGCTCCTCTGTTCTCGGGGCTGAGACTCTGCGTGATCTGAGGCTCCTCTGTTCTCGGGGCTGAGACTCTGCGTGACCTGAGGCTCCTCCCTGTTCTCGGGGCTGAGACTCTGCGTGACCTGAGGCTCCTCTGTTCTCGGGGCTGAGACTCTGCGTGATCTGAGGCTCCTCTGTTCTCGGGGCTGAGACTCTGCGTGACCTGAGGCTCCTCTCTGTTCTCGGGGCTGAGACTCTGCGTGACCTGAGGCTCCTCTCTGTTCTCGGGCTGAGACTCTGCGTGACCTGAGGCTCCTCTCTGTTCTCGGGGCTGAGATGTGTCTGCCTTGATTAGAGGCGTCTTTCTCCGCCCTCTGACGCCACCGCCTGGTCTCGTCTGGAATCGAGGCGAGGCCACTTCATCTTAAACACACCTGATCTGTCATCAAGTGCAAGGGTTCTCAAACCCTTCAGGCCACAACCCCTGCAAACAACCCGGGTAAGGCTGGGTATCGGTACATTTTTAAAAATATTGTGCAGCTAATGATGCGACTTTAAAATTAGAGCTTGCAGAGTACTTCTATGCTTTGTGCCTGTGGAGGACTGCAGCTCACGACTAAACCACTGCACCAGTGAAGTGACAGGACTTTTGGTCACCACCTTCAGTATGATGTTACTTTTATGTTTGTGGAGAAACGTTCATGAAACGTTGTCTTATCAGTTGCCTGGAACGCACCATTATTTCTGTTTCCTGCGTGTGAGCGAGTGTTTGCTATGTGAATTCTTGCAATTTCGGGCTCAAGACATGATTTTAATTTGTTAATTTGCCCACAGTGGCCCACAGTGGACCATGGTGGACCACAGTGGACCACAGTGAACCACGGTGGACCACAGGATCTTATTTCACAGGTTAGAAAACTGGGAATCTCTGGTTCTGCTCTAAACTGGTTCACGTCCTACCTCGAGGACAGGACAGACTTTGTCGAAGTTGTGTCTCAGACAAAATTGCCATGACCTGTGGAGTCCCCCAGGGGTCAATCTTGGGACCCCTCTTATTGAACTTGTACATGCTAGCTGCAGAACATCCAGAACGCTGCTGCTCGAGTCCTGACAAGAACCAGGAAATACGACCACATTAGTCCAGTGCTCCGGTCTCTGCACTGGCTTCCTGTCACTCAGAGAATAGACTTTAAAAACAGCTCTGCACTAAAGTCCATCTCTGACATGTTACAGCCGTATGAAGCATCTCAGGGAGGGGTCTCCTGGTGGGTCCCAGAGTCAGGACTAAACATGCTGAGGCTAAAATCTGGAGCACGAGGATGTGAGACTCAGACTGAAAACAGTTATTTTTACTCGTGCAGATAACACTGAAAGTATTTTATCTGCACTCTTGGTTTTTATTACAATTAATCATTATTTATGTTGATGTTCTATTGATTTGATCTGTTTTCTTGTGAAACACTTTGAATCGTCTTGTGTATAAATTGTGCTCTACAAATAAACAGGCTTTGCCTAATTAGAAAAGCTGGTGATGAGCTCCTGTGTAATGTGGGACTCACCCAGCTGACTGCTCCGCTCTCCTGTAATCGTCCTGAGAAAGTCGGGGAGCTTGATGCCTGAAGATCACAAAGGTGCAATTACCATCAGCCATGTCTAGTTAGTTATATCAACTATAACACTAACACTTTCTACACCACTACATTTCTGTAAAGGCTCCAAAGTCAATTTGACTGAACAGCAGGTGGCGCTATGCAAATGTCCTGTCAATAACTGCGTTTCCATCACAGAAGCACATGTTCTTTGATGGAAGGTTTGTTTGTGAATTTAATTTCACCGTTGATAAAGTAACATCAGACTTCTGAGATTGTTTTCCACAACTTTATTTAAAAAGAGAGCGTTTTAAAGCCTTTCCATGTGAGCATGTTGTCACTTATGTAAACAGTAAAAGAAGTAGAAAGTGTCTTACTGAAGTCGCCTTCTCTTAACTCCCCGTACACGACCTGCAGAGGGACCACATTAAAGGAAGTGACTTGGTGGTTTCAACTCAAATGAATTAAATGAATCAAATGAATTATGAATGAATTTTCTAAAATATCGCTTCTTCTTCGTTATTGAGAAAGTCCCCAAAAATATTGAGATATTCATTTTTGTCACATCGCCCCTTCTCGTCAAAATCACGTTCAGCTGTTGTTTTATGGAGGACTGTGGCTGCCAAAACAATAAATATATAAATACATAAAAAGTAATCAGTTCATTTTCAATGAATTGCCATTAGCAAAGAAATGCATGCATTTATTGTAAATATAAAATGAAATATTTGATCGAACAGCTCATTTCTTTCTGTTCTTTTGTTGTTTAAGGCTAGATTAAGCTAAGAAAACATCTCTATGATTCAACTTGGCCTAAGCTAGAAGTTTTTTTTTACTACAAAATGATGACAGTTTGCGTAGCTATAGGCTCTCAGGGCTAATAGACCAAAAGGGGATTAATACATCCAATAATAATAATATTGGATGTCACCGCCCAGGGTCTGAACACACATTACTGACCCTTCTCACCCTGCACACGGACTATTCACCCCCTCCCCTCAGGCAGGAGGCTCCGGTCCATACAGACCCATAGATCTTTCCCTCCACCATCAGACTCATGAACAAAAACAAGACCCAAGAGCTCAGGCCAGGGGTCAGGGGTCAGGGGTCAGGGGTCACCAATTCAATTTCACCAAGGTCCACATCCTCAAAAATCCTCAAGCAAAGGTCCGGAACATACGGGGGAATTATTTTTATTAAACCTATATCGTGATCTGAAAATAATGCAGTTTGTGTTTCTTTTACTCTAAAAATAAATGTGATTATTATACACAACATGCACATATATGACAGTGATGTGTTTAGTCCTGACCACAAGCAGCCGCTCGTCTGAGAGGAGTCACAGTCGGGTCCAAAGTTCAGATCCAAGGTTCGGGTCTGGACCGAGGTCGGCTGTTTAGTGACCTCTGCCTTATCGTTATAGTTCTAAGGTTTTTTAAATTGTTTTCTATCTAAGTTATGTGTTTGTGACGCTGTTCATGACAATGGCCGATAAAACAATTCTGATTCTGACATCATGGAAATGATGGACCACAGTTTGGGAATCAAACGCAGCCTGCTCCACAACACAAACAGGTGGGCGTCCAGCTCCCGTGTAAAGATCTGCCGTCCCAACATGGAAGCGTGTTTGAGGTTTGAGCGTAGATTTCGCAAATACCACCGAATGACGAACAAAACAAGCAGCGTTTTTTTCCCAGGACTTACCAGATCAAATAATATTAAAAAAAAGAGGGCACCACCACCATCCATTGACTGTTCGACTGGTGGGTGAAGATATGTCTGATGTCCATGTCTGTAAACAATAAAACTGTCAGTTATGCATCAGGAAACAGCACTGTTTGTGTGAAGCTGGTTTTAGATTCACCCACTTCTGTTTTTTTCTGTTTTTAGTTTCTAAATAATAATATTATTATATATATTATATTATATATATATATATATATATATATAATATTAACAAATATTAGAACCCTTTCATTGCCATAACATATATTATTACACGCGTATATGAAAAAGTATTGGCGGTTTTGTTTTAACCCTTAATTACACCCAAGCACATTTTTGTGCTTTTGGACTTTTATTTAACTCCTACATTTTTTAAGCCAATTGAGTGAAATTTTCCCAGGGGGTGTTTTTTTTGGTGATCTAGAGTAATTTGATGCCATTGTAAACAAAATAAAGTAAAAAAAAATACTCGTTAAGGGAGCTTCAACACAAAAATGTGCTTGAAACTTTAGAGCTATAACTCCATGAAAGAACATTTCACTTTTTATTTTGAAGGTCTGACACTCCTCTTTACATGCAAATAAAAATATTATAACTTTCATAATGTTTTAACCCTTTCATTGCCAACTTTCAGACCCAAAGTTGCAACAGCGCATGCTCCAAAAACACAAAAAATTTAATATTTATTATTATTTATTATTATTCTGGCTGATGTGGCCTGATGTCTGTGTGAAATGACCCGAAGGATTTGTTTCTAAGTTGAAATGTGTTTCTGTAGCGGCAGTTTTAGTATAACATGTTGCATTGTGGGAGCTTCCACACAAAAATGTGCTTTTCACTTTAGAGAGATAGAAAAAAATGAAGGAACAATATTTTTTGAAACATTTTGGTTTTAATTTGGAGGTTGACCTCTCCTCTTGTCATACATGTGAAAATAATCAAACTTTTACAATATTAAAACCCTTTCATTGCCAACTTTCTGTCGCAAAGTCACTAAAATGGATTTCCATTGTGCTTTTATAAAACCGATACAAAATTTAATTTCAAACTTCTGCATATTTTCTGAACCTGGAGGCTTCAAACTAACGCCCTGACACACTTTTTTCACCATGAGGTCATTTTAACAGGAGAAAGAAAATGCCTGTTATTTCCAATGTTAGTAAACGGTCGTAAATAACTCAAACAACTGCATTACTTCATTGTTACTGAATCTCTCCCTTTATTTTGTGACTTTCTGCATCAGGGTGAGTCTGTGGAAGTGTTTAGGAAGAGGCAAGACAGAGTTAGAGGTTTTTGAACTGGTATTTGGACAAAAACAAGGAACATTTGCAGAGGCAAATAAAGACCACCAGGCTTGATGACCAGCTGTTTACAGGGGGCACGGAGACGACTGTAGAATTCTAACATTTTTTGTCCAAATACCAGTTCAAAAACCTCTAACTCTGTCTTGCCTCTTCCTAAACACAAAAAATGACAAAAATGTGACAAAAAAATGACAAAAAAGTGACAAAATTGACGAAAAAAAGGACAAAAATTAGATAAACATTTGACCAAAAAATGACAAAAAAAATGACAAAAAAGTTACAAAAAATGAGTTGAATATCCAACAAAAAAATGATGGAAAAAAAAATAATCTGATGACGTGAGGAAAAAGATCCTCTCGGTTCAGGCGGGAGTTAAGAGGTTAAAGGTGTTATTAAGGGTTAAGACATGTTTTGAATTGGACGGCTGGGGAATTTTGGGGAAGTTCCAGAAAATCATTTGTAAAATCCTGACCCGCCCACCTGTCAATCATTCAAACTACAGACTCCGCCCACCACACACAGCTGCACCAACCACGTAAACAACCACTGGCTCTTACCCGCTCGTCATGTTGAGGGAGGTCATAGTGAGCTCGGGCTGGGGCTGAAAAGGGAAAAGAACAAATAAATCTTTCAAATGCTCAGAGAAGCTGAGCAGAGAGGGAGAAGGAGCTGGAGGTTCACACCTGGAGGCTCCTCTGGCATGTGTGGGCGCCCTCGCTGCTGTTCTCCACCAGGGGGCAGGAGTGGGACAGGAGGGGGGAGGAGTCAGACTCACAGCAAGACACATCTCCTGCAAAACAAGGCAGCAGTTTATCTTAGTTTTTTCTTCACTCTTTACTCGTATTTTCTGTCTTTGTTTTCCATTGTGTTATTGTTGCTTTTCTGCCCCGTTTTGTCTCTTTTGCCACTTTTTCGTCTCTTCTTGGTTGCATTTTCATCTTCGCTTTTGTGGCTATTTTGACACTTTTTTCAAGAAGCTTTTAGATTTGGGTGAAGCCAAACTGACGTGAGAAAAGCATCAGAAAAGCTACGGAAACGAGGATGAAAACGCAGCAAAAATGCAACAAAAACATGCAGCTAAAGCAAAAACAATGCGACAAAAGAGCAACAAATGAACCAATGAAAAAGCGACAAAAAAGAGATAAAAAAACTGAGAGAAAACATGCTCGGTGCAGGATCCCATTTTCTCCAGTTTGGCTTTACCCTAATCAAAAAGCTTCTTGAGGAAAAAAGCCACAAAAAATGAGAAGAAAACAAGGATGTAAACGCAACAAAAATGTGACAAAAATCAACAAAAAAGTGACAAAAATTCAACAAAAATGTGACAAAAAAATCGACAAAAAAGTGACAAAAATTCAACAAAAATGTGACAAAAATCGACAAAAATGTGACAAAAATCAACAAAAAGTGACAAAAACTCAACAAAAATGTGACAAAAAATCAACAAAAATGTGACAAAAATCAACAAAAAGTGACAAAAACTCAACAAAAATTCAACAAAAATTCAACAAAAATTCAACAAAAAAGTGACAAAAATTCAACCAAAAAGTGACAAAAATTCAACAAAAACTCAACAAAAAGTGACAAAAATTCAACAAAAATTCAACAAAAATTCAACAAAAATTCAACAAAAAAGTGACAAAAATTCAACAAAAAGTGACAAAAATTCAACAAAAATTCAACAAAAAGTGACAAAAATTCAACAAAAAGTGACAAAAATTCAACAAAAATTCAACAAAAATTCAACAGAAAAGTGACAAAAATTCACAAAAAATGTGACAAAAATTCAACAAAAAAGTGACAAAAATTCAACAAAAAAGTGACAAAAACTCAACAAAAAAATGACAAAAATTCAACAAAAATGTGACAAAAATTCAACAAAAAAGTGACAAAAAATCAACAAAAATGTGACAAAAATTCAACAAAAAAGTGACAAAAAATCAACAAAAATGTGATAAAAATTCAACAAAAATGTGACAAAAATTCAACAAAAATGTGACAAAAATTCAACAAAAATGTGACAAAAATCAACAAAAAGTGACAAAAACTCAACAAAAACTCAACAAAAAGTGACAAAAACTCAACAAAAACTCAACAAAAAAGTGACAAAAATTCAACAAAAAAGTGACAAAAACTCAACAAAAATGTGACAAAAATTCAACAAAAATGTGACAAAAATTCAACAAAAATGTGACAAAAATTCAACAAAAAGTGACAAAAACTCAACAAAAAGTGACAAAAATTCAACAAAAATTCAACAAAAAAGTGACAAAAATTCAACAAAAAAGGGACAAAAATTCAACAAAAAAGTGACAAAAATTCAACAAAAAAGTGACAAAAATTCAACAAAAATTCAACAAAAAAGTGACAAAAAAGTGACAAAAATTCAACAAAAATTCAACAAAAGAGTGACAAAAATTAAACAAAAAAGTGACAAAAATTCAACAAAAAAGTGACAAAAACTCAACAAAAATGTGAAAAAAATTCAACAAAAACTCAACAAAAAGTGACAATAATTCAACAAAAATTCAACAAAAAAGTGACAAAAATTCAACAAAAAAATGACAAAAATTCAACAAAAATTAGAAAAAAAACTCAACAAAAAGTGACAAAAATTCAACAAAAAAGTGACAAAAATTCAACAAAAAAGTGACAAAAATGGAAAAAAAGAAAAGAAAAAAATACATAAAAAGGTGACAAACACAGCAACAACGCGAGGAAACAGATCAGTTTTGTGGGTGGACTGACGACTGTGAGGTGTTACACAGGCCTATATAACAGCCAAAGAGGCATTTGGTTTAGGTGGGGGTCAGAGGTTAATGAGTCATAATCCCATCAGCTTTACCTGTTGATAATAGTTCACACAGGAATAAGGTTTTTGCCGCTCAGACTCACCTGTGAGGAGGCTCAGGGCTGAGAGGGTGAGGACAAAGTGAAGCATGGCGCTCACAGGAACAGTTCCAGAGACACTCTCGATAAATCACTGCAAAAACAAGCATGAGTGTCCCACGTTTCTGACCACGACTGTCCTTTAGCGTTTACCTTTCAGGTGTTCGGCTCAGACTCTTCCACACAGTCACACCGAGGGCGAGCGTCAGGACCAGCCGAGAGACGAGAGTTTGTGATGACGTGTCTGGATGTGGATGTGCTCAGACCGGTCGGACCGGCCTCCAGCCCCAGACACAAGACACCAGGAACCAGGCACCAGGAACCAGCCCCAGGCTCTGAGCGTCGGCTGCAGACACAAGGAGCAAGGAATGCTGATGTCATTCACTGTGGAGTGAGATTCTATCAGACGTGCAACTACAGGGGAACTATAGGGAACTATAGGGGAACTATACGAGAACAAAGCAGCTATGGCCAGGGCTGCTGTTTGCCATGTAGGTGCACGAAGCAGAAATGTTTGATGGTAAATAAACAAAAAATATGAAAAGAAAATGAACCTCATAACCCTCGTCTGAACCCACCACAGTTTATCCATTTTGGTAAAAAAGCCACAAAAATGTGACAAAAAACTAAAAAAAAGTGATGATAAGAAAAGGTCAGAAAAGTGACAGAAACACGGCAACAACGTGAGGAAAAAGATCTTTTTAGATACACTTTGTAGATTTATGAGACTGTAGATTTATTTTATTTACATAGATTTATTGTTTTTAGTTAAAGTGCATCAACAAAGCCCAAAACAACACATTTTTTGACACGATTTGACAACTCTGTACATTAAAACATAATACATCCATGATTACTGATCTGATTAACTTCATTTAAACTCTCTCTATTGCACAAAGCCCTTATTAACCTGAGTATATTCAAATGGTCTACAACTACTACTACTTATACTACTACTATGTTTAATAACAGTGTTTCTCCTCGTCCTCAAATATCTAAAACTGTGACATAATGTGTTGTTGTAAATGTTGTTCTGCCCTAAGTATCCAGAAGAGGGCACCAAAGAGCTCAACAATAATGTACACAGTCCCTTTACAGACCACAAACATGAGGATAAAGGAGTAGGAACATTATTGTAAAGTAAAATACATATGTAATCATCATTCTAAAGATTTATGGCAATATTGCACAGAGACAATTATTGTAATTGTTATCCAAAATGAGGTCCCAGCACGCCTCTGTATTCAAGCTGCTACCACACTGATGTAGGACTCAACATATCCTTCACTACACACATACTGTTACTCCAACTGTGTCAGAAGTACTTCAGAGCATCTTCAAATCCGTTTACAAAGGCGGACAATAATAATAATAATAAGCGCCACACACAACACAACCTCCCCGACAACGATGTAGTGGTGCCTCGGGGGAAAAGAAGACACCCCCATTGAAGGAACCACATCTGCATCGTCCTCTTCCTCTTCCTCTTCCTCTGCTTCTGCTTCTGCACAGGCTCCTGCACCAAGAAAACACAGAGAACAGGTGATCATGGGATTTTACTCCTTCATAATTAGGCCCGAGTGAAGAACACGAACGCTGTCATGCAGGGAACAGAGATCCAAATGAGCGCCGATGTTGGGTGGGGGTCATTTTTGTCACCTGATGTTTTAACCTCTTAACTCCCGCCTGAACCGAGAGGATCTTCTTCCTCACGTCATCAGACTTTTTTTACCATCAGTGTTTTGTTGGGTATTCAACTCATTTTTGTAACTTTTTTCTCATTTTTTAATCACATTTTCGTTACATTTTCGTCACATTTTTAATCACATTTTTAATCACATTTTTAAATCACATTTTTGTCATTTTTAGTCATATTTTTGTCATTTTTTTGTCATTTTTTTGTCATTTTTTTATCACATTTTTGTCACATTTTTGTCATTTTTTCATCAATTTTTCATCAATTTTTTGTAATTTTTTTGTAATTGTTTTTTAATTTTTTTAATTTTTTAATCACATTTTTGTCACATTTTGTCACATTTTAATCATTTTTTCATCAACTTTTTGTAATTTTTTGTAATTTTCTGGAACTTTTTGGTCGTTTTTAATCACATTTTTGTCACATTTTCGTCACATTTTCGTCACATTTTTAATCACATTTTTAAATCACATTTTTGTCACATTTTTGTAATTTTTTGTCATTTTTTTGTCATTTTTTTATCACATTTTTGTCACATTTTTGTCATTTTTTCATCAATTTTTCATACATTTTTTGTAATTGTTTTTTAATTTTTTTTAATTTTTTAATCACATTTTTGTCACATTTTGTCACATTTTAATCATTTTTTCATCAACTTTTTGTAATTTTTTGTAATTTTCTGGAATTTTTTTGGTCGTTTTTAATCACATTTTTGTCACATTTTCGTCACATTTTCGTCACATTTTTAATCACATTTTTAAATCACATTTTTGTCACATTTTTGTCATTTTTAGTCATTTTTTTTGTCATTTTTTTGTCATTTTTTTGTCATTTTTTTTATCACATTTTTGTCACATTTTTGTCATTTTTTCATCAATTTTTCATAAATTTGTTGTAAATTTTTTGTAATTGTTTTTTATTTTTTTTAAATTTTTTAATCACATTTTTGTCACATTTTTTGTCATTTTTTGTCACATTTTGTCACATTTTAATCATTTTTTCATCAACTTTTTGTAATTTTTTGTAATTTTCTGGAATTTTTTTGTCATTTTTTAATCACAGTTTTGTCACATTTTTATAATTTTTTCATCAATTTTTTATAATTTTTTTGACATTTTTGTCATTTTTTCTCACTTCTTTGTCACATTTCCATCATTGTTTTCGTCTCAGTTTTGCTGCTTTTTTCCAGAAGCTTTTGGATTGGGGTAAAGCCAAACTGGAGAAAATGTGCTCGGTTCAGGTGGGAGTTAAGTTAACAGACAATTCCTGGGTCATTCAGAAACTGGGGCTGCCAATGTCGAAATGGTCTTTTTGGATCCGTTTTATGAATTAATTGTAGCCCCCAAAACTGCCCTGAAATAGTTGAAACTTGAAAGCCGCCCTCACCGGTCTTCTCCACCCGCAGGCGCATTGAACTGACGGGGGCGTTTTGGATGATGGCCCTCTTGCTGATGCCCGGGCTGTGGTTTACGAAGCGACACTCGTAAAGGCCGCCGTCCACACTGGTCACGTTGTGCAGCAGCAGAGCGGCGGTGCCGTCCTTCAGCTCACAGCGCCCCCTGTAGTCCTGGTGCTGCTCCGTCAGGTCCGGCTGTCCGTCCTTGAACAGGTACACGTACTGGGCCAGGTCCGTGCGGGTCCACTCCAGCCCGTCCACGGAGTCCGGTCTGGGGGCGCGGCAGGGCAGTGTGGCGTCCTCCCCACACTGCACTGAGACCTCCTCCTCTGAGACACGGGAAAGACAATCAGGATGAATCTAAACAATACATTAGGTGTGTTTAAGATGAGCGAGGCGCTGCAGGCGGGCGGTGCAGGCCGGTCAGATCCGTGTCCAAGATGGCCGCCCCTCGCTCTGACGCCACCTGTGCGACGGTGCCGATATTCTCATGAGACCGAGGCGGCTGGAGCGCCTTGGGGAGGCGAGCGAAGTTGCTTTTCTCTGCCTCGCTCGGCTGCCTGAACTACAAAGGCCAAAGGGATTGTGGGAAATGCAGTGCTGTAAACACGTTCACCGACAGAGGACTGACAGATGATGGATCTGAGTTGTGTTTAGATCAGAAACGTGTTGCCCTGACGCTCCGCAGCTCCTGCCTCATCTTTTCTCATCACAAAGATCTACTTAAATCTGCAGAAATGCTTCATATTTGACAGAAAGTGCCGTGTGTTCAACATATGGCCTACATTCAGGGGCGGACTGGGACTGAAAAACAGCCCTGGACTCTGACCAGCCTGGCCCAAATGTGTGTGTGTGTTTTTGTCTCTTGTTTTTCATTTTTTTTCTTGTTTTTTCATGTTTTTGTTGTTTTTTCATTGCTTTTTTCATTGCTTTGTCGTCACGTTTTCGTCACATTTTTGTTGCTTTTACGGCACATTTTTGTTTCGTTTTTATCCTCGTTTTTGGATGGTTTTCTTTTAAGCTTTTAGATTTGGGTAAAGCTCGATTACGGCAGGGTGTGAGAGGTTAAGGAGAAAAGTGAGAGGCCAGACCGGTGGCCCTAGAGCCAGTGGCCCTTCTGTGCTCTTCCAGAATGGACATATGGCCAGTCCGCCCCTGCCTACATTTAAATAAGCATAAGTTTATTATTCTAATCCTAAACTGTCAGAGGAGAGTCTGTTATTGTAGCTGTAGTGATGGGTCTGGTGTGTGGGAGAAGCAGAAATGTGTCACAAACTTTAAAATAGTTTTATTCCCAAACTCTTTCTAGCAAACGCGAGACTCTGCGTGACCTGAGGCTCCTCTCTGTTCTCGGGGCTGAGACTCTGCGTGACCTGAGGCTCCTCCCTGTTCTCGGGGCTGAGACTCTGCGTGACCTGAGGCTCCTCTCTGTTCTCGGGGCTGAGACTCTGCGTGACCTGAGGCTCCTCTGTTCTCGGGGCTGAGACTCTGCGTGACCTGAGGCTCCTCTGTTCTCGGGGCTGAGACTCTGCGTGACCTGAGGCTCCTCTCTGTTCTCGGGGCTGAGACTCTGCGTTACCTGAGGCTCCTCTGTTCTCGGGGCTGAGACTCTGCGTGACCTGAGGCTCCTCTCTGTTCTCGGGGCTGAGACTCTGCGTGACCTGAGGCTCCTCCCTGTTCTCGGGGCTGAGACTCTGCGTGACCTGAGGCTCCTCCCTGTTCTCGGGGCTGAGACGCTGCGTGACCTGAGGCTCCTCTCTGTTCTCGGGGCTGAGACTCTGCGTGACCTGAGGCTCCTCTCTGTTCTCGGGGCTGAGACTCTGCGTGATCTGAGGCTCCTCTGTTCTCTGGGCTGAGACGCTGCGTGACCTGAGGCTCCTCTCTGTTCTCGGGGCTGAGACTCTGCGTGATCTGAGGCTCCTCTGTTCTCGGGGCTGAGACTCTGCGTGATCTGAGGCTCCTCCCTGTTCTCTGGGCTGAGACGCTGCGTGACCTGAGGCTCCTCCCTGTTCTCGGGGCTGAGACTCTGCGTGATCTGAGGCTCCTCTGTTCTCGGGGCTGAGACTCTGCGTGATCTGAGGCTCCTCTCTGTTCTCGGGGCTGAGACTCTGCGTGATCTGAGGCTCCTCTGTTCTCGGGGCTGAGACTCTGCGTGATCTGAGGCTCCTCCCTGTTCTCTGGGCTGAGATGTGTCTGCCTTGATTAGAGGCGTCTTTCTCCGCCCTCGGACGCCACCGCCTGGTCTCGTCTGGAATCGAGGCGAGGCCACTTCATCTTAAACACACCTGATCTGTCATCAAGTGCAAGGGTTCTCAAACCCTTCAGGCCACAACCCCTGCAAACAACCCGGGTAAGGCTGGGTATCGGTACATTTTTAAAAATATTGTGCAGCTAATGATGCGACTTTAAAATTAGAGCTTGCAGAGTACTTCTGTGCTTTGTGCCTGTGGAGGACTGCAGCTCACGACTAAACCACTGCACCAGTGAAGTGACAGGACTTTTGGTCACCACCTTCAGTATGATGTTACTTTTAACGTTAACATCTTATTAGTTGCCTGGAACGCACCATTATTTCTGTTACCTGCGTGTGAGCGAGTGTTTGCTATGTGAATTCTTGCAATTTCGGGCTCAAGACATGATTTTAATTTGTTCAGTGTTATAAAAAAGAAAAAGCTGCTGTTTTTAGCATAATTTTGATTAGTTAGTGAAATCCTGTCAAGTTTAGATTTGCAATAAGAGTCTCGGGTTTTCTGTGTGGGCATTTCGCCACAATAGTTCCAGTTCTGCTGGACCTGAGCCTTTGACACAGTGGCCCACAGTGGCCCACAGTGGCCCACAGTGGACCACAGTGGACCACAGTGAACCACAGGATCTTACTTCACAGGTTAGAAAACTGGGAATCTCTGGTTCTGCTCTAAACTGGTTCACGTCCTACCTCGAGAACAGGACAGACTTTGTCGAAGTTGTGTCTCAGACAAAATTGCCATGACCTGTGGAGTCCCCCAGGGGTCAATCTTGGGACCCCTCTTATTCAACTTGTACATGCTAGCTGCAGAACATCCAGAAAGCTGCTGCTCGAGTCCTGGCAAGAACCAGGAAATACGACCACATTAGTCCAGTGCTCCGGTCTCTGCACTGGCTTCCTGTCACTCAGAGAATAGACTTTAAAAACAGCTCTGCACTAAAGTCCATCTCTGACATGTTACAGCCGTATGAAGCATCTCAGGGAGGGGTCTCCTGGTGGGTCCCAGAGTCAGGACTAAACATGCTGAGGCTAAAATCTGGAGCACGAGGATGTGAGACTCAGACTGAAAACAGTTCTTTTTACTCGTGCAGATAACACTGAAAGTATTTTATCTGCACTCTTGGTTTTTATTACAATTAATCATTATTTATGTTGATGTTCTATTGATTTGATCTGTTTTCTTGTGAAACACTTTGAATCGTCTTGTGTATAAATTGTGCTCTACAAATAAACAGGCCTTGCCTAATTAGAAAAGCTGGTGATGAGCTTTTGTGTAATGTGGGACTCACCCAGCTGACTGCTCCGCTTTCCTATCGTCCTGAGAAAGTCGGGGAGCTTGATGCCTGAAGATCACAAAGGTGCAATTACCATCAGCCATGTCAATAGTGACTCTCGCTACTCGAGCTGGGCTCAAAAGTTTACAAACCCTGGCAGAATCGTTGTAGCAGGTACTTTAGCTGGTATAGTTAGTTATATCAACTATAACACTAACACTTTCTACACCACTACATTTCTGTAAAGGCTCCAAAATCAATTTGACCGAACAGCAGGTGGCGCTATGCAAATGTCCTGTCAATAACTGCGTTTCCATCACAGATGCACATGTTCTTTGATGTTTGATGGAAACGCTACAACTGTCACTGACTCGCAGTGAGGTTTGTTTGTGAATTTAATTTCACCGTTGTTAAAGTAACATCAGACTTCTGAGATTGTTTTCCACAACTTTATTTAAAAAGAGAGCGTTTTAAAGCCTTTCCATGTGAGCATGTTGTCACTTATGTAAACAGTAAAAGAAGTAGAAAGTGTCTTACTGAAGTCGCCTTCTCTTAACTCCCCGTACACGACCTGCAGAGGGACCACATTAAAGGAAGTGACTTGGTGGTTTCAACTCAAATGAATTAAATGAATCAAATGAATTATGAATGAATTTTCTAAAATATCTCTTCTTCGTCGTTATTGAGAAAGTCCCCAAAAGTATTGAGATATTCATTTTTGTCACATCGCCCCTTCTCGTCAAAATCACGTTCAGCTGTTGTTCTATGGAGGACTGTGGCTGCCAAAACAATGAATATATAAATAAATAAAAAGTAATCAGTTCATTTTCAATGAATTGCCATTAGCAAAGAAATGCATGCATTTATTGTAAATAAAAAATGAAATATTTGATTGAACAGCTCATTTCTTTCTGTTCTTTTGTTGTTTAAGGCTAGATTAAGCTAAGAAAACATCTCTATGATTCAACTTGGCCTAAGCTAGAAGTTTTTTTTACTACAAAATGATGACAGTTTGCGTAGCTATAGGCTCTCAGTGCTAATAGACCAAAAGGGGATTAATACATCCAATAATAATAATATTTTTGGATGTCACCGCCCAGGGTCTGAACACACATTACTGACCCTTCTCACCCTGCACACGGACTATTCACCCCCTCCCCTCAGGCAGGAGGCTACGGTCCATACAGACCCATAGATCTTTCCCTCCACCATCAGACTCATGAACAAAAACAAGACCCAAGAGCTTAGGCCAGGGGTCAGGGGTCAGGGGTCAGGGGTCACCAATTCAATTTCACCAAGGTCCACATCCTCAAAAATCCTCAAGCAAAGGTCCGGAACATACGGGGGAATTATTTTTATTAAATCTATATCGTGATCTGAAAATAATGCAGTTTGTGTTTCTTTTACTCTAAAAATAAATGTGATTATTATACACAACATGCACATATATGACAGTGATGTGTTTAGTCCTGACCACAAGCAGCCGCTCGTCTGAGAGGAGTCACAGTCGGGTCCAAAGTTCAGATCCAAGGTTCGGGTCTGGACCGAGGTCGGCTGTTTAGTGACCTCTGCCTTATCGTTATAGTTCTAAGGTTTTTTAAATTGTTTTCTATCTAAGTTATGTGTTTGTGACGCTGTTCATGACAATGGCCGATAAAACAATTCTGATTCTGACATCATGGAAATGATGGACCACAGTTTGGGAATCAAACGCAGCCTGCTCCACAACACAAACAGGTGGGCGTCCAGCTCCCGTGTAAAGATCTGCCGTCCCAACATGGAAGCGTGTTTGAGGTTTGAGCGTAGATTTCGCAAATACCACCGAATGACGAACAAAACAAGCAGCGTTTTTTTCCCAGGACTTACCAGATCAAATAATATTGAAAAAAAGAGGGCACCACCACCATCCATTGACTGTTCGACTGGTGGGTGAAGATATGTCTGATGTCCATGTCTGTAAACAATAAAACTGTCAGTTATGCATCAGGAAACAGCACTGTTTGTGTGAAGCTGGTTTTAGATTCACCCACTTCTGTATTTTTCTGTTTTTAGTTTCTAAATAATAATATTATTATATATATTATATTATATATATATATATATATATATATATAATATTAACAAATATTAGAACCCTTTCATTGCCATAACATATATTATTACATGCGTATATGAAAAAGTATTGGTGGTTTTGTTTTAACCCTTAATTACACCCAAGCACATTTTTGTGCTTTTGGACTTTTATTTAACTCCTACATTTTTTAAGCCAATTGAGTGAAATTTTCCCAGGGGGTGTTTTTTTTGGTGATCTAGAGTAATTTGATGCCATTGTAAACAAAATAAAGTAAAAAAAAATACTCGTTACGGGAGCTTCAACACAAAAATGTGCTTGAAACTTTAGAGCTATAACTCCATGAAAGAACATTTCACTTTTTATTTTGAAGGTCTGACACTCCTCTTTACATGCAAATAAAAATATTATAACTTTCATAATGTTTTAACCCTTTCATTGCCAACTTTCAGACCCAAAGTTGCAACAGCACATGCTCCAAAAACACAAAAAATTAAATATTTATTATTATTTATTATTATTCTGGCTGATGTGGCCTGATGTCTGTGTGAAATGACCCGAAGGATTTGTTTCTAAGTTGAAATGTGTTTCTGTAGCGGCAGTTTTAGTATAACATGTTGCATTGTGGGAGCTTCCACACAAAAATGTGCTTTTCACTTTAGAGAGATAGAAAAAAATGAAGGAACAATATTTTTTGAAACTTTTTGGTTTTAATTTGGAGGTTGACCTCTCCTCTTGTCATACATGTGAAAATAATCAAACTTTTACAATATTAAAACCCTTTCATTGCCAACTTTCTGTCGCAAAGTCACTAAAATGGATTTCCATTGTGCTTTTATAAAGCCGATACAAAATTTAATTTCAAACTTCTGCATATTTTCTGAACCTGGAGGCTTCAAACTAACGCCCTGACACACTTTTTTCACCATGAGGTCATTTTAACAGGAGAAAGAAAATGCCTGTTATTTCCAATGTTAGTAAACGGTCGTAAATAACTCAAACAACTGCATTACTTCATTGTTACTGAATCTCTCCCTTTATTTTGTGACTTTCTGCATCAGGGTGAGTCTGTGGAAGTGTTTAGGAAGAGGCAAGACAGAGTTAGAGGTTTTTGAACTGGTATTTGGACAAAAACAAGGAACATTTGCAGAGGCAAATAAAGACCACCAGGCTTGATGACCAGCTGTTTACAGGGGGTTTGGAGACGACTGTAGAATTCTAACATTTTTTGTCCAAATACCAGTTAAAAAACCTCTAACTCTGTCTTGCCTCTTCCTAAACACAAAAAATGACAAAAATGTGACAAAAAAATGACAAAAAAGTGACAAAGTTGACGAAAAAAATGACAAAAATTAGATAAACATTTGACCAAAAAATGACAAAAAATGACAAAAAAAATGACAAAAAAGTTACAAAAAATGAGTTGAATACCCAACAAAAAAATGATGGAAAAAAAATAATCTGATGACGTGAGGAAAAAGATCCTCTCGGTTCAGGCGGGAGTTAAGAGGTTAAAGGTGTTATTAAGGGTTAAGACATGTTTTGAATTGGACGGCTGGGGAATTTTGGGGAAGTTCCAGAAAATCATTTGTAAAATCCTGACCCGCCCACCTGTCAATCATTCAAACTACAGACTCCGCCCACCACACACAGCTGCACCAACCACGTAAACAACCACTGGCTCTTACCCGCTCGTCATGTTGAGGGAGGTCGTAGTGAGCTCGGGCTGGGGCTGAAAAGGGAAAAGAACAAATAAATCTTTCAAATCCCAGAGAAGCTGAGCAGAGAGGGAGAAGGAGCTGGAGGTTCACACCTGGAGGCTCCTCTGGCAGGTGTGGGCGCCCTCGCTGCTGTTCTCCACCAGGGGGCAGGAGTTTGACAGGAGGGGGGAGAAGTCAGACTCACAGCAAGATGCATCGCCTGCAAAACAAGGCAGAGGTTTATCTTAGTTTTTTCTTCACTCTTTACTCGTATTTTCTGTCTTTGTTTTCCATTGTGTTATTGTTGCTTTTCTGCCCCGTTTTGTCTCTTTTGCCGCTTTTTCGTCTCTTCTTGGTTGCATTTTCATGTCGCTGTTTTGACACTTTTTTCAAGAAGCTTTTCGATTTGGGTAAAGCCAAACTGACGTGAGAAAAGCATCAGAAAAGCGACGGAAACGAGGATGAAAACGCAGCAAAAATGCGACAAAAACATGCAGCTAAAGCAAAAACAATGCGACAAAAAAGCAACAAATGAAACAATGAAAAAGCGACGAAAAAGAGACAAAAAAACAGAGAAAACATGCTCGGTGCAGGATCCCATTTTCTCCAGTTTGGCTTTACCCTAATCAAAAAGCTTCTTAAGGAAAAAAGCCACAAAAAATGAGAAGAAAACAAGGATGTAAACGCAACAAAAATGTGACAAAAATTCAACAAAAATGTGACAAAAAAATCGACAAAAATTCAACAAAAATTCAACAAAAATTCAACAAAAATTCAACAAAAAAGTGACAAAAATTCAACAAAAAAGTGACAAAAATTCAACAAAAACTCAACAAAAAGTGACAAAAATTCAACAAAAATTCAACAAAAATTCAACAAAAATTCAACAAAAAAGTGACAAAAATTCAACAAAAAGTGACAAAAATTCAACAAAAATTCAACAAAAAGTGACAAAAATTCAACAAAAAGTGACAAAAATTCAACAAAAATTCAACAAAAATTCAACAGAAAAGTGACAAAAATTCACAAAAAATGTGACAAAAATTCAACAAAAAAGTGACAAAAATTCAACAAAAAAGTGACAAAAATTCAACAAAAAAGTGACAAAAACTCAACAAAAAGTGACAAAAATTCAACAAAAAAGTGACAAAAATTCAACAAAAAAGTGACAAAAATTCGACAAAAATTAGAAAAAAAAACTCAACAAAAAGTGACAAAAATTCAACAAAAAAATGACAAAAATTCAACAAAAAAGTGACAAAAATTCAACAAAAACTCAACAAAAAGTGACAAAAATTCAACAAAAATTCAACAAAAATTCAACAAAAATTCAACAAAAATTCAACAAAAAAGTGACAAAAATTCAACAAAAAAGTGACAAAAATTCAACAAAAAGTGACAAAAATTCAACAAAAATTCAACAAAAAGTGACAAAAATTCAACAAAAAGTGACAAAAATTCAACAAAAATTCAACAAAAATTCAACAGAAAAGTGACAAAAATTCACAAAAAATGTGACAAAAATTCAACAAAAAAGTGACAAAAATTCAACAAAAAAGTGACAAAAATTCAACAAAAAAGTGACAAAAACTCAACAAAAAGTGACAAAAATTTAACAAAAAAGTGACAAAAATTCAACAAAAAAGTGACAAAAATTCAACAAAAAAGTGACAAAAATTCAACAAAAAAGTGACAAAAATTCAACAAAAATTAGAAAAAAAAACTCAACAAAAAGTGACAAAAATTCAACAAAAAAATGACAAAAATTCAACAAAAATTAGAAAAAAAAACTCAACAAAAAGTGACAAAAATTCAACAAAAAAGTGACAAAAATTCAACAAAAAAATGACAAAAACTCAACAAAAATTAGAAAAAAAAACTCAACAAAAAGTGACAAAAATTCAACAAAAATTCAACAAAAATTCAACAAAAATTCAACAAAAATGGAAAAAAAAGCAAAGAAAAAATACATAAAAAGGTGACACAACACAGCAACAACGCGAGGAAACAGATCAGTTTTGTGGGTGGACTGACGACTATGAGGTGTTACACAGGCCTATATAACAGCCAAAGAGGACAGAATGCGTTTGGTTTAGGTGGGGGTCAGAGGTTAATGAGTCATAATCCCATCAGCTTTACCTGTTGATAATAGTTCACACAGGAATAAGGTTTTTGCCGCTCAGACTCACCTGTGAGGAGGCTCAGGGCTGAGAGGGTGAGGACAAAGTGAAGCATGGCGCTCACAGGAACAGTTCCAGAGACACTCTCGATAAATCACTGCAAAAACAAGCATGAGTGTCCCACGTTTCTGACCACGACTGTCCTTTAGCGTTTACCTTTCAGGTGTTCGGCTCAGACTCTTCCACACAGTCACACCGAGGGCGAGCGTCAGGACCAGCCGAGAGACGAGAGTTTGTGATGACGTGTCTGGATGTGGATGTGCTCAGACCGGTCGGACCGGCCTCCAGCCCCAGACACAAGACACCAGGAACCAGGCACCAGGAACCAGCCCCAGGCTCTGAGCGTCGGCTGCAGACACAAGGAGCAAGGAATGCTGATGTCATTCACTGTGGAGTGAGTTTCTATCAGACGTGCAACTATAGGGGCACTATAGGGGGAGTATAGGGGGACTACAGGTGAACTATAGGGGAACTATTGGGGGACTATTGGGGGAATATAGGGGAACTATTGGGGGACGATAGGGGAACTATAGGGGAACTATTGGAGGACTATTGGGGGAATATAGGGGGACTACAGGGGAACTATAGGGGGACGATAGGGGAACTATTGGGGGACTACAGGTGAACTATAAGGGGACTATAGGGAAACTATTGGGGGACTACAGGTGAACTATAGGGCAACTATTGAAGGACTATTGGGGGAATATAGGGGAACTATAGGGGGACTACAGGGGAACTATTGGGGGACTATAGGGGAACTATTGGAGAACTATTGGGGGACTATGGGGGACTATAGGGGAAGCTAAAAGGGGAACTATGTGGGGGAACTATATATGGCAGACCTGGGCATATTACGGCCTGCGGGCCACATCCGGCCCTCATGATTGAATCTGGCCCACGACTTGTAGGGCAGTGAGTTCTGATTTTTTTAAAGAAATGACCAGAATTCTCACTCCAGCCACTGCGATGGTAGACGTTAACGAGAAGTTGAATAAGCTAAATAACGATGCTCACACATGCGCATCCTTGTCTTGATATGGCTAAATATTTACAGAAAATACTAGTCCTACTAAACACCAGTATCAGATATTCAGAATACACAATTTAGTTTCATGTACAATAGGATAAAGTTGCAGAATAAGTTGTTGTTGTTGGTGCAGCTCTGACTCAATTCTGGCTTCTTATGTTTGTAGCCCCTTATGAAAATTAATTACTTTTGGGGGAACTATATAGGGGGAACTATAGGGGAACAAAGCAGCTATGGCCAGGGCTGCTGTTTGCCATGTAGGTGCACGAAGCAGAAATGTTTGATGGTAAATAAACTAAAAATATTAAAAGAAAATGAAACTCATAACCCTCGTCTGAACCCACCACAGTTTATCCGGTTTGGAGAAAAAAAAGCTACAAAAATGTGACAAAAAGCGAAAAAAAAAAAAAAGTGACACAAAATCTCACAACAAAAAAGTGATGATAAAAAAAAGGTCAGAAAAGTGACAGAAACGCGGCAACAACTTGAGGAAAAAGATCTGTTTAGATACATTTAGTATCTGACACATCCGGCGTTCAGGGTTTAAGCATAAAACACTCACAAAAAACGTCTTTCTTCGATTTTTTTAAATAAAAAATTCTTTCTACCATTCGATCTTTAGCTCCATTTGAAACAAAAAACAACTGTAGATTTATTTTATTTACATAGATTTATTGTTTTTAGTTAAAGTGCATCAACAAAGCCCAAAACAACAAAGGCAGTCACTGTAAGAAATAAAAAAAGAAAGAAAGAAAAGGTGAATCGATTTGACTAGTCTGTACATTAAAACATAATACATCCATGATTACTGATCTGATTAAATTAATTTAAACTCTCTGTATTGCACACAGCCCTTATTAACCCCTTAACTCCCGCCTGAACCGAGAGCATTTTCTCCAGTTCAGCTTTACCCAAATCCTGTAGGCCAGTGTAACGCCTCATTTGAAAGCTAAGACCTACAAAACTAAATTCATCTTTTTCCTCACATCATCAGATTTTTTTCATCACTTTTTTTGTTGGGCAGTCGTCTCATTTTTGTCAAATTTTTGTCACTTTTTAGTCACTTTTTCGTCAAATTATTCACATTTTTTTTGTCAAATTCTTGTAACTTTTTCGCCCATTTTTTCTCAATTTTTCGTAAAAATTTTCTCACTTTTTTGTCAATTTTTTGTACATTTTTGTCATTTTTTAAAATATTTTTTGTCATTTTTTTGTCACTTTTTCGTCCATTTTTTTGTAATTTTTCGTCAATTTTTTTCTCACTTATTTGTCAATTTTTTGTCCATTTTTGCAATTTTTTCGTGTATTTTTTATAATTTTTTTGTCACTTTTTCGTCCATTTTTTCTCACTTTTTTCACATTTTCATCATTGTTTTCGTCTCAGTTTTGTCGCTATTTTCACACCTTTTTTCCAGAAGCTTTTGGATTGGGGTAAAGCTGGAGAACATGTGCTCGGTTCAGGTGGGAGTTAAGGGGTTAACCTGAGTATATTCAAATGGTCTACAACTACTACTACTTATACTACTACTATGTTTAATTACAGTGTTTCTCCTCGTCCTCAAAAATCTAAAACTGTGATATAATGTGTTGTTGTAAAGGTTGTCCAGAAGAGGGCGCCAAAGAGCTTAACAATACTGCACACAGTCCCTTTACAGATCACACACATAAGAATAAAGGAGTAGGAACATTATTGTAAAGTAAAATACATATGTAATCATCATTCTAAAGATTTATGGCGATATTGCACAGAGAGGGGGCGGGACCTCACATTCAAACCAACTGGATTCTCTCGACATGAAGCTAAAATGTTTAAGGCTTGGTGGATTTGACTTCATTCTTTGACTAACCAGAGGATGTTTCCTGCCGTCCACCATGCCATAAACTACAAGGTCTTAGCTTTCAAATTTGGCGTTGTGCTGGCGCTCGCTGTGAGCTCCAGTTGAGAGGTTTTGAATACTGTTGTCCACTACTGTGTGAAAAGTACTTCAGAGCATCTTCAAATCCGCTTACAAAGCCAGGAGGACAACAGTGACGAGCGCCACCACCAAACCATACACCCCCACCACCCCGGCCACGATGTAGTGGTGCCTCGGGGTGCCATGGGGGGGTGGACTGGGGGTGACTTCTTTCCCCACATTCTCGTCATCATCCCTTCCTTCCTCTTCCTCTTCCTCTTCCTCTGCTTCTGCACAGGCTCCTGCACCAAGAAAACAGTGAACAGGTGATCGTGGAATTTTACTCCTGCCTCATCAGCTTCCTGTCCAGTCACAGAGGGGATTATTCTGGTCATTGGGGGGAAAAAGGTAATTCAGAAACTAGAGTGTAACAATGTGGAAATGGTCTTTTTGGAGTTTTAAGATTTGTCTAGTTAGGAAGTGTTTTGTAAACTTTATTTTGTTTAACCTCTTACCTCCCGCCTGAACCGAGAGGATCTTTTTCCTCACGTCATCAGATTTTTTTTCCATAATTTTTTTGTTGGATATTCAACTCATTTTTGTAACTTTTTTGTCATTTTTTTTGTCTTTTTTTTTTTGGTTATTTTTTGTCACATTTTTGTCATTTTTTCGTCAATTCTTTATCAATTTTTGTCACATTTTTTGGTCGAATTTTTATCACATTTTTGTCATTTTTTTGTCTTTTTTTTTTTGTCATTTTTTGTCAATTTTTGTCACATTTTTGTCATTTTTTCGTCATTTTTTGTCAATTTTTTTTGTCAATTTTTTATAAATTTTTGTCACATTTTTGTCATTTTTTGGTCAATTTTTTATCTAATTTTTAGCATTTTTGTCATTTTTTTTTGTCAATTTCTTGTGACATTTTTGCCACTTTTTCATCAATTTTTCGTCACTTTTTTGCCAATGTTTTCTCACTTTTTTTGTCACATTTCCATCATTGTTTTCGTCGCAGTTTTGTCGCTATTTTCACAGCTTTTTTCCTGAAGCTTTTGGACTGGGGTAAAGCCAAACTGGAGAAAATGTGCTCGGTTCAGGCGGGAGTTAAGGGGTTAAAACGAGTATCAGACCAAGTTAGCGTTTCTAAGATGGCGGACGTTGGTCAAGTTAGTTAGTTCTAAGAGTAATATAATGGTACAGTAGAACGGTAATGACAAGAGATACATACATGAATAAATAAGTGATTAAAGACATGATTGAAAGGTTGTTAAAAACAGGTAAAAAAAAGGTTTTTGCTCAGTCATTTTGAATATTGTAAAATCGTTCAACTCCAGACTTTGAGTATTGTTTTGGATGAAGTTCTGCCAGTACGTGATATGAGAGAAACAGAGGCAGCTCCGTAGTAATAACATTTGCACATGTGTTTGCAGGTAAGCTGGTTGGAAAAACGCACACATAAACAGTAGTAGAGTTTCTCCTGCACCTTTTAGATGAAGATTTGTTTAGTTAGGAAGTGTTTTGTAAACTTTATTTTGTTTAACCTCTTAACTCCCCCCTGAACCAAGAGGATCTTTTTCCTCACGTCATCACATTTTTTCCCATCATTTTTTTGTTGGGTATTCAACTCATTTTTGTAACTTTTTTGTCATTTTTTTGTAATTTTTTGTCACATTCTTGTAATTTTTTGTCACATTTGTTGGTCGAATTTTTATCACATTTTTGTCATTTTTTGGTCATTTTTTTATCCAATTTTTTGTCATTTTTTCGTCATTTTTTATCAATTTTTTATCAATTTTTTATCAATTTTTTATCCATTTTTTGTCATTTTTTGGTCAATTTTTTATCCAATTTTTTGTCATTTTTTTGTCATTTTTTTGTCATTTTTTGTCAACTTTTTTATCAAATTTTTGTCACATTTTTGTCATTTTTTCGTCAATTTCTTATCCAATTTTTTGGCATTTTTTTGGCATTTTTTTGTCATTTTTGTCATTTTTTGTCAACTTTTTTATCAAATTTTTGTCACATTTTGGTCATTTTTTCGTAAATTTTTTTCGTAATTTTTTTTCCATTTTTTTTCCATTTTTTTGTCAACTTTTTATCAAATTTTTGTCATATTTTTGTAATTTTTTCGTCAATTTTTATCCAATTTTAATCGTTTTTTCTCAAATTTTTGTCATTTTTTCGTCAACTTTTTAAAGCATCTGTGCTCCGCCCCCTCACCGGTCTTCTCCACTCGCAGGCGGACCACGCTGACGGGGTCGTTTTGGATGATGGCCCTCTTGCTGATGCCCGGGCTGTGGTTTACGAAGCGACACTCGTAAAGGCCGCCGTCCACACTGGTCACGTTGTGCAGCAGCAGAGCGGCGGTGCCGTCCCTCAGCTCACAGCGCCCCCTGTAGTCCTGGTGCTGCTTCGTCAGGTCCGGCTGTCCGTCCTTGAACAGGTACACGTACTGGGCCAGGTCCGTGCGGGTCCACTCCAGCCCGTCCACGGAGTCCGGTGTGGGGGCGCGGCAGGGCAGTGTGGCGTCCTCCCCACACTGCACTGACACCTCCTCCTCTGAGACACGGGAAAGACAATCAGGCTGAATCTAAACAACACCCTTTTGTGTGACTAGACTTGGATCATCTGCTCACGTAACTGTATTCAAATAGGGGAATCGTGGAAGAGCTCGGTCGCTTCGAACTTCACCCTGTTCGGCCCCACAGAGGAGAGGAGGAGAGGCTAAATGCTAACCGAGAGCATTTTCTCCAGTTCAGCTTTACCCAAATCCTGTAGGCCAGTGTAACGCCTCATTTGAAGACCAACAAAGCTAAATTGATCATTTTCCTCACATCATCAGATTTTTTTCCATCACTTTTTTTGTTGGGCAGTCGTCTCATTTTTGTCAAATTTTCGTGACTTTTTTGTCACTTTTACATCAATTTTTCTGAATTTTTTTGTCCATTTTTTTGTCCATTTTCGTCAAATTATTCACATTTTTTTGTCAAATTCTTATCCCTTATTTTCGTCCATTTTTTCTAAATTTTTCATCAAATTTTTCTCACTTTTTTGTAAATTTTTCGTCAATTTTTGTAATTGTTTTGTAATTTTTTTGTAATTTTTTTGTAATTTTTTTGTACATTTTTTTGTACATTTTTTGTCACTTTTTTTGTCAAATTTTTCGATTTTTTTTGGTCATTTATTTATAAATTTTTTAGTCACTTTTTCGTCAAATTATTCGCATTTTTTTGTCAAATTCTTATCACTTTTTCGTAATTTTTTGTCACTTTTTTCACATTTTCATCCTTGTTTTCGTCTCAGTTTTGTTGCTATTTTCACACCTTTTTTCCAGAAGCTTTTGGATTGGGGTAAAGCTGGAGAAAGGTGCTCGGTTCAGGTGGGAGATTAGGGGTTAAAGCAAGTTTTCTTGAAATGAAACTCTCGAATCTCCTCTCCTCCACCACCCACCCCTGGACAAGCGCGCCTCGACTCCTGCACTAGTGCTAATGATCACCTATTGGCTAATGATCACTTATTGGTAAATGATCACTATTGGTAAATGATCACTTATTGGTAAATGATCACTTATTGGTAAATGATCACTTATTGGTAAATGATCACCTATTGGTAAATGATCACTTATTGGTAAATGATCACTTATTGGTAAATGATCACTTATTGGTAAATGATCACTTATTGGTAAATGATCACTTATTGGTAAATGATCACTTATTGGTAAATGATCACTTATTGGTAAATGATCACCTATTGGTAAATGATCACTTATTGGTAAATGATCACTTATTGGTAAATGATCACTTATTGGTAAATGATCACTTATTGGTAAATGATCACCTATTGGTAAATGATCACTTATTGGTAAATGATCACTTATTGGTAAATGATCACTTATTGGTAAATGATCACTTATTGGTAAATGATCACTTATTGGTAAATGATCACTTATTGGTAAATGATCACTTATTGGTAAATGATCACTTATTGGTAAATGATCACTTATTGGTAAATGATCACTTATTGGTAAATGATCACTTATTGGTAAACACTCTTCTGTTGTTGTGCTTTAAGTTTCTGTCATAATTCTGACTATAAAACAGTCTAATTTAGATGAACAAAAAGATCCAGCTAGTCTCCAGGTCGGTGAGACGGTGATGATCTTCTGCGTCCTCACCCGGCTGACCGCTCTGCTCCGCCCCCTCCTCCAGCGCTCGCCGCTTCACACTGCGGCCCTTCGTCGTCTTCCCCTTCGACTTCCTGCGCTTGACGGCGTTCTCGTCGAATGCCACGACAGCGCCTCCCACAGCCTCCAGGGCGAACTGCTCCTCCCGTCTCCGCCGCCGCTCCTCGGACCACTGCGACATGCGCGCGTGCCGGGCGTCCAGGCTGTAGTCGTACCGCGGAGTGGGCGGGACATAGTAGGAGATGGGCGTGGTGGGGGTGTAGTAGGAGGTGTAGTTACCTGAACATCACAAAGGTACAAATACAATCGGCCAAGTCAACACTGAATCTCACAAACCCCCCAAAATAATACTGAATGTGCTGTTTGGAAGATATGCAAATTAGGGCCCAGCTGATATAGACTTTGGCTCATATGAAAATGAAGCGGGTTTTTAAGCAATTTAATTTGATGTGATTTTTTTAACCTCTTAACTCCTGCCTGAACTGAGAGGATCTTTTTCCTCACGTCATCAGATTTTTTTTCCATCATTTTTTTGTTGGGTATTCAACTCATTTTTGCAACTTTTTTGTTTTTTTTTTAGTCTTTTTTTGTCACATTTTTAAAAAATGTTTGTCAAATTTTTATCACATTTTTGTCACATTTTTGTCATTTTTTTTGGGTCATTTTTTGTCACATTTTTGTCATTTAAAAAAAAAAGTCAAACTTTTATCACATTTTTGTCCTTTTTTTCGTAAATTTTTTAATCACATTTTTGTCACATTTTTGTCACATTTTGTCACATTTTTGTCACATTTTTGTCACATTTTTGTCACATTTTGTCACATTATGTCACAGTTTTGTCACATTTTTGTCACATTTTGTCACATTTTTGTCATTTTTTCATGATTTTTTCAATACATTTTTTGTCATTTTTTGTCACATTTTTGTCATAAAAAAAAAATTGTCAAACTTTTATCACATTTTTGTCATTTTCTTCGTAAATTTTTTTAATCAAATTTTTGTCACATTTTTGTCATTTTTTGTCACATTTTTGTCATTTTCGTGTCAATTTCTTGTGACATTTTTGCCACTTTTTCATCAATTTTTTGTCACATTTCCGTCATTGTTTTCGTCTCAGTTCTGTCGCTATTTTCACAGCTTTTTTCCAGAAGCTTTTGGATTGGGGTAAAGCCAAACTGGAGAAAATGTGCTCGGTTCAGGTGGGAGTTAAGGGGTTAATCTCTCATAAAACTTATAGTTCAACATTTATTATTATAGTAAAGGTTTCATTCAGAAATATAGCAGTATATCTAATAAAGGTCGACTGATTCCCGTATAGTTAATAGTTTTGGGCAATACTTTGGGCAATGAACTGTGACAGCAGGGGGCGCTGTACATTCATGTTTAGCAGGTTCTTGATGAAAGAAGAATGAAAGAGAAAGAGAATAACAGGCTGTTTATCGGCCGATATCAAAAATATCTTAAGGTTTAAGTCTTACACACATAAACATCAACCTAAATACAAAACTTGAAAACATTGAAAATATTGGCCAGTTTAATCCAAAAAAGTGCCTTATTTTGAAAGGAAAAAGTTACATTTCAGAAAACGTTTTAGTCATATTTATGTCGTAATTGAATTCAAAGAGATATAAGTCTTAAAGTCAGATCCGACTTCTTCTGAGGTTTTATTCTCTTACTTAGATTCAAAAAGAGAGAGTTTTTAAAAAGTGTCTTACTGAAGCCGCCTCCTCCCGTGTACTTGGACATCGCCATGACGACAACTTTGATCCACCGTCCGTCGGCTCTGGTTTTACTCTGCGCTGCGTCTGCAAAATATAAACCCTGCGGCCAAAGAGACTTCAGTGACGTCTGGAAACCGGTCATGTGATCAACAAGGCGCGGCTCATTGTCGGCAGAAGTATGACAGGCTCAAACTGATAAGAGTTTAGTTTATCAGCTGCACAGAAGGAAAAAACAATCTGTGAAAGTACAGACTGATGAAACTGTGGTTCCCCGACTCACCTGCCCTTTAACCTCTTAACTCCCACCTGAACATGTTTTCTCCAAATTCTCCAAATCTAAAGAGGCAAAAAACGAGAAGAAAATGAGAATGTAAACACAACAAAAAAACGCTAAAAAGTGATAAAAATCCAGCAATTTTTTTTCAAAAATCCAGCAAAAAAATGACAAAAGGTCAGAAAAAAAATGACAAAAATCCAGCAGAAAAATGACAAAAATTCTGAAAAAAATGACAAAAAAACAGCAAAAAATGACAAAAATCCAGCAGAAAAATGACAAAAATTCTGAAAAAAATGACAAAAATTCAGAAAAAAGTGACAAAAATCCAGCAAAATTTTTTCAAAAATCCAGCAAAAAATGACATAAATCCAGCAAAAAAAAGACAAAAATCCAGCAAAAAATGACATAAATCCAGCAAAAAAATGACAAAAATCCAGCAGAAAAATGAAAAAAAATCAGAAAAAAAAGAGACACAAATCCAGCAGAAAAGTTATAAAAAAAAGTGGCAAAAACACATAAGGGAAATCAAAAGTGACGACAATGGCGAAGAGGAGAGAATGACACATGATGACTCAGACACGCACCTGTCCAACCTGTCCGCCCGCCCGCTGCCATGGCGACGGCAGGTTTCTGATGGTCATGTGTTGAAACTCTGCGTGTTTACGGGAAATGGCCAAAGTCTAAGTTTACTGTAAACAATAAAACTGTCGACTCAGCAACGTCTGTGTGAAGCTGGTTTCAGATCCATGTCTGTATTTCCTGTGATTTTAGTTTCAGTGAAGCCACTTTTATCACCTTCACATTTAAAGGTGCACGATGTTGTTTCTGTTAAAGAGGGGGTATTCTGCTTTTTCAATCTCTTAGCACCAGTCTATATCACACTACAAGCAGGGCCGGAGCCAGGATGTAAAAAACAGTGAGGTCCGGATAAGTCTTTAAACCGGGGGGTCTGGGGCTCCTCCCCCAGGAATTTTTTAAAGATTCAGATGTAATTTCCTGTATTTTAGGTGATCAAAAACACCTTTGTCTCATCCTGAAGCTGTTTTCAAAAATGTCTTTTTGTTGCACCGTTTGGGACCAGGAGCCTGAGTGAATGTGTGAGTGAGTGGATGGTGGTCGGACATGCAGGTGGAGCAGACTGGCCTCGCTTCCTTCAGTCTGCCCCAGGGCAGTGGGTGCAGCCGTGCACGAGTCACGTACCCCCTACTTTGACATGATGAATATCACAAAATAAAATATGTATTTAACATCTATTTCATCCATTATGTGAAGCAGGTTTTCCAAACAGTTTTGCTTTGAGTGAGAGGCAATAAGAATGTCTAAATAAACACTAACATATGAAATGTCCGTTTTTAGTTGTTTTGAAAGCGAGGCTGTGGGTGTGAATGGGTAACGCTGTTTCTCCAGACTGAGATATGTTCTTGCCTGAGCTTAGACCAGTTGATGCTCTTCTCGATGCTCTTCTTGGGCCTCGTCTCGCGGTCGCTTCTGCAGCTTCTTCTTCTTCTCTGCCTGTGGTTCGTCTCTGACCTGGTTTCAGTCGTTTTGCTCCTGTGGTTTTGACGCTTCTGTCGTCGATTCTCATGAAACGCTGCCACGGAAAGTCAAGGTTTAGTCACAACAAGAACCAGGGCTTTTAAAACCAAACGGACAGTTACTCACTTATTCCACCCTGTCCTGTGAACGTTTACATGTAACGGCCAATAAAAACTTGATAACACGTCATTGTTTGGGTGGCATTAGTTTAAAGGGATGTTTCAGAATGTTTTTCTCATTTCCTCATTATCCACAGTGTTGCTGATTTCTGGAGATATATATATTTTTTGTAATTCATGCAGTTCTTATATTTGAAGAGCTAAGTGGCGCTAGGCTAGCACATTTCTATGGTATCAGCTAGCCTGCATTAAAAACAGTCTGACCCGCTCCACAGTCCAACACCAGACTAACCATATGTCTGTGTCCATAGAATCATGTTTGGAATATAACTGACCTGCATCACATGAATGATAGCATTTTGAGGGACTATTTTCTAGCAGATCACTCCGCCGCCGCGTAGCTTATACAACCATGAAGCTGATGCTGCTCAAATATAAGTTATTTTAAATGATTCTATGGACACAGACATTTATATGGTTACTCTGGTGTTATAAGTGATTTGGTGCACTGTGGAGCGGGTCACACTGTTTTTAATGCAGGCTAGCTGATACCATAGACATGCACTAGCCTTGCACTAGCCTAGCGCCACGAAACTCGTCAAATATAAGAACTGCATGAATTACAAAAAAAAAAAAAATCTTCAGAAATCAGCAACACTCTGGATAACGAGGAAATGAGGCCCTATGTCAAACATCCTGAAACGTCCCTTTAAGAGGACGATGTTTATTCATTCCTGTGATTTTGATGAAGATCAAATGCAGAAATGTGAGAAATTCCAAAGGGTTCACAGACTTTTTTCTCCCAATGTAACATTTTAATGCCTTTTTTGCTCTTTTTTTGGTCAATCAATAATCACTGAGTTGTTTCCGCCCGGGTTACCTATTCCATTACACTGCAAAAAGTGCCCTACTAAAAACAAAGACAACAATCTAAAAATAAGATGTTTTGTCTTGTTTTAAGGAAAAAATTCTGCCAATGGGGTCAGCATTTTTTTCTTGCTAAGAATTCTTATTTCTAGAATATTTTTCTCATCATAAAACAAGAAAGAAACACTAAATTTAACCTCTTAACTCCCACCTGAACATGTTTTCTCCAAATTCTCCAAATCTAAATCTTCAAAACAGAGGCAAAAAACTAGAAGAAAATGAGGATGTAAACGGATCAAAAAAACGATAAAAATGACAAAAACTCAACAAAAAAGTGACAAAGAGCAGCAAAAAAGTAATAAAAAAAGTGACAAAAACACAAAAGGGAAATAAAAAGTGACGACAATGGCAAAGAGGTGAAAATGGATTTGGTTTGGGCGGGTGGTAAGAGGTTAAGCAAATAAATAGCTAGAATTAAGCAAAAAGTCCTCAGAAAATGGAACAATTTAAGGAAAACATTCTTATTTAGTGAATAATTGTTGGTATTTTACTTAAATGTTGCTTGATTTAAGTAAAATGTTCTAAATAAATACAAATTTTTAAGGAAAGTATTGCCTGGGGGCCCGTCTCCATGATGTGGAGCCAGGCTGATGGTCAGAATCACCTGGCTTCACCTATTGTACATGTTTGATCTTAGTTTTTCTTAAAATAAGAAAAAATATTCTTCTGTCTAAAGCTGAAGAAGATTCAAAAAGTTTTTCTTTCTTGTTCCAAATAAAAATTGCATGTTTTTTAGCAAATATATCTGAACAAGAAATGGCTAGATTTTATTTCCTAAAACAAGATTTTATTTCTCAAGAAAACTTTGCTCAACAAAACATTATGACATTTTAGGGAAAAAAATAAGAACTTATTTCTTAAAGTAAGACATTTTTAGCAGTTACTACATAGACTTTATTGTAGATCTGGGTCTCTCTAAATCTAACCTTTCTAAAGAGAGAGAGTGGAGCAGTCTGAGTCTGAACAGGAAACCACAGGTGCAGAGGAAGACGTGGGCGACGTTTGACCAGCGACAGCGAGAACAGAGCGTTTTCGTCAGAGCTGATCCAGGATGAGCCACTGTGGACCTGTCGCCCTGACGCTCCTGAGTGAGTCCCATCCAACACATTTAACCTCTTACCACCCGCCTGAACCGAATGCATTCTGTCCTCTTTAGCTGTTATATAGGCCTGTGTAAGGCCTCATTTGAAAGCTAAGACCCACAAAGCTGGTCTTTTTCCTCGTGTTGTTGCTGTGTTGTGTCACCTTTTGTATGTTTCTTTTTCATTTTTGTTGAGTTTTTGTCACATTTTTTTCTAATTTTTGTCACATTTTTGCTGAATTTTTGTCACATTTTTGTCGAGTTTTTGTCACATTTTTTTCTAATTTTTGTTGAATTTTTGTTGAATTTTTGTCACATTTTTGTTAAATTTTTGTCACATTTTTTTCTAATTTTTGTCACATTTTTGCTGAATTTTTGTCATATTTTTGTTGAATTTTTGTCACATTTTTTTTCTAATTTTTGTCACAATTTTGTTGAATTTTTGTCACTTTTTTGCTGAATTTTTGTCACATTTTTGTTGAATTTTTGTCACATTTTTGCTGAATTTTTGTCACATTTTTGTTGAATTTTTGTCACATTTTTTTCTAATTTTTGTCACATTTTTGCTGAATTTTTGTCATATTTTTGTTGAGTTTTTGTCATATTTTTGTTGAATTTTTGTCACATTTTTTTTCTAATTTTTGTCACAATTTTGTTGAATTTTTGTCACATTTTTGTTGAATTTTTGTCACATTTTTGTTAAATTTTTGTCACATTTTTGTTGAATTTTTGTCACATTTTTGTTGAATTTTTGTCACATTTTTGTTAAATTTTTGTCACATTTTTGCTGAATTTTTGTCACATTTTTTTTGAATTTTTGTCACATTTTTGTCGAGTTTTTGTCACATTTTTGTTGAGTTTTTGTCACATTTTTGTAGAATTTTTGTCACATTTTTGTTGAATTTTTATCACATTTTTGTTGAATTTTTGTCACATTTTTGTTGAGTTTTTGTCACATTTTTGTTGAATTTTTGTCACATTTTTGTTGAATTTTTGTCACATTTTTGTTGAATTTTTGTCACATTTTTGTTGAATTTTTGTCACATTTTTGCTGAATTTTTGTCACATTTTTGTTGAATTTTTGTCACATTTTTGTCGAGTTTTTGTCACATTTTTGTTGAGTTTTTGTCACATTTTTGTAGAATTTTTGTCACATTTTTGTTGAATTTTTGTCACATTTTTGTTGAATTTTTGTCACATTTTTGTTGAATTTTTGTCACATTTTTTTCTAATTTTTCTCACATTTTTGCTGAATTTCTGTCACATTTTTGTTGAATTTTTGTCACATTTTTGTAGAATTTTTGTCACATTTTTGTTGAGTTTTTATCACATTTTTGTTGAATTTTTGTCACATTTTTGTTGATTTTTTGTCACATTTTTGTTGAATTTTTGTCACATTTTTGTTGAATTTTTGTCACATTTTTGTTGAATTTTTGTCACATTTTTGTTGAATTTTTGTCACATTTTTTTCTAATTTTTGTCACATTTTTGCTGAATTTTTGTCACATTTTCTTGAGTTTTTGTCACATTTTTATTGCGTTTACATCCTTGTTTTCTTCTCATTTTTTGTGGCTGTTTTGGTGTTTTTTCCCCAAGAAGCTTTTTGATTTGGGTAAAGCCAAACTGGAGAAAATGGGATCCGTTCAGGTGGGAGTTAAGAGGTTAACACAAATTCCTCTGTAACACATGTGTAACGTGTTCCGTGTTCTTCGACAGCGCTGGCGTGTCTGTGGTGCAGCTGCAGGACCAGCCCAGGTGAGACACAAAATGGCCGCCTGAGAGTGTGGTTTCCATCTGTGTATTTCCACTGAGCGTGTGACTCTGTGCTGCCCCAGTGTCGTCCGTGTTCCCGGGCGTGTCCGTGTTCCCGGGCGTGGCCGTGATCCCGGGCGTGGCCGTGTTCGAGGGCGGCTTCTTCGTGCTGAAATGCGACTCCGCCGAGGTCACCGACGACTGGAGCGTCTTCAGGAACACCACGAACCACCCGGAGCCGCGGCGCTGCGGGCAGGGCTGGGGCAGGAGGCTGACCAACAGCTGCAAGGTCGGGCTGGCCGTGCAGTGGGACTCAGGGCAGTACTGGTGCCAGTCAGCAGGGGGCGCCGTGAGCAGCACCGCCACAGTCACAGTGAGCAGTGAGTCACACTCACTATTAAGCATTTATTAAGAATAACTTACCTTACTTTAATTCAGAAGGTTTCCCTCAGTAATCCCTGGTTGTGTTCCCTCTGTGAGTGTTGAATTTTTGTCACATATGTGTTGAATTTTTGTCACATTTTTGTCACATTTTTATTGAGTTTTTGTCACTTTTTTGTTGACTTTTTGTCACATTATTGTCACATTTTTGTTGAGTTTTTGTCACATTTTTGTTGAGTTTTTGTCACTTTTTTGTTGACTTTTTGTCACATTATTGTCACATTTTTGTTGAGTTTTTGTCACATTTTTGTTGAATTTTTGTCACATTTTTGTCACATTTTTGTCATTTTTTTGTTGAATTTTTGTCACATTTTTGTCACTTTTTTGTTGAGTTTTTGTTGAATTTTTGTCACATTTTTGTTGAGTTTCTGTCACATTTTTGTTGAATTTTTGTCACATTTTTGTTGAGTTTTTGTTGAATTTTTGTCACATTTTTGTTGAGTTTTTGTTGAATTTTTGTCACATTTTTGTTGAGTTTCTGTCACATTTTTGTTGAGTTTCTGTCACATTTTTGTTGAATTTTTATCACATTTTTGTCACATTTTTGTGGAATTTTTGTCACTTTTTTGTTGAGTTTCTGTCACATTTTTGTTGAATTTTTATCACATTTTTGTCACATTTTTGTTGAATTTTTGTCACTTTTTTGTTGAATTTTTGTCACATTTTTGTCACATTTTTGTTGAATTTTTGTCACTTTTTTGTTGAATTTTTGTCACATTTTTGTTGAATTTTTGTCACTTTTTTGTTGAATTTTTGTCATATTTTTGTTGAATTTTTGTTGAATTTTTGTTGAATTTTTGTCACATTTTTGTTGAATTTTTGTCACATTTTTGTTGAATTTTTGTCACATTTTTGTTGAATTTTTTTCACATTTTTGTTGAATTTTTGTCACGGTTTTGTCACATTTAAAAAAAAAAAAGTCAATTTTTTTTAAAATGTTTGTCACATTTTGTCAAATTTTTGTTTAATTTTTGTTGAATTTTTGTTGAATTTTTGTTGAATTTTTGTCACATTTTTATTTTTGTCACATTTTTGTTTGGCGGTCCGGTTTCCCTCAGTAATCCCTGGTCGTGTTCCCTCAGTAATCCCTGGTCGTGTTCCCTCAGGCGGTCCGGTTTCCCTCAGTAATCCCTGGTCGTGTTCCCTCAGGCGGTCCGGTTTCCCTCAGTAATCCCTGGTTGTGTTCCCTCAGGCGGTCCGGTTTCCCTCAGTAATCCCTGGTCGTGTTCCCTCAGTAATCCCTGGTCGTGTTTCCTCAGGCGGTCCGGTTTCCCTCAGTAATCCCTGGTTGTGTTCCCTCAGGCGGTCCGGTTTCCCTCAGTAATCCCTGGTCGTGTTCCCTCAGTAATCCCTGGTCGTGTTTCCTCAGGCGGTCCGGTTTCTCTCAGTAATCCCTGGTTGTGTTCCCTCAGATGGTCCGGTTTCCCTCAGTAATCCCTGGTCGTGTTCCCTCAGTAATCCCTGGTCGTGTTCCCTCAGGCGGTCTGGTTTCCCTCAGTAATCCCTGGTCGTGTTCCCTCAGTAATCCCTGGTCGTGTTCCCTCAGGCGGTCCGGTTTCTCTCAGTAATCCCTGGTCGTGTTCCCTCAGGCGGTCCAGTCGCGGTGGAGCTGCCGTTGCCCCCGGTGTTCCTGGGAGACGACGTGACCGTGCGCTGTTTGAACAGGACGTTCTCCTCCGTCGCCGCTCACTTCTACAGGGACGAGCGGCGGCTGACCTCCGACCCCGTCCTCGACCTCCGCCTCGTCGCCGTGAGCGCCTCGGACCGCGGGTGGTACCAGTGTCGCCTCGAAGCCGGCGGGAACAAGTCCAGCCCGGCTCTGCTGCAGGTCATCAACCACAGTGAGGAGCAGAATATAATCATTTCCAAATCACCTGTTTGATAAAAGGCCTTTGACCTCTGACCCCCGCATTAACCAAGAGCATTTTCTCCAGATCACCTTTACCCAAATCTAAAAGTGTCTGGAGAAAAGTGTCGAAACAGTGACAAAAATTAGGATGGAAACGCAATAAAACAGCAACGAAAAAGTAACAAAAATATGACAAAAAATTGATGAAAAAGTCCTGAAAAAGTCCTGAAAAAGTGCTGAAAAAGTGATAAAAAAGTGATAAAAATGTGACAAAAAAGTGACAAAAAAGTGATAAAAATGTGACAAAAAAATTATGAAAAAGTGCCGAAAATTGATAAAAATGTGACAAAAATGTAACAAAAAAGTGATAAAAAAGTGATAAAAAAGTCCTGAAAAAGTGCTGAAAAAGTGATAAAAAAGTTATAAAAATGTGACAAAAAAGTGACAAAAATGTGACAAAAATGTGACAAAAAAGTGATAAAAAAGTGATAAAAAAGTCCTGAAAAAGTGCTGAAAAAGTGATAAAAAAGTGATAAAAATGTGACAAAAAAGTGACAAAAAAGTGATAAAAATGTGATAAAAAAGTGGACGAAATTTTATTAAGAAAGAAGAAACTCGTATATCAACAAAATAAAACCACACATTTACAATTTTTCCGATTTTTATTTTCAAAATGCCTTATTTTTATATGAAAATAGAAAAAACAAAACAAACAGCAAAACAATTTTTAAATGTATCGACAATCTCCAGATTTATTGTGTATTTTTGTGTAGAAATCAAGTGGATGAACAGGTTTATGTGGATAAAGTTGTTAAAATATCTTAACTCTGCATTTCTTACAGCCGTGGGAACAAATGACTCTCATTGTTCTGTCCTGTGTGTTTTCAGCTCGGCTGGAGTTCCCCTCAAACTCCTCCCACCCTGAGCCTGACTCCGCCCACTTCCACCTGGGCGTGAGACTCCTCTGCCACCTGCTGGTCTTCTGCCCGTACTGCATCTCCACCGTGCTCATGGTGTCACTGTGTCGACAGAGGAAGAAAAGGCCTTTCTGTCCTGGTAAAACCGGAAACTCAGTTTCAATTCACAGGCGAGAGAAACAAAAACACCAAAATGTCTCTGGTTTTGTTTCCTGTGCAGGTGACAAGGGGCCGGAGGTGAAGAGCGGAGTCTGTGAGGACGCCGTGGCCGCCATGGCCGCCGTCACCACAGAACATCACTTCTAATCTGAATCTAAAGACTCTAAAGTGTGGTCCGGGGGCTCCTGAGGGGCCTCAGAAACTCTGCAGGGGCCCAACATTGTACTGATCAAATACAGTGAGAAGTGTAGACCTGTTTAATAAAAGGCCTTTGACCTCTGACCTCCGCATTAACCAGAAAAATGATGAAAAGTGACAGAAAAAGTGAGAAAAAAGTGAGAAAAAAGTGACGAAAAAGAGACGAAAAAGTGGCAAAAAAAGTGGCGAAAGTGACAAAAAAATTGACAAAAAAGTGACAAAAAAGTGATGAAAAAGAAACGAAAAAGTGACAAAAAATTGGACGAAAAAGTGACAAAAATGTGACGAAAAAGTGACAAAAAAGTGACAAAAATGTGACGAAAAATTGACAAAAAAGTGGCAAAAAAATTGACAAAAAAGTGGCAAAAAAATTGACAAAAAAGTGGCAAAAAAGTGACGAAAAAGTGGCAAAAAAAAAGTGGCAAAAAAGTAGTTAAAAAGTGACAAAAAAGTGGCGAAAGTGACAAAAAAATTGACAAAAAAGTGACAAAAAAAGTGAAAAGTGACAAAAAGTGACAAAAAGTGACAAAAATTGTGACAAAAATTGTGACAAAATTTGGATGAAAACACATCAAAAAAGCGACAGCACCAATGTGAGGAAAAAGTTTAGAGCAGTTTGTAGGTCTTAGCTTTCAAATGAGGCGTTACTCTGGCCTATAGTCTGTAAACTCCAGTCAAGAATCTCTTAGATTTAGGTAATGCCGAATGGTAGGAAATGTGTTCAGTCAAGGCAGGGGTTCAGTAGTTTATCTCAGTCTGTGTCAGCGATGTAGAACCAGACAGTGTGTTGGTGTATTTATTATCATTATTCATCCTGAGCCTGTTACTGTGAGTTTGTAAATGAATAAACTCTACATTCTACAGTCTCTACATTCAGCAGGATAACGAGGCTCAGGTCTGTGCTGCTTATCTCAGACCCGCTGCTATTCCTAGACCGAAGTGGTGCATTGTGGGTAATCACGGCCCTTATCTCGGAATGTTAATGGGCCACGTCATCGTCCGGCACCGACTCTGTGTCCCTAAAAAAAGGACTGATTCCACTGGTGGAGGTGCAGCTAAAGACACAACTTCACCGAGCACATTTTCTCCAGTTTGGCTTTACCTCCAGTCCAAAAGCTTCTGGAAAAAAGCTGTGAAAAAGCAACAAAACTGAGACGAAAACAATTATGGACAATGTGACAAAAAAGTGACAAAAAAGTGACAAAAAAGTAACAAAAAAGTGACAAAAAAATTACGAAAAAATGACAAAAAGTAACAAAAAAGTGACAAAAAAGTGACAAAAAAGTGGTGAAAAAGTGACAAAAATATGACGAAAAAGTTACAAGAAAGTGACGAAAAAAGTGATGAAAAAGTGACGAAAAAGTGACGAAAAAGTGACGAAAAAGTAACAAAAAAATGACAAAAAAGTGATGAAAAAATGACGAAAAAGTGGTGAAAAAGTGACGAAAAAGTGACAAAAAAATTACGAAAAAATGACAAAAAGTAACAAAAAAGTGGCAAAAAAGTGACAAAAAAGTGGTGAAAAAGTGACAAAAATATGACGAAAAAGTTACAAGAAAGTGACGAAAAAGTGACGAAAAAAGTGATGAAAATGTGACGAAAAAGTGACGAAAAAGTGACGAAAAAGTAACAAAAAAATGACAAAAAAGTGATGAAAAAATGACGAAAAAGTGGTGAAAAAGTGACGAAAAAGTGACGAAAAAAGTGATGAAAATGTGACGAAAAAGTGACGAAAAAGTGATGAAAAAGTGACGAAAAAGTGACAAAAAAGTAACAAAAAAATGACGAAAAAGTGACAAAAAAGTGGCGAAAAAAGTGACAAAAATATGACGAAAAAGTAACAAGAAAGTGACGAAAAAAGTGACATAAAAATGACAAAAAAGTTACAAAAATGAGTTGAATAACCAACAAAAAAATGATGGATAAAAAAAAAGTGCTGACGTGAGGAAAAAGACCCTCTCGGTTCAGGCGGGAGTTAAGAGGTTAAAGCAGGTGGTGAGAGGTTAGAATATGGCCGTGCTCCATCATCTAACCCTTATCCTTATCTCTGGAGCTTCTATTCCTGCCGCCTCCATCTTTGGTCCTGTCCTGGCTCCTCAGGCTCCGCCCCTCGCCGTTATAAACCCCACCGCGTCTCCTCTGCGCGTCCTTCCCGCCGAGATGCCCGCCAAGAAGGTCGAGCCCAAGAAGCCGGAGCCCAAGAAGCCCGAGGCGAAGAAGGAGGAGCCCGCCGCCGCCGCCGCCGCTCCTCCGCCCCCGCCCGAGCCCAAGGCGCCCGAGGTGGACCTGAAGAGCGTGGTGCTGGAGTTCAGCCCGGAGCAGGTGGAGGAGTTCCGCGACGCCTTCACGCTGTTCGACGAGACCCCGGCGGGCGAGATGAAGATCAGCTACGCCCAGTGCGGGGACGTGATGCGCGCCCTGGGACACAACCCCACCAACGACGAGGTGCTGAAGCTGCTGGGCCGGCCCAAGGCGGAGGAGATGCACCGGGAGCTGCTGGACTTCGACACCTTCCTGCCCATGCTGCAGCACGTGGCCAAGGCCAAGGAGCAGGGCAACTTCGAGGACTTCGTGGAGGTACTTTAGATTTGGGGGGTTTCTCACACCTGACAGTGACGGCCGTTTTGACCTCATGTGTTCAATTAGATCGTGTCTAAAGGTCCGAGCTGTTCCCCATAATGCACCAGGTTCACCAGAAACACTGTAACAAGTACGAACGTGTTACTATCTCCAAACTAGACTAAACTCAGATTCACACTGCAAAAAATGTCTTACTTTAAGAAATAAGTTCTTATTTTTTCCCTAAAAAGACAATTCTGCCGGAAGTTTATTTAATCCCACCTCAGTTCAGTGAAGTAATCATCATATTCACGGCTACTTTGTTCAGAGATTGTTATACAAATGTTATATCATGGTGCCTTTTCCATTACAGTTCAACAGTTTATACTAAACAATGATAAGGAAACGACGAGCACAGGTTAATTTCCATTATTTTGAGCTAATTAAAGGGACTATAGGGAGTTTAATGTTCCAGCCACTCAAAAAGGTGTCACTTCGGGTCCGAATTGCTTTTGAATTACAGAAATGAATGCACTTTTTAACGAGCCTGTGTAATAATCTGAGAACTCCAGAAATCAGCTCATGATCAGACTGAACGAGGTCACTGCCAGCTCTGATTTGGTCATTTCTGTAATTATTGCATCTGATTTTCAGCACGGTTTGACTGTTGGTGTTGATTTCACTAACCGTGTTCGTCTTGTCTTCTCCCCCCTGACCCCGTGGACCCCGTGGACTCTCTGTGGACCCCGTGGACCCTCCGTGGACATTGCGGACTCTCTGTGGACTCTCTGGACTCTCCGTGGACCCGTGGACTCTCTGTGGACTCTCTGGACTCTCCGTGGACCCGTGGACTCTCTGTGGACTCTCTGGACTCTCCGTGGACCCGTGGACTCTCTGTGGACTCTCTGTGGACCCTCCGTGGACTCTCTGGACTCTCCGTGGACCCCGTGGACTCTCCGTGGACCCCGTGGACCCGGTGAAGGGCCTGCGCGTGTTCGACAAAGAGGGTAACGGGACGGTGATGGGCGCCGAGCTGCGGCACGTCCTGTCCACGCTCGGGGAGAAGATGACGGAGGACGAGGTGGACCGGCTCATGGCGGGACAGGAGGACGCCAACGGACACATCAACTACACGGAGTTCGTCAAACACGTGATGGCGGGCTGAGGAACACGCCAACACGTGATGGCGGGATGAGCCAACACGTCAATAAATGTAGAGATATTGAAACTTGTGCTGCAGATTTACTGACATGAATATGAAGAAAATGTTTTTGTTTTGTCTCAAATTTATGGATAAATAAAGCTCTGAGAAACATTCACACACGTGTTGTGAACATTAGGGATTTTTGTTTCCAGGTGAAAAGTAATGAAGTTTAGAGACCAAAAAAACCCGACAAAAACGTGAGAAAAACAAAACAAAAAATGATAGAAAAAATCATTAAAAAAACAAAAATTCAACAAAAATGTGACAAAAATTCAACAAAAATTCAACAAAAATGTGACAAAAATTCAACAAAAATGTGACAAAAATTCAACAAAAAAATGACAAAAATTCAACAAAAAGTGACAAAAATTTAAAATAAAAAAAACATTAAAAAAGGTGACACAACACAGCAACAACACAAGGAAAAAGGTCAGTTTTGTGGGTCTTAGCTTTCAAATGAGGCGTTACATTGTTGATCTCCAGTCGAGAAGCTTTTAGATTTGGGTAAAAGCCCAGTATAAAAAAAACATGAATCTAAAAGGAATTCCGCGGAGTATGGTGCACCACAAGGTTCAATTTCCGGACCAATATTATTTATTATTTACATTAATGATTTTGCTTCTGTTTCTACGACCACCTTTCCCGCTCTTTTTGCTGATGATACCGGTCAAAAAAATAATAAAAAGCCGAACTGGGGAAAAAAGCACCAAAAATATGACAAAAATTCAACAAAAATGTGACAAAAAAAAAAATAAAAAAATAAAAAACATTAAAAAAGGTGACACAACACAGCAACAACACGAGGAAAAAGGTCAGTTTTGTGGGTCTTAGCTTTCAAATGAGGCACAGACACTGACACAGCCAAAAGAGGACAGAGTGCATTTGGTTTAGGCGGGGGGTAAGAGGTATTTGTGGAAGTGTCACGATTACGCTAATTTGGGCCAGGCTGGTCAGAGTCCAGGGCTGTTTTTCAGTCCCAGTCCGCCCCTGGATTGAGCACCTCAATATAACAGCATTCATCATGAAATCATCAACACAAACTGCTCCATAAACAGAGTCCAGTCTTCACAAGCTTTTGCCCACTTTTTATTTCACATCAATCAGCCTTACATGTTTGCTTTTACAGATTAACAGGCGCATAATGAAGAGAAAAGGCGATAAAACTGCACGCGCTGAAGGCGAAACGTCGGCCTTTTTCACACAATCTTTCCTCTGCTCTGATCCTCTGAATCTGCCAGGTTCAAAAGCAACACAAGTCAGGAACCCCGGCTTAAGTTGAGTATCCATATTTAAATAGGGAAAACGTGGAAGAGCTTGGTAGCTTCTATCTGGACCTGTTTTGGAGCTATAGAGGAGAGAGGGAGAGGCTAAATGCTAACGCCGTCTGCGCTGTGTTTACGTGACTGAAGGCACGGGTGAAGATCAGACAGGTCCTAAAGAACTCGTATAAGGTAAGAACAATATCTCAGTATGTAAAAACGCTGGCCTATTCCTTTAAAGAGCAATCACTACAGCACTATCTGAGATTAAAGCAGTACTAAGTAACTCTTCCCCCTAGAGGCCATAAGCGCAACTGCAGGTGTAGTAGCAAGTTACGATTAACTTATTAATTGTCTTGGAGAGTAAATACTGCACTGACAGGAAAGGCGAAGGGAGAGAGGGTTACTGTGCATCCAATTATACAATGGAAATATTCTTTTTCACTCAAACTTGGCTGTAAATACTGTTTAAAGTGACGTTAGCCCGCAGTTAGCTTTGCCCGTTAGCCTGTTAGCTTCTTCTTCATGATTCCATTAGTGTGTATTGGTGGCTCTGGTCCGGTGGCAGTCAAGTTGCAAACATGGTTTTCTGTCCAGAGACACCAGGGGGCGATGAAAGACCCTCCAATCATCCCATCAACACTTGTATTACCCCCACAGGGACTACGGGGAGGGTTTATTAAGGTAAACACGTTACTTAGTACTGCTTTAAGAAGATAATTCTCTCAAAACTATACACATTTTATTGCAAATTATCTGCCTTTCCCTTTAAAGTGACATTCAGTTTCCCTGATCAGAATAGTTCTAAGAACCCCCTGCCAGGTCCCCACGTCCCCACAGCCCTCAGAGCGACCACACGAGGCTTCACGGGGCCAGTCTTGTCCAAAGGCGCAGAATGATTTTTTCGGCGCTAAATGACCCGCGGGGTCTCGGTTATTTCTCCTGTCCGGCGTCCGGCCCCGCCCTCCTGCAGCCGGGCAGCTTCCCGTGGCGGTGCAGGTACAGCAGCGGTAAGGTCAAAGTGCACGGCAGACCGAACCACACCGCGGAGAACCACAGGCCACACCTGGCGTCCACGCCGACCCCCTCCGCGCCCGTGACCGCGTTAGCCACGATGTCGCCCGCCGCCTTCAGCACGAGCCCCCCCAGGATGGCCAGCATGGTGCAGAACGACCGCCGTGTGCGCCCGCTCGCCCTGGCGCCCCCTCCTGGACGCGGGCGGAGAAGCACCACCAGCACGGAGACGTTACAGAACAGGATGAAGGCGATGCTCAGGGACAAAGACGCGTAGCTAAAGGCGAACTCGCTGAAGCTCATGTTAGCGTTGATGAAGACGAAAGCCTGCACGCCGCACGTCAGCCAGCACAGCCCGCAGGTCACGTCCCTCGCCACGGTCCGCCGCCGCAAACGCAAATACACGACCGGGTGGACCACGGCCACGTACCGCTCCGCACACGTCAGGATCTGGAACAGGATGAACCCGCCGGAGTTTAAGGAGAGCAGACCGACACCCACGAAGTTCAACATGTCCACTTTCAAGTCGAGGGCGATGAGGTTGAGGACGGTCCCGACGGCGCCGATGAGCTGGATGGCGCAGACGTGGTAGGTGAAGGCGTCGGCGTGGCTGACCTGATCGCGCCGCCGCCACCGCCGCAGACCCAGGAGCAGGATGTACAGGCAGGCGGGCAGCAGCAGCGGGAGGCTGGCGGCGGCGAAGGCCACGGAGCTGATCCAGGCGCCGGGGGTGTGGAGGCACAGGAGGAGCTGAGCGAACAGCGACTCCGAGGCGTTAGCGGAGGCGGCGGCGTCCATCGCTGTGGAGAGACGGACACGTGTTTGCATTGTGAGCTCCAGCGCGAATGAAAACTCTGACGACCAGTTTCACCGAGTCAAAAGATGAGTGGGAGGGGCTTAAACGGTACATGGGAAGTTTAAAGAGGGGGTATTATGTTTTTTTCAGTCACACAACACCAGTCTATATCACACTACAATGATGACCAAACCTTCTGCTGGTCTGTAAATGCAGTAAATTAGAATAACTGCCTTGTATAAAATGTCTCTCTCAAAATGGCTGTAGTGAATGTCTTGAAATAGGCCTCTGTCTCTTTAACCCCTTAACTCCCACCTGAACCGAGCTCATTTTCTCCAGTTTGGCTTTACCCCAGTCCAAAAGCTTCTGGAAAAAAGGTGAGAAAATAGCAACAAAACTGAGACGAAAACAATGATAGAAATGTGACAAAAAAGTGACGAAAAAATGTATGAAAAAGTGGCAAAAATGTCACAAGAAATTGACAAAAAATGGTCGAAAAAAAAAAAAAAAAAAGACAAAATGCTACAAAAAAATGACAAAAATGTGATAAAAATTTGACAAAAAAATTACAAAAAATTGACAAATAATGACAAAAAAAAAAATTTAAAAAAATGACACGCCCCCTCCACACGCTGTCTGTGGCATCAGTGGGGAGGGGGTTCTGCTGAGGAGGTTACTCGGCTGGTGACGAAAGCTCAGAGGCGTCTCCAGGAGGTGGGGGCGTTCCTAGGAGGACTCAGGCAAAGCTATCCCTAAAATGGCCGCCATCAGAGTTTTTACAGATTACTCAAAAACACGTGAATGTGCCAAGGCAACACTTCAGGCATGTTTTTAATGAGGGAATGACATAATAACATGATGGAAAGCTTGAAAAAGTCCATTTTGCATAATACCCCCCCTTTAATATGAGTTGATATTCTATCTTTTGAATAAGGAAGTCAGTCTTCGTCAGTAAAGTTATAGAACGAAGGTTATAGATAAGATCTTATTCGTTACTTGGTCCATATTGTAAATCGTTTTAAACCATATTCTGGTCTGCGTCCACAGTAAAAACGTGACTCACCTGCTTCTCGCGTGTTGCTTCTGTCCAGCTGTGGGCTCGGAGGCTCGGAGACTCGGAGACTCTGAGGCTGGGAGGCTGGAAGACTCGGAGGCTGGAAGACTGGAAGACTCGGAGGCTGGAAGACTGGAAGACTCGGAGGCTGGAAGACTGGAAGACTCGGAGGCTGGAAGACTCGGAGGCTGGAAGACTGGAAGACTCGGAGGCTGGAAGACTGGGAGACTGGGAGGCTCTGAGGCTCGGAGACTGGGAGGCTGGGAGGCTCGGAGGCTCGGCTCACACCTGCTCGGTTTTGCATGTGTTCCGTGATTTTGTCCGTTTTGTTTGCATGTTCCCTAATCAATCACAGAGATTCAAATCAGCCGCCGCCCGCGTGGAAACGCAGGACACCGTGTCCTCCAGCCGAACCCAAACCATTTATTTCATTAATCTATGTTACAATTATAATATTTCTTTTACAACAAACGGTGACAAGATTATGGAAGAAGAGCTTCAAACCGTTCCAACACATCACAACAAGACAAGTCCAGATAAAAGTCACTGCTTTTCTCTTTGTCTAAGAGTCTAGTTTCTTATTCAGTCCAGGTTTAGTCCTGGATTTAACCCATTTACTGTAAGTCCTGGTTTAGTCCTGGTTCAGTCCTGGCTCAGTCCTGGTTTAGTCCTGGCTCAGTCCTGGCTCAGTCCTGGCTCTGCCATCTCTGATAATGACTGAGTTCAGGCTTTTTTAGACTCACTGCGGATCATTTATTGACGTTTGGAGAGAAAAAGTGCCGAAAATTAGCACCGAAAAAAAAAAACTTTTTCGATAACGCCCCCTATAGGAGCTTTTCGGCCGGTACCAAGTAGGGACCGTTTAACAGTGCCCAGCCCTAGTCGTGAGGTAGTGACAGAAAGGACGAGATCGCGGATACAGGCGGCTGAAATGAGCTTCCTCCACAGGGCGGCTGAGGGGGACGAGCTCAGTTACTCGGGAGGAGCTCAGGCAGAGCGTTGGCCATAGACCCCCATTCATGTTCCTGTAGTAATAAGTATAAAGGGCCCATCACTGTTGGAGACGGGGGGGGGGTTACGGTTGACAGGGGGACAGAGCTATGGCAGGACGCTCGGGCCTAATTAATCTAACCTTTTCTTCTTCCCCCTCCTTCGTCATGACTGGGGCTCTGTAACTTTCCAGGCTTGCTTCTCTCTTTCATCCTGAGTTCTTGCAGCCGGGGATCCTCCCTCGTCTCTTCAGATACAGCAAAGGCAGGACTAACTCACTGGGAATGTTGAACGTGAGGACGGCGATGAAGGCGTAGCAGCGCTCGGCCGGGCTCAGGAACGTGGCGTGCTGGAGCGCCATGCAGACCAAAGTCCCCACGAGCCAGAACAGCAGCACCGCCATGACGGCCGTGATGGTGTCGAACGCCTTCCGCTTCGACCGATCGACCCTCTCCGCGTCGCTCGGCCCGGGACGGAGGAGGACGCGCAGGACGGAGACGCTGCAGACGCAGACGACGCTCACGCTGAAGGCCAGGAGACAGATGAAGAGGACGGTGACGCGATCGGGGACGAAGGACATGGCGGTGACGTATCCCGCGCTCAGCAGCCAGGCGCCCGCCATGGCCGCGCTCCGCACCCGGCCCCCGGCGCCACCCTTCAGTTTGAGGTAGGCCACGGGGTGAACCACGGCGAGGTAGCGGTCCACGCAGGTGAAGCAGTGCACGAGCATCTCCAGGCAGTACAACATGGTGGTGCTGTAGAAGCCGGCGTGGAGCAGGAGCGCGTCGCCGCCGTAGTACCCGGCGAAGTACACGGACATGCCCAGGACCAGCAGCAGCTGCAGGGAGATCATGTGGAAGGTGAAGAAGTCCGCGTGGCTGCCGGCTCTGTCCGAGGGCCGCGGCCGGCGCCCCTGACGCACGGCGAGGAGCAGCACGTACAGCGACGGCGGGTAAACCAGGGCGAACTTCAGGAGGCAGGACCCGATGGAGATGGGTTTGGGGTGCGGAGACGAGAGACACTTCAGCGCGGAGAACGAGGAGTTGTGCGACATGTCCTGAAACAAGAGGTGTCTCTGAGTTTGTCCAAAAATCCTAAATCTCTCAGATTACAGGAGGACAGTGAGTTGCCAGAATCCAACCGTAAAAAAGCAAATGAGTCAAGTCCTACAATGCATGACTAATGTTTTATTCCCTTAACGCCTGAATGTATTTCCAATTATATAAAAAAATATATTATCAGTGTTTTTGCTTTCAAGCGGATGCTAAATTAAGTGGAGATTGTTAATTTTTATGTCGCACATAGTATAGATCAGGGGTCACCAACCTTATTTCAGCTGAGGGCTACTTTAAGAGCATTAAGTTGTTCCAGGGCTACCAGTTAAAAACGAATCCTAAAGACTTAAACGTACACTGTTCACTTATAGGATATTGACCCCATATTATATTAAAATAGCTTTATTTTAAACTCATACTGAGTCACAAGAACCGAAATAACTGTAATTTTAAAAATTAGATTCAAGAAAATGAAGTGTTTTACACTTTAGAAAAAGTCCCAAGGGCTACTGGACATTCCCCAAAGGGCCCCTGGGTGCCCGCGGGCACCACGTTGGTGACCCCTGGTATAGATATAGTTTTAGGTATGTTGCAAATCGGCAACAACAGGAAAAAGTTGTAAATGTATTAAAATTACAACATTTGTTTGTTCTGAATGATTACAAATGTGAATGCACTGTAAGATACACTCAGCACTTGTGTATTCAGGTTAGGATATTAGAACAGTAAACAGAGCTAACGCTTTTCACTAAATGCTTGTAAAGTGTTTGAGCAGCTGATGCCGTCCTGCAGCAGAACAAAAAGCACTTTATAAAGATGCAGACAAATTATCTTCAAAATATCTACAGTTTGTATGACAAATTATCAGATTTGACTCACTTTCCTGAGGTTTTATTATACATTGTACATCAGATACCTCTATTTACCATTACTTATTTGCAAATTATGTTATAATTGCACATTATTTTCGGACGTGGAACTCTTGTTTGTGGTCCAATAGATCCACTTGGTGATCTCTTTGCAAACACCATTTTGTTCTGTGTAAAAAAAGGGATAACTTTTTTTTAATATCCTACAATGATTATAGAATTTCACTAAAATGGCATGTTCTAAAATACGTTTTAGCGCTGTAATAAATCTAAATACTGTGGCCACCAGATAGGAGCTACTGCAGTTTTCCATTATGGCCTGATGTTGCCAATTTACAACGTACTGAAATCTTCAAATAACAAAAAAAAAATCCATCACATGCAGTTCATTCCAATCAATAATCTAAAGATGGACACAAGGAGCTGCTACATCATTTTATTTTAGCACAACTCAATTTACATTTGAAGATTTCATCAAAGTTGCTGCCTCGATTTGCAGAAATGCTATTTCCGCTAAGTAGCTACCATGACTCGGTTGTGGTTCCTTCTCTGACCGGTCCTACGAGAAACTAGTGCTTGACAAACGTTCCTCGGTACGGCCTGGATGTGCAAACAGGCATCAAGGGAAAACATGCCTTATTTTAGCCACAGTCTAGCAAGAAGAGGTATGTCATCAATATGTACCAATAGGCATTAAGGGGTTATGAACTCTGAACCCTGCTATCAAGTTTCTCTCTGCGGTGTAAGAAGCCGTTTGGTTTGTACAATCAATCATCAGTCGATCTGTATACATGTCTTTCAGGCGAGGCAACTCTATTTATGCCGCGCATTTCGTACACAAGGCAACTCAATGCGCCTCAGTCATGTGACTTTTGTTGTCACGGCCATTTATGCCGTACTACAACATGTAACATTATCTCTACTCAGGATAGAAATGAAAGACGACTGACTGACAGTGGCATTTTCATGTACTGGTAATCGTGAAGGAGAGACAGTTTAAACACGGCCCAGAGACGCACGTTTATGTGAAGAACCCAGTGCCTAATGTAAGTGGAAAAGCGATACAAGTTGAGACCATTTAGCATTTAACCTCTTAACTCCCGCCTGAACCGAGCACATTTTCTCCAGTTTGGCATTACCCCAGTCCAAAAGCTTCTGGAAAAAAGCTGTGGAAATAGCAACAAAACTGAGACAAAAACAAAGATGGAAATGTGACAAAAAAGTGAGAAAACATTGACAAAAAAGTGACAAAAAATGGATGAAAAAGTGGCAAAAATGTCACCAAAAATGACCAAAATGTAGCAAAAATAATGACAAAAATGTGATGAAAAATTGACGAAAAAATGACAAAAAATAACCCAAAAAAAAAGACAAAAAAGTTACCAAAATGAGTTGAACACCCAACAAAAAAATGATGGAAAAATAATCTGATGACGTGAGGAAAAAGATCCTCTCGGTTCAGACGGGACTTAAGAGGTTAAATCTGGGGTACCTTATTTTTCCTGTTCAAACAAGGACATTTTTAGTTTTGGCGCAAACTCATTTCTAGCTCTCTCAATCCCCTCTGCACATTACAATTGTATAACTAGATCATTTGCATGTTTCATGTCCGTGTGTGGCTTTGAGCGCTGGCAAAGTGAAGCAGGAGGGACCACCCCCAAAACAAACTTCTATCTTTCATCACACAATAAACTGTTAGGTGGAGACCAGGCCACATGGTCTGTTTTTACTCTGAGGGTAAAAATACATTTACAGAAAGTCAGCTTTAACCTCTTACCACCCGCCAGAACCAAATGCATTCTCTCCTCTTTGCCATTGTCCTCACTTTTTATTTCCATTGTGTGTTTTTGTCACTTTTTTAATGGCACTTTTGTGGCTTTTTTAGCTATTTTTTGATGCATTTTGGTCACTTTTTTGCTGGATTTTTAAAATTTTTTTGCTGGATTTTTATCACTTTTGTGCTGAATTTTTGTCATTTTTTGCTTGATTTTTGTCACTTTTTTTGTTGGATTTTTATAATTTTTTGCTGAATTTTTGTCATTTTTTGCTGGATTTTTTTTGTCACTTTTTTGTTGGATTTTTTCACTTTTTTTCTGGATTTTTTTTCATTTTTTTCTGGATTTTTATCATTTTTTTTGCTGGATTTTTGTCATTTTTTTGTTGGATTTTTATCATTTTTTGCTGGATTTTTGTCATTTTTTTCTGGATTTTTATAATTTTTTTCTGGATTTTTATCAATTTTGCTGAATTTTTGTCACTTTTTTGCTGGATTTTTGTCTTTTTGCTTGATTTTTGTCATTTTTTTCAATTTACATCCTCATTTTCTTATTTTTTGTCGCCATTTTGAAGAAGCTTTTAGATTTGGAGTATTTGGAGAACAGGAGAAAACATGTTCAGGTGGGAGTTAAGAGGTTAAGTCATGCGTGAGTTCATAAAGTCCTGTTACATGTTAGTTTTGTAGTTTAGTAAAACGCTGCAAGGTTTTGAGGAGCCAAAAACTAAACCAAACATAAACCAATCCAAACGTATGAAATGAGATGAAACTCACTTGTCTGGATGGCGTCTTCTCCGATGTCTCGTGTGAGAGTGAGCGATGAGGCGGAGGCTGCGTGTAATGTCAGGTGATCGTTTACATACGACATTTACATACGACATTTACATACGGTACATTTGCCTGGAAAATCCTGTCGAACCGTTTAAGTCACACTTTCCACTGCAGTTCATCCGCAAAGTTCACTCCAAAGTCAGGTCGACGTCTTTCCTCGTTGGACTCGGACTTGTTTCATCAAACAGATCGATCATTTTTTTCTTAATTATCTCCTAATTGTTTTTGCCAATTTTTTAATGACTAATATTTTATAAGTCATTTTTAAATATTTTACCACAATTTATCCAAAATTTCCCCTGGATTATTCTCCATTTTTCACACATATCTTGGACATTAGACACATTTTTTGTGACAAAAATTCAACAAAAATTTGATAAAAACTCAACAAAAATGTGACAAAAACTCAACAAAAATGTGAAATTATATCTTCTTTTTGGATTGAAATGAAACACGTTATGGTCACAAATTGCTACATCGCTGATTAGCTTTTGCGGTGACGTTAAACTCTTAATATTTGAATTCTTGGAAAATCGACGGTCGTGTATACAGGGATTTTTTGCTTCCGGAGCAACAGGACGGTGAGGGGCGGGACTGTGGAGCTCTATTTGCCTGTGTTTTGTCAATTCAAATAAAAAGGAAGTATTAATCCCTCGCTAATGTGACCGGTCGTAGAGGGACCGAGTCGACGGCCGGAAAACAGTTCAGATAAAAACCAAACCACACAACAGTGGAAACACAAACACAGTTTAGTTGATAAGCCTTTATTCATCTCACAATGGAGAAATTTACTCGTTACATTCAGCTCTCAGAAACACTCAGGGTGTGCAAATAGGCAGGAAAATGAAGAAAAAAAATCAATTAAATAGTAAATAGTGGTTTATATACAATGACTACCAGAGACTTTGTAAATAATAAAGTTAACCCCTTACCTCCCACCTGAACCGAGCACATTTTCTCCAGTTTGGCTTTACCCCAGTCCAAAAGCTTCTGGAAAAAAGCTGTGAAAATAGCAACAAAATTGAGACGAAAACAATGACGGAAAGGGACGAAAAATTGATGAAAAAGTGACGAAAAAATGACAAAAAATTGAAGAAAAAATGACAAAAAAATGACAAAAAATTGATAAAAAATTGACGGAAAAATGACAAAAAAAATGATTTAAAAAAAATTACAGAAATGTGATAAAAAAATACAAAAATGTGATTAAAATTTGACCAAAAAAAATACAAAAATTTGACAAAAAATTACAAGAAATTACAAAAAAATTACAAAAAAGTTACAAAAATGAGTTGAATACCCAACAAAAAAATGATGGAAAAAAAAAAATCTAATGACGTGAGGAAAAAGATGCTCTCGGTTCAGGCGGGAGTTAAGAGGTTAACAGACTATTACACACAACAGTTTAGTCCATATTAGCAGTGCAGGTTTACAGTCGTCGTGCGAAGGGCTGATAAAGTGATGTAAGTATAGAGATGTATTTTTGCACGTGTTGCTTCACAGTCTTGTTGTTCAGTCTGACAGCAGTGGGGAGGAAGGACCTGAGGGTGTCTCAGTCTTCCACTGAAAGAGCTGCTCAGCTCCTCTACTGTCCCATACAGTTTTCATTTGAGCTGTGAGAGCCGATAATGCTTGACCTCTTAACCCCCACCTGAACGGAGCACATTCTCTCCAGCTCGTCATTGCTCAAAACGGAAAACGTCTGGAAAAAGGCGACAAAAAACGAGACAAAAACAAGGAAAGCGCAGCAACAAAAACATCAAAACGGCTACAAAAAAATCGACAGAAATATGAGAAAAAAACGACAAAAAATAAGAAAAAAGTGAGAAAAAAATGACATAAAAAGTGAGAAAAAAATGACATAAAAAGTGAGAAAAAAATGACATAAAAAGTGAGAAAAAAATTACATAAAAAGTGAGAAAAAAATGACAAAAAAGTGAGAAAAAAATGACAAAAAAGTGAGAAAAAAATGACAAAAAAGTGAGAAAAAAATGACAAAAAAGTGAGAAAAAAATAACAAAAAAGTGAAAAAAAATGCAACTAAAAAAGAAAAAAAATGATAAAAACAGCAATGGAAAAAGTGGCAAAATAGTGACAAAAAAATCCCCAAAAAGCGATGGAAAAGGGGGGCAAATATATGACAAAAATGCAAAAAAAAAGCAAAAAAAAATGATGAAGTAATAGAAAAAATGACAAATGTGATGGATGTCGAAAAATGCCGAAAAAGTTGTAAAAATGCGCTGAAAAAAATCACAACATGGCAACAAAGCAAGGAAAAAGATCAGTTTTGTTGGTCTTAGCTTTCAAATAAGGTGTTACTCTGACCTATAGCTCTCCAGTCAAGAAACTGGGGTGGGAGTTAAGAGGTTAAGGAAGAAGACAAGGCAGCGCCGTGAAAACGAGGAAATGAATGTGAGGCTGCGTGAAATAAGCCTCAGAAACAATCGAGTTAGAGTTTGCAGTGTCAAAGATCTGACAGTTATACTCGTAACACAAGTCGACACATGAACGTCACGAAGCTCAGAGAGAGAAAACTAATCTGTTAACCTCTTAACTCCCGCCTGAACCGAGAGCATCTTTTTCCTCACGTCATCACATTTTTTTTCCATCATTTTTTTGTTGGGTATTCAACTCATTTTTTTTAACTTTTTTGTCATTTTATGTCACATTTTTTGTAATTTTTTTGTAATTTTGTTGTAATTTTTTTGTAATTTTTTTGTAATTTTTGTGCCAAATTTTTATCACATTTTTGTAATTTTTTTTGTCACATTTTTCTTCATTTTTTCGTCAATTTTTTATCAAATTTTGGTCATTTTTTGTCAAATATTTGCATTTTTTTCGTCCATTTTTTGTTAATTTCTTGCGACATTTTTGTGACATTTTTGCCACTTTTTCATCAATTTTTTGTCACTTTTTGATCAAATTTTGGTCATTTTTTGTGACATTTTAGCAATTTTTTCGTAAATTCTTTGTCAATTTGTTGTGACATTTTTGCCACTTTTTCATACATTTTTCGTCACTTTTTTGTCAAATTTTGGTCATTTTTTTGTCACATTTTTCATCAATTTTTCGTTACTTTTTTGTCACATTTCCATCATTGTTTTCGTCTCAGTTTTGTTGCTATTTTCCCTCCTTTCATCCAGAAGCTTTTGGACTGGGTTAAAGCCAAACTGGAGAAAATGTGCTCGGTTCAGGTGGGAGTTAAGGGCTTAACAGAACTGGGCTAACTTTCACCCCTACCTGATGCTACAAGGAAACTTCCCCGCTCTGTGGAGGTAAAGAACCGGCAGCACCAAACTACACGGGACGCAGAGCCAGACGACCACTTCAAACAGCAAACACGACAACACCGTGTTATATCCCGCGTAGATCTCAGTTAAAGAAGTCACCAACACCGCCACCACCCACACCAGCACGATCACCATGATGGCCGTGACCGTCTGGAAGGCCCTCTGCTTCCACTGCTCCATCTTGCATCTGTCGGCGCCTCCCGGAGCTCGGCGAGTCAGAGCGCGCAGAACGGAAACGCTACAGAAGGAAACCACCAGAAAGATCGCGATAAACAAGCAGATGATTTCCGTTCTGGGGTAGTCGGGGAAGTAGACGTGCTTCAAACCCATGTAACCGAGAGCCACGGCCCAGACGATCCCGAGGGAGACGTTTCTGACCACGACGCCGCTGCGTTGCTTCAGCTGCAGGTAGAACACGGGGTGGACGACGGCCAGGTATCGGTCGATGCACGTGAGGCAGTGGATCAGCAGCTCTAGCAACAAGTTTGACGCTTGCAGGTATTCGGTGGCTCGTTTCATCTCCTCCAACGAAGCCCAGAAGCCGCACAGGTACGAGACGGTTCCCAGATCGTCCAGCACCAGCGTCAGGGCGATGTTGTAGGTGAAGACGTCGGAGTGGCTGGTGTTGGCGAAGGATCGTTGGGGCTTCCACTGGCGATATCCGAGGAACAGGACGTACAGACCCACGGGGAGGTTCAGGAGGCTCTGGATGAGGTGACGCCACAACAGCAGAGTGTCGTAAAACGGTATGTGTCCACAGCCGGGGTTCACGCTGGAGTTCGATGATGAGGAGTTCAGCATGTTTTTAGTCTTACTTGGACATGGAAGAGGAGAAGAAGTCTTTGTCAGAGAGTCTTTGCAGCAGACAAAAGGCCCAAAGAGTCTCAACGGGTTTAAGATCTGGACTCCCCAAACCACACTTTCACAATGTGAGCCCGATAGATCCTGGCATCGTCATCTTGGAATATGCTCAAATCGACTGGAGGAATAAAGTGAAGTCATGGACGAAGGGAAAGGCGGATCTCACTTAGTCTGACCTGTGCATGAGGGTCGCCATCCAACCTTCCCCTGAGCCGATCGTCGACCGGCCTGGGTGGATCGCGGTCAGAGTGGAGCGGCATGAAACCGCACAGTCAAATCTGTTCATGTTCCTGCAAGCAAAAAAGGCTCTGAGGAGTTCTGAAGGCCTTCACGAGGACAGCATGATGCCAGTCACAGGAGAGTCCGCGCTTGAACAGAACACCCGGCTTATATACCACAGAGGCGGCTTCATTACGAGCCCGGCGACAGAGCATCTTCATCAGAGCGACTGCAAATGGATTGGCTGCACAAATTATATGGCACTATTTAAGTTTACGACGGCAATTGTCTGGTTAGCTCAATAGTCACTCAGGTCACAGACGAGGGTCAGCAGAAGGTCACATGACACTGTAAACCAGGCAGCTACTCTTTCACTTTAAACTGAAGGACGTCTTACATTATTTTTTATAAATGCATACATGAAAAGGCATTCGTCTCCACAATTCCTCGTCCCATGAGATCACACAAAGCAGAGCTCGAAACACGACTTAGTCAGGGTACGTCATTCATTAAGCCCTTAACTCCCGCCTGAACCGAGCACATTTTCTCCAGTTTGGCTTTACCCCAGTCCAAAAGCTTCTGGAAAAAAGCTGTGAAAATAGCAACAAAACTGAGACGGAAACAATCATGGAAATGTGACAAAAGAGTGAGAAAACATTGGCAAAAAAGTGACGAAAAAATTACAAAAAAATGACAAAAAATGGACAAAATTTGACCAAAAAATGACAAAAATGTGACAAAAAAATGACAAAATGTGACAAAAAATGACAAAAATGTAACAAAAAAAATGACAAAAAATGACCAAAATGTGATAAAAATTTGACAAAAAAATTACAAAGATTTGACAGAAAAATGACGTAAATGTGATTAAAAAAAAATCGATGAAAAAATGACAAAAATGTGAAAAAAAATGACCAAAAAATGACCAAAAAGTTACAAAAATGAGTTGAATACCCAACAAAAAAATGATGGAAAAAAATCTGATGACGTGAGGAAAAAGATCCTCTCGGTTCAGGCGGGAGTTAAGAGGTTAATATGACACCTTTTAAAATGTTTTAAGTGGATTAGTGAAACGTTGAATGTCAAAGTGTGTTTCGGGTGTTCATAACAAGATCATTTCAGTTTCACAGCTCTGACTTGGGGTCTGTTAAACCTTGGTCATACAAAACATTATTTATTTTCTCACTATGGCTGTTTTGTTTCTCGTGAGTAAAAACTGATGCTTCTTCTTTCTTTATCTCACACTGTACCTGTTGCATTACTTGAGCTTTGGACAAAGAAGGACAGTAGGATTTTTTAGCATTTTGTGAACTTGGTTTGGTCCTTTCTTGTTTGCTCGCGCTGTCCAAAGGGTCCAGTGAAATTCAAAAGTCCACAAAGGTAAAAACACAAGAACAGAACTTAACGTGAGCACATATAGAGGCTGTCAAAGGAAACATCATTGACAAAATATTCAACATTACGGCCTCTTTTTCTGGGCTCCCCCCCCTCTGGAGTCCCAGGGGTGGGTCTCCTTCATCAGCCTGTGGGTCAGGGAGTGAATCTGAGGATGCTGTGGTGATGTTCATCTGGATTTGAATCGTTGACAGTCTTTTCAATCGGTTTGTTTGGAAGAACACGGTCCACGGTGTGGTTTACTGGGCTTTGTCGATTCATAGTTGGGCAGGCGTGACTTCATATGTGGATGCTTCCATGTAGATCAATGTTTCACTGAACATCTCAGCTTTCTCATAACCCGAACCATTTCATCTTCATCTACGGTGGGATCATTTGGTTGTTTTGAAAAGTTTATTTGTGTTGCAGTCGCGAGAGGAACTTCATTAACGGAACGCACATTTTAAGATTGTTTAATAATTTTACAAAAGTTCCTTCAAGTTATAAATGAAAAGATTAAAGCAGTACTAATTAACGTGTTTACCTTAATAAATCCTTCCCGTGGGGGTAATACAAGTGTTTATGGGATGTTTGGAGGGTCTTTCATCGCCCCCTGGTGTCTCTGGCCAGAAAACCATGTTTGCAACTTGACTGCCACCGGTCCGGAGAAAGCAATACACACTAATAGAATCACAAAGACGAAGCTAACATGCTAACGGGCAAAGCTAACTGCGGGCTAACGTCACTTTAAACAGTATTTACAGCCAAGTTTGAGTGAAAAAAAATATTTCCATTGTATAATTGGATGCACAGTAACCCTCTCTCCCTTCACCTTTCCTGTCTACTCTCCAAGACAATTAATAAGTTAAAAAATCGTACGTTGCTACTACACCTGCAGTTGCGCTTATGGCCTCTAGGGGGAAGAGTTACTTAGTACTGCTTTAAAGTGTTGAGTCTCTGAGGCGTGAGCCTGAATTCGTCAGGGCCGGTCTTGACCCAAAAGTACCGGGCTGATTTTTCTGCCAGTCCCTTCCCTGCTGAGCTTCCCAGGTCTGCCGGGATTGGGCAGAGCAAAGGGGGTGTGGCCACTAGGATATAAACCTGTCTTCATTTGTTTCTTCATTTTAGGAGCGCTGTTCCTTGTGCGTCAAAGACATGCAGGGAGGGAAATGAAACAAATCCCCCCATGAATCTCTTTAGAAAAATGGTGATTTCTCCCGCGGGACGAGAGAAGACAAAAATCAATGCATCTCTATTAGGCCACTGCACAGAGGTTTGTGGGATTGGGCGCTCACGTCGTGGTTAATGGTCAGATATTCAGCAGGAGCGGCAGCAGTGGGATGTTCTCGAGTGTATATACCCCAGAGGCTGGTTTATTACTAGCCTGACCACGAAGCATTTTTAGCAGAAGGACACCAGATGAATGGCCTGCACAAATGACATGACGACTGTAGAAGTTTACGACTGCAATCGTCTAGTTAGCTCATCAGTCACTCAGGTCAGCAGAAGGTCACATGACATCAGGGCTGGACTGGCAGAAAAAATCGGCCCGGGACTTTTGGGTCAAGACCGGCCCTGTCATATTCAATGCAATAGTCGAGGTGAGGAGCAAAACAATGAGCCCTTTGCTTGAACTAAAACAGTATAAGCTACGAATCGAGGACAACAGTTGCATTTTGTTTCTGCCGAATTCAAGCTAACGCCTCAGAGACTCAACACTTTAATCTTTTCATTTATAACTTGAAGGAACTTTTGTAAAATGACTTAACAATTTTAAAATGTGCGTTCCACTAATGAAGCGACTGCGACTGCAAATAAACTTCTCAAAACCAACCAAATGATCCCCCTGTAGATGAAGATGAAACGGTAAAACTCACCTCAGAGTCATAGAGGTGTGGAGTGAGAATAGAAATCACAAAAAAGGCCAAACATTGTAAATCCTTTCAATGGAAACTAGAAGATTTACAAACTGCACTGACTGCACTGACATGACAAAAATGTGACAAAAATGTGATAAAAAATGGATGAAAAAATGACAAAAATGTGACAAAAATGTGATAAAAATGATGAAAAAATGACAAAAATGTGATAAAAAATGACAAATATGTGATAAAAAATTGATGAAAAAATGACAAAAATGTGATAAAAAAATGGATGAAAAAATGACAAAAATGTGATAAAAAATTGATGAAAAAATGAAAAAAATGTGACAAAAAATAATTAAAAGAAATACAAAAATGTGACAAAAAATGATTAAAAGAAATACAAAGATGTGACAAAAAATGACAAAAATGTGATAAAAAATTGATGAAAAAATGACAAAAATGTGATAAAAAAATGACAAAAATGTGATAAAAAATTGATGAAAAAATGAAAAAATTGATGAAAAAAATGTGACAAAAAATGATTAAAAGAAATACAAAAATTTGACAAAAAATGACAAAAACTTTGACAAAAATGTGATAAAAAATGATGAAAAAATGTGATAACAAAATTGATGAAAAAATGACAAAAATGTGACAAAAAATGATTAAAAGAAATACAAAAATTTGACAAAAAATGACAAAAAATTTGACAAAAAATTGATAAAAAATGATGAAAAAAAAGACAAAAATGTGATAAAAAAATTGATGAAAAAATGACAAAAATGTGATAAAAAAATGACAAAAATGTGATAAAAAATTGATGAAAAAATGAAAAAATTGATGAAAAAAATGTGACTAAAAATGATTAAAAGAAATACAAAAATTTGACAAAAAATGACAAAAAATGTGACAAAAATGTGTTAAAAATGATGAAAAAATGACGAAAAAGTTAAAAAAAAATGAGTTCAATACCCAACAAAAAAACGTGAGGAAAAAGATCCTCTCTGTTCAGGCGGGAGGTAAGAGGTTAACTTAGTATGGTCTGCACTAAAACAAACAAATATAAAGAATTCATGGCCTTTATGGAAAATGTGAAAATAATTGTCTGAGTTAAACAGATTATGAACGTCTGCAGGATGATTTGTCTTGTTGACAGGTCTGGCGTCAATATGTGGGAAGGTGTGTTTTGTCTTTTTAGGGCATTTGTTAATGAAATCGCCTGGATGCAAAAGGCGCTCGTCACTCTCCATGCAAATCCCTTCCCAGAGCTTTTGCCTGTGTTTTGTCAATTCAAATATAAACAACTATTCATTTAATGGGACAGGGAGTCGAAGGCTTTGGACAAACATGAACAAAACTACGGAAAACAGGTCAAATCAAACATCACTTTATTTTCATTTTGCGTGACATGTACAACAGCGCAGACAGAAAACCTTTGCTTCTTTGTAATTAAAGTCTTTAAAAGTCCAGTGCAAACGTCTCTAACTTTTATGTGTACCCTCTGAGCTGTACTACCTGACCCTGGGGTTATCTCCAACGTGTGGCGGCTGAACTGGGGGGCAATAAGCAAGCCCACCCCGCCCGCCGCCTCTCCCCACATCATTCATAAAAAGCTGAAGCCTAAATGTAGGATTGACAGGCTGTGGAGCTCTGGAAATGAACCAAACTCTGAGGGTCTGGTCTTGTGTTTGTAAACCCACACTGTAGCGTAGCAGGAGCACTTTGAGATCTTGCAGCTCCAGACATGGTGGGAAGTACGTGAGATGGAGAGACACCTATGGACTCTGTAGAAGGGGCTTGTGGGGGGTGAACATGTGCTTTTGTTTTGGTCACGATTACGACCGAGCGAGCACTGCAGGCGACGTCTCTTCCTCTTGAGACACAGACATTGTTCATCTCACAGCGGGTTAGTAAAGTGTCATGCTAAAGGAGGAACACAAGGCAGTGCGACGTAAACGAGGAAATGAATGTGAGGCTGACATCAGAGGCCGCTCTCAGCGCTGCTGTGAGAAACCACGCCTCAGTCGACCCCTACTTTGGTAAGCCACGCCCTCTCACAAGCGCTGCTCGGAAGATAACGGGTTTATCTGGCCCTGAAGTAACACAAGCAGACATAATGAACGTTACTAAGCTGAGAGAGAGAACAAATCTTTTCATGGAACGCAGTACCGGGCCATACTGGCTTACTTTAACCCCGGCTGGATAGCGCAGGGAAATGTCCCCGCTCTGTGGAGGTAAAGCACAGGCAGCACCAAACTACACGGGACCCACAGCCAGACGACCGCTTCGTACAGCAAACACGACAACAGAAATCCTGCATAGATCTCAGCTAGAGACGTAACCAAAACCACCACCACCCACATCAACACGATCACCATTATGGCCGTGACCGTCTGGAAGGCCCTCTGCTTCCATTGCTCCATCTTGTGTCTGTCGGTGTCTCCAGGACCGCGGCGAGTCAGAGCGAGCAGAACGGAAACGCTACAGAAGGAAACCACCAGAAAGATCGCGGTTAGAAAACAGATGATTTCCCTTCTGGGGTAGTCGGGGAAGTAGTGATGATTCAAAACCAAGTGCACGAGAGCCAGAGCCCAGACTGTCCCGAGGGAGACGTTTCTGACCACGACACCGCGGCGTTGCTTCAGCTTCAGGTAGAACACGGGGTGGACGACGGCCAGGTATCGGTCGACGCACGTGAGGCACTGGATCATCAGCTCTGCGGTCTGACCCGACCCGTGCAGATACTCAGCCGCGGTTTTCATCCCGTCGGACGAAGCCCAGAAGCCGCACAGGTAACAGACGGTTCCTACATCGTCCATCAGCAGCGCCAGGGCGATGTTGTAGGTGAAGACGTCAGAGTGGCTGGTGTTGGCGAAGGATCGTTGGGGTTTCCATTGGCGATATCCGAGGAGGAGGACGCACAGAGCCACGGGGAAGTTCAGGAGGCTCTGAATGAGGTGACGCCAAAACAGCAGCGTGTCGTAAACCGGGATCTGTCCGCAGACGGGGCTGACGGTGGAGTTCGACGAAGAGGAGTTCAGCATGGTTTCGTCTTCCTTTCACATGGAAAAAAAAAAAGTCAGAGAAATCATACAGTGCTGTGCGTGGAAAGAGCAGACAAAGGAGTGAAATCACTGCCTGACCTAAATGCACATCCCGAAGATTCTGTACGGGGTTAGGATCTGGACTCCCTGAACCACGCTTTCACACGGTGAGCCCGATGAGTCCCGGCGTCGTCATCTTGGAATAGGTCAAAAGAAACCGACTGATGGAACAACGTGTCATGGACGAAGGGAGCGGCATTTTGCTTAATTCTAGTTATTTATTTGCTTAAATTTAGCGTTTCTTTCTTGTTTTTTGCTAAGAAAAATATTCTAGAAATAAGAATTCTTAGCAAGAAAAAAATGCTGACCCCATTGGCAGAATTTTGTCCTTAAAACAAAACAAAATGTCTTGTTTTAAGATTTTTGTTCCTTGTTTTCAGGAGGGTACTTTTTGCAGCGTAGTAAGGGTGGGCACTGGGGTTTAGTTGAGCTTTAGAGATCCGTATATGACATTGCAGTTTGTAGAAATAATCGATCTTATTGCCAGCAAATAAAAGTTATAAAAACCTTCGGAGAGGCCATCTACTTGTACTTTACCATAGGATTTCTGTTGTGTCATGGTTATATAAACTGTTTGTGCAAATGTCCTATACATTTTCTGGTGAGAATACTGACAGACTGACCAATCAATATGGTTAATGATTAGTTGTTAAAGGAATAGGCCACCGTTTTTACATACTGAGATATGTTCTTACCTGAGCTTTGACGAGTTCTTTAGGACCTGTCTGATCTTCCCCCGTGCCTTCAGTCACGTAAACACAGCGCAGACGGCGTTAGCATTTAGCCTCTCCCTCTCTCCTCTATAGCTCCAAAACAGGTCAAGAGAAGCTACCAAGCTCTTCCACGTTTTCCCTATTTAAATATGGTTACGTGAAGTGTTCCACTACAAAGTATAATTACACAAAATTAAACAATGTGGATTTTCTAAGCGGATAAAAGGGGGGACTATATTGTAAGGCGTAATAATACCAGGAGTAGTGAAATCATAATTTTAATATTACTATGTTCAATTATATTATAAATAAATAAGCATGCCAGCATGTTGAGTTAGGAGTGTGCAAAACGTGTATTATGCTTACGTTAGTGGAAATTACCGGTAAACCTATAGGACAAGGAATGTGTTTTTCTATCTATACATAGCTGTACATCCACCATGACAGCTGACGGATACGTGGCTTCACAGACAGACGGTCTGTCTCAACTAACCCCACCTAGAATTGCAGCTTTTACTTGGAATTTGGGCCGCCTATCCTTTTTAAGATACGCCCTGTACATACCTCATTTGCATATAGGATAAAAAACCCATGTCTATGGTTGTTCTTTGTGAAACTTGTTCTATACTCTTCACTCAGTAAATATTTTCTTAATCCACTTAATTGTCTCCAGCTGTTCTTGACACCTCATGATTTCAAGTAATTTGGCATCGGCACAGTAAAGTGAAGATTACTGCGCTGATTTCGAACTTCTCCTGGTATTATTACGCCTTACAATATAGTTCCCCTTTTATCCGCTAAAAAAATCCACATTGTTTAATTTTGTGTAATTATACTTTGTAGTGGAACACTTCACGTAACCATATTTAAATAGGGAAAACGTGGAAGAGCTTGGTAGCTTCTATCTTGACCTGTTTTGGAGCTATAGAGGAGAGAGGGAGAGGCTAAATGCTAACGCCGTCTGCGCTGTGTTTACGTGACTGAAGGCACGGGTGAAGATCAGACAGGTCCTAAAGAACTCGTCAAAGCTCAGGTAAGAGCATATCTCAGTATGTAAAAACGGTGGCCTGTTCCTTTAAACAAACTTGTTTTGCCCAAAACTGCAGGTATTATCTGAGTCAAAAGTCAAGTGTACGTGTGGTTTAGAGGCAGGACTAACAAGTATATAATGACTGGAGAGACTTCCATAGACACACTGCAAATAGTACCCTACCAGAAACAAGGGAAAAAATCTTAAAATAAGACGTTTTGTTTTGTTTTGAGGAAAAAATTCTGCCAATGCATTTTTTTCTTGCTAAGAATTCTTATTTCTAGAATATTTTTCTCATCATAAAACAAGAAAGAAACACTAAATTTAAGCAAATAAATAGTTACAATTAAGTAAAAATGACCTCAGAAAATTGAATAATTTAAGGAAAACATTATTTAGTGAAAAATTGTGGGTATTTTACTTAAATGTTGCTTGATTTAAGTAAAATGTTCTAAATTACACACATTTTTGAGCAAAATGTTCTTAATAAATACTAATATTTCAGGAAAATAGTGCCCGGGGACCCATGTCCATGATGTGGAGCCAGGCTGATGGTCAGAATCACCTATTGTACATGTTTTTAGTGGTAGGGGAAATGTACACAGACACGGGGAGAACATGCTCCACACAGAAAGGCCCCGTCCTGGTGGGAATCGAACCTGGGACCTTTGAGCTGTGAAGCTGAGCACTGCAAAAAGTATTTAACTAGATCAGTATAAACATCTCAATTTGAGCACAATAATCAAAATTTTAGTTCTTTTGACTGGTTAAGAAGTTGTTGGGCATTTGTCCTAGATTATGTCACTTGTTCTGAGATGTTTCTGACTCGTTTCGATACATTTCTTCCTTATTTCAGGTCATTTTCTTTGCCAATGGGGTAAGAAAATTGCTCTCGTCTCATTGGCAATTTTACTTTCTTATTTCAAGCAAGATTTACCCTAGAACTGGTCTGAAATGTCCTCAAACAAGCAAAGTAAACTTGGTCCGATCAGGAAAAGTGTCTAAATGAGTGAAAACCGCTCAAAACAAGATACATTTCCTCAATTCAAGTCATTTAAGCCAATGCTTGATATTTACTTTTTGTAGTGAGGCTCTAACCGCTGTGCCACCGAGCCGCCCACTTTAAGGAATGCAATGTACTTTCTCTCTGTGAGAATCAGTTCTTAAATTAAGAGTTGTTGATCTTAGTTTTTCTTGAAATAAGAAAAAATATTCTTTGTCTAAAACTGAAAAAGATTCAAAAAGTTTTTCTTTCTTGTTACAAGAAAAATTATCATGTTTTTTTAGCAAATTTATCTGAACAAGAAATGGCTACATTTTATTTCCTAAAATAAGATCTTTTTTCTCAAGAAAACTTTGCTACAAAAGATATGATTACTTTTTAGGGAAAAATCAGAACTTATTTCTTAAAGTAAGACATTTTTTACTTGCTTAGAATCCACTTTTTGCAGTGCAGACTTCCAGTCGAATGCTTTGATTGAATAAAGACCTCTTTGAACAAACTTATCTTCCTGAGAGTCATTTTGAAGTCTCGGACCGGAGCAGATACTATCTTGAAAAGTTCCCTCCCAGAACAATCTGAAAGCTTGGGCTAATTGGGGTTTACCAACAACAACCTGACGACGAGCTGATAAAACGGATCTAAAGCACAAGGTAAGGCACTTCTTTGCACAATAACTCTCCAAAGGACATTACTGTGACCAGTGCTGATTTGATCATCGTACAGCCCCACATAGAATTGAAAAGCACTTAACAAGAAGAAGCCGAGAAGCCCCACTTTCAGGTAAAAGTTCATAAAGCAAGAGGTTTATATTTGCTAGTTTAATTCCTAAATCAAACCTACCTCCGTGTCGTGAACAGTTCCAGTGTGTCCGTGAAAGACCGTCCTGGATCTAAGCGCAGCTCTGCTTTCTCACGGGCTCACACACACTTTTTTATTCAAATTATTTGCAAATATTCATTTCTCACCGTCTTCTGTGTTTGTGTTGAAGTCACCTGGATGCAAAAATCACCTGGATGCTCTTCACTCGTCATGCAAATCCCTTCCCAGAGCTGTCGCCTGCGTTTCGTCAATTCAAAGATATAAAAGCAATTCATTTCCGCTAATGGGACGGGTCATGACCAGACAAACAAAACAACGGAAAACCGGTCAAATCAAACATCACTTTATTTTCATTTTGTACAACAGCGAAGACAGAAAACGACTCCTTCAAATAAAACTCTGCAAAAGTCCAGTGTTCCTGATCGAAGAGCAAACATCTCTAACGTTTATGTGTAACCTCCGTGAGTGGAACGTGAAAAATATGTGTTGCATTGTATTTTGTGACTACGAAAGTTTTCCCAGATTTTTGTACGTAAATATTCTGCTTATTTTCTATGGATTATTATATTCTTTAATTCCTATTTTTGTTCCTGAGATTACTATTTCAGCTACTGTGACAATGTGATCCCCTTGTAGGTCATCAGTTTAACCCCTTAACTCCCGCCTGAACCGAGCACATTTTCTCCAGTTTGGCTTTACCCCAATCCAAAAGCTTCTGGAAAAAAGGTGAGAGAATAGCAACAAAACTGAGACGAAAACAATGATGGAAATGTGACAAAAGTGAGAAAAAATGGACGAAAAAACGTAAAAAATTGACAAAAAATTTAGAAAGTTTTGACGAAAAAGTGACAAAAAAGTCACGAAAATTTGACAAAAATGAGCTGACAACAAAAAAAGTGATGAAAAAAAATCTGATGACGTGAGGAAAAAGATCAATATAGTTTTGTAGATCTTAGCTTTCAAATGAGGCGTTACACTGGCCTACAGGATTTGGGTAAAGCTGAACTGGAGAAAATGCTCTCGGTTCAGGCGGGAGTTAAGAGGTGCAACAATAGAAAATATACATATTCAAGATAATGCCTTTGTATTTCACAGCAAATGATTAAAATAACTGTACAGCTGAAAACATATATATTTAAAAAGCAGAGAAAAAGGTGACATCTCTCCATTTTACAGTTGATTAAAGCTTCAGTAGCTCCACAGTGGGAAAAAAGACTTTTTTCCCAAATTGTCATTTTAAATCTTGTTTTTTTACGGTACATTTTGTGCAGGGGGCGGGAATTTCATGAGGCCAACAGGAAGCATTCAGTCCTATTAAAAGGGGGGGTATTATGCAAAATGGACTCTTTCAAGCTTTCCATCATGTTATTCTGTCATTCCCTCATTAAAAACATGCCTGAAGTGTTGCCTTGGTACATTCACGTATTTCTGAGTAATCTGTAAAAACTCTGATGGCGGCCATTTTGGGACAGGTTTGCCTGAGTCCTCCTAGGAACGCCCCCACCTCCTGGAGACGCCTCCGAGCTTTCGTCACAAGTAACCAACCACTGCTCCTCAGCAGAACCCCCTCCCCACTGATGCCACAGACAGCGTGTGGAGGGGGCGTGTCTAAAGGCTCAGAGGTTCTTAACCTCTTAACTCCCGCCTGAACCGAGAGGATCTTTTTCCTCACGTCATCAGATTTTTTTCCATCATTTTTTTGTTGGGTATTCAACTCATTTTTTTGTCACATTATTGTCATTTTTTTTGTCTTTTTTTTGTCACATTTTTGTCATTTTTTTGTCACATTTTTGTCATTTTTTTGTCACATTTTTGTCAATTTCTTGTGACATTTTTGCCACTTTTTCATAAATTTTTTCTAACTTTTTTTGTCACATTTCCATCATTGTTTTCGTCTCAGTTTTGTTGCTATTTTCTCATTTTTCCAGAAGCTTTTGGACTGGGGTAAAGCCAAACTGGAGAAAATGAGCTCGGTTCAGGTGGGAGTTAAGAGGTTAAAGAGACAGAGGCCTATTTCAAGATATTCGCTACAGCCATTTTGAGAGAGCAATTTTATACAAGGCAGTTATTCTAATTTACTGCATTTACAGACCAACAGAAGGTTTGCTCATCATTGTAGTGTGATATAGACTGGTGCTGTGGGACTGAAAAAAGCATAACCCCCCCCTCTTTAAATGGACATTAGAGAACAGCGTGGCCTGGGCTTCCAAGTCTTTTTTAACTTGACTAACCAATGTATTATTGTAGTTTACTTTTTTATCTTTTTACTTGTGTAGCTGGTATGGATGTGTGAGTGTACCAGACCACAAATGAAGTTCCCTCACGAAAAATAAAGTTCTTTGAATTGAATTGAATTGAATTGAGAATGTCCGGGCAAGAGTCCACTGGGCCAGTGGTTGTATCTGACTCTCTAATCCACAACACAGCTGGGTTAGAGATGTCGGACTAATGGCACCTCTGCTCAATGTTACAGTCTGGACTAATAGGTTGTCGGACCGATGGGGCGACACCTAGTCTTCTGTCCACATCGCATTCAAGTGGCTAAACTTCAACGCGTTTGAAGCCAAAGTGTGATATCACAGGGGGACGACTGTTTAGTTTGCAAGGTGAGAGAAAACTAATCTTTTAACGGAACGCAGTGCCGGATTGCACCGGCTCTGTGGAGGTGCAGCACCGGCAGCACCAAACTGCACGGGACGCACAGCCAGACGATCCCTTCAAACAGGAAACAAGACAACACCGAGTTATATCCTGCGTAGAGCTCAGCTAGAGACGTAACCAAAACCGCCACCACCCACATCAACACGATCACCATTATGGCCGTGACCGTCTGGAAGGCCCTCTGCTTCCATTGCTCCATCTTGTGTCTGTCGTTGTCTCCCGGAGCGCGGCGAGTCAGAGCGAGCAGAACGGAAACGCTACAGAAGGAAACCACCAGAAAGATCGCGATCAGCAAACCGATTGCTTCCAATCTGGGGTAGTCGGGGAAGTAGTGATGATTCAAACCCAAGTGCACAAGAGCCAGAGCCCAAACTATCCCGAGGGAGACGTTTCTGACCACGACACCGCGGCGTTGTTTCAGCTGCAGGTAAAACACGGGGTGGACGACGGCCAGGTATCGGTCGACGCACGTGAGGCACTGGATCAGCAGCTCTGCGACGTAGCGAAGCCCATACAGGTATTCAGACGCTCTCTTCGTCTCCTCTGACGAAGCCCAGAAGCCGCACAGGTAAAACACGGTTCCTAAATCGTCCATCAGCAGCGCCAGGGCGAGGCTGTAGGTGAAGACGTCGGAGTGGCTGGTGTTGGCGAAGGATCGTTGGGGTTTCCATTGGCGATATCCGAGGAGCAGGACGTACAGAACCACGGGGAGGTTCAGGAGAGTTTGAAGAACGCAACGCCATAACAGCAGAGTGTCGTAAACCGGTATGTGTCCGCAGCCGATGTTCACAGTGGAATTGGACGATGAGGAGTTCAGCATGTTTTTGTCTTCTTTAGACATGGAGGAAGAAGAAGTCTTTATCAGAGAAATGCTCGTACAAAAATGATTGATAATGTTCCTAGTTCAATGTTCATTACATATAAAGAACTTTTTTTCCGCCTTATTTGCAGCTTTAACAACTACTTTAACACACATTCATACACGTACTTCTGATGATACTGCACATGATTAAAGTGAAAAAGTAGTGGGAGGAAGTGTTGTGAAAGGACAGAGCAGACAAAAGATTAAAGTCATCTTTCTTGGGATGTCGAAATGTTTCATGTTCACTGTGAGAAGAATGAAAAGCAGGGCTGTGTTCATGCCATCTAGAATGTTAGTTTTGGAACAAAATCACCAAACAGAAAATGTGAAAAATGTTTCCCCTGATCATTATTTGGAAGTGACTGGATTCACAAACCTGCCACAGTCATAACTTTCAAGGTTCATTTGGTCAGACACCAGGCAGTGCTTAATTTGTAAATTAGTATTTTCAGGAACACTTTTGGTCTGATGTGATGGATTGGGGGAACAGGCCAAAACATTTGCCGGAACACTCTCATTAGACACCATTATATCAGATACATTTTTTGCCGGATCCTCCTAAGTATTTCCCGGATCCTTTACCCTGAAAAAAATTGAATTGGGGGAATGCGTTCCTCCAAACGGGGGATCAAATTAAGCACTGACACCAGGATTAGAGATGTTGAAATCTTTACTTTTACATGTTTTCAAGGTAAAGATAGAATTGAAATATACTCAACAAGGTCCTGAAGAAATAGGAAGCTAAGAATTTAAGTCCCTACTAGTCTTTTATTCCTAAATCAGACCTACCACAGAGTGAAGCCCGAGCTTTGAAGAGTTCCGCTGTGTTCGTGAAATATTTGTAGATCTAAGCTTTGTTTTTATATAAACCTGGTTCACTCAGACTGGACAGATCGTCGCTTCTCGTCGTCGTTCGCTCGTGTGTTCAAATCGCCCGTGACACAAAGAGTGTTTTCCACTCGTCATGCAAATCCGTGTCTCAGATCATTTGCCAGTGTTTTGTTCATTCAAATATTTAAAACTAGCCATTTCAGCCATCGTGACAGGTCGTAGACGGAGAGGCCTTGGACAAACAAGAACAAAACTACGGAAAACAGGTCAAATAATAATAATGTCGTAAAACCTTAAAATCAATCCTGAATTGTACAGGGAGCCGGTTCTCTGGCAGAGGCCGGGGTCTCTAGCAGAGGCCGGGGTCTCTAGCAGAGGCCGGGGTCTCTAACAGGGGCCGGGTCTCTAGCAGAGGCCGTGTCTCTAGCAGAGGCCGGGGTCTCTAGCAGAGGCCGGGGTCTCTAGCAGAGGCCGTGTCTCTAGCAGAGGCCGGGGTCTCTAGCAGGGGCCGTGTCTCTAGCAGAGGCCGTGTCTCTGGCAGAGGCCGGTTCTCTGGCAGAGGCCGGGGTCTCTAGCAGAGGCCGGGGTCTCTAGCAGAGGCCGGGGTCTCTAGCAGAGGCCGGGGTCTCTAGCAGAGGCCGGGGTCTCTAACAGGGGCCGGGTCTCTAGCAGAGGCCGTGTCTCTAGCAGAGGCCGGGGTCTCTAGCAGGGGCCGGGGTCTCTAGCAGAGGCCGGGTCTCTAGCAGGGGCCGGGGTCTCTGGCAGGGGCCGTGTCTCTGGCAGGGGCCGGGGTCTCTGGCAGGGGCCGGGGTCTCTGGCAGAGGCCGGGTCTCTGGCAGAGGCCGGGGTCTCTGGCAGGGGCCGGGGTCTCTAACAGAGGCCGTGGTCTCTAGCAGAGGCCTGGTCTCTAGCAGAGGCCGTGTCTCTAGCAGAGGCCGGGGTCTCTAGCAGAGGTCTTTTAACGTGATCTGGGCACGTTCAAGCGCTACTGATTCGCAGACTTCACTGATCTGACAGGGACAAGTGTCAGAAGAGGCCCCTGTAGAGTGGTCCTTTTGGGTGATAGGCGCCTACTGCTCCTTTGGTGGAGCTATTTTGTAGTGCTGTGGTTTTGTTTGTGCATGGACTAAGTAATTAGGTAGGAATTCTGGTGTAGGCGATCTTCAACCGATGACGCTCAGACTTCCAAGACACAGGTAAACCCCTGACGTACCCATGGGCCACTTCTCATTGGACAGAGAATATAAACACACCTGAAGGAAGCCTAGGGAAGGAAAACAGGAAGGAGGAGAAGGGGGAGACGGGAAGATGGGCCACGGACGGGGACGCGGATGAACCGACAACGCGTGCTACTACTAACACGGCCGCCACGGAAGGAACGGGGACGGGATCCAAGTGGAGCGGGAGACCAAGAGACATACACGCCCAGAGTGGGATTCAACGCTACAGCTAAGTACAGGGACGTTCACAGCTGAGCCATTTGTTGTGGGAGTCGATTGATATCTAGGAGCGGACTGCAGGACGGGAGTCTGGGCGCAGCGCGTAGGCCTGGAACTCCGGGAAGGCCGGCGGGTGGAGCGAGCGGGGGCGCACGACCAACAGCGGGCCGACTAACACCGAAGCGCAGAGGCGTCTTGATTCACAGTGCTGTCTGCAAGCTGCGGGATTCGTCGTGGAAGTACCGCAGACAAAGGGGCGTCGGGCAGGGGAACGGCCGCAGTTTCCCCACCCAACAAGGAACCGCACCGGGAGAAGCGCTTCCCCTACTCTTAGATTCCAGTTAAAGGCTGATTCATATTTTTAGAATTTAGAATAGAATGTTTTTTAGCAATTTTTATCTAGGCTGAGCTAATTAATTGTAGTAAATGAACGTTGTTTTATATATGTCGTGAACAAAGAACTGGCAGACCCAAAATGCAGAAGTGAACGATCTTTTATTTGTGACAACACAAGTGGATAGGGGGGGGAAATCCGGGACAGCGAGGAAGGTAAGTGGAAGGGGGGATCCTGGGCGGCAGCGGAGGGGAAGTAGATGGTTGGTGAGGAATCCAGACAGGTGCAAAGACAGAGGACGGATGGCGATGGTGGTGAAACAGGACTGGCTCCAAAAACTAAACAGGACACCAAAAAAGGGCGGGTTAGTCTCAAAAATCACAAAAAGGTACGATAACAGTCAAAATAGCCTGAGAGGTGATCACCGCATGAGTGACGGAACAATCTGGCGATGGAGTGGAGGTCTGGTGGCATTTTCTGTAGAGTTGATTGCATGATGAGACACAGGTGGGAAGCACAGCAGGTAACTGATGAAGGAACCGCCCAGAAACTGACAAACAAGGTAAACACACTAGGGGAGGGGGAGAAGGAAGGAAGGGAGGAGTGGCTGGACCACAACAATATAACATTAAGCCGGTGTCCCGTTCATTTCTCATTTGTGGAAACAGCTCTCTTTGGTGGATTAAACCATGTCACATTTCTGACACATAGACGGACGAGAGCTCAGAGAGATACTCAGGGGCAAATCCATGAAAGTCAATCCTGTAGCTGATAGGAGGCGATGGAGGGAGGCCAGCACGGGGGTGATATGGTCCCGCCCCCTTGTTCTCGTCAGTAACCGCTCAGCAGCAGCATTGTGCGACAAAGTGCGACCCGTACAGGTATTCAGCCGGTCCCTTCATCAGGTCCGACGACGCCCAGAAGCCGCACAGGTACAAGACGGTTCCTACATCGCTCTGCAGCAGCGTCAGGGCGAGGTTGTAGGTGAAGACGTCGGAGTGGCTGGTGTTGGCGAAGGATCGTTGGGGTTTCCATTGGCGATATCCGAGGAACAGGACGTACAGAATCACGGGGAGGTTCAGGAGAGTTTGAATGAGCTGACGCCAAAACAGCAGAGTGTCGTAAACCGGTATGTGTCCACAGACGAAGCTCACGGTGGAGTTGGACGATGAGGAGCTCAGCATGTTTTAGTCTTCTTCAGACATGGAGGAAGAAGAAGACTTTGTCAGAGAAATGCTGGTACATAATTGATTGCTGTTTATTCTCGTTAAGTGTACATTACATATAAACCTTTTTAGCATTATTATGTGTAGCTTTAACAGCATTTTAACATACATTCATTTTAGGGCTGAATTATATGCTGTTACCGTATCTATATCGAGATATGAACATTCAAGGTATTAATATCAAAAAAGCAACAATAAAAACGATAAACTCACGTGCAAGATGTTTCCAACCAGAACGGCGGCTGAGGCAAAGCTGTGGAGCTGGTCCAAGCGTCGGGTCTGATTTATGACAGATCACAAACACAAAAGCTCTGTTTAAACTCACCTTCTACACCAGAAAACAACAAATAATCAGAGTCGGCGGAAGAACTAAAGCAGAGAAATCTGCTCTTGTATCGATGTCAGGGTTCTGCTAATAGTAGCGAAGCGCTTCCTGTTGTCTCTACAAAATAAAAGCCATTGATGATGAAAGACTCATGTTTCACCACCTGAAACAACACCATTGTGTCCTGTCTGAACGGCACCTGTGTTACCGGGTGTGACTTTTTTTTTCATAGGTGAGTTGGTGCATCAACCAATCACAAGCCGTGAGAGTGACACGTCATACATACATCAGTCAGTATGAACCGTCTCTGACGGCTTTGTTCAGCTTCATGAGTGCACTTTTGTAGACTATATCATTTGACTATATCATTTGGAAGTTGCTCAAAAAAATAGCAACTTCCAAATGATGTAGTCAAATGATATAATCATTTGTTGCTCTATCTTGAGCACAAAAATAGTGCTCAAAACAGAGTGAAATAGTGTCAAGACAGAGCGAGTCAAAACAAGACTTAAAAATGCATATAACTGAAAGTATTTTATCTACACTCTTGCCTCTTACTGTAATTGATTAATTTTATGTTGATGTTTTTATTGATTGTATTTGTTTTCTTATATTTTATGCTGCTTTAACTGTGAAGCACTTTGAATTGCCTTGTGTATGAATTGTGCTCTACAAATAAACTTGCCTTGCCTCTCTCCATTATATTTGGAAGTATCATACATAACAGTGTAAATGTATTTAAAGGTGCATTATGAGACTTTTTATGTGAAATAAAAACACTGGTGAGTGTTTGACCTTGTAGTGACCCAGTGGTCAGCACGGCACCTTGACTTTCCATCACAGTGGCCTCTATGACACCCCAGGTCCTACTGTGTTTAGAGTTTCTGGTAGGTTTTTGCTGCTGACAGACTCTCTCACCACAAAACCTACAAAACCCCTGATCCTGGAGCGTTTAGAGGCCACTGTGATGGACAGTAAAGGCGCCATGATGACCACCCACCCAGCAAGTTTTTTTTGGGTCACAAAAACATAAATTAAGCACAAATATCAAGTTCACAATACACCTTTCAGAGGCTATTTTCAATATATGTGAGTTTTCAGACTAGAAATTGACAGTTTATCCATGGGCCTCGCTGACTTTGAGAGTAACTCATGAGCTGATGAAGTGTGGGCGCCTCTGATCTGAAGGATCTAAAGCAGAGGTTCTAAACTGGTCGTGACCCATGGAACAGGTTCCTGCGACCCACTTTTGGGCCCCCGAGCCACTTGTTGAGAAACACTGATCTTAAGGACAATGTAACCTGGTTCTCTGCACAATAAGTTTCTTAAAATGACATCACTGTGACCATAGTAATATCTACTTGATAATCGTACAGCTCAACAAAGAATTGAAATGAACAAGGTCTTGAAGAAATATTAAGCTGAAAAAGTCCCTACTTTGAGTTCATAACTAAAATAACAAGAGGATTTATATTTAAAGGTTTTCATTTCTTAATCAGACCTACCTCAGGGTGAAGCTCGTGCTTTGAAGAGTTCCAGTGTGTTTATATGTAGTTCTAAGCTCTGTTTTATATAATCCTGGTTCACTCAGACTGAACTCATCATCGTCTGGACTCAAAGAACTCTTTCCACTCGTCATGCAAATCCATTTCTCATTTGCCTGTGATTCATTAAGTCAAATACATAAAAACTATTAATTTCTGCTAATGTGACAGGTCGTAGACGGACCGGGTCGAACGAAAGACACACTTCATTGTCATGTGTAAAAAAACGATTGTCTTTTACAAAATGAATTAAGTCAAGTTTATTTTTAAAGCGCTTTTCACAGATAAAATCACAAAGTGCTGTTCAAGAGAATAGAATAAGGGCTCGCTTTTGAGAATGAATGAGAAAAGTTAAGAGAGTTAGTGTTAACCATATGCGGCGAAGTCCACTTCCTCCTTGAGCCAAAATAATATTTGTAGATCTAAGCTCTGTTTTTATATAATCCTGGTTCACTCAGACTGGACAGATCGTCGCTTCTTGTCGTCGTTCGCTCGTGACACAAAGAGTGTTTTCCACTCGTCATGCAAATACGGGTCTCGGACCATTTACCAGTGTTTTGCTAATTCAAATATTTAAAACGATTAATTTCAGCTAATGTGACAGGTCGTAGACGGAGCCCTTGGACAAAAAAGAACAAAACTACGGAAAACAGGTCAAATAATAATAATAATGTGCTGTGGGGCCTGACCGTTTAAGGCTCTGAAAGTCAGCACGAAAATCTTAAAATCAATCCTGAATTGTATGGGGAGCCAATGGAGTCAATGTCAACTTTATTTGTGTAGCACAGTTACAACACTGGGTGCCCACAGTGCTTCACATACAAGGCAAAAAGACACAATATAAACTACCGTAAACTCTCTAATACTGGCCTGTATTCCATTAGAGGCCGGGTCTCTGACAGGAGCCGGGTCTCCGACAGGGGCCGGGTCTCCGACAGGGGCCGGGTCTCCGACAGGGGCCGGGTCTCCGACAGAGGCCGGGTCTCTAACAGAGGCCGGGTCTCTAACAGGGGCCGGGTCTCTGACAGAGGCCGGGTTCGCGGCTGGCGGAGGCAAATTAAAGCCGGTCTCTAAAACAGGCCGGGGCTTTTATTAGAAACTATAGCAGTAGAAATATTCCCCATGTTCGGAATTTGTCTCATACTGGTGTAAATGAAAACTCACGTGCAGGAAGTAACAAACTGAACCCGGGCCGAGGGGGACGCTGCGGAGGAGCTGATCTGAGCATAACTTTGACACAGATTTAGCCACTTTTCAAACCTCCTGTGACAATATTTGGAAACAGGGCAACAAATGTTTATGACCCTCCAGGGTTTTAGTAAAGTCTCCATCGCGTCCTCAAAGCACGTCCAGCTGCTCCGTGTGCAGGTCAGTCCCACGCCTCAAAATAACTCCTCCCATCAGCGCGAGCGTCTCGTCTTCTCTCGGGTCAGTCTCATGATCGATCACAAACACAAACGCTCCGTCTAAACTCGCCTTTTACACAAGATAACAACAAATAATTCGGTCCGCGGTAAAAACGAAACAGAAACCTGCAGTGACATTGATGTCAAAGCTCCGCTAACAGCAACGAAACACTTCCTGTTGTCCCAACAAAATAAAAGGCGTCAGTGTTCCAGCCGCTGGGAGAGTGTTTGAAATGTTAATTAATAAATGAACCTAATATTTTAGGTGCAAATGGACACAAATCTCGTTTTTCTTCGTATTCCTGGTCGTCCGTTTTGCTCAAATAGAAATAAAGGCCTGTCTCTAATAATAATAATAATAATAATAATAATAATAATACATAAGTCTAATATAGCGCTTTTCAGGAGACACAAAGACGCTTTACAAGTGAGACAGACAAACAAAGATGGCAGAGCTATTGTTGGTTGTAGGTGAGCTGAAACAGGTGGGTTTTGAGCAGTTTTTTGTAGGTGGCCAGTGAGTCTGAGTTTCTGATGTGGATGGGGAGTGAGTTCCAGAGGGTGGGGGCGGCGATGGCGAAGGCTCGGTCCCCCAGGGTTCGGTGCTTTGATTTGGCGATGGGTTTGATTGTGGCCTGGTTCCAATAAAGGCCTGGTCCTAGATGCCCTTGAGTAAATAAACGCCCCGGCCTATATTAGAGCATTTACGGTATATAAAAGTAGCCCAAAACACACACGATAGAGTTAAACTGCAGCTCAACTTGAATCGAGCACAAACAGACGTGTTTTAAGGCTGTTTTTTAAAGGTTTATAGGGTTGGAGCAGCTGTAACGTTTTGATGGAGACTGTTCCAGAGTCTCCATCAAAAGACTCTGGAACAGTCTTTTGTATAACTCATTCAAAATCACTGTGCGGACGATTAGTCTTCACTTCCTGATCCTACATGACAACTTCCCCGCTCTGTGGAGGTGCAGCACAGGCAGCACCAAACTGCATGGGACGCACAGCCAGACGATCCCTTCGTACAGCAAACACGAAAAGGGGCTAAAACCACCATCGATCTCAATGAAAGCAGTACTTACAACTCCCACGACCCACATTAACACGATCACCATTATGGCCGTGACCGTCTGGAAGGCCCTCTGCTTCCATTGCTCCATTTTGTGTCTGTCGGTGTCTCCAGGACCGCGGCGAGTCAGAGCGAGCAGAACGGAAACGCTACAGAAGGAAACCACCAGAAAGATCGCGATCAGAAAACAGATGATTTCCCTTCTGGGGTAGTCGGGGAAGTAGACGTGCTTCAAACCCATATAACCCAGAGCGAGAGTCCAGATGATCCCGAGGGAGACGTTTCTGACCACAACACCGCGGCGTTGTTTCAGCTTCAGGTAAAAGACGGGGTGGACGACGGCCAGGTATCGGTCGACGCACGTGAGGCACTGGATCATCAGCTCTGCGACGTAGCGAAACCCATATATGTATTCAGCCGGTCTCTTCATCAGGTCCGACGAAGCCCAGAAGCCGCACAGGTACAAGACGGTTCCTACATCGTCCAGCAGCAGCGTCAGGGCGAGGTTGTAGGTGAAGACGTCGGAGTGGCTGGTGTTGGCGAAGGATCGTTGGGGTTTCCATTGGCGATATCCGAGGAGCAGGACGTACAGAACCACGGGGAGGTTCAGGAGACTTTGAATGAGTTGACGCCAAAACAGCAGAGAGTCGAAAAACGGTATGTGTCCACAGAGGAACTTCACGGTGGAATTGGACGATGAGGAGCTCAGCATGTTTTAGTCTTCTTCAGTCTTCTTTTTTTGGGGGGTCACAAAAACATAAATTAAGCACAAATATCAAGTTAATAATGCACCTTTCAGAGGTTATTTTCAATGTATTTGAGTTTTCAGATTATGAAATCTACAGTTTATCACCTCTCCGACCGTCATCACTTCGTCTCTGTCAACAACTGTTACTCCCACACTTCCCCCTTCACCCACGGTGTCCCCCAAGGCTCCGTGCTCGGCCCCCTCCTCTTCACCATCTACTTGCTTCCCCTCGGTCAGATCATCCGACACCATGGACTCCACTTTCACCGCTACGCCGACGATACCCAGCTCTACATCTCCACCAGATCCATCACCCCGGTTCTCCTCTCCACCATCACTGACCGCATCTCCGATTTCAAAACCTGGATGGACAATAACTTTCTCAAACGCAACAGCAATAAAACAGAACTCCTCATCGCCGGCACCCAAATCTCTCCTCCCCCTCTGTACGCAACCTCGGTATCATAATGGACTCCACCCTCTCATACAAAACACACATCAACAACATCATCAAAACATCCTTCTTCCACCTCCGCCCCTCCCTTACCCAGTCTACAGCTGAAATCCTCATCCACGCATTCATCACCTCCAGACTCGACTACTGCAATTAGGGTTGTCACGGTTACCGGTGTAGCGGTAAACCCCGGTAAAAATGTTGACAATAATAATTACCGTCTTGTTTTTGAAAAAGTATTTTACCGCGGTGGATTACGGCGCCCGCGGTTTAGGCAAAATGAGCCTCATGAGGCGCCGTCTCCTCTGCTGAAGCTGCCGCAGGCGCCTCTGTAGCTACAACCAGAACTAAACTTTCTCGAAGCTGGAATCACGTCCGACACGACAGCGCAGGATCAGCCTCAGAGACCGAGCCTGAAGTCTGGACATGTTTGTGTGTTTAAGAAGCTGAAGGACAGTTGATAGAGACAGTTTTCCTGTTTGTGGAACGTGCAGGAAAAAGTGTCTCTAAAGCAGCAAGACTTCGAACCTCTGACTCTCCTGCGTGACCGTCTCCCTCTATAGCAGTAAGCTAACGTTATCATGACCGTCTCCCTCTATAGCAGTAAGCTAACGTTAGCGTCTCCCACAGCTCTATAGCAGGAAGCTAACGTTAGCGTTTTAGATGAAATGCTGATGTGGGACTTTGGGTTGAGGGAGAATGTAACGAGTCGCCCCATAGTGCGGCTGCAGCGCCACCGCCAGCATAAGCCGTGTCGTGATACAGACGGTTTATCTATTTCAAAAATATTCTTCTTCGTTTCTGACGCTATAAATAGTACATGTAATACCCTCGAAACATCAACAACACATCGTTATAGTTCCTTTACTTTGATGTGAAAAGTTGCACTTTTGATAAGGCTTTGTCTGTTTTTTTTTTAACTTTTTTGAAACTATTTCAGTTTGTAGGACTATCAATGCTTTCTGAACATATTAACACACATTAAATAAAATACCGTGATAACACTGAAAACCGTGATAATTTTGGTCACAATAACCGTGAGGTAAAATTTTCATACCGTGACAGCCCTAGCTGCAATAGCCTCCTCTACGGACTTCCCACCACTCACCTCCAAAAACTGCGATACATCCAGAACTCTGCTGCCCCGCCTCCTCACCCACCCCCGGTCCAGAGAACACGTCACCCCCGTCCTCCAGCAGCTCCACTGGCTCCCCGTTCAATATTCAGTACAAGCTCCTCCTCCTCACCTACAAATCCCTCCATCACCTGGCCCCGCCCGACCTCACCGAGCTCCTGCAACAACGCCAACCGCCCTCACTCCCATCACCCGCACTAACCGCCGGGGGACCGAGCCTTCGCCTTCGCCATCGCCGCCCCCACTCTCTGGAACTCACTCCCACAGCCCAATAGAAACTCGGACTCACTGCCAGCCTTCAAATCAGTATCAAAACCCACCTGTTCAAACTAGCTTTTTCCTAAACCCCCCTTTTTGTTTTGTTTGATCCCCCATGTAAAGCGTCTTTGAGTGTCCAAAAAAGCGCTACACAAGTCTGATGTATTATTATTATTATTATCCATGGGCCTCGCTGACTTTGAGAGTAACTCATGAGGAAGTGTGGGCGCCTCTGATCAGAAGGATCTAAACTGGTCATGACCCATGGAACAGGTTCCTGCGACCCACTTTTGGGCCCCCGAGCCACCAGTTGAGAAACACTGATCTAAAGAACAACGTAACCTGGTTCTCTGCACAATAACTTTCTTAAAATGACATCACTGTAACCATAGTAATATCTACTTGATAATCTTACAGCTCAACAAAGAACTTAAATTAACAAGGTCTTGAAGAAATATTAAGCTGAAAAAGTCCCTACTTTGAGTTCATAACTAAAATAACAAGAGGATTTATATTTAAAGGTTTTAATTCCTAAATCAGACCTACCTCAGGGTGAAGCCCGTGCTTTGAAGAGTTCCAGTGTGTTTATATGTAGTTCTAAGCTCTGTTTTATCATGGTTCACTCAGACTGATCTCAGCATCGTCCTCGTTCACGCTTGTGTTCAAATCGTCTGGACTCAAAGAACTCTTTCCACTCGTCATGCAAATCCATTTCTCATTTGCCTGTGATTCATTAAGTCAAATATATAAAAACTATTAATTATTTCTGCTAATGTGACAGGTCGTAGACGGACCGGGTCGAACAAAAGACACACTTCATTGTCATGTGTAACAAAAACGATTGTCTTTTACAAAATGATTTAAGTCAAGTTTATTTTTAAAGCGCTTTTCACAGATAAAATGACAAAGTGCTGTTCAAGAGAATAGAATAAGGGCTTGCTTTTGAGAATGAATGGGAAAAGTTAAGAGAGTTAGTATTAAGCCCTTAACTCCCACCTGAACCGAGCACATTTTCTCCAAAAAATGACCAAAATGTAACAAAAAAATGAAAAAAACTTGAAAGAAAATTGACGAAAAAATGAAAAAAAAATGTGTCAAAAAATGAAAAAAAAGAAAAAAATGTGATAAAAAAAAGTGACGAAAAATTTATGAAAAACTGGCAAAAATGAACGAAAAAATGTCAAAAATGTGACAAAAAAATGACAAAAAATGATAAAAATTTGACAAAATTGACAAAAAAATGACAAAAATGTGATAACAATTTGACAAAAAAAGGGACAAAAAATGACAAAAAATTGACCAAAAAAATGTCCAAAATTGACCAAAAAAATGACAAAAAATGACAAAAATAAATGACAAAAATGTGATTAAAATATGACAAAAAAGTTGCAAAAATGAGTTGAATACCCAACAAAAAAATGATGGAAAAAAAATCTGATGACGTGAGGAAAAAGATCCTCTCGGTTCAGGCGGGGGTTAAGAGGTTAACCATATGGCCGAGTCCACTTCCTCCTTGAGACAAAACCAATCTGTTGGTCACTAACCTATAAATAAAATGTGCGTTTTTCTTTGTCTACTTTTGCAAAACAGAAATGTACCTACAAAACTAACTTTTTTCCTCTTTTCATTTTGAATGTTTGCAGAATGTGCAAACTTCACTTCACTTCCTGATACAACATGACAACTTCCCCGCTCTGTGGAGGTAAAGCACCGGCAGCACCAAACTGCACGGGACGGAGTGCCAGACGATCCCTTCATACAGCAAACACAAAAAGGTGGGGCTATATCCACCATCGATCTCAATTAAAGCATAAATTAAAACCACCATAACCCACACCAACATGATCACCATTATGGTCATGACCGTCTGGAAGGCCCTCTGCTTCCACTGCTCCATCTTGCATCTGTCGGCGCCTCCAGGAGCTCGGCGAGTCAGAGCGAGCAGAACGGAAACGCTACAGAAGGAAACCACCAGAAAGATCGCGATCAGAAAACAGATGATTTCCGTTCTGGGGTAGTCGGGGTAGTGGAGGTGCGTCAAACCCATGTAAGCGAGAGCCAGAGTCCAGACGATCCCGAGGGAGACGTTTCTGACCACGACACCGCGCCGTTGTTTCAGCTTCAGGTAAAACACGGGGTGGACGACGGCCAGGTATCGGTCGACGCACGTGAGGCCCTGGATCAGCAGCTCTGTGATGAAGTGCGACCCATATATGTATTCAGCCGCTCTCTTCGTCTCCTCTGACGAAGCCCAGAAGCCGCACAGGCACAAGGCGGTTCCTAAATCGTCCATCAGCAGCGCCAGGGCGATGCTGTAGGTGAAGACGTCGGAGTGGCTGGTGTTGGCGAAGGATCGTTGGGGTTTCCATTGGCGATATCCGAGGAGCAGGACGTACAGAACCACGGGGAGGTTCAGGAGACTTTGAAGAACGCGACGCCATAACAGCAGAGTGTCGCAGCTGAAGCTCACGGTGGAGTTTGACGATGAGGAGTTCAGCATGTTTGGAGTCTTCTTTAGACATGGAGGAAGAAGAAGACTTTGTCAGAGAAATACTCGTACATTGTCGATTTATTGTTTATTGCTAGTTCAATGTACATCACATATAACCATGACTGCCTTATGTGCAGCTGTAACAAGATTTTAACACACAATCATACAAATACTTCTGATGATACTGCACATGATTAAAGTGAAAACGAATGGACAGAGCAGACAAAAGGTTAAAGTCATTTTTCTTGGAATGTCAAAAAGAATGAAAAGCATTGGTGCCAGAATGTCAAAAATGTTTCCCCTGATCACTATTTGGAAGTGACTGGATTCACAAACCTGCCACAGTCACAACTTTCAGGAATCATTTGGTCAGACACCAGGATAAGAGATGTTGAAATCTTTTATATGTTTCATCAGAATTCGGACGGCTTCAAGGTAAAGACAGAATTGAAATGTTTTAACAAAGTCCTGAAGAAATAAGAAGCTAACAATTCAAGTCCTCACTTTGAAAAAGGATAGACAGTCAATAACAAAAATAACAAGAAGGTTTTCATTTCTATATCAGACCTACCTCAGGGTGAAGCCTTTGAAAAGTTCCAGTGTTTTTGTGAAATATTTGCAGATCTAAGCTCCGTTTTTATATAATCCTGGTTCACTCAGACTGATCGTCGCTTCTCGTCCGCTCTTCGGTTCAAATCGTCTGGAAAGAGCGCTTTCCACTCATGCAAATCCGTTTCTCATGACATTTACCTGTGTTTTGTTAATTCAAATATACAACGATTAATTTCTGCTAATGTGACAGGTCGTAGACGGACCGAGTCGACGGCCTTGGACCAACATGGACGAAACTGTGGAAAACAGGTCAAATGAAACCAAACCACACTTTATTGTCACGTTGTCATGTTTCTATGACTTATTATGTTCTTTTATTTCTATTTTAGTTTCTAATTTGGCTGTTTGAGCATTAACCTCTTACCTCCCACCTGAACAGGGCACTTTCTCTCCAGTTTGGTTTTACCCAAGTGTAAAAGCTTATTGGAAAAAGTGTGGAAAAAAAAATCAAATCAAAAATGTGACAAAAAATAATGAAAAATGTGACAAAAAATATATTAAATGTGACAAAAAATAAATAAAAATGTGACAAAAAATAATAAAAATGTGAAATAAAAATAATAAAAATGTGACAGAAAATAAATAAAAGTGTGACAAAAAATATATAAAATGTGACAAAAAAAATTAAAAAATAAATAAATAATAAAAATGTAACAAAACACAATAAAAAATGTGACAAAAAATAAATAAAAATGTGTCAAACTCTGGCAAATATGAGATGAAAAAGAATGTGAAAAAGTGACAACAACGAGGCAGCAATGCGAGGAAAAGGATCTGATTTGTATGTCTTGGCTTTGAGGCGTCACTCTGGCAAATATGCTGTAAGCGCCAGGTGAGAACTTGTTAGATTTGGGTAAAGCCGAACTGGAGAAACTGCGCTCGGTTAAGGCGGAGGGTAAGAGGTTAGTTTGAACAGCACGTAAATGGGGTAAAAATACAGTTTGTCACTTTGTCGTTTACAGAATAAACCTGGAACTGTGGCACAACAGACAATGACACACACACACTTGTATCTTTTTCTTTTTCTTTTTTTTAATGTTTGATGTAAAACTGAAACAAATATTTTAAAAAGGCAATTTACACGTGATGATTAAAGCTTCAGTAACTCAACAGTGATTAACTGTGGGGAAAAACAGCGGACACAAAGTCATTTACATTACAAGAATCTTCTTGTTTGTTTTTTACAGTAGAATTCTGGCAACCACAGCTGCCAGTTTTGTTTTGGAGGAACAGGCTTCGTAGGAGGAGATGACGCAGCCATGTTCATTTCACAGACCATACGGCATCATTACTTGGTGCATGTAAGTGGAAAGTACGTCGGCCAATGGCGGTGTTATGAACAACAGCCTTTTTCCTCCAACCAGACTCTGTAGGAAGGGGGGAGGGTGAGGGCTTGTGGGGGTGAACATTTTGCTTTTGTTTTGGTCACGATTAAGGCTGAGCGAGCGCCGACCCGCGCCACAGCAGGACCCTCTTCTTCTCGAGACACGAACCCTGAAAGCTACACAGTTACACAAGTCGACACAATGAACGTGACTAAGCTTGGACAGAGAACTTTCACCTCTGCCGGACTCTACAAGGAAACTTCCCCGCTCTGTGGAGGTGCAGCACAGGAAGCACCAAACTGCTCGGGACGCAGAGCCAGACGATCGCTTCGTACAGCAAACACGATAACACAGAGTTATATCCTGTGTAGAGCTCAGTGAAAGCAGAACCTAGAGCTCCCACGACCCACATCAACACGATCACCATTATGGCCGTGACCGTCTGGAAGGCCCTCTGCTTCCATTGCTCCATCTTGTGTCTGTCGGTGTCTCCAGGAGCTCGGCGAGTCAGAGCGAGCAGAACGGAAACGCTACAGAAGGAAACCACCAGAAAGATCGCGATCAGCAAACAGATCATTTCCGTTCTGGAGTAGACTGGGTAGTAAGTGGTGCCTCAAGCCCATGTAACCGAGAGCGAGAGTCCAGACGATCCCGAGGGAGACGTTTCTGACCACGACACCGCGGCGTTGTTTCAGCTGCAGGTAAAACACCGGGTGGACGACGGCCAGGTATCGGTCGACGCACGTGAGGCACTGGATCAGCAGCTCTGCGACGAAGAGCAGCTCGTACAGGTATTCAGCCGCTCTCTTCGTCTCCTCTGACGAAGCCCAGAAGCCGCACAGGTACAAGGCGGTTGCGAAATCGTCCATCAGCAGCGCCAGGGCGAGGCTGTAGGTGAAGACGTCGGAGTGGCTGGTGTTGGCGAAGGATCGTTGGGGTTTCCATTGGCGATATCCGAGGAGCAGGACGTACAGAACCACGGGGAGGTTCAGGAGACTTTGAAGAGCGCGACGCCATAACAGCAAAGTGTCGCAGCTGAAGCTCACGGTGGAGTTCGACGATGAGGAGTTCAGCATGTTTGGAGTGTTCCTTAAACATGGAGGAAGAAGTCTTTGTCAGAGAAATGCTCGTACATAGTTGATTAATTGTTTATTCCTAGTTCAATGTACATCACATCAGCAGAGGTTCTTAACTGGTGCGGCATCGTGACCCCAAACAGAACTTACTACATTTTTCTTACATACTACAGTTTAACACGTGTTTAATAAGCCTGACAAGCAAAAACCACAACAGACAGAGGCAGTGTTTCAACACCTTTTCAGAAGATAAATATTTTCTGAGAAAAGGTCGTGACCCATGATGAAGGTCACTTTTGGGCCCCTGAGCCAACAGTTGAGAAACACTGATCTAAAGTACAACTGGTTCTCTGCACAATGACTTTCTTGACCTCTTAACTCCCGCCTGAACCGAGAGGATCTTTTTCCTCACGTCATCAGATTTTTTCCATCATTTTTTTGTTGGGTATTCAACTCATTTTTGTAGCTTTTTTTGTCATTTTTTCTCACATTTTTTTCATTTTTTCATCATTTTTTTAATCACATTTCTGTCATTTTTTGTCACATTTTGTCAATTTTCTGTCATTTTTTATCAATTTTTTATCCAATTTTTGTCATTTTTTGTCACATTTTTGTCATTTTTTTGTCACATTTTTGTCATTTTTTTTGTTAATTTTTTGTCATTTTTTGTCAATTTTTTTGTCATTTTTTGGTCAATTTCTTGTGACATTTTTGTGACATTTTTGCCACTTCATAAATTTTTCGTCACTTTTTTCTCACATTTCCGTCATTGTTTTCGTCTCAGTTCTGTCACTATTTTCACAGCTTTTTTCCAGAAGCTTTTGGACTGGGGTAAAGCCAAACTGGAGAAAATGTGCTCGGTTCAGTTAAGGGGTTAAAGTGACATTACTGTGACCACTGTAATATCTATTTGATCATCTTACACCAACAAAGAATTGAAATCAACGAGGTCTTGAAGAACTAAGAAGCTGACAATTTAATTCCCAACTTTGAAAAAGGAAAACCACGTACACAATAGCAAAAATAACAAGATGATGAAGTTTTTAATTCCTTAATCAGACGTACCTCAGAGTGAAGACTGTTTTATATAATCCTGGTTCACTCGGACTGAGCGGGTCGTCCTCTCGCCGTCGTTCGCTCTTGTGTTGAAATCGTCTGGAAAAAGCGCTTATCACTCGTCATGCAAATCCGTTCCTCGGAGCGTTTGCCTGTGTTTTGTTAGTTCACATAAATAGAGCCATTCATTTCCACTAATGTGGCAGGTCGAAGGCCTTGGACAAACACGGACTACGGAAACCAGGTCCAATAGAAAGCAACCTTTATTGTCAAAAATGGTGTATGTGAGGGTGTATTTGCGAAATACGCGAGAGGGCGTGTGGCATTTATGAACATGTGCTTTCTGCTCAGATCCTGCCATATACGAGCAGCTGATGGTCAACCCTACATTTAGACAGCCCTCCATTTAGACAGCCCTCCATTTAGACAGCCCTACATTTAAAAAGCCCTACATTTAGACAGGCCTCCATTAAGACAGCCCTACATTTAGACAGCCCTACATCTAGACAGGCCTCCATTAAGGCAACCCTACATTTAGACAACCCTCCATTTAGACAGCCCTACATTTAGACAGGCCTCCATTAAGACAGCCCTACATTTAGACAGCCCTACATTTAGACAGGCCTCCATTAAGGCAACCCTACATTTAGACAACCCTCCATTTAGACAGCCCTACATTTAGACAGCCCTACATTTAGACAGGCCTCCATTAAGACAGCCCTACATTTAGACAACCCTACATTTAGACAACCCTCCATTTAGACAACCCTCCATTTAGACAACCCTACATTTAGACAGCCCTACATTTGCACCTCCCTACATTTAGACAGGCCTCCATTAAGGCAACCCTACATTTAGACAACCCTACATTTAGACAACCCTCCATGTAGACAACCCTCCATGTAGACAACCCTACATTAAGGCAACCCTACATTTAGACAACCCTACATTTAGACAACCCTACATTTAGACAACCCTCCATGTAGACAACCCTACATTTAGACAGCCCTACATTTAGACAACCCTCCATTTAGACAACCCTACATTTAGACAGCCCTACATTTAGACAACCCTCCATTTAGACAGCCCTACATTTAGTTCCCACTGAAAAACATCGCTGTGCACCTACAGTTCCGTAGCGGCTTGTACAGGTCCTTTCGATTTGAGTTTGTTCTTCCCGTGTCAGCGTAGGTTTCCTCCGGCTACTCCGGTTTCTCCTACCACTAAAAACATGTACAATCGGCCGTGCATGGAGAGCAATGGATCCTACATTACTTCATAACTTTACAAGACAACTTCCCCGCTCTGTGGAGGTGCAGCACAGGAAGCACCAAACTGCTCGGGACGCAGAGCCAGACGATCGCTTCGTACAGCAAACACGATAACACAGAGTTATATCCTGTGTAGATCTCAGTTAAAGCAGAACATAAAACTCCCACGACCCACACCAACACGATCACCATTATGATCATGACCGTCTGGAAGGCCCTCTGCTTCCATTGCTCCATTTTGTGTCTGTCGTTGTCTCCTGGAGCGCGGCGAGTCAGAGCGAGCAGAACGGAAACGCTACAGAAGGAAACCACCAGAAAGACCGTGATAAACAAGCAGATTATTTCCGTTCTGGGGTAGTCGGGGTAGTAGAGGTGCTTCAAGCCCAAATAACCGAGAGCCAGAGCCCAGACGATCCCGAGGGAGACGTTTCTGACCACGACACCGAGACGTTGTTTCAGCTTCAGGTAAAAGACGGGGTGGACGACGGCCAGGTATCGGTCGACGCACGTGAGGCACTGGATCAACAGCTCTGTGATGAAGTATGACCCGTATATGTATTCAGACGCTCTCTTCATCTCCTCTGACGAAGCCCAGAAGCCGCACAGGTACAAGGCGGTTCCTAAATCGTCCATCAGCAGCGCCAGGGCGATGTTGTAGGTGAAGACGTCGGAGTGGCTGGTGTTGGCGAAGGATCGTTGGGGTTTCCATTGGCGATATCCGAGGAGCAGGACGCACAGAACCACGGGGAGGTTCAGGAGACTTTGAAGAACGCGACGCCATAACAGCAGAGTGTCGTAAACCGGTATGTATCCGCAGACGAAGCTCACGGTGGAGTTCGACGATGAGGAGTTCAGCATGTTTGGAGTCTTCCTTAGACATGGAGGAAGAAGTCTTTGTCAGAGAAATGCTCAGAAAAAAGAGCCTCATTTCCTAGTTATCCAGAGTGTTGCTGATTTCTGGAAACTAGGAAGCGAGACCCTATGTCAAAAATCCTGAAATATCCCTTTAAGGAGGAGTATAGATCTCCACAACCTGATCAAAAAGCTGGTTCTATGCACAATAACTTTACAAATTACGTTATTGTGACCTTTGCAACATCTTACAGCCCAACATAGAAGTGTCATGTGCTTCACAAGGTCTTGAAGAACTAGAATAGTGACAATTTAAGTCCCTACTTTGAAAAAGGATAACCACGTAGGCAAAAGGTAGCAACAAAAATAGCAAGAGGTTTTAGACTGAAACGTTTTTTTCCTAAATCAAACCTACCTCAGAGTGAAGCCCATGCCTTGGACAGTCCCAGTGTGTCAGTGAAATACCTTTGCAGATCTGGATAATATTAAGCAGATCTTTGTCTTCATATAGTCATGTGTTCACTCAGACTTGCATATTCAAATTATTTGCAGTCATTCATTTCTCTTCGTCTGCTCTTCACTCGTCATGCAAACCAGTTCATCAGAGCATTTGCCTGTGTTTTGTTGAGATGAGACACTGACAGTGAATAGGGAAATGTTCCTTCAACCTGAAGCTTTCCCTGAACATCACTGATACATTGTTCAAACAGGAAAGTCCTTTTCAGAGGAGTCCTGGCCCGAGAAGGCAACCTATTGTACATGTTTTTAGTGGTAGGGGAAACCGCTGACACGGGGAGAACATGCAAACTCCACAGAAAGGCCCCGTACAGGTGGGACCGGTGTTTAGACAGCCCTACATTTAGACAGCCCTACATTTACACAGCCCTACATTTAGACAACCCTACATTTAGACAACCCTCCATTTAGACAGCCCTACATTTAGACAGCCCTACATCTAAACAGCCCTACATTTAGACAGCCCTCCATTTAGACAACCCTCCATTAAGGCAAGCCTACGTTTAGGCAACCCTCCATTAAATTAAAGTAAGTAAAGTTTATTTCTCAAGTTCTTTTCACAGATAAAGTCACAAAGTGCTGTTCAAGAGAATAAATCAAAACAAACAATATAAAAATGTATGTACATGTGTAAAACTAAAGTGACACTATGAAAGTCCATCAACCAAAACTTTTCTTCAATAAACACGTCTTCAGATCCTTTTTAAAAGAGTCATCAGAGTCGGCCAGATGCAGATGACTCTGGGGTCTCCTCGGGTCTGAGAATGAGTCTTTGGGACGACAAGCAGGTTCTGGCCAGAGGAGGGTCCTGGATGAGCCTCTGAAAGTCAGCACTAAAACAGTTAAATCAATCCTGAATTTTACAGCTGATATGAGACCTTCGAGGGGCACCTGTTAGAAGTTTTAGCAGCAGAACTTTGAACAATTGTCTTGTTGATATGAAAGCATGAATCATTTCCAGGTCCTTTATTGACAACCTTTTGCGAGTTTTAGAGATGAAGGTGACAAAAGCAATTTCGGACGAGCTGTTAAGAGTGTGTCTCCAAAGACATGGCCTGGCCTGGTTTCTGAGGCTGGATTGGACAAGCCAGTAGTTGCTGGCCAGTCATAGATGGAGGACACACACACTGAGAACAATGACAAACGATGGAACTCAGCATCATTACAAGAACAATCCGGTTTCTCCTACCACTAAAAACATGTACAATAGGCCGTGCGTGGAGAGCGATGGATCCTACATGACTTACTTTAGCATAAACCGCGCCAAAGTTTGAGGAGGAGGTTTGGTGGTACTATTGGTGGGGACACTTTAGTGCCACATCTGAGTCAAGTCTTTGTGAAAGATCGCACGATGTCACTTTATTTTACAGTACCTTGATACATTGTACCTAATTTAATTTAGTACAATGTAATGTGCTCTATAACAATGTGTTACAACCTGTACCTATGGGTGAGATACATAATGGAATAACTTGTATTAGTACTTTGTAGGTATGTTATGTAACAGGACATGAGAGCCTCGGGCTAGGGCCTAGGGTTAGAGTTATGTCTTAATACATTATGTACCTCCAAAATACAAATACATATTATTCCATTGTGTATCTAAGCCATAGGTACAAGTTACATCACATTCTTACAGAGCACATTGCATTGTACTACATTTAGTGAGGTACAATGTATCAAGGGTGCTGTAAAATAAAGTGTTAGCGATTGCACAATGTGAATGAAGTTGGTGGAGACAACTTGGTCATCCTGAAATATTGGTGGGGACATGTCCCCATGGTCCCCACGCAAACCTACACCCATGGGCAGACTGATGGAAGCGAGGCCAGTCTGCACCATCTGCATGTCCGACCACCATCACTCACCCACTACATGGCGGCCGCGACACAACGATCTTTCACCAAAGAAAAAAGAGTGGTGCGCACTGAATGGGTGCTGCTGCCGGATGCTCTCTCATCGAATGCAATTTCTCCATCTGTGAGATCAATAAAGTACCATCTTATCATCTTATCTTATCTTACATTCACTCAGGCCTCCTGGTCCCAAACGGTGCAACAAAAAGACATTTTGCAAACAGCTTCAGGATGAGACAAAAGTGTTTTTGATCACTTAAAATACAGGAAATTACATCTGAATCTTTAAAAAATTCCTGGGGGAGGACCCCCAGACCCCCGCTTTAAAGACTTATCCGAACCTCACTGTTTTTTAAATCCTGGCTACGGCCCTGTTCATAACTTTACAAGGAAACTTCCCCGCTCTGTGGAGGTGCAGCACAGGAAGCACCAAACTGCTCGGGACGCACAGCCAGACGATCGCTTCGTACAGCAAACAAGATAACACAGAGTTATGTCCTGTGTAGAGCTCAGTTAAAGCAGCACATAAAAATCCCACGACCCACACCAACATGATCACCATTATGGCCGTGACCGTCTGGAAGGCCCTCTGCTTCCATTGCTCCATTTTGTGTCTGTCGTTGTCTCCTGGAGCGCGGCGAGTCAGAGCGAGCAGAACGGAAACGCTACAGAAGGAAACCACCAGAAAGATCGCGATAAACAAGCAGATCATTTCCGTTCTGGGGTAGTCGGGGAAGTAGTGATGCTTCAAACCCATATAACCCAGAGCCAGAGCCCAGACTATCCCGAGGGAGGCGTTTCTGACCACGACACCGCGGCGTTGTTTCAGCTTCAGGTAAAACACGGGGTGGACGACGGCCAGGTATCGGTCGACGCACGTGAGGCACTGGATCAACAGCTCTGCGATGAAGTATGACCCATACAGGTATTCAGCCGCTGTTTTCATCTCCTCTGACGAAGCCCAGAAGCCGCACAGGTACAAGGCGGTTACTAAATCGTCCAACACCAGCGTCAGGGCGAGGCTGTAGGTGAAGACGTTGGAGTGGCTGGTGTTGGCGAAGGATCGTTGGGGTTTCCATTGGCGATATCCGAGGAACAGGACGTACAGAGCCACGGGGAGGTTCAGAAGACTTTGAAGAACGCGACGCCATAACAGCAGAGTGTCGTAAACCGGTATGTGTCCACAGACGGAGTTCACGGTGGAGTTCGACGATGAGGAGTTCAGCATGTTTGGAGTCTTCCTTAAACATGGAGGAAGAAGAAGTCTTTGTCAGAGAAATGCTCAGAAAAAAGAGCCTCATTTCCTAGTTATCCAGAGTGTTGCTGATTTCTGGAAACTAGGAAGCGAGACCCTATGTCAAAAATCCTGAAATATCCCTTTAAGGAGGAGTATAGATCTCCACAACCTGATCAAAAAGCTGGTTCTATGCACAATAACTTTACAAATTACGTTATTGTGACCTTTGCAACATCTTACAGCCCAACATAGAAGTGTCATGTGCTTCACAAGGTCTTGAAGAACTAGAATAGTGACAATTTAAGTCCCTACTTTGAAAAAGGATAACCACGTAGGCAAAAGGTAGCAACAAAAATAGCAAGAGGTTTTAAACTGAAACGTTTTTTTCCTAAATCAAACCTACCTCAGAGTGAAGCCCGTGCCTTGGACAGTCCCAGTGTGTCAGTGAAATACCTTTGCAGATCTGGATAATATTGAGCACATCTTTGTCTTCATATAGTCATGTGTTCACTCAGACTTGCATATTCAAATTATTTGCAGGTATTAATTTCTCGTCGTCGTCTGCTCTTCACTCGTCATGCAAACCAGTTCATCAGAGCATTTGCCTGTGTTTTGTTAAGATGAGACACTGACAGTGAATAGGGAAATGTTCCTTCAACCTGAAGCTTTCCCTGAACATCACTGATACATTGTTCAAACAGGAAAGTCCTTTTCAGGGGAGTCCTGGCCCGAGAAGGCAACCTATTGTACATGTTTTTACTGGTAGGGGAAACCGCTGACACAGGGACAACATGCAAACTCCACAGAAAGGCCCCGTACAGGTGGGACCGGTGTTTAGACAGCCCTCCAAACCCTCTCGTGGGTCTGGCCTTGAGGTGGCGAGGGGAGTTGCTTGTTCCAGTGACCCTGGAGAGCGATCCCGTCGGGAGCTTGCTCCTGTTAGGGTCACCCTAGGCGGACCGGTGTCCAGGGTAGGTTCCAGACAAACACAGACCTGTCACAGTCCTTTTCAGGGGAGTCCTGGCCCGAGAAGGCAACCTATTGTACATGTTTTTAGTGGTAGGGGAAACCTAAGTGCCCGGAGGAAACCTACGCTGACACGGGGAGAACATGCAAACTCCACAGAAAGGCCCCGTCCAGGTGGGACCGGTGTTTAGACAGCCCTCCATTTAGACAGCCCTCCATTTAGACAGCCCTACATTTAGGCAACCTTCCATTAAGGCAACCTTCCATTAAGGCAACCCTACATTTAGACCGCCCTACATATAGACAGCCCCACATTTAGACAGCCCCACATTTAGACAGCCCTACATTTACACAGCTCTACATTTAGACAGCCCTACATTTGCACAGCCCTACATCTAGACAGCCCTCCATTTAGACAGCCCTCCAAACCCTCTCATGGGTCTGGCCTTGAGGTGGTGAGGGGACTTGCTTGTTCCAGTGACCCTGGAGAGCGATACCGTCGGGAGCTTGCTCCTGGTAGGGTCACCCTAGGCGGACCGGTCTCCAGGGTAGGTTCCAGACAAACACAGACCCCAGCGTGTGGGTTTGCTGGGAGGTGGCAGCCCCACCAACCAACTATCCTGCTGACAACCCACCCAGGAGAAACCTCTTTTGTTATGACTGGAGACGACCACGAGGCAAAGGAGACCTCCAACAGGGAATCAGTATGGAGGACGCAGAGCAGCGGCACAAGACCGTCAGCACTGGAAACAACTGGTTCATTAGGTCGGCTCAACGCACAGGGACGGGTCGGGATAAATGCCAAAATGGGCAGCGATTTTTCATACACCTCAACAAGTTTGATGAATGAGGGCCATTGTGCTTCTTTTCCACTAATTAATATATTCTTTCATTTCTATTTTTGTTTCTCAGATGATGTTTGAGCTTCTTTGACGTCATTTAATTTGAAGATCATTAAAGTCTAACCAACACATCCTTGTTCATGGTGTAAAAAAAAGCTTGTCCTTTATAGTGAGTAAAAGTAAAGTAGTTTATTTCTCAAGTTCTTTTCACAGATAAAGTCACAAAGTGCTGTTCAAGAGAATAAACAATATAAAAATGTATGTACACGTCAAAATTAAAGTGACACTATGAAAATCCATCAACCAAAAGTTTTCTTCAATAAACACGTTTTCAGATCCTTTTTAAAAGAGTCATCAGAGTCGGCCAGATGCAGATGACTCTGGGGGCCTCCGCGGGTCTTAGAATGAGTCTTTGGGACGACAAGCGGGCTCTGGCCAGAGGAGGGTCCTGGATGAGCCTCTGAAAGTCAGCACTAAAACAGTCAAATCAATCCTGAATTTTACAGCCGACATGAGCCCTTCGAGGGGCACCTGTTAGAAGTTTAGTAGCAGAATTTTGAACAATTGTCTTGTTGATATGAAAGCATGAATCATTTCCAGGTCCTTTATTGACAACCTTTTGCGAGTTTTAGAGATGAAGGTGACAAAAGCAATTTCGGACGAGCTGTTAAGAGTGTGTCTCCAAAGACATGGCCTGGCCTGGTTTCTGAGGCTGGATTGGACAAGCCAGTAGTTGCCGGCCAGTCATAGATGGAGGACACACACACTGAGAACAATGACAAACGATGGAACTCAGCATCATTAAAGAACAATACAACAATAAACCAAGTCACTGTGGTAAAACAGATAATAGAAATACATTCATTATTATTTAAGGACAATGCCTTGTGTTGTAAAACATGTTTCTTAAAGGTAATGTCTTCAACTTTACCGTTGTATTTTTATAGGAGATATCTTTACATTTTACAGTTTAAGGTGACCGTAAAAACACAATGTTTTTCAAACTTTTTGCCAGCCAATTTCAGAGCAGCCAACCCCATATAACCAGGCCTTTAAAATGATTTTCACCGAAGACCCACAGAATATTGCGAACTATGACTATGTAAAATCTGATTCTTCGTAATCACCAGTGGAATATAAGTAAGTTTCACTGAAAACGCCCGTTTCTAACCAAAAAGCTGAGAAAACCAGCTTTTTGTAAAAAGAAACATCTGCTTGATGTGTGACTTTGTGACAGTGACTTGGACGCTAATATATTCTGCTTTAACACCTCAAACATCTGAACAGTTGCTTCCTTCTATAAAACAGTAAGAAACATCTTCTCTCTCATGTGATCCTACATTACTTCATAACTTTACAAGGAAACTTCCCCGCTCTGTGGAGGTGCAGCACAGGCAGGATCAAACTGCTCGGGACGCACAACCAGACGATCGCTTCGTACAGCAAACACGATAACACAGAGTTATATCCTGCGTAGAGCTCAGTTAAAGCAGAACATAAAACTCCCACGACCCACACCAACACGATCACCATTATGGCCGTGACCGTCTGGAAGGCCCTCTGCTTCCATTGCTCCATTTTGTGTCTGTCGTTGTCTCCCGGAGCGCGGCGAGTCAGAGCAAGCAGAACGGAAACGCTACAGAAGGAAACCACCAGAAAGATCGCGATCAGAAAACAGATGATTTCCGTTCTGGGGTAGTCGGGGAAGTAGTGATGCCTCAAACCCATATAAGCCAGAGCCAGAGTCCAGACTATCCCGAGGGAGACGTTTCTGACCACGACACCGCAGCGTTGTTTCAGCTTCAGGTAAAACACAGGGTGGACGACGGCCAGGTATCGGTCGACGCACGTGAGGCACTGGATCAGCAGCCCTGTGATGAAGTGCGACCCGTACAGGTATTCAGCCGGTCTCTTCATCTCCTCTGACGAAGTCCAGATGCCGCACAGGTACCAGGCAGTTATGAAATCGTCCATCAGCAGTGCCAGGGCGATGTTGTAGGTGAAGACGTCGGAGTGGCTGGTGTTGGCGAAGGATCGTTGGGGTTTCCATTGGCGATATCCGAGGAACAGGACGTACAGAACCACAGGGAGGTTCAGGAGACTTTGAAGAACGCGACGCCATAACAGCAGAGTGTCGTAAACCGGTATGTGTCCACAGACGGAGTTCACGGTGGAGTTCGACGATGAGGAGTTGAGCATGTTTGGAATCTTCCTTAGACATGGAGGAAGAAGTAGACTTTGTCAGAGAAATGCTCAGAAAAAAGAGCCTCATTTCCTAGTTATCCAGAGTTTTGCTGATTTCTGGAAACTAGGAAACGAGACCCTATGTCAAAAATCCTGAAATATCCCTTTAAGGAGGAGTATTTATCTCCACAACCTGATCAAAAAGCTGGTTCTATGCACAATAGCTTTACAAATTACGTTATTGTGACCTTTGCAACATCTTGCAGCCCAACATAGAAGTGTTCTGTGCTTCACAAGGTCTTGAAGAACTAGAATAGTGACAATTTAAGTCCCTACTTTGAAAAAGGATAACCACGTAGGCAAAAGGTAGTAACAAAAATAGCAAGAGGTTTTGTACTTAAAGGTTTTTTATTCCTAAATCAAACCTACCTCAGAGTGAAGCCCGTGCCTTGGACAGTCCCAGTGTGTCAGTGAAATACCTTCGCAGATCTGGATAATATTAAGCAGATCTTTGTCTTCATATAGTCATGTGTTCACTCAGACTTGCATATTCAAATTATTTGCAGTCATTCATTTCTCTTCGTCTGCTCTTCACTCGTCATGCAAACCAGTTCATCAGAGCATTTGCCTGTGTTTTGTTAAGATGAGACACTGAAAGTGAATAGGGAAATGTTCTTTTTTTTTTTTTTGAGATTTCAACCTGAAGCTTTCCCTGAACATCACTGATACATTGTTCAAACAGGAAAGTCCTTTTCAGGGGAGTCCTGGCCCGAGAAGGCAAACTATTGTACATGTTTTTAGTGGTAGGGGAAACCTAAGTGCCCGGAGGAAACCTACGCTGACACGGGGAGAACATGCAAACTCCACAGAAAGGCCCCGTCCAGGTGGGACCGGTGTTTAGACAGCCCTACATATAGACAGCCCTACATTTAGACAGCCCTACATCTAGACAGCCCTCCATATAGACAGCCCTAGATTTAGACAGCCCTACATTTGCACAGCCCTACATCTAGACAGACCTCCATTTAGACAGCCCTACATTTGCACCTCCCTACATTTAGACAGCCCTACATTTGCACCTCCCTACATTTAGACAGCCCTACATTTAGGCAGCCCTACATTTAGACAGCCCTCCATTTAGACAGCCCTACATTTGCACCTCCCTACATTTAGACAGCCCTACATTTAGACAGCCCTCCAAACCCTCTCGTGGGTCTGGCCTTGAGGTGGTGAGGGGACTTGCTTGTTCCAGTGACCCTGGAGAGCGACACCGTTGGGAACTTGCTCCTGGTAGGGTCACCCTAGGCGGACCGGTGTCCAGGGTAGGTTCCAGACAAACACAGACCCCAGCGTGTGGGTTTGCTGGGAGGCGGCAGCCCCACCAACCGACTATCCTGCTGACAACCCACCCAGGAGAAACCTCTTTTGTTATGACTGGAGACGACCACGAGGCAAAGGAGACCTCCAACAGGGAATCAGTATGGAGGACGCAGAGCAGCGGCACAAGACCCTCAGCACTGGAAACAACTGGTTCATTAGGTCGGCTCAACGCACAGGGACGGGACAGATAAATGCCAAAATAGGCAGCGATACACCTCAACAAGTTTGATGAATGAGGGCCATTGTGCTTCTTTTCTACTAATTAATCTATTCTTTCATTTCTATTTTTGTTTCTCAGATGATGTTTGAGCTTATTAGATTTCATTTCATTTGAAGATCATTAAAGTCTAAGTCTTAAGTCCCTACTTTGAAAAAAGATAACCGTAGGCAAAAGGTAGCAACAAAAATAGCAAGAGGTTTTAGACAGAAACATTTTTTATTCCTGAATCAAACCTACCTCAGAGTGAAGCCCGTGCCTTGGACAGTCCCAGTGTGTCAGTGAAATACCTTCGCAGATCTGGATAATATTAAGCAGATCTTTGTCTTCATATAGTCATGTGTTCACTCAGACTTGCATATTCAAATTATTTGCAGACATTCATTTCTCTTCGTCTGCTCTTCACTCGTCATGCAAACCAGTTCATCAGAGCATTTGCCTGTGTTTTGTTAAGATGAGACACTGAAAGTGAATAGGGAAATGTTCTTTTTTTTTGTTTTTTTGAGATTTCAACCTGAAGCTTTCCCTGAACATCACCGAGACATTGTTTAAACAGGAAAGTCCTTTTCAGGGGAGTCCTGGCCCGAGAAGGCAACCTATTGTACATGTTTTTAGTGGTAGGGGAAACCTAAGTGCCCGGAGGAAACCTACGCTGACACGGGGAGAACATGCAAACTCCACAGAAAGGCCCCGTGCAGGTGGGACTGGTGTTTAGACAGCCCTCCATCTAGACAGCCCTACATTTAGACAACCCTCCATTAAGGTACCCTCCATAGACAGCCCTACATTTACACAGCCCTACATTTAGACCAGTGGTTCTCAACCTTTTGGACCCGCGACCCCCATTATAAGAGTTAAAGGGGTTTGTGACCCCCCCTCCCTGGTCACACTTTGAGAATAGGCACAATAGCCTACATAATTCTTAAAAAACGAAGAAAAAAACAAATGGCTAAAATGAAATTCATCAAATTACTAACAAATAATAACACTCTGGTAAAATAGCACACACATGCCACAATAAAATATTAGATTATATGCCAATAAAAATATGTATAATTTATCAACATGATCTGGCGACCCCCCAAATTTGTCTTGCTACCCCTTTGGGGGTCCTCGACCCCCAGGTTGAGAACCACTGATTTAGATACCCCTCCATTTAGACAGCCCTCCATTTAGACAACCTTACATTTAGACAGCCCTCCATTAAGGCAACCCTACATTTAGACAGTCCTCCATTTAGACAGCCCTCCTTTAAGGCAACCCTAAATTTAGACAGCCCTACATTTAGACAGCCCTCCATTTAGACAGCCCTCCATTTAGACAGCCCTCCTTTAAGGCAACCCTCCATTAAGGCAACCCTACATTTAGACAGCCCTCCATTTAGACAGCCCTCCATTTAGACAGCCCTACATTTAGACAGCCCTCCATTTAGACAGCCCTACATTTAGACAGCCCTACATTTAGACAACCCTCCATTAAGGCAACCCTAAATTTAGACAGCCCTACATTTAGACAGCCCTCCATTTAGACAGCCCTCCTTTAAGGCAACCCTCCATTAAGGCAACCCTACATTTAGACAGCCCTCCATTTAGACAGCCCTCCATTTAGACAACCCTCCATTAAGGCAACCCTACATTTAGACAGCCCTCCATTTAGACAGCCCTCCATTAAGGCAACCCTAAATTTAGACAGCCCTACATTTAGACAGCCCTACATTTACACAGCCCTACATTAAGACAGCCCTACATTTAGACAGCCCCACATTAGACAGCCCTCCAACCCCTCTCATGGGTCTGGCCTTGACGTGGTGAGGGGAGTTGCTTGTTCCAGTGACCCTGGAGAGCGATAACGTCGGGAGCTTACTCCTGGTAGGGTCACCCTAGGCGGACTGGTCGCCAGGGTAGGTTCCAGACAAACACAGACCCCAGCGTGTGGGTTTGCTGGGAGGTGGCAGCCCCACCAACCGACTATCCTGCTGACAACACACCCAGGAGAAACCTCTTTTATTATGACTGGAGACGACCACGAGGCAAAGGACACCTCCAACAGGGAATCAGTATGGAGGACGCAGAGCAGCGGCACAAGAGCGTCAGCACTGGAAACAACTGGTTCATTAGGTCGGCTCAACTTACAGGGACGGGACAGATAAATGCCAAAATAGGCAGCGATTTTTCATACACCTCAACAAGTTTGATGAATGAGGGCCATTGTGCTTCTTTTCTACTAATTAATATATTCTTTCATTTCTATTTTTCTTTCTCAGATGATGTTTGAGCTTCTTCTAGGCCGTGCGTGGAGAGCGATGGACCCTGCATTACTTCATAACTTTACAGGGAAACTTCCCCGCTCTGTGGAGGTGCAGCACAGGAAGCACCAAACTGCTCGGGACGCACAGCCAGACGACCACTTCGAACAGCAAACACAATAACAAAGAGTTATTTCCTATGTAGATCTCAGTGAAAGCAGAACCTAGAGCTCCCACGGCCCACATCAACACGATCACCATTATGGCCGTGACCGTCTGGAAGGCCCTCTGCTTCCATTGCTCCATTTTGTGTCCTTCGTTGTCTCCTGGACCACGGCGAGTCAGAGCGAGCAGAACGGAAACGCTACAGAAGGAAACCACCAGAAAGACCGCGATAAACAAGCAGATGATTTCTGTTCTGGGGTAGTCGGGGAAGTAGACGTGCTTCAAACCCATATAACCCAGAGCCAGAGCCCAGACTGTCCCGAGGGAGACGTTTCTGACCACGACGCCGAGGCGTTGTTTCAGCTTCAGGTAAAACACGGGGTGGACGACGGCCAGGTATCGGTCGACGCACGTGAGGCACTGGATCATCAGCTCTGTGATGAAGTATGACCCATATATATGTATTCAGCCGCTGTTTTCATCTCCTCTGACGAAGCCCAGAAGCCGCACAGGTACAAGGCGGTTCCGAAATCGTCCATCAGCAGCGCCAGGGCGAGGCTGTAGGTGAAGACGCCGGAGTGGCTGGTGTTGGCGAAGGATCGTTGGGGTTTCCATTGGCGATATCCGAGGAACAGGACGTACAGAACCACGGGGAGGTTCAGGAGACTTTGAAGAACGCGACGCCATAACAGCAGAGTGTCGTAAACCGGTATGTATCCGCAGCCGGAGTTCACGGTGGAGTTCGACGATGAGGAGTTCAGCATGTTTGGAGACTTCCTTAGACATGGAGTAAGAAGAAGTCTTTGTCAGAGAAATGCTGATTTCTGGAAACTAGGAAACGAGACCCCATGTCAAAAATCCTGAAATATCCCTTTAAGGAGGAGTATTTATCTCCACAACCTGATCAAAAAGCTGGTTCTATGAACAATAGCTTTACAAATTACGTTATTGTGACCTTTGCAACATCTTACAGCCCAACATAGAAGTGTTCTTCACAAGGTCTTGAAGAACTAGAATAGTGACAATTTAAGTCCCTACTTTGAAAAAGGATAACCACGTAGGCAAAAGGTAGCAACAAAAATAGCAAGAGGTTTTGTACTTAAAGGTTTTTTATTCCTAAATCAAACCTACCTCAGAGTGAAGCCCGTGCCTTGGACAGTCCCAGTGTGTCAGTGAAATACCTTCGCAGATCTGGATAATATTAAGCAGATCTTTGTCTTCATATAGTCATGTGTTCACTCAGACTTGCATATTCAAATTATTTGCAGACATTCATTTCTCTTCGTCTGCTCTTCACTCGTCATGCAAACCAGTTAATCAGAGCATTTGCCTGTGTTTTGTTAAGATAAGACACTGACAGTGAATATGGAAATGTTCTTTTTTTTTTTTTTTTTAGATTTCAACCTGAAGCTTTCCCCGAACATCACTGATACATTGTTCAAAGAGGAAAGTCCTTTTCAGGGGAGTCCTGGCCCAAGAAGGCAAACTATTGTACATGTTTTTAGTGATAGGGGAAACCTAAGTGCCCGGAGGAAACCTACGCTGACACGGGGAGAACATGCAAACTCCACAGAAAGGCCCCGTGCAGGTGGGACCGGTGTTTAGACAGCCCTCCATTTAGACAGCCCTACATTAAAGTAAAGTAAGTCAAGTTTATTTCTCAAGTTCTTTTCACAGATAAAGTCACAAAGTGCTGTTCAAGAGAATAGATCAAAACAAACAATATAAAAATGTATGTACATGTGTAAAACTAAAGTGACACTCTGGAAATCCATCATCCTCGGGTCTTAGAATGAGTCTTTGGGACGACAAGCAGGTTCTGGTCAGAGGAAGGTCCTGGATGAGCCTCTGAAAGTCAGCAATAAAACAGTAAAATCAATCCTGAATTTTACAGCCGATATGAGACCTTCGAGGGGCACCTGTTAGAAGTTTAGCAGCAGAATTTTGAACAATTGTCTTGTTGACATGAAAGCATGAATCATTTCCAGGTCTTTTATTGACAACCTTTTGAGAATTTTAGAGATGAAGGTGACAAAAGCAATTTCGGACGAGCTGTTAAGAGTGTGTCTCCAAAGACATGGCCTGGCCTGGTTTCTGAGGCTAGATTGAACAAGCCAATAGTTGCTGGCCAGTCATAGATGGAGGACACACACACTGAGAACAATGACAAACGATGGAACTCAGCATCATTAAAGAACAATACAACAATAAACCAAGTCACTGTGGTAAAACAGATAATAGAAATACATTCATTATTATTTAAGGACAATGCCTTGTGTTGTAAAACATGTTTCTTAAAGGTAATGTCTTCAACTTTGCCGTTGGTTTTTTATAGGTGATATCTTTACATTTTACAGTTTAAGGTGACCGTAAAAACACAATGTTTTTCAAACTTTTTGCCAGCCAATTTCAGAGCAGCCAACCCCATATAACCAGGCATTTTATATGATTTTCACCGAAGACCCACAGAATATTGCGAACTATGACTATGTAAAATCTGATTCTTCGTAATCACCAGTGGAATATAAGTAAGTTTCACTGAAAACGCCCGTTTCTAACCAAAAAGCTGAGAAAACCAGCTTTTTGTAAAAAGAAACATCTGCTTGATGTGTGACTTTGTGACAGTGACTTGGACGCTAATATATTCTGCTTTAACACCTCAAACATCTGAACAGTTGCTTCCTTCTATAAAACAGTAAGAAACATCTTCTCTCTCATGTGATCCTACATTACTTCATAACTTTACAAGGAAACTTCCCCGCTCTGTGGAGGTGCAGCACAGGCAGGATCAAACTGCTCGGGACGCACAGCCAGACGATCGCTTCGTACAGCAAACACGATAACACCGAGTTATATCCTGCGTAGAGCTCAGTTAAAGCAGAACATAAAACTCCCACGACCCACACCAACACGATCACCATTATGGCCGTGACCGTCTGGAAGGCCCTCTGCTTCCATTGCTCCATTTTGTGTCTGTCGTTGTCTCCCGGAGCGCGGCGCGTCAGAGCGCGCAGAACGGAAACGCTACAGAAGGAAACCACCAGAAAGATCGCGATCAGAAAACAGATGATTTCCGTTCTGGGGTAGTCGGGGAAGTAGTGATGCCTCAAGCCCATATAACCCAGAGCCAGAGCCCAGACTATCCCGAGGGAGACGTTTCTGACCACGACACCGCGGCGTTGTTTCAGCTTCAGGTAAAACACGGGGTGGACTACGGCCAGGTATCGGTCGACGCACGTGAGGCACTGGATCATCAGCTCTGTGATGAAGTGCGACCCATACAGGTATTCAGCCGGTCTCTTCATCTCCTCTGACGAAGCCCAGATGCTGCACAGGTACAAGGCAGTTATGAAATCGTCCATCAGCATCGCCAGGGCGATGTTGTAGGTGAAGACGTCGGAGTGGCTGGTGTTGGCGAAGGATCGTTGGGGTTTCCATTGGCGATATCCGAGGAACAGGACGTACAGAGCCACGGGGAGGCTCAGGAGACTTTGAAGAACGCGACGCCATAACAGCAGAGTGTCGTAAACCGGTATGTATCCGCAGCCGGAGTTCACGGTGGAGTTCGACGATGAGGAGTTCAGCATGTTTGGAGTCTTCCTTTGACATGGAGGAAGAAGAAGTCTTTGTCAGAGAAATGCTCAGAAAAAAGAGCCTCATTTCCTAGTTATCCAGAGTTTTGCTTATTTCTGGAAACTAGGAAACGAGACCCTATGTCAAAAATCCTGAAATATCTCTTTAATGCTCCGTCCACACCAAACTCGATTTGGGCGTCGAAAACGCGCGTCACGCCCGTTGTTGGACGCCTGTGCTTATTGAAGTCAGACGCTCGTCACCAAGCGTCAAGACGCTCTCGACGCGCGTCAAGAGAAGAGCGTCGTCGTGGAGCGCATTGGGAGGAGCATCTCTGTTGCCGTTGTAAGTTATCAGTTATCAACATGGATGACATAGAGAGAGTGGCTTGGCTTTTATTGCTTCATAAAGCCAGACAACGTCGTCTACGGGCTCGTCGGCGCCGTGTCTGGATTCATGAGATCGTCCGAAGGCGTTCTCAGTTTGGCGAGGAGCTGCGCTCGGACGAGAGTCGCTTTCAACGGTACTTCCGCCGCTTTTAATCCTGGTGTTTAGATAAAGAAGCACTGATGTGTCTTTAAAAGTCCCAGAGCGGCTGTAGCTCCGGTTCACAAAGAAGCTAAACGTCCGTGACTTGTGACTTGTTTACATCTGTGGGGCCGGCGTCTGCCCCGGTGGCTCAGCTACAACGTGCGTCACTATGGGGAGAAAGCTCCTGATTGGTCGACGCTCGCGAATTTAGCCAAAAAGTTCAACATTTCCCAACTCGAGCGTCGGCCGCGCTCGACGCCCTGGAGGCGCGTCAAACGCTCACCAAGCGCGAAAAACCTCAAAACGCGCCGCGGAGGAGGCGCGTGACACGCTGCGGGACATCTTGACGCCCCCCGGAGGCGCGTCCTCCATGTATTTTAAATGTAAACCTGACGCTTTGGAGGACCCAAATCGAGTTTGGTGTGGACGGAGCATTAGGAGGAGTATTGATCTCCACAACCTGATCAAAAAGCTGGTTCTATGATAGCTTTACAAATTACGTTATTGTGACCTTTGCACATATAAGTGTTCTGTGCTTCACAAGGTCTTGAAGAACTACACTGCGTTCCAAATTATTATGCAAATTGGATTTTTGTGACAAAAAGGTAAAAAAAAAACCAATAATAATGAAACTCTTGGATGGTATCGTGTCTTGGGGCTCTATGAATCACTGACATTAATCTCAGAGACCTGGGATGATTAGTTTTCAGGTTAAGCCCAGTTAAGGGAAAAACTACTGAAAAAGGGTGTTCCACTTAATTATGCAAATCATCATTTTCAAGCAATATGGGAAAGAAAAAGGGTCTTTCTGCTGATGAAAAGCGTGAAATAGTTGAATGCCTTGGTCTGGGTATCAAAAGTGTAAGTTAAGTGTAATCATCATACAGATAAGAGATTTGTGGATGATTCAGAGCACACTCCGTTTTGTGCAGATAAAGGCACAATATGGACGGTTTCTGCCAGACAAACACATCAGATTAGGAGAACAGATGCTACAAAGCAGCATACAGGTATTTGAAGCTGCTGGTGCCTCTGGAGTCTCCCAAACATCAAGGTGTCGGACCCTCCAGAGGCTGCAGTTGTGCATAAACCTTCTATCCGGGCCTCCCCTAAACTGTTCATTGAAGCTGATGAACAGAAACGGCTGCAGTGGCTCAGAAATACATGAGGACTCATTTTCAAACAGTCTTCACTGATGAGCACCGTGTAGCCCTGGATGGTCAAATCAATGGAGTAGTGAATGGTTGATGAATGACCACAATGTCCCAACAAGGCTGTGACGTCAGTAAGGAGGTAGAGGAGTCATGTTTTGGGCCAGAGTCATGGGGAGAGAGCTGGTCGGCCCCTTTAGGCCCTTTTAGGCTCCCTGAAGGTGTGAAAATGACCTTTGAAAAATACGTGGAGTTTCTGACTGACCACTTTCTTCTATGCTACAAAAAGAAGAGCCGTGCTTTCCCAAACAAGATCCTCTTCATGCATGACAACGCACCATGTCCTGCTGTAAAGAAAACCTCTGCATCACTGGCTGCTATGGGCATAAAAGGAGAGAAACTCATGATGTGGACCCCCTCCTCCCCTGACCTCAACTCTATTGAGAACCTTTGGAGCCTCAACAAAAAATACTCCTATGAGGGTGGGAGGCAGTTTTCATCCAAATGGCAGCTCTGGGAGGCTATTCTGACATCCTGCAAAGAAATCCAAGCAGAAACTGTCCAAAAATTTACAATTTTAAGGGATTTAAGAATTTTGAAGCTGCTATCACACAAGGGCTCCTTTGGTAAAATATAACTTGACCTGTTAATATTTTTTTTGATTTAAATAGCTTTTGATTTCAGTAAATATGACCTCCTAATGCTACAAATACAACAAATGACCATTTTCAGTTAATTACAAGCTTTAAAATGTATTGAAACGATGAGTTGCATAATAATTTGGAACAGTGGATTTTGAGGTTTTTACTCTATTTATTTTTGAAAAAAATACCGTTATCACTAGGAAATTTTTTCCACCACATTTAAATGATCCTCTACCAGGTAAAGACTTAAAAATTATGCTGACTCTCATTTGAGTTGACAATTTAGAAAATCTTAGAAAAATGTCATTTGCATAATAATTTGGAACACAGTGTAGAATAGTGACAATTTAAGTCCCTACTTTGAAAAAGGATAACCATTTAGGCAAAAGGTAGTAACAAAAATAGCAAGAGGTTTTGTACTTAAAGGTTTTTTATTCCTAAATCAAACCTACCTCAGAGTGAAGCCCGTGCCGTGGACAGTCCCAGTGTGTCAGTGAAATACCTTCGCAGATCTGGATAATATTAAGCACATCTTTGTCTTCATATAGTCATGTGTTCACTCAGACTTGCATATTCAAATTATTTGCAGGTATTAATTTCTCGTCGTCGTCTGCTCTTCACTCGTCATGCAAACCAGTTCATCAGAGCATTTGCCTGTGTTTTGTTAAGTTGAGACACTGACAGTGAATAGGGAAATGTTCTTTTTTGTTGTTGAATTTCAACCTGAAGCTTTCCCTGAACATCACTAATACATTATTTAAACAGGAAAGTCCTTTTCAAGGGAGTCCTGGCCCGAGAAGGCAACGTATTGTACATGTTTTTAGTGGTAGGGGAAACCTAAGTGCCCGGAGGAAACCTACGCTGACACGGGGAGAACATGCAAACTCCACAGAAAGGCCCCGTCCAGGTGGGACCGGTGTTTAGACAGCCCTCCATTTAGACAGCCCTTCATTTAGACAGCCCTACATCTAGACAGCCCTCCATATAGACAGCCCTAGATTTAGACAGCCCTACATTTAGACAGCCCTACATTTAGACAGCCCTACATCTAGACAGCCCTCCATATAGACAGCCCTAGATTTAGACAGCCCTACATCAAGACAGCCCTACATTTAGACAGCCCTACATTTAGACAACCTTCCATTAAGGCAACCCTACGTTTAGGCAACCCTCCATTAAGGTAACCTTCCATAGATAGACCTACATTTAGAAAACCCTCCATTTAGACAGCCCTACATTTAGACAGCCCTCAGCCCTATATTTAGGGCTGTCTAAATGGGGGGTCTCCTCGGGTCTGAGAATGAGTCTTTGGGACGACAAGCAGGTTCTGGCCAGGGGAGGGTCCTGGATGAGCCTCTGAAAGTCAGCACTAAAACAGTAAAATCAATCCTGAATTTTACAGCCGATATGAGACCTTCGAGGGGCACCTGTTAGAAGTTTAGCAGCAGAATTTTGAACAATTGTCTTGTTGACATGAAAGCATGAATCATTTCCAGGTCCTTTATTGACAACCTTTTGCGAGTTTTAGAGATGAAGGTGACAAAAGCAATTTCGGACAAGATGTTAAGAGTGTGTCTCCAAAGACATGGCCTGGGCTGGTTTCTGAGGCTGGATTGGACAAGCCAGTCGTTGCTGGCCAGTCATAGATGGACACACACACTGAGAACAATGACAAACGATGGAACTCAGCATCATTACAAGAACAATCCGGTTTCTCCTACCACTAACAACATGTACAATAGGCCGTGCATGGAGAGCGATGGATCCTGCATTACTTCATAACTTTACAAGGAAACTTCCCCGCTCTGTGGAGGTGCAGCACAGGAAGCACCAAACTGCTCGGGACACAGAGCCAGACGACCACTTCGTACAGCAAACACGATAACACAGAGTTATATCCTGCGTAGAGCTCAGTTAAAGCAGAACCTAGAGCTCCCACGACCCACACCAACATGATCACCATTATGATCATGACCGTCTGGAAGGCCCTCTGCTTCCATTGCTCCATTTTGTGTCTGTCGTTGTCTCCCGGAGCTCGGCGAGTCAGAGCGAGCAGAACGGAAACGCTACAGAAGGAAACCACCAGAAAGATCGCGATAAACAAGCAGATTATTTCCGTTCTGGGGTAGTCGGGGTAGTAGAGGTGTTTCAAACCCAAATAACCGAGAGCCAGAGCCCAAACGATCCCGAGGGAGACGTTTCTGACCACGACGCCGCGGCGTTGTTTCAGCTTCAGGTAAAAGACGGGGTGGACGACGGCCAGGTATCGGTCGACGCACGTGAGGCCCTGGATCATCAGCTGTGCGCTCAAGAGCAGCTCATACAGGTATTCAGGCGCTCTCTTCGTCTCCTCTGACGGAGCCCAGGAGCCGCACAGGTACAAGGCGGTTACTAAATCGTCCAACACCAGCGTCAGGGCGAGGTTGTAGGTGAAGACGTCGGAGTGGCTGGTGTTGGCGAAGGATCGTTGGGGTTTCCATTGGCGATATCCGAGGAGCAGGACGTACAGAGCCACGGGGAGGTTCAGGAGACTTTGAAGAACGCGACGCCACAACAGCAGAGTGTCGTAAACCGGTATGTATCCACAGACGGAGTTCACAGTGGAGTTCGACGATGAGGAGTTCAGCATGTTTGGAGTCTTCCTTAGACATGGAGGAAGAAGAAGTCTTTGTCAGAGAAATGCTCAGAAAAAAGAGCCTCATTTCCTAGTTATCCAGAGTGTTGCTGATTTCTGGAAACTAGGAAACGAGACCCTAAGTAAAACATCCTGAAATATCCCTTTAAGGAGGAGCGTTGATCTCCACAACCTGATCAAAAAGCTGGTTCTATGCACAATAAGTTTGCAAATTACACTATTGTGACCTTTGCAGCATCTTACAGCCCAACATATAAGTGTTCTGTGCTTCACAAGGTCTTTAAGAACTAGAATAGTGACAATTCAAGTCCCTACTTTGAAAAAGGATAAACATGTAGGCAAAAGGTAGTAACAAAAATAGCAAGAGGTTTTTTATTCCTAAATCAAACCTACCTCAGAGTGAAGCCCGTGCCTTGGACAGTCCCAATGTGTCAGTGAAATACCTTTGCAGATCTGGATAATATTAAGCACATCTTTGTCTTCATATAGTCATGTGTTCACTCAGACTTGCATAATCAAATTATTTGCAGGTATTCATTCCTCGTCGTCCTCAGCTCTTCACTCGTCATGCAAACCAGTTCATCAGAGCATTTGCCTGTGTTTTGTTAAGATGAGACACTGACAGTGAACAGGGAAATGTTCCTTCAACCTGAAGCTTTCCCTGAACATCACTGATACATTATTTAAACAGGAAAGCCCTTTTCAGGGAAGTCCTGGCCCGAGAAGGCAACGTATTGTACATGTTTTTAGTGGTAGGGGAAACCTAAGTGCCCGGAGGAAACCTGCGCTGACACGGGGAAGACATGCAAACTCCACAGAAAGGCCCCGTCCAGGTGGGACTCGAACCCAGGACCTGCTTGCTGTGAGCCACGCGTTGCAGAGACATTGCTGAGACTGGCAATGTCTCACTATCCCGGCCTGATAGCGTCCGTACAGAGGGCTGATCTCACCTGCCCGGAGACTAGTTGGAGACTCGACCTGCCGCTGGTCACAGAGACGTCTCTTGGAGATAAGGCGAGTCTCTATGTAGTATCAAGGAAATAAAACAGGTTCGATTTCAGCAGAGTCTTGTTGTACTCAACCTGTTTCTGCAAAGTCCCTGCAATGTCACCAAGACCTGTCAGAGTCTTGGAAAAGTCTCAGCTTAAATTAAACCTGTTTGATTCGGAGACATCTCAGTGACCAGCATCCACTTAAGTCTCCAACTATTCTCCAAGCCGGTAAGATGGGCCCTGGAGACCACACACAGCCCTTTTCCACCAAGCTGGTGCCGGTGCTGGTTCTGGGCCAGTTCCAGTTTCAGAACCGGTTCTTTCGTTTTCCACTGAAAAAAACGCCGGCTCTTGGATCCAAAATCTGTTGCTGGACCAAGAAACAAGCACCAGTGATGTCAGCGGCTGGGGGCGTGGCTCTCTCCTCCAACAAACAATCAATATTAGTTAGTTTGTGCTTATAACTTCCTGGAGAAGCCAAAACGGTCTCTGTGGAGGAAACTGTTGCTTTGCTTTATGCTCTTTAGCTAAAACAAGAAGAAATCAAAATGTTAACGGCTGCTTTGACTGAAACTTAAACTTATTTTTCTGTATTTTATAACCAGAAGTGGCTGTAGTAAGATGTTACTATCCATGTTTTATGTTGACTTCCCAAAGCGTTGCTATGACAATAGGCACAACTCTCATTTTGGTGGGAAACCAAGTCAGTATGGAATCAACCCAGCACCAGAACCAGCCCAGAACCAGCACCTTGGTGGAAAAGCCCTAACAGTGACTGCATGGAGTCTTGAATAAGTCTCTGTACAGTCTCCACTGAAATCGAACCTGTTCGTTTTCACCTGGAGACTTGTCTTATCTCCAGGGGACGTCTTGGAGCCATCTCTGTAAGGATTGTAACGAAATCTGAACAGGCCTCTGACTCATGCTTTGCTTACACGCTACAGAACAAGAAGACCATGTCACTGAGATGAGCTGATAGACAATGGTCCACACCACAATCATTCTGAACATAACGTGAACTACAGATAAAGTACAAACACATAGACACAAACAACTGACTCAGAGATAGGCATCACCCTCTCTGTGCAGAGAAGTGCAAGACTAGGATAAAAGGAGACTGGCAACGGAGGTCTGGACTTCTTCTCTTTCTCTGAAGTCACCAGCTGGTTATACTGCTTTGTAACTAGGAACAATGGCAATAAAAGCCTTATCTTTGAGACAACTTCTATCTCCAGTGCTTGCTTTGGCTATATCCAAATAACTGTTCTCTCGTGATACAAAAGAACCAGATCCTAACAGGCAACTTGGGTCTCCAAATAGTTTTCAGGTTGATGCGACAGGCCCTTTATGTATTAATGTAATGGAAAGATTCATATAAAAAAGACTGATATGATACTGGTTATATCTATTGAACCATGTTGTGATCAGGGTAGATTCCCCTGGGTGCTCAAAGATTCGGGATCGGCGCCGATGCTACAGGAGAACTTTCCCGCTCGGTGGAGATAAAGCACAGGCAGCACCAAACTGCACGGGACGCCTAACCAGATGATCGACTCGTACATCAAACAAGGAGTAGAGGGGTGTAACTCGGCATAGAGCCCAGCGAGCACAGTAACAAGGACCCCCACGACCCACACCAACACGACCACCATGATGGTCGTGACAGTCTGGAAGGCCCTGCGCTTCCATTCGTCCATCCTGCGCCTGTCGGTGTCTCCTGGACTGCGGCGAGTCAGAGCGAGCAGAACGGAAACGCTACAGAAGTAAACCACGACAAAGACCGCGATCAACAAGCTGGCGAACTCCTTGCTGGGGTAGTCGGGGAAGTAGAGGTGCTTCAGACCCATGTACCCGAGAGTCAGAGCCCAAACGATCCCGACGGAGGCGTTTCTGACCACGACACCGCGGCGTTGCTTAAGCCTCAGGTAGAACACGGGGTGGACTATGGCCAGGTATCGGTCCACACAGGTGAGGCAGTGGACCAACATCTCTGCCACGAAGTGTGAGTTGTAAATGTAATCGCCCGCTCTCTTCATCGCGTCGGACGAGGCGCACAGTGAGAGACCGGTTCCTAAATCCGCCTGCAGCAGCGTGAGCGCCATGTTGTAGGTGAAGACGTCGGAGTGGCTGATTTTGGCGAAGGATCGTTGGGGTTTCCAGCGCCGGTGTCCCAGGTACAAGATGTACAGAGCCACGGGGAGGTTGAGGAGAGTTTGAACGATGCTCCGAGATAAATGTAAGATGTTGTAGACTGGTATTTGTTTACATTGTTCACTCGCAGAAAGAGATGGAGATGAAGAGTTGTTCCACATGTTTTCGTCTTCCTTATGCACAGAAAAAATATTTTGTGTTAAGTAGTGACCACAATGCATTGCATGAATTGATAAAAGCACTTGTGAAATTGTCCAAAGAAGAACAAGAGCCTGTTTTTCCTTGTTTTGCTTTCACATAGTATTCTCTATTTCACATAGTCTTTATTGTGGTCTCTGCATGGTCTCCCAAATGTCGATGTGGTCTCAAGCAGTTGTGTAGCAAATACAATTTGTTGTTTCAACCTGTGAGTTGTTTCTGTGACATCCCTGCAATGTCTCCAAGACTTTTCGGATTCCAAGGAGATCTCAAAGAGAACGGCTCTTTGAGATCTGCTTGGAATGTCCTTGGTCTCTGAGATATTCAGGGATGTCACAGAAATGTCATAGGTTCAGACAACAAATACTGTTCGCCACTTTGCCACAGCGGCTTGAGACCACGTCGACATCTCGGAGACCTGGGCTGTATCCGAATGTCCACACTATCCCCTATATAGTGACTATATAGTGACTATATAGTGCTCATGCCATTTTGTAGGGGTGTCTGACCACAATGCATTGCGAGAGTGGGAGAAGAGCATGACAGCGACAGGTCTTTGAACTAAACAACACGACTGAAGTAAATCAGCTGTTTCAGTCGTGTGTTGCGTATTTCTCATGAATAAACGACCTACATATAAACGGTTATGGTGAAAAGATGCTAACGTTAGCTGCTAACCTTTAGCTGGAGCTGTTAAATGACCAACAGCTTCTTCTCGAATAATCCAAGCCATTCATGTAAAATCCATGTGAAGTATAAGCGTATCTGACTCATATTAATCCATAAATATTCCACTGTCTCTGAGTTTGGTCTTTATCGCAGAAACACTTTATTCCCGGAGTTTTGTGAACTTTTAGCAGATGTAGTCGCTCAATCTGCTGGTGTTCAGACACCGGGCTCTGACTGACTTTCGGCACGTCTTTTTTTCTTCCTTTTTTGGTGATGACAGTAACGCCTGTAAAAGTGCCAAACCAGTCGTTCTGTTTCATAAAATAAATGTTTGTAACAATAAATAAATTCAGATAAAAAAATAATAAAAAACATATCTGCAGCTGCAGCGCGCGTGACGTCACGCAGCGCGGAGAAAGTCGTGGCTTGTGTCCGAATCGCCAACAGAATCAGTGACTATATAGTCGACTATATAGTGCTGGCCTATGTAGTGAATGAGGGGTTAGGGTCTAGTGTGGACATTCGGATACAGCCCTGGACTACCTGGAGACTCGCCTTATCTCCAGGTCACATATCGGACACATCTCCATGACCCTGGTCTCCAACTAGTCTCTAGGCTGGTGAGATAAGCCCTTTGTATGACTGCATTCAGTCCGAGTTGTGGAGACAGAACGTCTCTGCAGGTGAGGAACAGCACATGGCTTAGGTTTGAATCATCGTTCAGCTCGAATTAACATTTTGCTGAAGAATCCTGTACATTTCAGAGCATTTACGTCCAGGTGGAAACCTCTGGTTAAAAACTTTCGCCAATCATCACCCAAGCCTAACTTTCCCCACGAGCCAGTTACATAATCAGACCATGGAGAGTCTTCCTTTCCTTCCATCTTCTTCTCTTCTTGCATAGGGCATTTTAACGTCTATGAAAACTCACTTTGTAAAGAGTCAATCCATTTAAAATCCATTAATCATCAAACCTCTAATGCCAGATGGGAATATCATTGATGACAGAGAATTACAAAACTAGATATGAGAGAAAGTTTGCTGTCAAATGTTTCTGCAGCTCTTACCTGAAAAGTCCGTCTGCTGTTTCTGGGTTGTGGATCTTTACGCTCCGTCCCCTTCTGTAAATAAGAACCCGACCACATTCAAATGGACTGGATGCAAACGCTGCTGTTCACTCTTCACGCAAAACAGATTGTGCAACTGCCTCCTGTATGTTTATTCAAATATATATATATACATAACTCACAGAAAGTACTTTGCAATGTCACATTAAATCACACACATCACTGCAGGAGAACACACTGGTGGATTAGTAACACAAAAACTAACATAATGTGGATTTGTAAGTGAATTATAAAGTCACTGCCCCTGACAGGTTTAACCCCAAAGATATTGAAAGAATTAAAAGAACAAGGTTTAGAAATACAAGAATAGGTGTCGAGTGTCATTATTATGCATTTTCTTTGCAAATGTCAGTTCATTTAGACCAGTCTTAAAGGGGGGTATTATGCAAAATCTACTTTTTCAAGCTGTACATCATGTTATTATGTCACTCCCTCATTAAAAAACATGCCTGAAGTGTTGCCTTGGCACATTCACGTATTTTTGAGTAATCTGTAAAAACTCTGATGGCGGCCATTTTAGGGATAGGTTTGCCTGAGTCCTCCTGGGAACGCCCCCACCTCCTGGAGACGCCTCCGAGCTTTCGTCACCAGCCGAGTAACCGACCACTGCTCCTCAGCAGAACCCCCTCCCCACTGATGCCACAGACAGCGTGTGGAGGGGGCGTGTCGGAAAGGCTCAGAGGCTCTTAAAGAGACAGAGGCCTATTTCAAGACATTCACTACAGCCATTTTGAGAGAGACATTTTATACAAGGCAGTTATTCTAATTTACTGCATTTACAGACCAACAGACGGTTTGTCATCATTGTAGTGTGATATAGACTGGTGCTATGTGACTGAAAAAAGCAGAATACCCCCTCTTTAATAGATGATGACACTAAAGCCTTTAGTTCTATTTTGCCCATAGCGCTAAAGGCGAGACCCTGCAGGTGACTGAGGGAAAAATTAATCTTATCTTCAGGGGAAGTTTTGGAGCGATCTCAATGACCAGCAGAAACTCGAGTCTCGTCTCTAGGCTGGTGAGATAGGCCCTTTATGTATTCATGTAAAGGACAGATTCACATGAAAAAGATTGATATGATACTGGTTATATCTATTGAACCAAGTTGTGATCAGGGTAAATTCCCCTGGGGATCGATGCTACAGGAGAACTTTCCCGCTCGGTGGAGGTACAGCACAGGCAGCACCAAACTGCACGGGACGCCTAACCAGACGATCGACTCGAACATCAAGCAAGAAGAGACGGTTTGTAACTCGGCGTAGAGCCCGGTGAGCAGAGTAACGAGGAACCCCACGACCCACACCAACACGACCACCATGATGTTCGTGACCGTCTGGAAGGCCCTGCGCTTCGATTCGTCCACCCTGCGCCTGTCATTGTCTCCTGGACTGCGGCGAGTCAGAGCGAGCAGAACGGAAACGCTGCAGAAGTAAACCACGACAAAGACCGTGACCAACAAGCTGATGAACTCCCTGGTGGGGCGGCCGGGGAAGTAGAGGTGCCTCAACCCCATATAACCGAGAGCCAGAGCCCAAACCATCCCGACGGAGACGTTCCTGACCACGATACCGCGGCGTTGCTTAAGCCTCAGGTAAAACACGGGGTGGACTATGGCCAGGTATCGGTCCACACAGGTGAGGCAGTGGACCAACATCTCTGCCACGAAGTGTGAGTTGTAAACGTAATCGCCCGCTCTCTTCATCGCGTCGGACGAGGCGTACGTGCCGTAGAGCGAGAGACCGGTTCCTAAATCCGCCTGCAGCAGCGTGAGCGCCATGTTGTAGGTGAAGACGTCGGAGTGGCTGATTTTGTCGAAGGATCGTCGGGGTTTCCAGCGCCGGTGTCCCAGGTGCAGAACGTACAGAGCCACAAGAAGGTTGAGGAGAGTTTGAACGATGCATCGGGATAAATTTAAGATGTTGTAGACTGGTATTTCTGCACATTGTTCACGGGTGGAAGGAGATGAAGAGTTGTTCCACATGTTTTCGTCTTCCTTATGCACAGAAAACAAAACGTGTTAGTGAAGTGACCACAATGTACTGATAAAGCACTGGTTCAACTGTGATTAAGGAAGGTCAGATTTTCAAATGTACTAACTGGACTTTCTTTCAGATAGTGTTCTCCCGTAAAGCTGTGTTCCTGAATTGGGGTGGACCTGATGGCGCTTGGGTCACTGACCATGGTTGTTGTAAGCCAGGTCAGAGCAGAAACAAGACATAATGAATCTCATCTTGCTGGTAGCGTGACCAGATGTATAAAATGAATCAAAACGCATTATATATACTGTACGATTCCCTCATCCTTCCATACCTTAGCTATTGCGTGGAAATATGGGGGAATAGTACCTATAAAACGAATATACAACCTATCTTTTTATTGCAAAAGAAAGCAGTTAGAGTGATCAGCCGTGCAGAATACTGGTCTCCAACAAATCCACTTCTTATTAGGCTAAATATCTTAAAATTGCATGATCTTGTTGATCTTTACACAGCAGTTGTGATGTACAAAGCTCACAATCTCATGCTCCCTCAGTGTTTACAGGAGATGTTTCAAACTAGAGAATCTATAAACAACCTCAGAGGAACTGATCTGCTACAAAAACCTCTGGCGCACAGTAACACTAAGAGGAGGTGTTTATCAGTCAAAGGCGTTGATCTATGGAAAGGTTTATCTATTCAACTTAAGGGCTCCAAAACTATTAAAGCATTTAAGAAAATGTATAAGTTAAACATGATGGAGAAGTATAGAACACTTGAATGAAGACCATTAGAAAAGAAGTCTATCGAGGAAACATAGCATCATTTTTGATTGTTGAGTTTAAGTTTTGTGCTTAAGTGTTTCCATCGTTGGTGTTAGAGAAAGTGTATAATGTGTCATCTTTGGACACAGAGTCACAGTTGTAAAAGGGGTTTAGGCAGAATAAGTCTCGGCTTCAGCCTAAACCCCTTTCGGTCAGGCATCATTTAGATTAAATTCTTAATGTATGTGTTTTTCTTATTGTATAACGTCTAAGATCTTTGGAAAACATGTGACATGTGATTTAAATGTTCATAATGACCGAAGAAAATAAATAAATTAACTAACTAACTAGATGTCCTGTATTGTGTCCTGCATTACACCAAAGATAAGTAGCCTGAAAGCATAACTTTCTCCATTGAAGTGGATCGACGGTATTGTTAGTTTAAAGCAGAACCGGAGCTGCTACAGAGACACATGAGCTCAGTGACAGCTCTAAATGCTTTAATATCTCTGTTGCGATTAAATAAAACAAATGAAAGTGATTGATCGACTGATTTATATTGCCCTCGTGATTAACATTTTAAAAATGTCCCTCATTGTCCTGCTTTGTCCCTCTTAAAACTGCTCCATGTCTCACACTTGGCTGGTTACGATCTGGTCACCCTCCTCACTGGCCTGGAGACTAGTTGGAGACTCGAGTTACTGCGGATAAGGCGAGTCTCCAGGTTGTCAGGTTTGACTCAAGCCGAGAACACATGGAGAAAGGTTTCTGCTTGGTTTCCCACAGGTCTACTCAGTCTCCAGCAATGTCTCTGAGACCTGACAGATACCAAGGAGACCTCAAAGAGTCGTATGGAGTCTCTGAGATCTTCTTTCTCTGCTTCTCTTTAAAGTCATCTCGTTTCTGCAGTTCTTACCTGTAAAGTGAAGTCCAGCCGGTGCTTCTGGTTTACACTCTGTCGCCTTCTACAGAGTCGACTGGATGCAAAGGCTGCTGCTCACTCTTCACGCAAATCAGATTGTGCAACTGCCTCTTACATGTACATTCAAATATGCATCCATAACTCATAAAAAGATCACACGCCACTGCAGGAGAATACATTGATGGATTACTACCACAATGCTAGCTATAACCACAACATAGTATGGCTTTGTAAGTGAACTATAAAGTTAAAGCTCCTGACAGGTTCAACCCCAAAGACACTGAAAGAATGAAAAGAAAAAGGTTAACAAACTCAACAAAAAATGTGCTGTCAATGTTCATGCATTTTCTTTGCAAATTTCTAGAGTTCTAGTTCATTTAGACCAGTTTTAATAGATGATTATACTAAAGTCTTTTTTGCTTTCAGTTTGCCCACAGTGCTTAACATTGGATTGGAAAGATTGGAGACAAAGAGACAACAACAGTGTGCATCCAGTTTCCCGGACTGTAGTCTCCCATCCCCGGCCCAACTCTGCTGAAGCCACGTCTTTTCTTTATACACCCCCATGTCATGCTTTTGAATTCTTGTTATCTTTAGAGTTTGGCAATAAATTTATCCGATCAAAGTTTGTTTACATGAGTTATCTTCAGATCACTGCCTCATCTGAAAAGGAGGGTTTTCCTTCCAACAAGAACAGCCCATCGAGAGAGTTAAACTAAACTTCTCTCACCGAGAGTCGCACCGAAGTCCCCGAGTCCCGACAGACGTTTTTCAGTCCATCAGTTTAAATAGCGTCTTTCATATGAGCGAGAAATAGTCGCTTTAATAGTCAGTTTTGAAGCGTTTGTCGTTTGGCAGCAGCCGCCATTACGCTGAAAGAAGAAGGAGGAGGAGCTAAGCTGCTGTTGGGGCTTGTACAAATCTGACTCTAGATATCCAGACCAGTCACTGGTCAGATCGGCGACACAATTGGGAAGAGAATTGGCCAAACATATAAAAATAGTGAGTCTTTTTAACCTGTTAAGGACCACCTATTTTGATGTCCTCTCTCCTGGCTAAATTAAAGTCACCTCTCCATATTAAAATTACTTTTAAAACAACATACTTTGTCCAAATTGCTTATGTGAACCATCATAGGAATCAGGACAAGAAGCTTCTTTGTACATTTAGAAGGACATTGTGACAAAAACATGTAAAAAGCTCCTTTAGTTATAAAATTAATAAAAATATAGCTTTTTTATAAAACGAAAATTACACAAACTGAAATGTCGTTCTTGAAAATATACTTCATAGCACACACTCCAAACTGAGTACAGTGTTGACCTTACTGGTGCTCAGCATGTGTGCAAAATTTCAGAAGTCTAGGTCCAAGTATGTTGGATTTGTAAACTTTTACATGTTTTGGTGCTATATCTCATTAGCATCGAGCACAAACCAAATGACAAATGTTATAAAAGCAAAAATATTTTCACAAATTTGTCAAACAAAGTGCAGCAGCAACAACTAACCTCCCAAAAATGCAAAATGAAGTGGGTCATTTCTCTTCCATATTTATCTCAGTGCACAAAGGTGCGTCAGTCACACCTTCCCCCAAAACAAAATGGCCGCCTTGTTTACTCAGAAAAGAGCCTTTACACGTCTTCATTCACTGTTGATCTGGACTATGAACCTCTACACAGATGCACCACAGTCACCTGGGAAATCAACAGGTTTGTGCTAAATGCTAATGTGGCTAACATGTGGCTAACATGTGGCTAACATGTGGCTAACATGTGGCTAACATGTGGCTAACATGTGGCTAACATGTGGCTAACATGTGCTCCTGGCACACACTGAGCACTGCCAGCACAAATATCAATGGATTTCTTTGGGAAATGGCTCATTTTGAAGAGAATAGTCATGAGGATTAAGGGAACAGAACTGGAATTGCCAAAAAGTTTGTTTACAAGAAGATTTTATCATTTGTGGAGTATTTTTAGGTAATTTCTGACCGTGAAAATTGATAATAATGAGCCAAATTTTCCAAAAAGAGTATTTTGTTGAAATTTTTGTTGAATTATATTTTACTTGAGTATTTTGGACCAAAAAAATCCAGTCAACCTATGATTGGACCACAAATAATTGAATATGGATAAGAAATGCTTAATGTCGATTCGTATGCGCTGGATTCTGGAGATCGGATGAGTATTCAAATCACCCGCGGTTTTGTGGATGTTCGTTCTGTCTGAACCAGAGTCGTCCGAATTCAAATCAGCTGCAGAGAGAGGCTGCTCTTCATGCAAATGGTTCATTTATTTAAGGTTATTATAAGTAAACAACACAAACGGGTCAAACATCTTCTACATCACAGAGAAGGAGCAGTTTTTAACACAATGTCAAAGACTAATATGTACATTACAGATATGATGAAAAACTGTTTCACTTCAAATCAGACCATTCAGCTGTTCAGGACTCTACATCTCAGTCAAACCATCGCAAATAATCAGAACATATATGACAGGGCTTATATTACACAGGGAGCAGTAATGCAAACTGGACACAGGCTACACAGTTGGATACAGTTATTGTGTGAGTGCGTTGTAGAGCTGAGGGTCACCGGAGGATTTCAAGACAATATTAACCCCTTAACTCCCACCTGAACCGAGCACATTTACTCCAGTTTGGCGTTACCCCAATCCAAAAGCTTCTGGAAAAAAGGTGTGAAGATAGCGACAAAACTGAGACGAAAACAATGATGGAAATGTGACAAAAAAGTGAGAAAACATTGACAAAAAAGTGACGAAAAATTGATGAAAAAGGGTCAAAAATGTCACAAGAAATTGACAAAAAATTGAAGAAAAAAATGACAAAAATGTGACAAAATGTGACAAAAGAAATACAAAAAAATTACTAAAATGTGACAAGAATTTGACAAAAAAATGACAAAAAATTTACGAAATAATTGACAAAAAAATTGACAAAAAAATGACAAAAAAATGACAAAAATGTGACAAAAAAATTACAAAAATGTGACAACAATGTGATAAATTTTTTTTTAAAAAGGCGACAAAAAAATGACAAAAATGTGACCAAAAAATGACCAAAAATGACCAAAAATGATCAAAATTTGATACAAAAAATTACGAAAAAATGACAAAAATGTGACAAAAAAATGACAAAAAAATTATTAAAAAAACTGACAGAAAAATGACAAAAATGTGACAACAATTTGACAAAAAAATACCCAACAAAAAAATGATGGAAAAAAAATCTGATGACGTGAGGAAAAAGATCCTCTCGGTTCAGGCGGGAGTTAAGAGGTTAAAGGAACAGACCACCGCTTTGCCACACTGTGATACGTTCTCACCCGAGCTTAGACGAGTTGATTTATATATAATAATATTAGTGCAGCACGGAGGCAGTGGTTAGCACTCGTGCTTCACAGCCAGAAGGCCCCGGGTTCGATTCCCACCTGGACGGGCCTTTCTGTGGAGTTTGCATGTTCTGCCCGTGTCTGTGTAGGTTTCCTCCGGGTACTCCGGTTTCCCCTACCATCAAAAATATGTACAATAGGTTCTCCTCTGGGGCCAGGACTGCCCTGAGAAAGCGTACCTGTGTCTGACCGTGTGCGGTTCTCTCTAAGCCGAGCTACTGTCGCATGGTTACGCTTTTCGCACGGTAACTACACAGCTTCTTGGTGCCGCGACGGTTCTCACATCGGAGCTGAGAGCGCAGGGGTTTGGATAAACACACGAAGGCCGGGTTTGGATACACACGCGAAGGACGGATTTGGATAAACACATGAAGGCCGGGTTTGGATAAACACACGAAGGACGGATTTGGATAAACACATGAAGGCCGGGTTTGGATAAACACATGAAGGCCGGGTTTGGATAAACACACGAAGGCCGGGTTTGGATAAACACATGAAGGCCGGGTTTGGATAAACACATGAAGGCCGGGTTTGGATAAACACATGAAGGCCGGGTTTGGATAAACACATGAAGGCCGGGTTTGGATAAACACACGAAGGCCGGGTTTGGATAAACACACGAAGGCCGGGTTTGGATAAACACACGAAGGCCGGGTTTGGATAAACACACGAAGGCCGGGTTTGGATAAACACACGAAGGACGGGTTTGGATAAACACACGAAGGACGGGTTTGGATAAACACACGAAGGCCGGGTTTGGATAAACACATGAAGGACGGGTTTGGATAAACACATGAAGGACGGGTTTGGATAAACACATGAAGGACGGGTTTGGATAAACACGAAGGACGGGTTTGGATAAACACATGAAGGCCGGGTTTGGATAAACACATGAAGGCCGGGTTTGGATAAACACACGAAGGCCGGGTTTGGATAAACACACGAAGGCCGGGTTTGGATAAACACACGAAGGCCGGGTTTGGATAAACACACGAAGGCCGGGTTTGGATAAACACACGAAGGACGGGTTTGGATAAACACACGAAGGACGGGTTTGGATAAACACACGAAGGCCGGGTTTGGATAAACACACGAAGGCCGGGTTTGGATAAACACATGAAGGCCGGGTTTGGATAAACACACGAAGGCCGGGTTTGGATAAACACACGAAGGACGGGTTTGGATAAACACACGAAGGACGGATTTGGATAAACACATGAAGGCCGGGTTTGGATAAACACATGAAGGACGGGTTTGGATAAACACATGAAGGACGGGTTTGGATAAACACATGAAGGACGGGTTTGGATAAACACATGAAGGCCGGGTTTGGATAAACACATGAAGGCCGGGTTTGGATAAACACATGAAGGACGGGTTTGGATAAACACATGAAGGACGAGTTTGGATAAACACACGAAGGCCGGGTTTGGATAAACACACGAAGGACGGGTTTGGATAAACACATGAAGGACGGGTTTGGATAAACACATGAAGGACGGGTTTGGATAAACACACGAAGGCCGGGTTTGGATAAACACACGAAGGACGGGTTTGGATAAACACACGAAGGACGGGTTTGGATAAACACGTGAAGGACGGGTTTGGATAAACACATGAAGGACGAGTTTGGATAAACACGCGAAGGCCGGGTTTGGATAAACACATGAAGGACGAGTTTGGATAAACACGTGAAGGACGGGTTTGGATAAACACATGAAGGACGGGTTTGGATAAACACATGAAGGACGAGTTTGGATAAACACACGAAGGACGGGTTTGGATAAACACATGAAGGACGAGTTTGGATAAACACATGAAGGACGAGTTTGGATAAACACACGAAGGACGAGTTTGGATAAACACATGAAGGCCGGGTTTGGATAAACACATGAAGGCCGGGTTTGGATAAACACATGAAGGCCGGGTTTGGATAAACACACGAAGGCCGGGTTTGGATAAACACACGAAGGCCGGGTTTGGATAAACACACGAAGGCCGGGTTTGGATAAACACACGAAGGCCGGGTTTGGATAAACACACGAAGGACGGGTTTGGATAAACACATGAAGGACGGGTTTGGATAAACACATGAAGGACGGGTTTGGATAAACACGAAGGACGGGTTTGGATAAACACATGAAGGACGGGTTTGGATAAACACATGAAGGACGGGTTTGGATAAACACATGAAGGCCGGGTTTGGATAAACACATGAAGGCCGGGTTTGGATAAACACATGAAGGACGGGTTTGGATAAACACATGAAGGACGAGTTTGGATAAACACACGAAGGCCGGGTTTGGATAAACACACGAAGGACGGGTTTGGATAAACACATGAAGGACGGGTTTGGATAAACACATGAAGGACGGGTTTGGATAAACACATGAAGGACGAGTTTGGATAAACACACGAAGGCCGGGTTTGGATAAACACACGAAGGACGGGTTTGGATAAACACATGAAGGACGAGTTTGGATAAACACACGAAGGCCGGGTTTGGATAAACACACGAAGGACGGGTTTGGATAAACACACGAAGGACGGGTTTGGATAAACACACGAAGGACGAGTTTGGATAAACACGTGAAGGACGGGTTTGGATAAACACATGAAGGACGAGTTTGGATAAACACGCGAAGGCCGGGTTTGGATAAACACATGAAGGACGAGTTTGGATAAACACATGAAGGACGAGTTTGGATAAACACGTGAAGGACGGGTTTGGATAAACACATGAAGGACGGGTTTGGATAAACACATGAAGGACGAGTTTGGATAAACACATGAAGGACGAGTTTGGATAAACACACGAAGGACGAGTTTGGATAAACACATGAAGGACGGGTTTGGATAAACACATGAAGGCCGGGTTTGGATAAACACACGAAGGCCGGGTTTGGATAAACACACGAAGGACGGGTTTGGATAAACACACGAAGGACGGGTTTGGATAAACACACGAAGGACGGGTTTGGATAAACACACGAAGGACGGGTTTGGATAAACACGTGAAGGACGGGTTTGGACAAACACGAAGGACGGAGACAGAGCGTAGAGCACACGGACCGAATGTAGTGCAGCTTCAAAGACGCACGATGCAAACTGCCGAATACTGCACTCGTATTTCTGTCTCGTGCCGGTCCTTAAAGCGACTAAACCCGATTATTTTCTAGTAGTGGAACAAATTTATTTTCTCCTCCTTTTTTTGTAAACCCAGACATTTGTGTGAAAAAACCCTGTCCATTTTATTACAAATCTTTTGTATTTATTTCATAAACTCTCCGGCGGGTTTTGTTGCATTTCTTTGACAATGACCTCAAACTCGTCCCTTTGAAGAATCGGGAAGTTCAGGGATGAGTTTGAACCACAACTCGCAGATTCATTTCGTGGTTTCCTCTTTCAGTGTTTGTAGTAAAATAAATCAGATATTGGGCCTTTAAACGCTTGAGTATCCCGTTCCTTTTGAGAAACAACATCGGCAGCACCAAACTGCCGGGGATCGTAGCCCAAATCGCGCAGATGAAGACGACACACTGATCTCCCTGCGTTAAAGAGGGATTAAACGAAAAGGCAAGAGCGAAGGTAAAACCAACGAAGGAGAAGGAGGTCGTGGCCAGAATCGCCGTGATCGACACAAAGGCCTTGCGCTTGGACCGGTCGACTCGGGTCCCGGCTCTGTCTCCGGGCCCCGGGCGGATCAGGACTTTGAGGACGCAGACGCTGCAGTACAACACCACGATGAGCGCGAACATGATGAAGCAAGCGAAAGGAACAGCGGGGTATTCGTCATGGAAATGACCCTGGATCGCCATGGAAACGAAGCAAAACAGCCAAACCGTGCACACGCTGATGTTTCTGACTTTGACCCCCGCGCCGCTCTTCGACTTCAGGTACACCACGGGGTGAACGGCCGCGAGGTACCGGTCGCCGCAGGTGAGGCAGTGGATCAGGACGTGTCCGGGAAAGCTGAACATGGACAGATACGTGGAGGACAGCACGGCCGCCTGGCTTCGGGCGTAGAGGCCCGCGACGTAGAGCGCGGAGGCCAGCGCGATGACGAGCTCCAGCGCGGCCATGTGGAAGGTGAAGACGTCGGAGTGGCTGGAGGGTCGCCGCTGCAGGAGGGCGCGCCGCAGGATCAGCAGGTACAGGGGGCACAGCACAGAGTACTTCAGGACGGCCCACGAGGCGGCGATGGCGGGGGTGTTGGTGCACACCAGCGCGGCAGAGGACGAGGTGTTGGACATGACTGATGGGAGTTCTAGGAAGATAAAAACAAATGCAGCCCTTGTATATCTGAAGAGTTTAGTGGCGCTAGTGCTAGGCTAGTGCTAGGCTAGTGCATGTCTATGGCTACTATGACTAGTAGCCTGCATTAAAAACAGTCTGACCCGAGCACAGTGCACCTGAGGCAAAATCACTTATAACACCAGACTAACCATACACTGCGTTCCAAATTATTATGCAAATGACATTTTTCTCTGATTTTCTAAATTGTCGACTCAAATGAGAGTCAGCATCATTTTCAAGTCTTTAACTGGTAGAGGATCATTTAAATGTGGTGGAAAAAATCTCCCAGTGAAAACAGTATTTTTTTCAAAAATAAATATAGTAAAAATCTCAAAATCCACTGTTCCAAATGATTATGCAACTCATCATTTCAATTCATTTTAAAGCTTGTAATTAACTGAAAATGGTCATTTGTTGTATGTGTAGCATTAGGAGGTCATATTTACTGAAATCAGAAGCTATTTCAATCAAAAAAATATTAACAGGTCAAGTTATATTTTACTATAGGACCTTCTTTGAGCCGCTTCAAAATTCTTAAATCCATTAAACTTGTGAGTTTTTGGACAGTTTCTGCTTGGATTTCTTTGCAGGATGTTAGAATAGCCTCCCAGAGCTGCTGTTTGGATGAAAACTGCCTCCCACCCTCATAGAAGTATTTTTCCAAAGGTTCTCAACAGGGCTGAGGTCAGGGGAGGAGGGGGTCCACATCATGAGTTTCTCTCCTTTTATGCCCATAGCAGCCAGTTCACTAGCAAGGACCACGCCACAACACAGTGCAATTAAGATTTTATTCACAAGGTTATAGTGTAGAGTGAAACTGGGCGAGACTGTGGGTGGGGGCTCCGTCTCGGATGGACCCAGCTATTCGGGACCCCCCTTCTAAGCAGGAGAATCATTGCTGAAATGGAACCGACATGGAGGGAGGGAGGGTGGGGTTGACAGTTTCAAACAAACTGAGATGACGAGGCTTGGCTTGGCATATAATGGCTCGTGAGTAATTAGAGGCGTGGTTAGGTGAAAGCAAGAGTGGTTGGTGTGCAAAGTGTGATAAGTTGAGGCGTAGTCCTGCTCCCGAACCTAGTCAATAAATATTGACTCCATTGATGCAGAGGTGTTCTTTACAGCAGGACATGGTGCGTTGTCATGTATGAAGATGATTTTGTTCGGGAAAGCACGGCTCTTCTTTTTGTAGCATAGAAGACAGTGGTCAGTCAGAAAAAGGTCATTTTCACACCTTCAGGGAGACTAAAAGGGCCTAAAGGGGCCGACCAGCTCTCTCACCATGATTCTGGCCCAAAACATGACTCTGCTACATCTTTACTGACGTCACAGCCTTGTTGGGACATTGTGGCCATTCACCAACCATCCACTACTCCATCCATCTGACCATCCAGTGAGCCTTATCAGTAAACAAGACTGTTTGAAAATGAGTCGTCATGTATTTCTGAGCCACTGCAGCCGTTTCTGCTTCAGCTTCAATGAACAGTTTAGGGGAGGCTGGAGAGAAGGTTTATGCACAACTGCAGCCTCTGGAGGGGCCTACACCTTGATGTTCGGGAGACTCCAGCTTTGTAGCAGCTGTTCTCTTAATCTGATGTGTTTGTCTGGCAGAAACCGTCCATATTGTGCCTTTATCTGCACAAACCCGAGTGAATCATCCACAAATCTCTTATCAGTACAATGTTTATGCTTAACCTTTCATGAAATTTTGAAGGTTTTCATACCTAGACAAAGACATTCAACTATTTCACGCTTTTCATCAGCAGAAAGACCCTTTTCTTTACCATATTGCTTGAAAATGATGATCTGCTTAATAAAGTGGAACACCCTTTTTCAGTAGTTTTTCCCTAAACTGGGCTTAACCTGAAAACTAATCATCCCAGGTCTCTGAGATTAATGTCAGTGATTCAAAGAGCCCCAAGACACGATACCATCCATGAGTTTCATTATTATTATTATTATTTTTACCTTTTTGACACAAAAATGCAATTTGCATGATAATTTGGAACGCAGTGCATGAAAGAAGTTATTCTGAAACTGGCCCAGAACCAGCACCAGTTTGGGTGGAAAATGGCAGTGGGAGAGACACAGCTTTGGAAAGAAATGTCCAAATCTTTTCCCTAACCATTATTTTGAAGTGATTGGATTCACAAACCCGACAGCCCTTTCATCGTTCTGGATATAAACCTCTTACCACCCGCCTGAACCAAATGCATTCTGTCCTCTTTGGCTATTATATTGGTCTGTGTAGCACCTCATTTGAAAGCTAAGACCCACAAAACTGATCTTTTTCCTCTCGTTGTTGCAGTGTTGTGTCACCTTTTTTTATGTTTTTTTTTAGTTTAGAGCCTAGAGTTTTTGTAATTTTTTTGGTTGAATTTTTGTCACATTTTTGTTGAATTTTTGTCACATTTTTGCTGAATTTTTTTGGAATTTTTATGGAATTTTTATTGATTTTTTGTTGATTTTTTGTCCCATTTTTGCTGAATTTTTGTCACACTTTTTTGTTTTGTTTTTGTCACATTTTTGTTGCGTTTAGATCCTTGTTTTCTTCTCATTTTTTGTGGCTATTTTGGTGCTTTTTCCCCAAGAAGCTTTTTGATTAGGGTAAAGCCAAACTGGAGAAAATGGGATCCATTCAGGTGGGAGTTAAGAGGTTGAGAGACAGTCATGTGTCCATATCTGCTTAGAGGAATTTTTTTTTGTTCCATGTGGATAAATCCAGATATCAACGATAAACCAAGTCCGAAATGACACGGTTTCGACGGTCACCGTAGTTACCACAGTAGAAACAAACAAAGACAGTTTATGAAAAGGAAACGTACTCACAGATCTTCAGTTGCACCAATGCAGTAGGTGAACAAGCGAATGGAGGTACAGGCACTATCATCCATATCTGACCGACACATTAAAATCATGTGCAAAGCGTCAGGGATTATTCAAATGTCCAGGTGCGGCTCTGGAGGCAGGTGTGTGTTCGAGCGCAGTTACGAAAGAGGTTTAACAACAGTCAGTGACGCAGTTTTAACCTCTTAACTCCCACCTGAACGGATCCCATTTTCTCCAGTTTGGCTTTACCCTAATCAAAAAGCTTCTTGGGGAAAAAGGCACCAAACGCAACAAAAACTGACAAAAATTCAACAAAAATGTGACAAAAACTCAACAAAAATGTGACAAAAATTCAACCAAAATTCAACAAAAATTCAAACAAAAAGTGACAAAATTTAAAAAAAAAATTTGACAAAAATGTGACAAAAATTCATCAAAAATTCTACAAAAATTCAAACAAAAAGTGACAAAATAAAAAAAAAATGTGACAAAAATTCAACAAAAATGTGACAAAAATTCAACAAACATTCAAACAAAAAGTGAGAAAAATGTAAAAAACCACAACAATGTGACACAACACAGCAACAACACGAGGAAAAAGATCAGCTTTGTGGGTCTTAGCTTTCAAATGAGGCGCTCCACAGGCCTATATAACAGCCAAAGAGGACAGAATGCATTTGGTTTAGGCGGGTGGTAAGAGGTTAATAAATAATGAGTCATGGTGGAAATTCAGTCAATGTTTAGTTTATTTCGAAACAAACAAGAACATTTCCAAATGATAAAGAAAAATGAGCGAACTCTACCCGGTCTACCATCCATTTGCCTTCCGTCAACCAGCTTTCACATTTAAGGCCCCATAATCTTCCAAGATCAGTTCTTTTTAAGTTTTCAGGATGGAAAGTCTGTGTAACCATGAAGACATGTCCGTCAGCAAACCGAACCCTGAAAACGATTGATTCTGGAGCCTTAAAGAGGCACTGATGGAAAGTAAAGCCATTGTGTCACTGAAAGGTCAAACACGCATGAAAACCATCACAAAAAGTTACATAATGAACCTTTCAGAAACATCTAAACGGTGGTGCACGCACTAACTACTAAGGCACTGACTCTTTGGTCCACACTCCTCTTGGTGCTGACTTGGTGTGTTGTTGATGTGTCTCGTTTGGTGAGATGTGGGAGTCGGGAGAGATTTCACTGTATTTATAAATATTGTACGTCTTTGTCCTGTGAATTTTGTGCACACTAATGAATGCAGTTTTTTTTTTTTTACAATCCTACTCATGGGTTATGTTGGGTTATATTCTAAGAGTTGGGTCATTTATTCTACCCAACAGCTGGGTCAATGGCTTGGGTCAATGTTGGGTCATTTCAGTAGACACACTGCAAAAAGTGGATTCTAAGTAGAGGTTAGATTTTAGGTTCGGGCCGGGTTAGTTCGGGTCGGGTTAGTGCTCAAGACAGAGCGAGTCAAAACAAGACTTAAAAATGCATATGACTGAAAGTATTTTATCTACACTCTCGCCTCTTACTGTTATTGCTTAATTCTATGTTGATGTTTTTATTGATTGTATTTGTTTTCTTATATTTTATGCAACCGTGAAGCACTTTGAATTGCCTTGTGTATGAATTGTGCTCTACTCTCTTGCTTTGCCTACATGACCTTTCACTTTCCATGCAGCTGAAGTCAAGCTTTAGGTCAGACTTCAGTCCTTCTACTCCTTCACGTTGCGTTTGCAGTTGGGTAATTTCCCGGCTCTTTGCAGGTAAAGCAGAAACAGCACCACGCTGCTCCACAGGTTCAGCCAGAAGATGAAGGCCTTGATGATTGCGCACAAACGCCCGCTGTAGATGCACAACCCGCTGAGGACGATGTTCCCCACGGACTTAAACACCAGCTCGCACATGACGGCGCAGATCACGCGCACCGCCCTCCGCTTGGTCTTATCCAACCGGCCCTTCTGACCTCCGGGCCTGGGCTGGACGAGGACCTTCAGCACGGACACGCAGCAGAAGACCACGGCGGCCAGAGACAAGAACACCTGAAGCCCCGCCATGATGCTCAGGTGGAAGGAGGAATCCCAAAACCGCGACGTGTAAGGGATCCCCAGGAGCGAGAGCGACCAGGCGGCGCCGGCGCTCGCCAGTCGGATCTGCAGGCCTCTGGTGCGCTTCAGGCTGAGGTACGTCATGGGGTGGACCACGGCCAGGTAGTGCTCCACGCAGGTGTACATGGGGAACAGCAGCTGCCCGCACCACGGCAGCTTGATCACAATGGAGCCCACGAAGGAAGCGTAGCTGTGGTTATTTATGATCCCGTGAAGCACGAGGGCCGCGCCCGCCAGCCCGAAGAACTCCATCACGGCCAGGTTGTAGGCGGAGAAGTCGGAGTGGCCCACGGACCAGGACACGTCGCTGCTCTTCGACCTCCACTGAACGAAGCCCAGGTACAGGACGTAGAGGGAGAGCGGGAGGACGAGCAGGAGGTAGGACGCCAAGAGAAACGCCGTGGTGACGACTTCCTCCACCTGGACGGAGGCTGAAGACGTGTTGGACGAGGACGCCATGTTCTGAGGGAGAAGGACACAGATGTAAAGGTACGGTTTGTCAAAGTGAATGGTTGTGGGATCGAAGAAGGAATGTTTCAAAGCAAACTTCCAAGGGTAACATATGTTTCGTTTTCACTTGAAATTCTTGTTTGTTGTTGTTTTATTAGGATCCCCATTAGCTGCCTGTTTAATGGCTCCCTGGGGTCCTTCAAAAGACGACAATTACATACTTTACAAAAAACACATTTGCACAACATGCTTGGAATGAAAAGCAGAGAAACACAGAAGTCTAACAGTTTAACATGGTCGTCTGCAGCAGTTCTCGTGACATGCTTCTAAATGTGTTCTCTGTGTGCGCTGACTGAACCTGATTCCAGGTTAATATTGCTCTGTAAAACACTGTGGGCTTCAGAGAATTTGTTTTGGGATGAGGAGGGTTTAAAGTCACCCCCCAGTGCCCGTCTAGTGGTATATTAATAAATATTTCAACAGTACAAGGCAAAACCATGCAGCTGTACAAACTAAACATATTTAAAACTTTAATACTTCACTGAAGACTTCTCTGTTTAAAACTGATATAGTCTTGAATCTTAATAACATGAACTTGTCCAGAGACTGAGGGTGAAGATTTGCATTTTTTTTTTTTGCTATAACCTGCGCATGATCTCTTCTCTTTAGACTGTGTTGTCTGTATTGTCTCTGGTCAAATTAATCAACTTAAACTTCAAACAAAGACATTTATTTGACGGCTCCTTTTTCTTTTTCCACAAAGTTGAGCCATAAGCCACGCCCCTGTCATTGGACGATACGTCAAATGGAGTCTTTCCAGTTGGCGTTAATATCTAGCTTTACAAACCCCCCCTTTGGGAACCCCTGGTTTAGACCTAAAAAAAACATGTCCTGAAATCACATGGTCCTTGTAAAACAGTTTATATTTCAATCTTCCCTCACATGTTTCTGCTCCTGAACCTGGTTAAAATGTTACTGCGATGCAAATCTTCATCATTTAAAGCACTTCTTCGAATAGTCACAATATAAAACCACGTTTAAGGCGTGAAAGGCGGTGGTAATTCTCGTAATACACTCATTCTGATCGTTCACGTAGATGGAAACGAATGGGCCGCCAATGAACGACCGAAGCGCTCTCTCAAAAACGTGCTGTATGTAGTTGTACACGGAACACCAGGTTTGCTGTTTTTTTCACAAATAGGCGGGTTTACAAATGAAATCCACCCCAACTACAAGAAAATACATCACAACCACAGCTTCAAATGCTCAGTAAAAAACTCACCCTGGGTCGGAGCTCGCCGACCCTCCAGCTCAGGGATGATCGATCCTATCTTAGCGAGAGAAGTTCGTCTCTTCGGCCATCGCTCCTTTAACGATTGCCCAGTGAAAGTGCGGATTAATCGTCCGGGCCGAGGGCAGTGGCTCGGTTAAAGAGCGGCGGGTGATCGTGTTTCAGCGGGTGCTAAAACGTCTGGAAACAACGACCACAGTTTAGTCAAATGAGCCGAGCCTGAGTCTGCTCCGGCCGCCGAGGCTGGAGGCGCTTCATTTTCATTTCATTTGTTTAAAGGCTGGTCAGTTCTAATTTAGAGGGACAGATGTGAGGAAGTTATGTATATAGATTACAAACGTGCCTCAAACTGTTGTCCTTGTCCCACCTTTGCACTTGGGCGACTTTATTCATTTTAAACAAAGATACAGACATCTTTCTGATTCAGACATGGTGACCACCCTTTCTATCTAGTTTTCATTGGTTCTTTCTACGAAGTCTTCCTTGGCTTCCAGTCCAATTTCCCATTGACTTTAGAATTTTAGTCCTGATTTTCCGGGTGTTGCGAGGTTAAGCTCCTCAGTATATCACAGACTACCGGCCACACCCTTCGGTCTTCAAGCCTCTCTAGTCATTTTCTCCAGTTTGGCTTTACCCCAATCTAAAAGCTTCTGGAAAAAAGCTGTGAAAATAGCAACAAAACTGAGACGAAAACAATGATGGAAATGTGACAAAAAAGTGAGAAAGAATTGATGAAAAAGTGGCAAAAATGTCACAAGAAATTGACAAAAAATGGATGACAAAAATGACAAAAATGTGACAAAATACTGCAAAAATGTGATAAAGCATTGACAAAAATGTGACAAAAATTTGACAAAAAAATTACAAAAAAGCCTCTCCTCCTCGGGGCAAACCCTTCGGTCTTAAATAACAAAAAAAGGATGAAAAAATGACAAAAATGTGACAAAAAAATGACTAAAATGTGACAAAAAATTGACAAAAAAGCCTCTCCTCCTCAGGGCACACCCTTCTGTCTTCAAGCCTCTCCTCCTCGGGGCAAACCCTTCTGTCTTCAAGCCTCTCCTCCTCGGGGCAAACCCTTCGGTCTTCAAGCCTCTGCTCCTCAGGGCAAACCCTTCGGTCTTCAAGCCTCTCCTCCTCGGGACACACCCTTCGGTCTTCAAGCCTCTCCTCCTCGGGACACACCCTTCAGTCTTCAAGCCTCTCCTCCTCGGGACACACCCTTCGGTCTTCAAGCCTCTCCTCCTCGGGACACACCCTTCGGTCTTCAAGCCTCTCCTCCTCGGGACACACCCTTCGGTCTTCAAGCCTCTCCTCCTCGGGACACACCCTTCAGTCTTCAAGCCTCTCCTCCTCGGGGCAAACCCTTCGGTCTTCAAGCCTCTCCTCCTCGGGACACACCCTTCGGTCTTCAAGCCTCTGCTCCTCGGGACACACCCTTCGGTCTTCAAGCCTCTCCTCCTCGGGACACACCCTTCAGTCTTCAAGCCTCTCCTCCTCAGGGCAAACCCTTCAGTCTTCAAGCCTCTCCTCCTCAGGGCAAACCCTTCAGTCTTCAAGCCTCTCCTCCTCAGGGCACACCCTAAGGTCTTCAAGCCTCTCCTCCTCGGGGCAAACCCTTCAGTCTTCAAGCCTCTCCTCCTCAGGGCACACCCTTAGGTCTTCAAGCCTCTCCTCCTCAGGGCACACCCTTCAGTCTTCAAGCCTCTCCTCCTCGGGACACACCCTTCGGTCTTCAAGCCTCTGCTCCTCGGGACACACCCTTCGGTCTTCAAGCCTCTGCTCCTCGGGGCAAACCCTTCAGTCTTCAAGCCTCTCCTCCTCAGGGCACACTCTTCGGTCTTCAAGCCTCTCCTCCTCAGGGCACACCCTTCAGTCTTCAAGCCTCTCCTCAGGGCACACCCTTCAGTCTTCAAGCCTCTCCTCAGGGCACACCCTTCAGTCTTCAAGCCTCTCCTCCTCAGGGCACACTCTTCGGTCTTCAAGCCTCTCCTCCTCAGGGCACACCCTTCAGTCTTCAAGCCTCTCCTCCTCAGGACACACCCTTCAGTCTTGAAGCCTCTCCTCAGGGCACACCCTTCAGTCTTCAAGCCTCTCCTCCTCAGGGCACACTCTTCGGTCTTCAAGCCTCTCCTCCTCAGGGCACACCCTTCAGTCTTCAAGCCTCTCCTCAGGGCACACCCTTCGGTCTTCAAGCCTCTCCTCCTCAGGACACACCCTTCAGTCTTCAAGCCTCTCCTCCTCAGGGCAAACCCTTCAGTCTTCAAGCTTCCCCTCCTCAGGGCACACCCTTCAGTCTTCAAGCCTCTCCTCAGGGCACACCCTTCAGTCTTCAAGCCTCTCCAGTCATTTTCTCCAGTTTGGCTTTACCCCAGTCCAAAAGCTTCTGGAAAAAAGATGTGAAAATAGCAACAAAACTGACACGAAAACAATGATGGAAATGTGACAAAAATATCACAAGAAATTGACAAAAAATGGATGAAAAAATGACAAAAATGTGACAAAAATTTGATAAAAAATTGAGAAAAATGTGAGAAAAAAATGACAAAAAATGACTAAAAAAATGACAGAAAAATGACAAAAATGTGACAAAAATGTGATTAAAATAAAGACAAAAAAATGATGAAAAAATGGCAATAAATGACTAAAAAAAATGACTAAAAAATTACAAAAATGTGACATAAAAATGACAAAAAAATTAAAAAAAAATTGACAAAAATTTGACAAAAATATTACAAAAAAGCCTCTCCTCCTCAGGGCACACCCTTCAGTCTTCAAGCCTCTCCAGTCATTTTCTCCAGTTTGGCTTTACCCCAATCTAAAAGCTTCTGGAAAAAAGCTGTGAAAATAGCAACAAAACTGAGACGAAAACAATGATGGAAATGTGACAAAAAAGTGACAAAAAATTGATAAAAAGTGGCAAAAATGTCACAAAAATGTCACCAAAAAATGACAAAAATGTGACAAAAATTTGATAAAAATGTGACAAAAAATGTATAAAAAAGTGACAAAAAATTGATAAAAAGTGGCGAAAATGTCACAAGAAATTGACAAAAAATTGTTGAAAAAATGACAAAAATGTGACAAAAATGTGACAAAAAATGACAAAAATGTGAGAAAAAATTTACAAAAATGTGAGAAAAATTTGACAAAAAATTGATAAAAAATGTGACAAAAATGTGACAAATATGTGCCAAAAAAATGACAAAAAATGACAAAAAAGCCTCTCCTCCTCGGGGGACGTGGTTCTGATGGATGGTTGGACTTATGCAAAGGCTGACGTTACATTTGCCTGGAATGATTTATTGATGTTAAACAATGGTTTATGAAATCATGCAAACGACTCCCTTCACCTCCCGGACGGAGTCGGATAAACTCTGAGCACAGCCAGACCAGGACACGAACCCAGGAGGACGTCGGAAGCATCGGACACCTGTGAGTAACTCTTATCGTCATCTCTAATTCGACATTCGTAGTGACTGGTTATTTAAGTTTTGGGGTCATTTATTAGATGGATCATGTGTTTTGTAAGTGTGTTTTTAACTGTTGAATGAGCTTTTGTGATTCAACAGTTGTATCTGATTTGTGGACGACACACCTGTTCCGTTTTCTGGTCATTTAAAATTTTAAATGTAAAAATCAATGCTAAACTTTGGAAATACGCCGTTGTCAGAATTGAATAGTGTTGTGGAAAGGCTCTAAGGAGTTGGAAAAACGATTTGCATATAATCCACATTCGCGAGCAGGTTTGGACAACGCTTTTCAGTTTGTTTAATCCTTCAATGACAAGCCTTAAACCAACAATGGATCAAAGTCTGTCCATTAAACAAGAATAAAGTTGCTGAGAATTCTCGTCGAAAGGTATTTTCTCAACAGATAAATTCTCTGTTGTCCCTGATTAACAATAGGACGATCCAGGTTTCCAGATATTTGCAACTTTGTGAGTAGAAAAAATACTTCAGATTGGGAAATTTGGTCCAAGTGTCTCTAAAACCCTCTCAGTCAAAAACATCTGTGTCTCCATGAAAAATTCCAAGATGAAAAAATGGTCTGATCGGATCTGCACACACTCTATCGCTGCTTGTTTCATAAATGCACAAACACAACACGCTTAATGATAAATGTGGTTAATGAAATGTGGCATTGGGGTCATGGAGAAGTCATGGAAAACCTCAAGAGGAAATCTGTAAGAATCCTGGACCATGGTTTTCATTAACCCCTTAACTCCCGCCTAAACCGAGCACATTTTCTCCAGTTTGGCTTTACCCCAGTCCAGACGCTTCTGGAAAAAAACTGTGAAAATAGCAACAAAACTGAGACGAAAACAATGATGGAAAAAAGTGAAAAACATTGACAAAAAATTGATGAAAAAGTGGCAAAAATGTGACAAAAAAATGCCAAAAATGTGACAAAAAATACAAAAATGTCATAAAAATTTGACAAAAACATTACAAAAAATTTATAAAAGTGGCAAAAATGTCACAAGAAATTGAAAAAAGTGATTTTTTTTAAAATAAAAAATGTGACAAAAATATGATTAAAAAATAAAAAAAATTGATAAAAATTTGACAAAAACATTACAAAAAATTGACGAAAAAATGACAAAAAATTGATGAAAAAGTGGCAAAAACGTCACAAAAATGTGACAAGAAATTGACCAAAAATTGACAAAAAAATGACAAAAAAATGATAAAAATTTGACAAAAACGTTACAAAAAAATTGATGAAAAATTGATGAAAAATTGATGAAAAATTGATGAAAAAGTGGCAAAAATGTCACAAGAAATTGACCAAAAATGTGACGAATACAAAAAATACAAAAAAGTGATAAAAATTTGACGAAAAAATGACAAAAAAGTTGAACACCCAACAAAAAAATGATGGAAAAAGATCCTCTGGGTTCAGGCGGGAGCTAAGAGGTTAAACAGCTCTTTTCCTTGTTGTTTTATTGACTGAATGTCCCACTTTTCTGTTCTCAGGATTCCTCTAAAATGAACGAGACGCGTCCGGATAACTCCTCGGACACTTTGATCCGTCAATGCTCGGACGTGTCTCTGACCAACGTCCTCCTGGCCGTGTTCCTGTGTAACTACATCTCGCTCGTTCCGCTGTTCGCGTATGTTCTCCACCTCGGGTACCGGGCTCAGAAAGGCTCCGCCCCTTCTCCGCACTCCGACCTCCTGACCTTCAACTGCATCCTTTTCGAGTTCATAAACATCGCGTCCTTGTCCGTGTACTTCGGCGGCTCCTTCGTCGGGAACGATGTCGCGATATCGCTCGGAATCACCGTCTTTTCCGTGGTGTGCACCGGCCAGACCGCCCTCCACGTCCTGACGTGCGTGGAGCGGCACGTGGCGGTGGTCCACCCCGTCGTCTTCATGAAGCTGAAGCAAACCCGGACGGGCCAGAAGCTCGGGCGCGCCAGCATCGCCTTCGTGTGGATGATCTGCGTTTCCGCCGTCGGGTTGGTCTACGTCAACCGGCGCCAATCCAACTGGGCGTCGTACGTGATCTTAGCCGTGTGCATCGCGGTGGTGTCGCACTGCAGCGCCTCCGTCCTCCGCGCGCTGCTCGGACACGCCCCCGGGGAAAACCGCCGCCACGGGAGGAGGGTGGATCCGTCCAAGAAGAGGGCGCTCAGGACCATGGCGTTCGTCCTGGCCGCGCTGCTGCTGAGGCTGCTGGGGATCCCGGTGCGAGGGCAGCTGCTGGACATGAGCACCGCCCAGAGCTGCCTGTGGGCGTCGGCCGCCATTTGGATGAACCTGCCCAGCAGTTTGGTGCTGCCGCTGCTGTACCTCAAACGGGTGCGGAAACTGCCGGGCGCCAAGAGGAAAGCTCGAGATAAACGTTAGCAGCGGAGGGGGAGGGGTTCATGGAGGAGTCGCACTTAAAGGGGGGGTATTATGCAAAATGGACTTTTTCAAGCTTTCCATCATGTTATTATGTCGTTCCCTCATTAAAAACATGCCTGAAGTGTTGCCTTGGCACATTCACGTATTTCTGAGTAATCTGTAAAAACTCTGATGGCGGCCATTTTAGGGATAGGTTTGCCTGAGTCCTCCTAGGAACGCCCCCACCTCCTGGAGACGCCTCCGAGCTTCCGAGTAACCAACCACTGCTCCTCAGCAGAACCCCCTCCCCACTGATGCCACAGACAGCGTGTGGAGGGGGCGTGTCTAAAGGCTCAGAGGCTCTTAACCCCTTAACTCCCGCCTGAACCGAGAGGATCTTTATCCTCACGTCATCAGATTTTTTTTCCATCATTTTTTTGTTGGGTATTCAACTCATTTTTGTTATTTTTTTTATGTCATTTTTTGTAAACGTTTTGTTACATTTTTGTCATTTTTTTGTCACATTTTTGTCCATTTTTGGTCACATTTTTGTCATTTTTTTGTCACATTTTTGTCATTTTTCGACCATTTTGTGTCAATTTCTTGTGACATTTTTGTGACATTTCTGCCACTTTTTCATACATTTTTCGTGCCTTTTTTGTCAATGTTTTGTCACATTTTTGCCACATTTCCATCATTGTTTTCGTCTCAGTTTTGTTGCTATTTTCTCACCTTTTTTCCAGAAGCTTTTGGACTGGGGTAAAGCCAAACTGGAGAAAAAGAGCTCGGTTCAGGCGGGAGTTAAGAGGTTAAAGAGACAGAGGCCTATTTCAAGACATTCACTACAGCCATTTTGAGAGAGCCATTTTATACAAGGCAGTTATTCTAATTTACTGCATTTACAGACCAACAGAAGGTTTGCTCATCATTGTAGTGTGATATAGACTGGTGCTATGGGACTGAAAAAAGCAGAACACCCCCTCTTTAACTCCTTCTTTATGCCTCCACATCGTTGTCTTTGCGAGTATTGAGTATTGGGTGTTTCTTTATCCCACCCCTGACCCCTTCTTCGAGGTTTAGTTGATGAGTTACGACTTTAACTGGCTTGTCTTTGGTCTGTGACTGCTTTGAATATGTGCTGCTGTTTGCCTGAGCCGTGTGACGCATGTAAATAAAGCTCACCGTGGAAAACGCCATTTGCATGATGTTTTTAAACAGACCCATCAGTTCACGGGTCGGCCCATGAGTCGGAAAATGTCCCTTTGTATAGGGGTTGAAAAACAAATGTGACAAGAAATTGACAAAAAATTGACGAAAAATGACAAAAATGTGACAAAAAAAGGACAAAAAAAGGACAAAAAAATGACAAATGTGACAATAAAATGGCAAAAAATTCACAAAAAAATGACAAAAAATGTGATTAAAAACTGAATAAAAAAAAAAAAATGTGACAAAAATGTGATAAAAAATTACCAAAAAATGACAAAAATGTGAAAAAAGTGAGAAAAAAATTAGAAAAATGTGACAAAAAATGGCTAAAAAATGACAAAATGTGACCAAAAAAAAAAAAAAAATGTGACAAGAAATTTACAAAAAAATGACGAAAAATGACAAAAATGTGACAAAAAAAAGACAAAAAAAATTACAAAAAAAATTACAAATGTGACAAAAAAATGACAAAAAATTCACAAATAAATTACAAAAATGTGATTAAAAAGTGACGAAAAATTGATGAAAAAATGTCATCAATTTGTCACAAGAAAAAAATTAGAAAAATGTGACAAAAAATGACCAAAAAAAATGACAAAAATGTGACAAAATGTGATAATAAATTACCAAAAAATGACAAAAATGTGAAAAAAAAGTGAGAAAAAAATGACAAAAATGTGACAAAAAATTACAAAAAAATACAAAAATGTGATAAAAATTTGACAAAAAAAAATTAGAAAAATGTGACGAAAATGAAAAAAAAAAATGACCAAAAAGTTACAAAAATGAGTTGAATACCCAACAAAAAAATGCTGGAAAAAAAACTGATGACGTGAGGAAAAAGATCCTCTCGGTTCAGGCGGGAGTTAAGAGGTTAAGGTTGTATCTGGCTCTGATCCACAACACCACTGGGTTAGAGGGATTCCTGGGACATTTTTGGACTAATGGGGCGTCAGAATAACGGCATCTTAGTTCACTGTGTTACAAACGTTACAGAGCAAATAAGCTTCAGTTCAAACTAAAGCTACGAAGCTGGTAAAACATCAGACAAATATGGCTTTGATAAAGGTTTGGTTAATGTTAGTGCTTCATGCCATGTGCCCACAGTGGACGTTAGCAACATTAGCATCACAAAGCAAACAGTAAATGCTATAAGGAGGATCTTTCCCGACATTAACCTCTTAACTCCCGCCTGAACCGAGAGGATTTTTTTCCTCACGTCACCACATTTTTTTTTTCCATAATTTTTTTGTTGGGTATTTAACTCATTTTTGTAACTTTTTTGTCATTTTTTTTGGTCGTTTTTTCCTCACATTTTTGTAATTTTTTCGTCCATTTTTTGTGATTTTTTTGTCATTTTTTAATCACATTTTTGTCACATTTGTCATTTTTTTTGGTCATTTTTTCGTAATTTTTTAAATCAAATTTTGGTCATTTTTAGTCAATTTTTTTTATCATATTTTTGTCACATTTTTGTCATTTTTTTGGTCAATTTTTTTATCACATTTTTGTCACATTTTTGTCATTTTTTTGTCATTTTTTTGTCAAATTTTTATCATATTTTTGTCAAATTTTTATCACATTTTTGTCACATTTTTGTCATTTTTTTTGTCATTTTTTTGTCATTTTTTGTCATTTTTTGGTCAAATTTTTATCACATTTTTGTCAAATTTTTATCACATTTTTGTCATTTTTTTGTCACATTTTTGTAAAATTTTTTTGTCACATTTTTGTCATTTTTTTGTCAGATTTTGTCATTTTTTTGTCAAATTTTTATCATATTTTTGTCAAATTTTTATCACATTTTTGTCATTTTTTTGTCATTTTTTGTCATTTTTTTGTCAAATTTTTATCACATTTTTGTCAAATTTTTATCACATTTTTGTCAAATTTTTGTCACATTTTTGTCAAATTTTTTGTCACATTTTTGTCATTTTTTTGTCACATTTTGTCACATTTTTTGTCAATTTCTTGTGACATTTTTGTGACATTTTTGCCACTTTTCCATCAATTTTTCGTCACTTTTTTGTCAATGATTTCTCACTTTTTTGTCACATTTCCATCATTGTTTTCGTCTCAGTTTTGTTGCTATTTTCCCACCTTGTTTCCAGAAGCTTTTGGATTAGGGTAAAGCCAAACTGGAGAAAATGTGCTCGGTTCAGGCGGGAGTTAAGGGGTTAAACCAGATTTTCATCGTTTTTAGACCCTTGAAATGAAACCAGTGCTATTGTTATGTTGGGATCAGGACGGGAAAGGTTTGGGAACTCCTGCACGATCCACAAGAGAAACTGGGCTGAGACAGTGTAAACCTCACACATGTGGAAAAAGCACAAATGCAAACACACTCGTCCTGATTTGAATGAGGAGCAGTTCTGTAGGGGCTTCACATACAGGACACTTTCTATACATCAGCAGACGAGGAGAGCGGAGCAGCCAGGACTCATCCAGGTGAGTCCATTTATCAGAATCACTATGTTTAACCTCTTACCACCCGACAAAACCAAATCCATTCTCTCCTCTTTGCCATTGTCCTCACTTTTTATTTACCTCATGTGTTTTTGTCACTTTTTAATTGCTTTTTTGATGGATATTTGTCTTTTTTTTAAATGGATTTTTGTCACTTTTTTGCTGGATTTTTGTCTTTTTTTTGCTGGATTTTTGTCATTTTTTTTGCTGGATTTTTGTCTTTTTTTTGCTGGATTTTTGTCATTTTTTTGCTGGATTTTTGTCTTTTTTTTGCTGGATTTTTGTCACTTTTTTTGCTGGATTTTTGTCTTTTTTTTGCTGGATTTTTGTCTTTTTTCTGCTGGATTTTTGTCATTTTTTGGCTGGATTTTTGTCACTTTCTTGCTGGATTTTTGTCTTTTTTTGCTGGATTTTTGTCTTTTTTTTGCTGGATTTTTGTCTTTTTTTGCTGGATTTTTGTCTTTTTTTGCTGGATTTTTGTCTTTTTTTTGCTGGATTTTTGTCATTTTTTTGCTGGATTTTTGTCTTTTTTTTGCTGGATTTTTGTCTTTTTTTTGCTGGATTTTTGTCATTTTTTTTGCTGGATTTTTGTCTTTTTTTTTGCTGGATTTTTGTCATTTTTTTGCTGGATTTTTGTCATTTTTTTGCTGGATTTTTGTCACATTTTTGTTGAATTTTTGTCACATTTTTGTCACATTTTTGTTGAATTTTTGTCATTTTTTTGTTGAATTTTTGTCATTTCTTTGTTGAATTTTTGTTGAATTTTTGTCACATTTTCTTGCCTTGTTACATCCTTGTTTTCTTCTCAATGTTAAATAAAAAAACAACACTAATGGCTCACTTTACAAACATGTCTTGTATTCATGTCTTGGTTGCAGAGTCTCGCTCCTCATTAAAACACTTTTTCCCTGTAAATCTGAACAGAACATGAAGGCGACGAACAGCACCCGCCCTGAGGGCCACGTGGACATGACCTTCTCCGTCTCCTACATCCTGGTCATGCTGCCTCTGTCCGTCTGCCTCCTGTGCTCTGGACTCCTGCGCTGGAGGCAGAAGCCGTCCACCATCAGCCACTCGGACTTCTTCACCTACAACATGGCGCTGATGGAGCTGGTGGGCGTGTCGGGCCAGGTCCTGGAGAGCGTCTTCAAGGAGCAGGAGGTGTCGTTCGTCTTGTCCACCTTCCCCTGGTACGCCGAGACCGTGTTCCCCGTCTACACCAGCGTGGAGCAGTACCTCGCCGCCGTCTACCCCGTCACCTACCTGGGCCTGAAGCGCGGGAGGGGCCTGTGGCTGCGACACGCCGGCGCCGCCCTCGTGTGGCTGCTGTGCGTCACCAAGGTCACGCTGATGATGCAGAACACGGACGAGCGGGTGAAGATGCTGTTCGCGTCCGACGTGGTGGAGGTGGCGGCGCTGCTGCTCGTCATGGTTTTCTGCTCGGCGTCCGTGCTGCACGTGCTGCGGCGGCCGAAGCCCGGGCGGCGCTCCGGAGCCGACAGGCCCAAGCAGAGGGCGTTCTTCCTGCTGCTGTGCGTCACCCTGGTGCTGGTGTTCAGGTTCACCTGGGACATGGGCTACACCGCGGGCTGCATGCTGCCCCAGCTCGAGAAGGCGCCTCAGTGCTTAGTTCTGCAGAGAGTGGTGAGGTGGGTGCACCTGGTCACCAGCCTGGTCACGCCGCTGATGTACCTGCAGCGAGCCAGGAAACTGGGCTGAGCTGAGAGCGGCATCCAGAGCATTTTCTCCAGTTTGGGTTTACCCCAGTCCAAAAGCTTCTGGAAAAAAGGTGTGAAAATAGTGACAGAACTGAGACGAAAACAATGATGGAAATGTGACAAAAAAGTGAGAAAACATTGACAAAAAAGTGACGAAAAATGTATGAAAAAGTGGCAAAAATGTCACAAAAATGTGACAAGAATTTGACAAGAAAATTACAAAACATTGACGAAAAAAAAAAAAATATGAAAAAAAAAGACGGAAAAATGACAAAAATGTGACAAAAATGTCATAAAAATGTAACAAAAAATGACAAAAATGTGACAAAATGTGACAAAAATTTGACAAGAAAATCACAAAACATTGACGAAAAAATAATGACGAAAAAATGACAAAAATGTGACAAAAAAATGACAAAAATGTGATTAAAAAATTGGACCAAAAATTGTCACCAAAAAATGAAAAAAAATGACAAGAAATTTATAAAAAATTGACCAAAAAAATGACAAAAAGGTGACAAAAAATTTACAGAAAAATGACACAAAAAAGACAAAAATGGCAAAAATGTGACAAAAAGTGAAAAAAAATTACAAAAAAGTTACAAAAATGAGTTGAATACCCAAAAAAATAATGGAAAAATCTGATGACGTGAGGAAAAAGATCCATTTAGATGAGTTTTGTAGATCTTAGCTTTCAAATGAGGCGTTACACTGGCCTACAGGATTTGGGTAAAGCTGACCTGGAGAAAATGCTCTCAGTTCAGGTGGGAGTTAAGAGGTTAAAGTTACATTTTTCCCCTTTTTTCAATCTGAAATAGTTCCAAGTACCCCCTGCTAGGTCCTCGAGTGCCCCCAGGGGTCCCCACACCCCTGGTTGGGAAACACTGCCATAGATTGTCTGATGTTTTGTAACGTTAGTCTCAGAGTGAGTCATTAATAATGTTATGTTTATGTGTTTATCCCCGTGAACAACAGGCCTGTGTGTTCCTGTGATCCTCTATATTTACAAACTGCTAATATGTTATCATCATTATTGCGGTGTTGTGATTGTGAATCAATAAAGTTTTCTAAATTCATGAATCTCCTCTGTTTTTTAGACTTATTCTCCAAACTCTGCTTTGTGGCAAATTAATGATTTTTAGCTAATGTTATATTTTATAATGCTATTGAATGTTTTTCATGAGTTTAATCTATGTGCTTAAACCAATCTTTTCACACTCACATCGCTGCAACAATACCACATTTCTTGCTCTTGCATTCTTTTGCTCAAACCTGTGGAGACGTCAAGCGCCCTCACCGGAGCTGTGAAAGAATAACTCCAAATAAGGCAACAGGAAGGACCTGATGACCTTGGCCCGAGCTCCACTCATCTCTTATCTCTTTGTGAACGTCACATTTTAGACGGTGCTGTTCAGGGGCGGACTTGGACTGAAAAACAGCCCTGGACTCTGACCAGCCTGGCCCAAATTAGCGTAATCGTGCACTTCCACAAATACATATTTTAACCTCTTGCCCCCCACCTTAACCGAGTGCATTTTCCTCAGTTCTGCTTTTTATTATTATTATTTTGATCGGAATCATCAGCAAAAAGCGCGGGAAAGGTGGTCGTAGAAACAGAAGCAAAATCATTAATATAAATAATAAATAATAACGGTCCCAAAATTGAACCTTGTGGTGCACCATACTCCACGGAATTCCTTTTAGATTCATGTTTTTTTCTACTGGGCTTTACCCAAATCTAAAAGCTTCTCAACTGGAGATCAACAATGTAACGCCTCATTTGAAAGCTAAGACCTACAAAAGTGATGGTAACTTTTTGTCACGTCGCCACATTTTTGTCATATTTTTGTTTTGTTTTTTTTTTCATTATTTTTTGTATCAAGTTTTTTTTTGTCCGTGTTTTTCTCCTGTTTTTTTGTTGAATTCTCATCACATTTTTCTTGCTTTTCCAGCACATTTTTGTTTTGTTTTCATCCTCTTTTTCTCGCTGTTTTGATGCTTTTCTTTGTAGCTTTTAGATTTGGGTAAAGCTCGGTTGAGGCGGGACCGGTGGCCCGAGAGCCAGTGGCCCTTCTGTGCTCTTCCAGAACGGACATATGGCCAGTCCGCCCCTGGTGCCGTTTCCTGGGACGGCCCCGTTCGAGCACCGTGTATATTGTTCGGGACTTTAGCATTCAGATAACCTGTGTTTAGAAATTGTAATTGTTATAAGGAATAAATCTTCTTTGACTAAAGCTTCTGAATTCTGGTGGTTTCTCCTCGGACCTTGGGATCAACAAATACGCTGGCGAGACCTTTTTGATACTTTAAAGAGGGGGTATTCTGCTTTTTTCAGTCACATAGCACCAGTCTGTATCACACTACAATGATGACCAAACCTTCTGTTGGTCTGTAAATGCAGTAAATTAGAATAACTGCCTTGTATAAAATGTCTCTCTCAAAATGGCTGTAGTGAATGTCTTGAAATAGGCCTCTGTCTCTTTAAGAACCTCTGAGCCTTTAGACACGCCCCCTCCACACGCTGTCTGTGGCATCAGTGGGGAGGGGGTTCTGCTGAGGAGCAGTGGTTGGTTACTCGGAAGCTCGGAGGCGTCTCCAGGAGGTGTCTCCAGGAGGTGGGGGCGTTCCTAGGAGGACTCAGGCAAACCTATCCCTAAAATGGCCGCCATCAGAGTTTTTACAGATTACTCAAAAATACGTGAATGTGCCAAGGCAACACTTCAGGCATGTTTTTAATGAGGGAATGACATAATAACATGATGGAGGGCTTGAAAAAGTCCATTTTGCATAATACCCCCCCCTTTAATACTGTAAACTTAACTGTTTGAATGTGTTTAAAATGATCTTATGGAGTCAGACCTTATGTAAATTTAGAGATTTGATATTTCCTGTGAAATCGCCCACAGCTTCTTTTGAACATTTCCTGGAGCAGTGCTTCAGTGAGTGTGTTTACCTGCACTCCAGTGTCCCGGCTATGACAGTGTTCTGGATGTGTGGTTCACATGTTCACACTCACATCTCTGTGTATATGAGACCCTGTCCTGGATGTTTCGGCTCCAGACGCCCATCACAAATACAGTGAGACGCTTTAGCACGTTAGCGATGTTGCTAACACGTGAAATATTTGGACATTTCTCGAAACACAGAGACGAGAACTTTGCATGAAATACTTAAAACTGCAGAGCTTCTGTCCCAGCTTTATGGAGACGGGGACAGGGACAAAGGGACAGTCCCAGATTTGAGGCTTTCGTCCCGTGTTGACCTGCTTTGTCCAGTACACAGGCTCCAGCCCTGTCCCACTGTTTGTCCGATGTGTTTCCCAAAGAAACGAACTCCACGTTTCTCCAAAGCTCTGAACTCAAATCGAATGGTGATAAATCTAAGGAAATCTACTGAAATGTCGCCCCCTTGTGTCTCATTTTCCTTTGAAAACAGAAACTCTCCCTCGTTCCTCTGTTTGATGGAATGTTTGCAAATCTTAAGAAACAAAATACACTGATATTTTAGCATTTGAGGATGAAAATGGCATTTAAAAATATAAATGTAACTTGCTACCGGGATATCCTGACTTCAGACGAACTGGTGTTTTTCCCACTTGAACTCCTATGTAACAAAACGGCTAATGCTACAACAGCTAGCTCGTAAGATGCTAATGTTATATGGATGATTGCAAGCACTCAGTATATTTCAAAACATGCCACATAACGTTATATTAAGGCTGTGACCAAAGGAAACGTTTCCACTGGGGGGCGCCAGTGCTCTCTTCATCTGTATCTGGACTTCTCCGAGTTCACGTGTTGCAGTTATAACTTAGAGAGAAGTTCCAAGGCTTTTTCCAAGTGGATCTATGTTTGTACTAAATATACCGTAAATTCTCTAATACTGGCCTGTATTCCATTAGTGGCCGGGTCTCTGACAGGGGCCGGGTTCGCGGCTGGCGGAGGTAAATTAGAGCCGGTCTCTAAAACAGGCCGGGGCTTTTATTAGAAACTATAGCAGTAGAAATATTCCCCATGTTAGGAGTTTGTCTCATACTGGTGTAAATGAAAACTCACGTGCAGGAAGTAAACAAACGGGAACCCGGGCCGAGGGGGACGCTGCGGAGGAGCTGATCCGAGCGTAACTTTGACACAGATTTAGCCACTTTTCAAACCTCCTGTGACAATATTTGGAAACAGGGCAAGAAACAAATGTTGTGTGATCCTCCAGGGTTTTAATAAAGTCTCCATCGCGTCTTCAAAGCACGTCCAGCTGCTCCGTGTGCAGGTCAGTCCCACGCCTCAAAATAACTCCTCCCATCAGCGCGAGCGTCTCGTCTTCTCTCGGGTCAGTCTCATGATCGATCACAAACACAAACGCTCCGTCTAAACTCGCCTTTTACACAAGATAACAACAAATAATCCGGTCCGCGGTAAAAACGAAACAGAAACCTGCAGTGACACTGATGTCAAAGCTCCGCTAACAGCAACGAAACACTTCCTGTTGTCCCGACAAAATAAAAGGCGGTTCCAGCCGCTGGGAGAGGGTTTGAAATGTTAATTAATAAATTAACCTGATATTTTAGGTGCAAATGGACACAAATCTCGTTTTCCTTCGTTTTTCCTGGTCGTCCGTTTTGCTCAAATAGAAATAAAGGCCTGTCTCTAATTGTGGCCTGGTTCCAATAAAGGCCTGGTCCGAGATGCCCTCGAGTAAATAAAGGCCCCGGCCTGTATTAGAGCATTTACGGTAGATGTAAATACAGAAACATGGAGAGGAGCAAAGTGGTTCGACAGCTCATAAATATTAGAAAATGTTGGCTTCCCTGTGATAAATTCACAGATTGTGTCTCGGGAAAACTCTGGTCACCCTAAGAATGGGCAGTGAAGAAACTGCTATTGTGTAATGGACTTTAATTCATAAAAACAAACCTAAACATCTGCCTCAGTTATGTCACAAAAAGTCATCAAAGCAGAAGTTATTAAACTCGTAAAAGCAGAAACTATTCTCAGTCAAACAGACCATTATTCAAGTTAAGGCAACACATTATATTGTTTTTATAGTGCAAATATTTTTGGTAAAGAAAACAAACAAATGAATGGATCTGTTTCTTTCCACAGACGAGATCCGAGAGTTGATCTGGTCTTGAACGTCGTATGTCAGAACTCAGGATTAATAAACAAAGGACAAACCGACGACCTTCAGGACACGACGCAAACGTCTTTTCTCTGGAGCTGCTGTGGCTGAGGAGGGAACATCCTTTTGCAGATTTCATCCACCAACTAACAACGACATAAACTCAGTACAGTTCATTCTGGCTGAGTTTGTGGTGAGTGTAAAGTGAACAGTAAACACACCTGTTCGTCTTTGTTGTGGAGAGAAACCAGAGCCATTTCCCCGGAGTTCCACGGAGGCTGATTCTCCCAGATCTTGTTCAAATCATCCTCTACATTACAGCAGCCTTCAGCCCAGACCTGACGGTAGATCTAAGTTTAATAACTATAATATTTGCAGTCGATACAAAACTAAAAGAGACTTACCGTAACAGTGTCTTGTGTCCGTGGCCGCAGTGTGAGGGGGGATTTAAATTCATAGATCAGAGGTGGATTATTGTCAGTTTCTATCTTGACCGTCCAGTCCTTCAGTTGCTGCTCCTAAAACAGAAAGTGTTCAGAATAAAGCAATTTCCCTTAAACCAAAAAAGTCACTGCGTGGTCAACATGGGTCTGCTTCGTTAACAAACTGGCCTCTGCAGAGTTGATTTTCAGGCTGAAACTGTGGCGGTCAAAACTGTCAATGATCACAGGCTTCCTCTCGGAGAGTTCCTTCTGACGTCTGTTCTCGTGGATCTGAGAAGAAGAAGGAGATGAAGAAGGAAAGAGACACTGAACATTATTCTTCAGCTTGTTCGGTTAAGTCCTTGTCCACACGGAGCTGAGTATCTAACAAAACAAAGATCTCAAAGGAAGATTTCTCAAAATTCTGGGCAAAGTGACGATTTAACCCCTTAACTCCCACCTGAACCGAGCACATTTTCTCCAGTTTGGCTTCACCCCAGTCCAAAAGCTTCTGGAAAAAAGCTGCGAAAATAGCAACAAAATGTGACCAAAAAATGTGACCAAAAAATGACAAAAAATTGACGAAAATTGACAAAAATGTGACAAAAAAAATGACAAAAATTGGATGAAAAAATGACTAAAATGTGACAAAATTAGGAAAAAAAATGACCAAAGTGACAAAAAAATGACAAAAAAATGACAAAAAAATGACCAAAAATGACAAAAAAATGACAAAAAATGACAAAAATGTGACAAAAAATGAAAAAAATGACAAAAATGTGACAAAAAAATGACAAAAAAATGACAAAAAATTACAAAAATGACAAAAAAAATGACCAAAAAAATGACGAAAAAATGACAAAAATGTGACAAAATGTGACTAAAAAGTTACAAAAATGAGTTGAATACCCAACAAAAAAATGTTGGGAAAATAAATCTGATGACGTGAGGAAAAAGGTCCTCTCGGTTCAGGCGAGAGTTAAGAGGTTGATGAAAACACTGGTTGTGCGTTTGTGTTTGGGGATAACTACTCGAGGTTTTAGGTTTCCAGCACACTCTGATGTCACACACACCAGTTTACATCCAGAGGTGCAGCTTTCCATTAGGCAAGGCCCCAGAGGGAGGGATTTAACAGAAACAGCCAAGAGGATAAAGTCACAGTGACAAGGTGGAAAGACAACTGTCCGTCACACATTCCCTGAACCTCGGATCCAGGAGGAACAATGCGGTTTTCGTCCTGGTCGTGGCACACTGGACCAACTCTATACCCTTCATCCAGAGCTCGAGGGTTCGTGGGATTTCGCCCAACCAGTCCACATGTGTTTTGTGGATCTGGAGAAAGCGTTCGACCGCGTCCCTCGTGGTGCCCTGTGGGGGGTGCTCCGGGAGTATGGGGTCCGGGGCCCTCGTGGTGCCCTGTGGGGGGTGCTCCGGGGGTATGGGGTCCGGGGCCCTCGTGGTGCCCTGTGGGGGGTGCTCCGGGAGTATGGGGTCCGGGGCCCTCGTGGTGCCCTGTGGGGGGTGCTCCGGGAGTATGGGGTCCGGGGCCCTCTGCTTAGGGCTGTTCGTTCCCTGTATGAGCAGCAGGAGCTTGGTTCGCATTGCCGGCAGTAAGTCAGACCTGTTCCCGGTGCGTGTTGGTCTCCACAGGGCTGCCCTTTGTCACCGGTTCTGTTCATTACTTTTATGGACAGAATTTCTAGGCGCAGCCAGGGGCCGGAGGGTGTCCGGTTTGGGAGCCTCAGGATCTCATCTCTGCTGTTTGCAGATGATGTTCTGTTGGCTTCATCAAATCAGGACCTTCATCTGTTCCGGATGCCTCCTGGTCGCCTCACGTGGGACCCAGGACACGCTGGAGGAGGTGTGCATGGACCTGGAAGTCTGGGCATCTCTGCTGACACTGCTGCCTCCGTGACCCGGGGCGGGTGAAGGAACTAGAACAAGCTGACTGTTTACAGACTGAAACCTCATGGACGTCTCAAAGCGGTGCCAGTTAAAACGTTTGTCTGCTAATATTAATCTATGGCCTAGATGTGGACCATTTCCAGGAGAAATGCAGATAATGGACAGACATTAATAGATGAACTGAAGAACATTAAGCTAGTCTTCAGTGAAAGATACTGGTAAGTCATATTATCAAGAGCAGGCATGTTATGGACGGGGATTTCAGTCCCGTTGCACTCCCGTTATTTCTGTTCGCAAACTGTGCTTTGTTTTAATCTATGCACAACCGCTCGGCGAGGCCCACTGCGTATTTGGTCCGCTCCTGTTCCGCCGGCTCGTCACTGATTGGAGAACCTCCCACACGGCAGACCAATCAACGGACCAGGCCGTCAACCAGCTGGCCATTCGGGCCACAGCACCTGGAATGCCACTCCCTTTAAATCCACAGACTTTTCCCTTGTTCGAGGCGGCTGGGGAGTTACTTAAGGGAGGACTTAATTTCTGTCACTAAATGGCTAGCCTTACTTTGTTAGTGACTTGTTTGGTTTAATTGAGACGCTTTGTTTGCTATTATATTTTCGTTAGTGCTATTTTTGTTTTACCCGTTGGGCCTCCTTTTGTTCCCTTTTACCTTTTTGTAAGAATAAAATCTGCAGTTTTTGTTATTTCAATCTACTGTGTTCCTTTCTTTGTACCCTAGAGCAAAGAGGGTGTAACAAGGCACAAAAAAAATACAGTTTTGATGCTGTTAGTCCAGTTTTAAAGGAAGTGTAAATGTGCAGATCTTCCAAACGTTATTGTTCAGTTTTCTGGTTCTAGACGACACATATTTGAGTATAGGTATCTAAAAAAGTATCAATCAGGTGCAGTATCCAGCCCCAGTGAAAGAAACACTAAACATTTAAAGATACTGTAAATGTAAGAGACTCACCTCAAGCTCTGTTTTGAGTCTGTCAACTTCTGTCTGCAAATCCCCCTGTGTCAGACAATCAAAAGTCAGACAAGAGTTAGTGATTTCTGTGAGTCAGAACAGACTTTAATAAGTTGTGCATCACGGCATTTCAAAAAGGCAGCGGTAAAAAACTACTCACCAGCTTATGGAAGTTTTGGCGTCTCCTTTTACAAACGAGAAATAACAAAACAATGACGAGTCCGATTAAAGCGACCACAGCGACTGCCAGAGCGATGACGACGGGGAGAACTCGAGCTCTGAATGCATCATCTGAAACCAGAGAGTAAAATGAAACGCTCTGGGCCAGATCTTGTGGTTCATGGCTCAGGCTGTAGAGCAGACGACTGCGCAGATGGGCGGTGCTCCTTGCAATCTTCAGTGTCATACCTGGAGCAAAAAGTGGGCAGGACAGGAGGGGGGACAGACTCGCATTGTGATGTTGTTGTGCCGCCCCCTCCCCATGCTTTCCCCAGACCTGAGGAAGGCAGTGGGTTGCGAGGGGGGGTTCTCCTGTAAACGCGTAACTGATGCAGCGCAATGTTTAATAAAGATTAAAGAAATAAAACTGTCCCTCCGCTGCTGCAGATCCAAGATGAGCGGGCAGGACAGAGAGGCAGCACCCTCACGCTGGACACTGTTCAAATGCGCAAAGTTACGAAATGTAAAGGATTTAATTGATCAAAAACTGTCATATCGGCGGCGGAGGAGTTACAGAGTTATGCAGCAGTTGCAAGAAAACTGTAGCGCCCTGTGAAATGTGCTTCTTTCTTTTGGACTGAGCTGTGGCGACACAAGGAGCATCAGCTCAGGTCTGATCTCCTTAAAACGCAGATCAGACCTGGTGTTGGAGGCATGTGTGTTTATTTATGGAAAACTGTTGTTGTTTTGGTGTTGGGGTGTGTTTGGTGTTGATCTACAGCATCAAAGTAAACCCGTGCGTAACCGACGCTCAAACAGACTTTTCAAGGCGATTTCCCTTTTGTTTTCAATTTGACGTCGATTCTAAGGAAGAGGCCGAGGCAGCGCGATGTAAAGAGGAACATAATGTGAAGGTTGCCACAGAAGAGCGGCTCCAAGTGCTGCTTTTAATGAACCAGCCTCAGTCGCCTCTTTTTCTTAAATAACGCCCTCCCCCTAGCGGCGCAGCCTTTAGAGCAACATGCAAGATCGCGCGTGTACCACGTTGCGTTTAGAGTTGCGCATGGACTGCGCCAGTCAGGAAGATCTCCTGACTGGCGCAGTCCATGCGCACTGTCTCCTTCGGCAAAGACCAGAACACACTCCCCCACATGATGTCGGGGCGCTGGGTTACGTGGGCTACAGGAAGTACCTAAACCTGTAAACTTACCCACGTGTAGCCTCACAGTGGAGTCTATGCCCAGCGCGGGCACGGAGCACCTGTAGGTTCCCTCGTCACTGATGCCCACACTCGTCAGTTTGAGGGAGATGTTTCCGTGTTTGAGCTCCTCCGTGAACAGCGTCGCTCTCCCCTCGAAGGCCGGGTTCTTCAGCCCCGTCAGCTCCTCGTACGATCTCCACACGAACACGAACGTGGGGTCGAGGTCCGGGCGGGTCCACTGCAGACCGGACACGTCTCTGGGGGGGAGAAACAGACACGGCAAAACCACGTCGTCCCCCACGGAGGCCACCACAGCGCGGGGCGACCAGAGGGACTGTCCTGGAAGAAACGTCCAGAAGGTACAGATATTTCAGCATCAAATATATCAAAGTCTCTCTGATGTTTACCTGAACAACGGTGAGTCTGCAGCAGAAAGATCAGAGCACAGAGGACCAGGAGAGGAGCTGCCATCTCTCAGATCTGTGAGGAGAAACATCAGCTCAGAGTGAAGGAACCTGGATCTAATGAACACCCAGGAACATCCATCCATGTTCTTCTGCTTTATCCAGGGCCGAGTTACAGAGACATTGTCCTCATGGCTGGAGCTGGCATTGCTGTAACACCACCCCCTGGTGGCCGGGAGGGGCGACTCCAAAAGACACTTAAAGAGTAACTAAACGGGCGTGGCAGAGCCTTTCCCACCCACAAACAAAAGTCACAAATTGCTGAGAAAGGGGTGGTCTCGGAGGCTTTGGGGGAGACGAGGGGGGGTGAGTGTGTGGGCGGGGTCTGCTCTGCTGACAGTCTCAGACCACGCCCCTCGATCTGACAGGACTGACAGACCGCTGTTACACGACTGTACACAAGGTTGATTTTTTCGTAGGATAGTTGGTGCACTCTCATGACTTGTGATTGCTTGATGTAGCAAAAAATAAAGATGGCCGCCGGACGACGACTCGCTTGCTGTCAGTGACTGCGAACACAGAGAGAGCATCGCACAGTCGCTTTTCTAAGGGATTTATTCCTCTACACCACCTCAGCCGAAGTGTGAGCATCGCAGGGGCGCCATCTACTGGTTTGACTCATGAGCTCAATATGAAACCTCCAGAATCTCAAACTATAAGTTAGCATCGTAGCTAAGGCTACATAGTACTACTCTCCCAAGTGAGCTGAATAAAATACCAGCAGGAATATTTATTACGTTGTTTGTTGAAAATGTACGTGTGTGTGGGCGGGGCCACAGAGGCACAGAGGCAGATCCACGGGCAGAACTGATGACGTTTTCTGGACTAACCCCTGCGGTTTTAGACACAAAAGTAAGATTTTGAACAAGTTTGCACCAAATGTCAACATATTGACTGGGACATGTAGCTAACTCTATTCAACAACCAAAAAAAAGTGGATTTGGTGTTTAGTTACTCTTTAAACAGGATTCCAATGAACACTTTGCACCTCCCAAACACGGCTTAACCTCTTAACTACCACCTGAACCGAGAGCATTTTCTCCAGTTTGGCTTTACCCAAATCTAAAAGTGTCAAAACAGTGAAAGTATCACAAGTGAGTGCAGAAAACTTACCTGTGTGAGTTTGTTGTGGAGTTTTAAAGACGAGCTCTGAAACACCGACTGCAGCTCACGGTTATGAAGTGATACTTTCACTTTCTCCTCTAAGTCTAAATCCTCGTCTGACATTTGATCTGTGAGTAACAGGATAAAAATAAACTGTTGAGCAGCAGAGTCTGAGACAGAGCCAGACCTGGTTCTTTAAAGCTCTACTTACTCACTTACTTACTTAGCCCTGTGCACGTCCATGAAGAATGTTTAGGGCGACCAGACGTCCCAGTTTACCCGGGACGGTCCCAGTTTACCCGGGACGGTCCCAGTTTTGAGGCTTTTGTCCCGTGTTCACCTGCTTTGTCCAGGCTCCAGCCCTGTCCTGCTGTTTGACCGGTGTGTTTCCAAAGCAACAAACGTCACATGTTTCTCCAAAGCTCTGAACTCAAATCGAATGGAAATAAATCAAAGTAAATCTACTGAAATGTCGCCCCCTTGTGTCTCATTTTCCTTTGAAAACAGAAACTCTCCCTCGTTCCTCTGTTTGATGGACTGTTGAGGAATAAAACACACTGATGTTGATGCTGATTTTGGCTTCCATGCGATAAATTCACAAATTGGATCAACCGAAAAATGGAAACCGCTGTTGTGTGATGGACGTTTACTTTAATTCATAAACACAAACGAAAATGGATCAAACACGGATTAAACCAAAATATGAACATAAACACTGAGGCGTCAGAAACAGAAACTCTTCTCAACCAAACAACCATTATTCAAGTTAATGCAACACATTGTTATACAAGTATTTTCAGCAAAGAAAAAACTGAATAGATCAGTTTCTTTCCACAAACGAGATCCGAGAGTTGATCTGGTCTTGAACGTCACATGTCAGAACTCAGGATTAATAAACTCACGACAAAAACAGGAGAAAACAAGGGAACAAACCGACGACCTTCAGGACACGAGGAAATCGTCTTCTGTCTGGAGTTACTGAGGAGGGAACATCCTTTTGCAGATTTCATCCACCAACTAAGAACGACATAAACTCAGTTCATTCTGGCTGAGTTTGTGGTGAGTGTAAAGTGAACAGTAAACACACCTGTTCGTTTTGGTCGTAGAGAGAAACCAGAGCCGTTTCCCCGGTGTTCCACGGAGGCTGATTCTCCCAGATCTTGTTGTTACGATCCTCTACATCACAGCAGCCTTTAGCCCAGACCTGAATGTAAAACGTTAATAATAAGTTTAATAACATGAACCTGGACTGAAAGCTGAACTCTTGTGTATTTGCAGACGATATAAAACAAAAAGTGACTTACTGTTACAGTGTTTCCTGTCCATGGCCGCAGCGTGAGGGCGAATATAAAACTATAGATCAGAGGTGGATCATTGTCCATTTCTATCTTAACCGTCCAGCCCTCCAGTTGCTGTTCCTGAGTTAAGAACAGAAAGTGTTAAAAATAAAGCAAGTTTCCTTAAACCAAAAAAGTCATTGTGTGGTTTGATCAAACAACATCGGTCTGTTTCCTTTAAAAACTGACCAGTCCAGAGGTGTTTTTCAGGCTGAAACTTCGGCCCCAGGAGTCAAAACTGTCAATGACCACAGGTTTCCTCAAAGAGAGTTCCTTCTGACGGCATTTTTCGTGGATCTGAGAAGAAGAAGAGGAAAGAAAGAGACACTGAACATTATTCAGTGTAACAGAGCCCCGCCCTCGTGAAAGAGCCTCTACATAAACCTACATAATGCTACATGTAGTGAGTATTTGTCAACAAAAACTTAAACTTAAACTGCGACATAAGAAAACCTCAAATAAACACTTCAGACGCACCCTGGGTTTTTGGTTTACGCAGCATTCAAAAGAGAGCAATGTCCAAACAAACTTACAGGTTCAAAAAGAGGGTTTATTTTCCAGATTTGGACGGCAAACAGCAAGACTTCATGTAAGGCCGACTTGCTGCCTCTCCGACATGACTGGTAAAAAACCATTAGCCCCCCCAGGTGCGTGTTGGACAATGTGCGCTACTCCCCTATATCCCCGAGGTGCGCAATAAAAGACTAACCAAGTAAAATAAAACAAAAAGTAAGCAAATTAGACTTACCTTAGCATATTGAAAACTACATAACAAAAAAGAAAACATACTGATGTGCAACTAATAAACGAAAAGTGACAAATAGCTCCTACACTACATAATGAACCTCTTAACCCTGAGCACATGTTCTTGAACAAAGGGTCAAAATAGCGACAAAACTCATTATTATGAATTTATTGTAAATGTTTTGTCAATAGTATTTTCCTGTCTCCTGTATCTGTGACCCGCGACCCGCCCGGGAAGCTGAATTTCAGCCCACAACTCAAAAAGACTTGGACACCCCAGGGTTAAAGGTGCTGTAAATATAAGACACTCACCTTTTGGAAAAGCACATTTTCTCTACTCTCTTTTTCAAGTCTGTCAACTTTTGTCTGCAAATCCCCCTGTGTCGGACAATAAAAAGTCAAACAAGAGTTAGTTATTTCTGTGAGTCAGAACAGACTTTTACAAGTTGTGCATCACCACAGCATTTCAAAAAAGCAGCGATGAAACTCTACTCACCAGCTTAGTATTTAAGTTCTTCTCTTGTTCAGCTGCATGGAGTTTTGCTTCTGAAGAAACCTGGAACAGACACTTCTCCATATGTAATAAACACTTATAACATGGCTGAATGTTACACTGTGAGGCTTAGACAGAACGAGTTCCGCTTTATCCGGGCCGGGTCGCGGAGGCAGCGTCTCAGCAGAGAAGACACTCACCTCAAGCTCTGTTCTGAGTCTGTCAACTTCTGTCTGCAAATCCCCCTGAGTCAGACAATCAAAAGTCAGACAAGAGTTAGTGATTTCTGTGAGTCAGAATAGACTTTAATAAGTTGTGCATCACGGCATTTCAAAAAGGCAGCGATGAAAATCTACTCACCAGCTTCCGGAAGTTTTGGCGTCTCCTTTTACAAACGAGAAATAACAAAACAATGACGAGTCCGATTAAAGCGACCACAGCGACTGCCAGAGCGATGACGACGGGAAGAACTCGAGCCCTGAACGCATCATCTGAAACCAGAGAGTCAAATGAAACGCTCTGTCTCCCTCGGCAAAGACCGGAACACACTCCCCCACATGATGATGTCACGAGGTGGTGATGTTGTGGAAGCAAAGCTCGCGGAGGCCGACCGGGACTAAAGCCAGTCCTGGACTCTGACCAGCCCGGCCCAAAGTAGCCGAACCGCAAAATACATATCTTCACAGAATTATACGATAATGTTTACTCTGTAATTGCTTCTGTCTTACTTTCCAGATATTTATTTTTTCTTCTGTCTTACTTGTGGCCCTTTTTAACCTCTTATCACCCGCCAAAACCAAATGCATTCTCTCCTCTAGGCCATTGTCGTCACTTTTTATTTCCCTTATGTGTTTTTGTCACTTTTTTATTACTTTTTTGCTGCTCTTCTGTCACTTTTTTGCTGGATTTCTCTCACTTTTTTGTTGAGTTTTATTTTTTTTTGGCTGGATTTTAACTTTTTTGCTGCATTTTTATCTTTTTTTGCTTCATTTTTATCTTTTTTGCTGGATTTTGATCTTTTTTTTGCTGAATTTTTGTCACTTTTTTGCTGGATTTTTGTCTTTTTTTTGCTGGATTTTTGTCTTTTTTTTGCTGGATTTTTGTCTTTTTTTTGCTGAATTTTTGTCTTTTTTTGCTGAATTTTTGTCTTTTTTGCTGGATTTTTGTCTTTTTTTTGCTGGATTTTTGTCTTTTTTTGCTGATTTTTTGTCTTTTTTTGCTGAATTTTTGTCCTTTTTTTGCTGGATTTTTGTCCTTTTTTTGCTGGATTTTTGTCCTTTTTTTGCTGGATTTTTGTCACTTTTTTTGCTGGATTTTTGTCTTTTTTTGCTGGATTTTTATCTTTTTTTTGCTGGATTTTTGTCTTTTTTTTTGCTGGATTTTTGTCCTTTTTTTGCTGGATTTTTGTCTTTTTTTTTGCTGGATTTTTGTACTTTTTTTTGCTGGATTTTTGTCCTTTTTTTGCTGGATTTTTGTCTTTTTTTTGCTGGATTTTTGTCACTTTTTTTGCTGGATTTTTGTCTTTTTTTGCTGGATTTTTATCTTTTTTTGCTTCATTTTCATCTTTTTTTGTTGGATTTTTGTCACTTTTTTGGTTGAGTTTTTGTCACTTTTTAGCTTTTTTTGTTGCGTTTACATCCTCATTTTTTTTGCTGGATTTTTGTCCTTTTTTTGCTGGATTTTTGTCCTTTTTTTGCTGGATTTTTGTCCTTTTTTTGCTGGATTTTTGTCTTTTTTTTGCTGGATTTTTATCTTTTTTTGCTTCATTTTCATCTTTTTTTGTTGGATTTTTGTCACTTTCTTGGTTGAGTTTTTGTCACTTTTTAGCTTTTTTATTGCGTTTTCATCCTCATTTTCTTCTCGTTTTTTGCCTCTGTCTCGAAGAAGCTTTTAGATTTGGAGAGTTTGGAGAAAACATGTTCAGGTGGGAGCTAAGAGGTTAAACATGATCATGATCCGGCCCCTCACATGTAGAAAGCCCCTCCTGGAACCGCCACCTTAACATGGTGGAGGGGTTTGAATCGAATGGTCCTGGGGGCTCTGTTGTCGGGGGGCCCCTGGTAGGGTCTCCCAGGTCAAACAGGTCCTAAAGGTGACGGGTCAGACAGAGAGCGGGTCAGAAGCCTCTTGTGAGAGACCAACAGGCCCGGTTAGAACCATGAGGCCGTCCGTGGACCCACCACCTGCAGGGGGCGCCATAAGGGGCCGGTGCCGTGTGACGACCTGGCAATGGACAAGTGGAAGAAGATGGATGGAAATAGTAACGTGTCAAACTACTCGTTACTGAAAAAAGTAGATTAACCTCTTACCCCGTCTGAACCAAATGCATTCTGTCCTGTGTAACACCTCATTTGAAAGCTAAGACCCACAAAACTGATCTTTTCCCTTGCGTTGTTGCTGTGTTGTGTCACCTTTTGTATGGTTTTTTTTTTAGTTGAGAGCTTTTTGTAATTTTTTTGTTGAGTTTTTGTCACTTTTTTGTTGAGTTTTTGTCACTTTTTTGTTAAGTTTTTGTCACTTTTTTGTTAAGTTTTTGTCACTTTTTTGTTGAGTTTTTGTTGAGTTTTTGTCACTTTTTTGTTAAGTTTTTGTCACTTTTTTGTTAAGTTTTTGTCACTTTTTTGATAAGTTTTTGTCACTTTTTTGTTGAATTTTTGTCACTTTTTTGTTGAGTTTTTGTCACTTTTTTGTTAAGTTTTTGTCACTTTTTTGTTAAGTTTTTGTCACTTTTTTGTTGAATTTTTGTCACTTTTTTGTTGAATTTTTGTCACTTTTTTGTTAAGTTTTTGTCACTTTTTTGTTGATTTTTGTCACTTTTTTGTTAAGTTTTTGTCACTTTTTTGTTGAGTTTTTGTCACTTTTTTGTTGAGTTTTTGTCACTTTTTTGTTGAATTTTTGTCACTTTTTTGTTGAATTTTTGTCACTTTTTTGTTGAATTTTTGTCACTTTTTTGTTGAATTTTTGTCACTTTTTTGTTGAATTTTTGTCAATTTTTTGTTGAATTTTTGTCACTTTTTTGTTGCGTTTACATCCTTGTTTTGTGGTGTCAGAGGGTCCGTTGGCGCAGACGTGTGTAGTCGCGAAAGCGCTTCTGTCAGTCTCCCCCAGGGGAAACTGAAGCTACAAACGTAGTTTACACCACCGAGTATGGAGTGAATGTACAATTGTCTCATGTAAAGCGCTTTGTGACTATATGTCTGTGAAAGGCGCTGTATAAATAAAGATCTTCTTCTTCTTCTTCATTTTTTGTGGCTGTTTTGGTGCTTTTTTCCCAAGAATCTTTTTGATTAGGGTAAAGCCAAACTGGAGAAAATGGGATCCGTTCAGGTGGGAGTTAAGAGGTTAAAGAAGCACATACTGGAGAATACGGCAAAGGAAACCACTCGAGTGAAAACGCCAACTTGGCCGAGCAGGAGCGGAGCAGGAGGACGTGACGAAGGCGTGACGAGGGGGACCTTAAGGGAACTGAGCCACAACAATAAAGGGCACAGGAAGTCGGGGCGCTGGGTTACGTGGGTTACAGGAAGTACCTAAACCTGTAAACTTACCCACGTGTAGCCTCACAGTGGAGTCTATGCCCAGCGCGGGCACGGAGCACCTGTAGGTTCCCTCGTCACTGATGCCCACACTCGTCAGTTTGAGGGAGATGTTTCCGTGTTTGAGCTCCTCCGTGAACAGCGTCGCTCTCCCCTCGAAGGCCGGGTTCTTCAGCCCCGTCAGCTCCTCGTACGATCTCCACACGAACACGAACGTGGGGTCGAGGTCCGGGCGGGTCCACTGCAGACCGGACACGTCTCTGGGGGGGAGAAACAGACACGGCAAAACCACGTCGTCCCCCACGGAGGCCACCACAGCGCGGGGCGACCAGAGGGACTGCCCTGGAAGAAACGTCCAGAAGGTATAGATATTTCAGCATCAAATATATCAAAGTCTCTCTGATGTTTACCTGAACAATGGTGAGTCTGCAGCAGAAAGATCAGAGCACAGAGGACCAGGAGAGGAGCTGCCATCTCTCAGATCTGTGAGGAGAAACATCAGCTCAGAGTGAAGGAACCTGGATCTAATGAACACCCAGGAACATCCATCCATGTTCTTCTGCTTTATCCAGGGCCGAGTTACAGAGACAGAAGCGTCTCCAGCTCAGAGACACTGTCCTCATGGCTGGAGCTGACATTGCTGTAACACCACCCCCTGGTGGCCGGGAGGGGCGACTCCAAAAGACACTTAAAGAGTAACTAAACGGGCGTGGCAGAGCCTTTCCCCGCCCACAAATAAAAGTCAAAAATTGCTGAGAAAGGGGTGGTCTCGGAGGCTTTGGGGGAGACGGGGGGGTGAGTGTGTGGGCGGGGTCTGCTCTGCTGACAGTCTCAGACCACGCCCCTCGATCTGACAGGACTGACAGACCGCTGTTACACGACTGTACACAAGGTTTATTTTTTCGTAGGATAGTTGGTACATTCTCATGACTTGTGATCGATTGATGTAGCAAAAAAAAAAGATGGCCGCCGGACGACGACTCGCTCGCTGTCAGTGACTGCGAACAGAGAGAGAGCATCGCACAGTCGCTTTTCTAAGGGATTTATTCCTCTACACCACCTCAGCCGAAGTGTGAGCATCGCAGGGGCGCCATCTACTGGTTTGACTCATGAGCTCAATATGAAACCTCCAGAATCTCAAACTATAAGTTAGCATCGTAGCTAAGGCTAAATAATACTACTCTCCCAAGGGAGCTGAATAAAATACCAGTAGAAATATTTATTACATCGTTTGTTGTAAATGTACGTGTGTGTGGGCGGGGCCACAGAGGCATGTGTGGGCGGGGCCACAGAGGCGTGTGTGGGCGGGGCCACAGAGGCGTGTGTGGGCGGGGCCACAGAGGCAGAACCACGAGCAGAACTGATGACGCCGTGGACACACTCTCCTCCAACCGCAAAATATCAAATGCAGTTGCTGCGTGAAACCAGTAGAGGCGCTAACCATGCGGTTTTAGACACTAAAGTAAGATTTTGAACAAGTTTGCACCAAATGTCAACATATAAGATAAGATAAGATAAGATGGTACTTTATTGATCTCACAGATGGAGAAATATAGAATAGAGAATATTGACTGGGACATGTAGCTAACTCTATTCAACAACCATTTAGGCCGTTTATCAGCAAAAAAAAGTGGATTTGGTGTTTAGTTACTCTTTAAACAGGATTCCAATGAACACTTTGCACCTCCCAAACACGGCTTAACCTCTTAACTCCCACCCGAACCGAGAGCATTTTCTCCAGTTTGGCTTTACCCCAGTCCAAAAGCTTCTGGAAAAAAAGTTGTGAAAATAGCAACAGAACTGAGACGAAAACAATGATGAAGATGTGAAGATTTCTCCTGTTTGGCTTTACCGAAATCTAAAAGTGTCAAAACAGTGACAGAAACTCTCACAGAACTGCAGCGTTAACATTAAATCACAAGTGAGTGGAGAAAACTTACCTTTGTGAGTTTGTTGTGGAGTTTTAAAGACGAGCTCTGAAACACCGACTGCAGCTCACGGTTATGAAGTGATACTTTCACTTTCTCCTCTGAGTCTAAATCCTCGTCTGACATTTGAGCTGTGAGTAACAGGATAAAAATAAACTGTTGAGCAGCAGAGTCTGAGACAGAGAGAGACCTGGTTTGAGGCGTTTCTTTAAAGCTCTACTTACTCACTCACTTACTTAGCCCTGTGCACGTCCATGAAGAATGTTTACCCGCGACAGTCCCAGTTTACCCGGGATGTTTCTCCAAAGCTCTGAACTCAAATCGAATGGTGATAAATCAAAGTAAATCTACTGAAATGTCGCCCCCTTGTGTCTCATGTTCCTTTGAAAACAGAAACTCTCCCTCGTTTCTCTGTTTGATGGACTGTTGAGAAATAAAACACACTGACGTTGATGCTGATTTTGGCTTCCATGCGATAAATTCACAAATTGGATCAACCGAAAAATGGACATTGAAGAAACCGCTGTCGTGTGATGGACGTTTACTTTAATTCATAAACACAAACCGAAAATGGATCAAACACGGATTAAACCAAAACATTAACATAAACACTGAGGCGTCAGAAACAGAAACTCTTCTCAACCAAACAACCATTATTCAAGTTAATGCAACACATTATTATACAAGTATTTACAGCAAAGGAAAAAATGAATAGATCAGTTTCTTTCCACAAACGAGATCCGAGAGTTGATCTGGTCTTGAACGTCAAATGTCAGAGCTCAGGATTAATAAACTCACGACAAAAACAGGAGAAAACAAGGAACAAACCGACGACCTTCAGGACACGAGGAAAACGTCTTCTGTCTGGAGTTACTGAGGAGGGAACATCCTTTTGCAGATTAAATCCACCAACTAAGAAGGACATAAAATCAGTTCATTCTGGCTGAGTTTGTGGTGAGTGTAAAGTGAACAGTAAAAACACCTGTTCGTCTTTGTCGTAGAGACAAACCAGAGCCGTTTCCCCGGTGTTCCACGGTGGCTGATTCTCCCAGATCTTGTTGTTATGATCTTCCTCTACATCACCGCAGCCTTCAGCCCAGACCTGAATGTAATACGTTAATAATAAGTTTAATAACATGAACATGAACCTGGACTGAAAGCTGAACTCTTGTGTATTTGCAGACGATATAAAACTAACAGTGACTTACTTTTACAGTGTTTCCTGACCATGGTCGCAGCTTGAGTTTGTCCTTGTATTCATAGATCAGAGGTGGATCATTGTCCATTTCTATCTTAACCGTCCAGTCCTCCATTTGCTGGTCCTGACAGAAAGTGTTAAAAATAAAGTAAGTTTCCTTAAACCAAAAAAGTCATTGTGTGGTTTGATCAAACAACATCGGTCTGTTTCCTTTAAAAACTGACCTGTCCAGAGGTGTTTTTCAGGCTGAAACTTCGGCCCCAGGGGTCAAAACTGTCAATGATCACAGGTTCCTTCTGACGGCGTTTTTTGTGGATCTGAGAAGAAGAAGAGAAAGAAAGAGACACTGAACATTATTCAGTGTAACGGTGCCCCGCCCTCAGGAAAGAACCGCTACAAACAGTATTTCAAGGTGCTGTAAATATAAGATACTCACCTTTAGTAAAAGCACATGCTCTTTTGTGAGTCTGTCAACTTCTGTCTGCAAATCCCCCTGTGTTCAGACAATCAAAAGTCAAACAAGAGTTAGTGATTTCTGTGAGTCAGGGTGGGCACCACAGCATTTTAATAAGGCAGGTCTCACCAGCTTAGTGTTTAAGTTCTCAATCATCTCTTTTTCAGCTGCATGGAGTTTTGCTTCCTGGAACAGACACTTCTCCATATTTAATAAAACACTCATAACATGGTTAAATGTTACACTGTGAGGCTTAGAAAAAGTCAACCAAGAGTTAGTTCTTTCTGCAGTGAGTCAGGGTGTGCACCACAGCATTTCAAAAGGCAGGTCTCACCGGCTTAGTGTTTAAGTTCTCAATCATCTCTTTTTCAGCTGTGGGGTTTTGTGCTTCTGAAGAATCCTGGAACAGACACTTCTCCATATTTAATAAAACACGTAAAACATATGATTGAATGTTTCACAGTGAGGCTTAGACAGAACGAATCATGAACTATAAAAAATATGGAAACATGTGTGTCTCTAACCTCTCCTTCAGGCTTCTCTGCAAAACAATACGAGGTCAAATTAAAACTCAAATCAATTGTCCTTCATATCTCTGAACATAATGTGAACTTACGGGAGTTTTGGCGTCTCCTTTTACAAACGAAAAATAATAAAACAATGACGAGTCCGACTGAAGCGACAACAGCGACTGCCAGAGCGATGACGACGGGAAGAATCCAAACTCGAGCTCTGAACGCATCATCTGAAACCAGAAAGCACAATATATATGTTAAATATCTTTGAAAGGGAACTTGTTCTAACTTTACAGCATGTTTTTATGTTTGCATTGACCCTCAGCAAAGATCAGAACACACTCCCCCACACGATGATGTCATTAGGTGGTGCTTTTGTAAATCCATATACATATATATATATATATATATACTAGCTGAGTCGCTAGTCGCTAGTCTCCACATTTGATATTCAGAGATTATGAGTTATTACAAAGAAATGTCCAGTATAGTCCCTATAACCCATATCACTCATTACAGCTGTAGACCTGCACTAAGTAGCCCAGTGGTTCCCAACCCATTCCAAAAACTCTGGCCACTACAAATGTGTAAAATAATGAATGCTAAAAATAATTTCAAACAAACAGCAATTGGAGTGTTTGATGCACCCGTGCTCCTGTCTTATGAACTACAACGACAATATGTTCGCTAAACTCAGGGAATAGAATTCAAGAGACAGTGGAATAATTATGGATAAATATTAGGGGTTCAGCTCTAACGGTTTGGTTCACGGTGCAGGACCCGTGGTTTGGTGCATCACGGTGCAAGTGCAATCTAAAAAGTAATACGTTGTTTTTTTATTAGACAGTATTTATATCCTTAGAATACAATTGGCAATGCTGTCCAAGGCGCTTCATAAAGTGTAAAGAAAAAATAGAAAAGAAATAGTACAGCAGCAAAGTTAAAAACAAAACAAAAAAGCAACAGTGCAGGCCATGCGCTCGTTAAGGTAGTTTCATTTTCGCTTTCCGCACACGGAGGCTGAAGCTCTCGGAGCAGCGCGTTTCATTTGAAGCTAGTGTTTCTGCGTGTACTTTTTTTCGGAGACAAAGCTTTGGAGACAGAATATGGCCAGGATTGGATATTACGCATTTGTCTGCGCAGCACTGGATCCATAATGAACCACAGCCTCGGTCACTGCAGGAGAATATATATATATACACTGCTCACAAAAACTTAGGGCACACTCAAAAAACACATCCTTGATGTCAATCAATTAGATTTTTCTGATGAAAATCTTTATTCATGGTGTAGGGCAATGTGTTGAGAACAACATAACATAAGAATGATAAATGGAAATCAAATTCTCAGCCCCTGGAGGTCTGGATCCAAAATTATAGTCAAAATCAAAGTGACAAATCAGGTCACTGGTTGATCCAGATTATGTAGAAATGCCTCCAAACGAGTCTGTATCATCCTCAGTAGTGTGTGTGGCCTCCACGTGCCTGAATGCACTCCCTACAACGCCTGGGCATGCTCCTGATGAGACCACGGATGTCCTCCTGAGGGATCTCCTCCCAGACCTGGATTAGAGCATCAGTCAGCTCCTGGACAGTCTGTGGTGCGACGTGGCGTTGATGGATGGACCAAGACATGATGTCCCAGATGTATCTATTGGATCTAAGTCTGGGGAACGGGCAGGCCAGTCCATAACATCAATACCTTCATCATGCAGGACCTGCTGACACACTCTTGCCACATGTGGCCTGGCATTATCAGGCATCAGAAGGAACCCAGGGCTCACAGCACCAGCATATGGTCTTACAATAGGTCTGAGGATCTCATCCCGGTCCCCAATGCCAGTCAGGGAACCTCTGGCTCGCACATGGAGGGCTGTGCGGCCCTCCAATGAAATGCCTCCCCAGACCATCACTGACCCACCACCAAACCGGTCATGCTGGATGATGTTGCAGCAGCAGAACGTTCTCCAGGGCGTCTCCAGACTCTGTCACGTCTGTCACATGTGCTCAGGGTGAACCTGCTCTCATCCGTGAAGAGCACAGGGCACCATTGGCCAATCTGCCAATCGCTGTGTTCTCGGGCAAATGCCCATCGGGCTGCACGGTGTTGGGCAGTAAGTACCGGCCCAACGCCCTCATACACCCCTCACACCGCCCTCATACCCCCCTCATACCCCCCTCATACCCCCCTCATACCACCCTCATACCCCCCTCATACCCCCCTCATACCACCCTCATACCCCCCTCATACCCCCCTCATACCCCCCTCATACCCCCCTCATACCACCCTCTTACCCCCCTCATACCCCCCTCATACCACCCTCATACCCCACTCATAGCCCCCTCATACCCCCCTCATACCACCCTCATACCCCCCTCATACCCCCCTCATACCACCCTCATACCGCCCTCATACCCCCCTCATACCCCCCTCATACCACCCTCATACCCCCCCCATACCCCCCTCATACCCCCCTCATACCCCCCTCATACCCCCCTCATACCACCCTCATACCACCCTCATACCCCCCCCATACCCCCCTCATACCACCCTCATACCCCCCTCATACCCCCTCATACCCCCTCATACCCCCCTCATACCCCCCTCATACCCCCCTCATACCCCCCTCATGGAGTCGGTTTCTGACCGTTTGAGGACCAACATGCACATTTGTGGCCCTCTGGAGGTCATTTTGTAGGGCTTGGGCAGTGCTTCTCCTGTTTCTCCGGCACAAATGAGCAGATAGCGGTCCTGCTGCTGGGTTGTTGACCTCGGTCGGCCCCCCCAGGTCTCCTGGTGTACTGTCCTGTCTCCTGGTATCTCCTCCATGCTCTGGACACTGCGCTGGGAGACACTGCAAACCTTCTTGCCACAGCACGAATGGACGTGCCATTTTGGATGAGCATCACTCCCTGAGCAGCTTCTGTGGGTTGTAGATGCTCCTCATGATGCCTCTAGTGGTGAGAACACTGGACAAATGCAAAAGTGTTCCAAAAATACGGTACAAAGGATGAAGACAGGGAAATGGTCTGTGGTCACACCTGCAAAACCATTCCTCTTTTGGAGAGATCTTGCTAATTGCCTCTCATTTCCACCTGTGTCTGTTTAATTTCCACAACACCAAGTGAAACTGATTCACAATAAGCGTGGCTTCATAACTGGACAGTCTGATATCCCAGAAATTTGACTGACTTGGAGTTACATTGTGTTTTTTGAGTGTGCCCTAAGTTTTTGTGAGCAGTGTATATATATATATATATATATATATATATATATATATATATATATATATATATATATATATATATATATATATATGTATATATGTGGACGCACACATTTACTGAGCTGGCTCCATGTTTATAAACAAAGTTTCTGAAATTATAAGCATTTTGTCTTTGTGTGGTTAAAGCCTTAATGTTAAAGCCACTTCAGTGTCCTGTAGAGGGCCTCACCTGTCAGTCTCACAGTGTCCTGTAGAGGCGCTCTCACCTGTCAGCCTCACAGTGTCCTGTAGAGGGCGCTCTCACCTGTCAGTCTCACAGTGTCCTGTAGAGGCGCTCTCACCTGTCAGTCTCACAGTGTCCTGTAGAGGCGCTCTCACCTGTCAGTCTCACAGTGTCCTGTAGAGGACGCTCTCACCTGTCAGCCTCACAGTGTCCTGTAGAGGCGCTCTCACCTGTCAGCCTCACAGTGTCCTGTAGGGGGCGCTCTCACCTGTCAGCCTCACAGTGTCCTGTAGAGGCGCTCTCACCTGTCAGTCTCACAGTGTCCTGTAGAGACGCTCTCACCTGTCAGTCTCACAGTGTCCTGTAGAGGCGCTCTCACCTGTCAGCCTCACAGTGTCCTGTAGAGGACGCTCTCACCTGTCAGTCTCACAGTGTCCTGTAGAGGCGCTCTCACCTGTCAGTCTCACAGTGTCCTGTAGAGGCGCTCTCACCTGTCAGTCTCACAGTGTCCTGTAGAGGACGCTCTCACCTGTCAGTCTCACAGTGTCCTGTAGAGGCGCTCTCACCTGTCAGCCTCACAGTGTCCTGTAGAGGCGCTCTCACCTGTCAGCATCACAGTGTCCTGTAGAGGCGCTCTCACCTGTCAGCCTCACAGTGTCCTGTAGAGGGCGCTCTCACCTGTCAGTCTCACAGTGTCCTGTAGAGAAGCTCTCACCTGTCAGTCTCACAGTGTCCTGTAGAGACGCTCTCACCTGTCAGTCTCACAGTGTCCTGTAGAGACGCTCTCACCTGTCAGTCTCACAGTGTCCTGTAGAGGACGCTCTCACCTGTCAGTCTCACAGTGTCCTGTAGAGGCGCTCTCACCTGTCAGTCTCACAGTGTCCTGTAGAGGACGCTCTCACCTGTCAGTCTCACAGTGTCCTGTAGAGGCGCTCTCACCTGTCAGCATCACAGTGTCCTGTAGAGGCGCTCTCACCTGTCAGCCTCACAGTGTCCTGTAGAGGGCGCTCTCACCTGTCAGCCTCACAGTGTCCTGTAGAGGACGCTCTCACCTGTCAGCCTCACAGTGTCCTGTAGAGGCGCTCTCACCTGTCAGCCTCACAGTGTCCTGTAGAGGACGCTCTCACCTGTCAGCCTCACAGTGTCCTGTAGAGGCGCTCTCACCTGTCAGTCTCACAGTGTCCTGTAGAGGGCGCTCTCACCTGTCAGCCTCACAGTGTCCTGTAGAGGCGCTCTCACCTGTCAGTCTCACAGTGTCCTGTACAGGCGCTCTCACCTGTCAGCCTCACAGTGTCCTGTAGAGGCGCTCTCACCTGTCAGCCTCACAGTGTCCTGTAGAGACGCTCTCACCTGTCAGCCTCACAGTGTCCTGTAGAGGGCGCTCTCACCTGTCAGTCTCACAGTGTCCTGTAGAGGACGCTCTCACCTGTCAGCCTCACAGTGTCCTGTAGAGGCGCTCTCACCTGTCAGTCTCACAGTGTCCTGTAGAGGACGCTCTCACCTGTCAGCCTCACAGTGTCCTGTAGGGGGCGCTCTCACCTGTCAGTCTCACAGTGTCCTGTAGAGACGCTCTCACCTGTCAGCCTCACAGTGTCCTGTAGGGGGCGCTCTCACCTGTCAGTCTCACAGTGTCCTGTAGAGGCGCTCTCACCTGTCAGTCTCACAGTGTCCTGTAGAGGCGCTCTCACCTGTCAGTCTCACAGTGTCCTGTAGAGGCGCTCTCACCTGTCAGTCTCACAGTGTCCTGTAGGGGGCGCTCTCACCTGTCAGTCTCACAGTGTCCTGTAGAGGCGCTCTCACCTGTCAGTCTCACAGTGTCCTGTAGAGACGCTCTCACCTGTCAGTGTCCTGTAGAGGCGCTCTCACCTGTCAGTCTCACAGTGTCCTGTAGAGGCGCTCTCACCTGTCAGCCTCACAGTGTCCTGTAGAGGCGCTCTCACCTGTCAGTCTCACAGTGTCCTGTAGAGGCGCTCTCACCTGTCAGTCTCACAGTGTCCTGTAGAGGCGCTCTCACCTGTCAGTCTCACAGTGTCCTGTAGAGGACGCTCTCACCTGTCAGTCTCACAGTGTCTTGTAGAGACGCTCTCACCTGTCAGTCTCACAGTGTCCTGTAGAGGCGCTCTCACCTGTCAGCCTCACAGTGTCCTGTAGAGGCGCTCTCACCTGTCAGCCTCACAGTGTCCTGTAGAGGCGCTCTCACCTGTCAGCCTCACAGTGTCCTGTAGAGGCGCTCTCACCTGTCAGCCTCACAGTGTCCTGAGTGGAGGTGTTGGTGGAGCTCTGGGTCACTCTGCAGGTGAAGGAGCCGCTGTGTTTCACAGTCAGTTTGCTGCTGACGTCATGGAGGCCCCCGGGCCCGGGCTGAGGGGGGTCAGAGAGGGGCCCCTCGTCAGCAGAGAGGGGCCCCTCGTCAGCAGAGAGGGCCCTTCCTTCAGAGTCCAGCCACTGCAGCTCAGGCGGTGGATACCAGCCCTCAGACTGACACCGCAGCTCCACCGCAGAGCTCCACACGTGCACCGCCTCCACAGACACCAGCGCCGAGGAGCCCGGGGCCACTGCAGGAGACACAACAGTCACTTCATTACTCAAACAGAAGCAAAAGTCCAATTTTATTTCACTATAGCTGATTTTGGGACAAACATGTGGCCACCTTTTACCATTTTCTTTGGAGCTTTTATAAAAATTGAGCAAAGTATTAAGTTCTCAGCACAAAGAAGAGGAAGTGACGAGGAGCAGAGGGATCTTTAGGGAACTGGGCCCACAACAATAAAGGGCACAGGAAGTCGGGGCGCTGGGTTACGTGGGTTCCAGGAAGTACCTAAACCTGTAAACTTACCCACGTGTAGCCTCACAGTGGAGTCTATGCCCAGCGCGGGCACGGAGCACCTGTAGGTTCCCTCGTCACTGATGCCCACACTCGTCAGTTTGAGGGAGATGTTTCCGTGTTTGAGCTCCTCCGTGAACAGCGTCGCTCTCCCCTCGAAGGCCGGGTTCTTCAGCCCCGTCAGCTCCTCGTACGATCTCCACACGAACACGAACGTGGGGTCGAGGTCCGGGCGGGTCCACTGCAGACCGGACACGTCTCTGGGGGGGAGAAACAGACACGGCAAAACCACGTCGTCCCCCACGGAGGCCACCACAGCGCGGGGCGACCAGAGGGACTGTCCTGGAAGAAACGTCCAGAAGGTACAGATATATCAGCATCAAATATATCAAAGTCTCTCTGATGTTTACCTGAACAATGGTGAGTCTGCAGCAGAAAGATCAGAGCACAGAGGACCAGGAGAGGAGCTGCCATCTCTCAGATCTGTGAGGAGAAACATCAGCTCAGAGTGAAGGAACCTGGATCTAATGAACACCCAGGAACATCCATCCATGTTCTCCTGCTTTATCCAGGGCCGAGTTACAGAGACAGAAGCATCTCCAGCTCAGAGACATTGTCCTCATGGCTGGAGCTGGCATTGCTGTAACACCACCCCCTGGTGGCCGGGAGGGGCGACTCCAAAAGACACTTAAAGAGTAACTAAACGGGCGTGGCAGAGCCTTTCCCCGCCCACAAACAAAAGTCACAAATTGCTGAGAAAGGGGTGGTCTCGGAGGCTTTGGGGGAGACGAGGGGGGGTGAGTGTGTGGGCGGGGTCTGCTCTGTTGACAGTCTCAGACCACGCCCCTCGATCTGACAGGACTGACAGACGGCTGTTACACGACTGTACACAAGGTTGATTTTTTCGTAGGATAGTTGGTGCACTCTCATGACTTGTGATTGCTTGATGTAGCAAAAAAAAAAGATGGCCGCCGGACGACGACTCGCTCGCTGTCAGTGACTGTGAACACAAAGAGAGCATCGCACAGTCGCTTTTCTAAGGGATTTATTCCTCTACACCACCTCAGCCGAAGTGTGAGCATCGCAGGGGCGCCATCTACTGGTTTGACTCATGAGCTCAATATGAAACCTCCAGAATCTCAAACTATAAGTTAGCATCGTAGCTAAGGCTAAATAGTACTATTCTCCCAAGTGAGCTGAATAAAATACCAGTAGAAATATTTATTACATCGTTTGTTGTAAATGTACGTGTGTGTGGGCGGGGCCACAGAGGCATGTGTGGGCGGGGCCACAGAGGCGTGTGTGGGCGGGGCCACAGAGGCACAGAGGCAGAACCACGGGCAGAACTGATGACGTTTTCTGGACGCCGTGGACACACTCTCCTCCAACCACAAAATATCAAATGTAGTTGCTGCGTGAAACCAGTAGAGGCGCTAACCCTGCGCTTTTAGACACAAAAGTAAGATTTTGAACAAGTTTGCACCAAATGTCAACATATTGCCTGGGACATGTAGCTAACTCTATTCAGCAACCATTTAGACCGTTTATCAGCAAAAAAAAGTTACTCTTTAAACAGGGTTCCAATGAACACTTTGCACCTCCCAAACACGGCTTAACCTCTTAACTCCCACCTGAACCGAGAGCATTTTCTCCTGTTTGGCTTTACCCCAGTCCAAAAGCTTCTGGAAAAAAAGTTGTGAAAATAGCAACAAAACTGAGACGAAAACAATGATGAAGATGTGAAAATTTCTCCTGTTTGGCTTTACCGAAATCTAAAAGTGTCAAAACAGTGCCAGAAACTCTCACAGAACTGCAGCGTTAACATTAAATCACAAGTGAGTGCAGAAAACTTACCTTTGTGAGTTTGTTGTGGAGTTTTAAAGACGAGCTCTGAAACACCGACTGCAGCTCACGGTTATGAAGTGATACTTTCACTTTCTCCTCTAAGTCTAAATCCTCGTCTGACATTTGATCTGTGAGTAACAGGATAAAAATAAACTGTTGAGCAGCAGAGTCTGAGACAGAGTCAGACCTGGTTCTTTAAAGCTCTACTTACTCACTTACTTACTTAGCCCTGTGCACGTCCATGAAGAATGTTTAGGGCGACCAGACGTCCCAGTTTACCCGGGACAGTCCCAGTTTTGAGGCTTTTGTCCCGTGTTGACCTGCTTTGTCCAGGCTCCAGCCCTGTCCTGCTGTTTGAACCATGTGTTTCCAAAGCAACAAACATCACATGTTTCTCCAAAGCTCTGAACTCAAATCGAATGGTAATAAATCAAAGTAAATCTAGTGAAATGTCGCCCCCTTGTGTCTCATGTTCCTTTGAAAACAGAAACTCTCCCTCGTTCCTCTGTTTGATGGACTGTTGAGGAATAAAACACACTGATGTTGATGCTGATTTTGGCTTCCATGCGATAAATTCACAAATTGGATCAACCGAAAAATGGACATTGAAGAAACCGCTGTCGTGTGATGGACGTTTACTTTAATTCATAAACACAAACCGAAAATGGATCAAACACGGATTAAACCAAAACATGAACATAAACACTGAGGCGTCAGAAACAGAAACTCTTCTCAACCAAACAACCATTATTCAAGTTAATGCAACACATTGTTATACAAGTATTTACAGCAAAGAAAAAAATGTCAGTTTCTTTCCACAAACGAGATCCGAGAGTTGATCTGGTCTTGAACGTCACATGTCAGAACTCAGGATTAATAAACTCACGACAAAAACAGGAGAAAACAAGGAACAAACCGACGACCTTCAGGACACAAGGAAATCGTCTTCTGTCTGGAGTTACTGAGGAGGGAACATCATTTTGCAGATTTCATCCACCAACTAAGAACGACATAAAATCAGTTCATTCTGGCTGAGTTTGTGGTGAGTGTAAAGTGAACAGTAAAAACACCTGTTTGTCTTGGTCGTAGAGAGAAACCAGAGCCGTTTCCCCGGTGTTCCACGGAGGCTGATTCTCCCAGATCTTGTTGTTATGATCTTCCTCTTCATCCCTGCAGCCTTCAGCCCAGACCTGAAGGTAATACATTAATAACAAGTTTAATAACATGAACCTGGACTGAAAGCTGAACTCTTGTGTATTTGCAGACGATATGAAACTAAAAGTGACTTACTGTTACAATGTTTTTTGTCCATGACCACAGCGTGAGGGGGTGTTTAAATGTATATTCATAGATCAGAGGTGGATCATTGTCCATTTCTATCTTAACCGTCCAGCCCTCCATTTGCTGTTCCTGAGTTAAGAGCAGAAAGTGTTAAAAATAAACCAAAAAAGTCATTGTGTGGTTTGATCAAACAACATTGGTCTGTTTCTTTTAAAAACTGACAAATGCAGAGGTGTTTTTCAGGCTGAAACTTCGGCCTGAGGAGTCAAAACTGTCAATGATCACAGGTTTCCTCATAGAGAGTTCCTTCTGACGTCTTTTTTCGTGGATCTGAGAAGAAGAAGAGGAAAGAGACACAGAACATTATTCAGTGTAACAGTGCCCCGCCCTCGTGAAAGAGCCTCTACATAAACCTACATAATGCTACATGTAGTGAGTATTTGTCAACAAAAACTTAAACTTAAACTGCGACATAAGAAAACTTCAAATAAACACTTCAGACGCACCCTGGGTTTTTGGTTTACGCAGCATTCAAAAGAGAGCAATGTCCAAACAAACTTACAGGTTCAAAAAGAGGGTTTATTTTCCAGATTTGGACGGCAAACAGCAAGATTTCATGTAAGGCCGACTTGCTGCCTCTCCGACGTGACTGCTAAAAAACCATTAGCCCCCCCAGGTGCGTGTTGGACAATGTGCGCTACTCCCCCATATCCCCGAGGTGCGCAATAAAAGACTAACCAAGTAAAATAAAACAAAAAGTAAGCAAATTAGACTTAACTTAGCATATTGAAAACTACATAACAAAAAAGAAAACATACTGATGTGCAACTAATAAACAAAAAGTGACATTTTAGCTTTAAATCAAAAACAGACAAATAGCTCCTACACTACATAATGAACCTCTTAACCCTGAGCACATGTTCTTGAACAAAGGATCAAAATAGCGACAAAACTCATTATTATGAATTCATTGTAAATGTTTTGTCAATAGTATTTTCCCGTCTACTGTATCTGTGACCCGCGACCCGCCCGGGAAGCTGAATTTCAGCCCACAACTCAAAAAGAGTTGGACACCCCAGGGTTAAAGATACTGTAAATATAAGACACTCACCATAAGCTCTGTTTTGAGTCTGCCAACTTCTGTCTGCAAATCCCCCTGTGTCGGACAATCAAAAGTCAGACAAGAGTTAGTTATTTCTGTGAGTCAGAATAGACTTTGACAAGTTGTGCAACACAGCATTTCAAAAAGGCAGCGATGAAACTCTACTCACCAGCTTAGTATTTAAGTTCTTCTCTTGTTCAGCTGCATGGAGTTTTGCTTCTGAAGAAACCTGGAACAGACACTTCTCCATATGTAATAAACACTTATAACATGGCTGAATGTTACACTGTGAGGCTTAGACAGAACGAGTTCCGCTTTATCCGGGCCGGGTCGCGGAGGCAGCGTCTCAGCAGATAAAACACTCACCTCAAGCTCTGTTCTGAGTCTGTCAACTTCTGTCTGCAAATCCCCCTGTGTCGGACAATCAAAAGTCAGACAAGAGTTAGTGATTTCTGTGAGTCAGAACAGACAAGACAGATAGGTTGTGCATCACGGCATTTCAAAAAGGCGGCGGTAAAAATGTACTCACCCGCGGATGGAAGTTTTGGCGTCTCCTTTTACAAACGAGAAATAACAAAACAATGACGAGTCCGATTAAAGCGACCACAGCGACTGCCAGAGCGATGACGACGGGAAGAACTGGAGCCCTGAACGCATCATCTGAAACCAGAAAGTACAATACACTGCTTTCCAAATTATTATGCAAATGACATTTTTCTAAGATTTTCTAAATTGTCAACTCAAATGAGAGTCAGCATAATTTTTAAGTCTTTACCTGGTAGAGGATCATTTAAATGTGGTGGAAAAAACCTCCCAGTGAAAACAGTATTTTTTTCAAAAATAAATATAGTAAAAACCTCAATATCCACTGTTCCAAGTTATTATGCAACTCATCGTTTCAATACATTTTAAAGCTTGTAATTAACTGAAAATGGTCATTTGTTGTATTTGTAGCATTAGGAGGTCATATTTACTGAAATCAGAAGCTATTTCAATCAAAAAAATGTTAACAGGTCAAGTTATATTTTACCAAAGGAGCCCTTGTGTGATAGCAGCTTCAAAATTCTTAAATCCATTAAACTTGTGAGTTTTTGGAGAGTTTCTGCTTGGATTTGTTTGCAGGATGTTAGAATAGCCTCCCAGAGCTGCTGTTTGGATGAAAACTGACTCCCACCCTTATAGAAGTTTTTTTTGTTGAGGCTCCAAAGGTTCTCAACAGGGTTGAGGTCAGGAAAGGATGGGGTCCACATCATGAGTTTCTCTCCTTTTATGCCCATAGCAGCCAGTGATGCAGAGGTTTTCTTTACAGCAGGACATGGTGCGTTGTCATGCATGAAGAGGATTTTGTTAGGCTCTACACGGCTCTTCTTTTTGTAGCATAGAAGACAGTTGTCAGTCAGAAACTCCACATATTTTTCAAAGGTCATTTTCACACCTTCAGGGAGCCTAAAAGGGCCTAAAGGGGCCGACCTGCTCTCTCACCATGATTCTGGCCCAAAACATGACTCCGCCACCTCCTTACTGACGTCACAGCCTTGTTGGGACATTGTGGCCATTCACCAACCATCTACTACTCCATCTATCTGACCATCCAGGGCTACACGGCCTCATCAGTGAACAAGACTGTTTGAAAATGAGTCCTCATGTATTTCTGAGCCACTGCTGTCGTTTCTGTTCATGAACATTCAATTAACCGTTTAGGGGAGGCCCGGATAGAAGGTTTATGCACAACTGCAGCCTCTGGAGGGTCCGACACCTTGGTGTTCAGAGACTCCAGAGGCACCAGCAGCTTCAAATACCTGTCTGCTGCTTTGTAGCATCTGTTCTCCTAATCTGATGTGTTTGTCTGGCAGAAACCGTCCATATTGTGCCTTTATCGGCACAAAACGGAGTGTGCTCTGAATCATCCACAAATCTCTTATCAGTTCGATGATTACACTTAATCTTTCATGAAATATCGAAGGTTTTCATACCTAGACCGAGGCATTCAACTATTTCACGCTTTTCATCAGCAGAGAGATCCTTTTTCTTTCCCATATTGCTTGAAAATGATGATCTGCATAATAAAGTGGAACACCCTTTTTCAGCAGTTTTTCCCTTAACTGGGCTTAACCTGAAAACTGATCATCCCAGGTCTCTGAGATTAATGTCAGTGATTCATAGAGCCCTGAGACACAAAACCATCCGTGAGTTTCATTATTATTGCTTTTTTTTTTTACCTTTTTGACACAACAATCCCATTTGCATAATAATTTGGAACGCAGTGTATATATGTTAAATGTCTTTGAAACGGAACTTTCTTTCAAACTTTACAGCATGGTTTTATGTTTGCATTGACCCTCAGCAAAGACCAGAACACACTCCCCCACATGATGATGTCATTAGGTGGTATTATTGCATTATCCATATGTCACACGAAGTCGAGCTCAAGACTAAACGCAAAAATGTGCACGCACAAATTTACTGAGCTGCCTCCGTGTTTATAGAGAAAGTTTCTGAAATTATCAGCATTTTGTCTTTGTGTGGTTAAAGCCACTGTGTCCTGTAGGGGGCGCTCTCACCTGTCAGCCTCACAGTGTCCTGTAGAGGGCGCTCTCACCTGTCAGTCTCACAGTGTCCTGTAGAGGCGCTCTCACCTGTCAGTCTCACAGTGTCCTGTAGAGGCGCTCTCACCTGTCAGTCTCACAGTGTCCTGTAGAGGCGCTCTCACCTGTCAGTCTCACAGTGTCCTGTAGAGACGCTCTCACCTGTCAGCCTCACAGTGTCCTGTAGAGGCGCTCTCACCTGTCAGTCTCACAGTGTCCTGTAGAGGCGCTCTCACCTGTCAGTCTCACAGTGTCCTGTAGAGGACGCTCTCACCTGTCAGTCTCACAGTGTCCTGTAGAGGCGCTCTCACCTGTCAGTCTCACAGTGTCCTGTAGAGGCGCTCTCACCTGTCAGCCTCACAGTGTCCTGTAGAGACGCTCTCACCTGTCAGTCTCACAGTGTCCTGTAGAGGCGCTCTCACCTGTCAGTCTCACAGTGTCCTGTAGAGGCGCTCTCACCTGTCAGTCTCACAGTGTCCTGTAGAGGGCGCTCTCACCTGTCAGCCTCACAGTGTCCTGTAGAGGGCGCTCTCACCTGTCAGCCTCACAGTGTCCTGTAGAGACGCTCTCACCTGTCAGTCTCACAGTGTCCTGTAGAGGCGCTCTCACCTGTCAGCCTCACAGTGTCCTGTAGAGGCGCTCTCACCTGTCAGTCTCACAGTGTCCTGTAGAGACGCTCTCACCTGTCAGTCTCACAGTGTCCTGTAGAGACGCTCTCACCTGTCAGCCTCACAGTGTCCTGTAGAGACGCTCTCACCTGTCAGTCTCACAGTGTCCTGTAGAGGCGCTCTCACCTGTCAGCCTCACAGTGTCCTGTAGAGGCGCTCTCACCTGTCAGTCTCACAGTGTCCTGTAGAGACGCTCTCACCTGTCAGTCTCACAGTGTCCTGTAGAGGCGCTCTCACCTGTCAGCCTCACAGTGTCCTGTAGAGACGCTCTCACCTGTCAGTCTCACAGTGTCCTGTAGAGGCGCTCTCACCTGTCAGCCTCACAGTGTCCTGTAGAGACGCTCTCACCTGTCAGTCTCACAGTGTCCTGTAGAGGCGCTCTCACCTGTCAGCCTCACAGTGTCCTGTAGAGGCGCTCTCACCTGTCAGTCTCACAGTGTCCTGTAGAGACGCTCTCACCTGTCAGTCTCACAGTGTCCTGTAGAGGCGCTCTCACCTGTCAGCCTCACAGTGTCCTGTAGAGACGCTCTCACCTGTCAGTCTCACAGTGTCCTGTAGAGGCGCTCTCACCTGTCAGCCTCACAGTGTCCTGTAGAGGCGCTCTCACCTGTCAGTCTCACAGTGTCCTGTAGAGACGCTCTCACCTGTCAGTCTCACAGTGTCCTGTAGAGGGCGCTCTCACCTGTCAGCCTCACAGTGTCCTGTAGAGACGCTCTCACCTGTCAGTCTCACAGTGTCCTGTAGAGGCGCTCTCACCTGTCAGCCTCACAGTGTCCTGTAGAGGCGCTCTCACCTGTCAGTCTCACAGTGTCCTGTAGAGGGCGCTCTCACCTGTCAGTCTCACAGTGTCCTGTAGAGGCGCTCTCACCTGTCAGCCTCACAGTGTCCTGTAGAGGCGCTCTCACCTGTCAGCCTCACAGTGTCCTGTAGAGGCGCTCTCACCTGTCAGCCTCACAGTGTCCTGTAGAGGCGCTCTCACCTGTCAGCCTCACAGTGTCCTGTAGAGGCGCTCTCACCTGTCAGCCTCACAGTGTCCTGTAGAGACGCTCTCACCTGTCAGCCTCACAGTGTCCTGTAGAGGACGCTCTCACCTGTCAGCCTCACAGTGTCCTGTAGAGGACGCTCTCACCTGTCAGTCTCACAGTGTCCTGTAGAGGACGCTCTCACCTGTCAGCCTCACAGTGTCCTGTAGAGGACGCTCTCACCTGTCAGTCTCACAGTGTCCTGTAGAAGCGCTCTCACCTGTCAGCCTCACAGTGTCCTGTAGAGGACGCTCTCACCTGTCAGCCTCACAGTGTCCTGTAGAGGACGCTCTCACCTGTCAGTCTCACAGTGTCCTGTAGAAGCGCTCTCACCTGTCAGCCTCACAGTGTCCTGTAGAGGACGCTCTCACCTGTCAGCCTCACAGTGTCCTGAGTGGAGGTGTTGGTGGAGCTCTGGGTCACTCTGCAGGTGAAGAAGCCGCTGTGCTTCACAGTCAGTTTGCTGCTGACGTCATAGAGGCCCCCGGGCCCGGGCCGAGGGGGGTCAGAGAGGGGCCCCTCGTCAGCAGAGAGGGGCCCCTCGTCAGCAGAGAGGGCCCTTCCTTCAGAGTCCAGCCACTGCAGCTCAGGCGGTGGATACCAGCCCTCAGACTGACACCGCAGCTCCACCGCTGAGCTCCACACGTGCACCGCCTCCACAGACACCAGCGCCGAGGAGCCCGGGGCCACTGCAGGAGACACAACAGTCACTTCATTACTCAAACAGAAGCAAAAGTCCAATTTTTATTTCACTATAGCTGATTTTGGGGACAAACATGTGGCCACCTTTTACCATTTTCTTTGGAACTTTTATAAAAATTGAGCAAAGTATTAAGTTCTCAGCACAAAGAAGAGGAAGTGACGAGGGGCAGAGGGATCTTTAGGGAACTGGACCCACAACAACAAAGGGCACAGGAAATTGGAGCACCAGGTTACTTAGGTAAAGGTTGTACCTCAACTTTTGTCCTGATATCATACTGGTCGTACCCAGCCCTACTTCATCTGCAAACATTAATACTTTTACTCACGGAGTCACTGATAATCTCCTCACTAAGTGTCCAGGTGGGTTTAATATAAGTGATTCCTGATTTAAAGTAAAATAAAGTCTGTTCATCTGGACAAATGCCTTTGGAACAAGTCTCTAAAGTGTTTGTCGCCCTCTGCTGTAAACTTACCCACGTGTAGCCTCACAGTGGAGTCTATGCCCAGCGCGGGCACGGAGCACCTGTAGGTTCCCTCGTCACTGATGCCCACACTCGTCAGTTTGAGGGAGATGTTTCCGTGTTTGAGCTCCTCCGTGAACAGCGTCGCTCTCCCCTCGAAGGCCGGGTTCTTCAGCCCCGTCAGCTCCTCGTACGATCTCCACACGAACACGAACGTGGGGTCGAGGTCCGGGCGGGTCCACTGCAGACCGGACACGTCTCTGGGGGGGAGAAACAGACACGGCAGAACCACGTCGTCCCCCACGGAGGCCACCACAGCGCGGGGCGACCAGAGGGACTGTCCTGGAAGAAACGTCCAGAAGGTATAGATATTTCAGCATCAAATATATCACAGTCTCTCTGATGTTTACCTGAACAACGGTGAGTCTGCAGCAGAAAGATCAGAGCACAGAGGACCAGGAGAGGAGCCGCCATCTCTCAGATCTGTGAGGAGAAACATCAGCTCAGAGTGAAGGAACCTGGATCTAATGAACACCCAGGAACATCCGTCCATGTTCTTCTGCTTTCTCCAGGAGTTACAGAGACAGAAGCCTTCAGCCTTCTGAAGAGTGGCATAGTCCACTTTGTCTTCAGTTTGCTGAAGAATAGCAGTTTGTAACTAAAACATAAAAGCCAAGTGTTTGTAAAACTACATCTTAAGGTTGGGTACTTAAATAAATTACAATTCAGTTAAATGGTTTAACATATCACCATAAAGGCCATAAACAAAGCGTCATAAATTATTTTGGCCCTGTCCGTATTACATCATCTCTAAAGTTGTCGGTTACACAAACTCTTGCTAAAACATCATTGAAGTTTTTGTAAGGTCTGACCCAGGAATCCCTTTTATCTGATGCATCTCAGCCGCTGACATCCCCCTAAGATCTGACATCTGGATTTCTATTTACTGGTGTGTAACAGTCCACAGTACTGATAGTACTGAGTTTAAAAACCTGAAGAGACTGCCGGTAAGCGCCAGCGCGAGCTTCTGTTGTGTTGATGCTGTGTTCAGTGGTACTTTGTAAATAGTGATTTATGTTTGTGGAAAGGGGTTTACATGGGTTTAATGTTCTTAGCAATTCATCCCTGCATTTAACTAAACTTTGGTAAACTTTGGCAATTGTGAAAGGTTAATTCATAATTGCAAGTGTAAAAGTTAAAATCCTTAAAGGCTTAAAAACATTTATAAAAGTCAAAGGGTAAAATGTGCTAAAATCATAAATATTTATCCGTAATCTACATATAAAACGCTGTGAACTCCATGATTTAAAATGCATGGTTAAATGTTAGATTTTGTATTGAATACTTGCCTGTGTTTGTATTTTTACTTATTGGGAATTTCTTTTCTGTTTCCACTAAGGTTTTTTTACTAATGAAACCAACAAATGAAGTCAATAAAAGGAGAAAGACAACGTCCTGGCTCTTGAGTAAATTCCTGCACTTAACTTCAGTAGTGAGCCCATCTCACGTCAGGTGTGGGAACCCGCCCGTTAAAAAGCTACAAGAACCTGACAGGTACTTTTGGTGGTTGGTCTTTAAGTTTTGACTATTTTTCTCTTCTTGTTTTTTGTTTATTGAAACAGGGACAATGTACAGAACCATTAGTCTTTACAGAAGAAGAGATGAGCACTATACAGTTTTTTTTAATATATAATCAGCAATATTCAAAGTTTATTCTTATTTGAAGTGCTTTTTAATTGTGTTGTTGATTAAAATAAAACCAAGGGTTTTTTTTGTCAAAAGTGGGGAATTGTTATAGAAATCTGAACCATTCATTGTTAATTGGTACCTGGTGGTTCCCAGAGTCAGGACTAAACATGCTGAGGCTGCGTTTCAGTTTCATGCAGCTAAAATCTGGAACAGTCTCACGAGGATGTGAGACAGGCCTGAACTCTGACAATGTTCAAATCCAGGCTGAAAACAGTTATTTTTGCCCGAGCATATGACTGAAAGTATTTTATCTACACTCCTGCCTTTTACTGTAATTGATTAATTTTATGTTGATGTCCAGAGGAGAAGGAGCGACAAAACAGAGGTTAGGTAACTTTGTGTGAATGAGCAAGAAAAAATAGTGCTCAAGACAGAACGAGTCAAAACAAGACTTAAAAATGCAAATAACTGAAAGTATTTTATCAACACTCTCGCCTCTTACTGTTATTGATTAGTTTTATGTTGATGTTTTTATTGATTGTATTTGTTTTTCTTGTATTTTATGCTGCTTTAACTGTGAAGCACTTTGAATTGCCTTGTGTATGATTTGTGCTCTACAAATAAACTTGACAAAAACTGAGACGAAAACAATCATGAAGATGTGACGAAAAAGTGACAAAAAAATGACTAAAAATGTGACCAAAAAAACGACAAAAAAGCTACAAAAAAGAGTTGAAAACCCCCCACAGAAAAGATGGAAAAAAAATCTGATGACGTGAGGAAAAAGATCCATTTAGATAAGTTTTGTAGGTCTTAGCTTTCAAATGAGGTGTTACACTGGCCTACAGGATTTGGGTAAAGCTGAACTGGAGAAATTGTGCTCGGTTCACATTTTCTCCAGTTCGGCTTTACCCAAATCTAAAAGTGTCAAAACAGTGACAGAAACTCTCACAGAACTGCAGCGTTAACATTAAATCACAAGTGAGTGCAGAAAACTTACCTTTGTGAGTTTGTTGTGGAGTTTTAAAGACGAGCTCTGAAACACCGACTGCAGCTCACGGTTATGAAGTGATACTTTCACTTTCTCCTCTAAGTCTAAATCCTCGTCTGACATTTGATCTGTGAGTAACAGGATAAAAATAAACTGTTGAGCAGCAGAGTCTGAGACAGAGAGAGACTTGGTTTGAGGCGTTTCTTTAGACTCTGGACAAAGGAGACGAATATGGTTCATTAGTTTTTAGGAATATAATTAGGCAGTACTACTTACTCACTTACTTACTTCTGTGCATGTCCATGAAGAATGTTTAGGGCGACCAGACGTCCCAGTTTACCTGGGACAGTCCCAGTTTTGAGGTTTTTGTCCCGTGTTTCCCATGACCAGCCCTGTCCTGCTGTTTGACCGATGTGTTTCCAAAGGAACAAACGTCACACGTTTCTCCAAAGCTCTGAACTCAAATCGAATGGTGATACGTATGTTGTAAAGTGCCTCTCGTAAGTATTCATACCCCTTGAACTTTTGCACATTTTGTCACGTTTACAACCCAAAACATAAAGATTTTATTTTGATTTTTTTACTGAACGTTCACACACAAGTAACAGACAACTGTGAAGTGAAAGCAAAATGATCCATGATTCTGTTATTTTTCAAAAATTAGAAAAGTGAAAAGTGGGGCTTGCATAAGTATTCATACAGCATTTTCTGAGTGCATTAAATTGCCTTTAAAACATTCCTAATGACTCTAGAATGTTCACTCCTTGGCCTAACGGTTAAATAGAGCCACCTGTGTGTAATCTACTCTCAGTATAATTTCAGCTGTTCTTTCAGGCCCTCAGAGCTGTGGTCGGAGTGTATCGGTCACTAAACAACATCATGAAGGTCAAGGAGCACCAGAGAGGTCAGGGATAAAGCTGTGGAGAAGTTTAAAGCAGCATTTAGTTATACAAAGATTTCCCAGGATTTAAACATCTCCCGGAGCAACTGTTCAATCCATCATTCAGAAATGGAAAGAGTAAAGCACCACTGCCAACTTACCAAGACACGGCTGTTCACGTAAACTAACAAACTGAACAAGGAGACACTGGTCAGAAATACAACCAAGTGCCCCAAGATAACTCTGGAGGAGCTGTGAAGTGCTGCCGCTGAGCTGGGGGAATCTGTACATGGGACAACTATAAGTCGTGTCTACACAAATCTGGCCTTCATGGACGAGTGGAAGAAGAAAGCCATTATTGAAAGGAGGCCATAAAAAATCCCGTTTGAAGTTTGTAGAAGTCATATGGAGGACACAGCTCCATGTGGAAGAAGGAGCTTTGGTCAGATGAGACAAAAGTTTTGTATGGAGCAAACTTAACACTGCTCATCGTCCTGAGTGCACCATCCCCAGTGTCAAATATACAGGGGGGAGCATCATGCTGTGGGGCTGCTTTTCCTCAGTGGGGACTGGGGAGACTGTAAGAATAGTTGGGAAGATGGATGGAGCCAAATATAGAGACATTTTGGAGGAAAACCTGCTGGAGTCACAAGAGAACTGAGGCTGGGGCGGAGATTCACCTTCAGCAGGACAATGACCCGAAACACAAAGATAAATCTACAATGGAATGGTTCAATAAAAACATATTAATGTGTTAGAATGGCCCAGTCAAAGTCCTGACCTAAATCCTATTGAAAATCTGTGGAATAATCTGAAAACTGCTGTTCACAAACGCTCTCCTTCTAATGTGACAGAGCTGGAGTTGTTTTGTAAAGAGGAATGGGCTAAAATGTCAGTCTCTACATGTGCAAACCTTGTAGAGTCAAACCCCAAAAGACTTTCTGCTGTTATTGCAGTAAAAGGGGGTTCCACAAACTATTCATGCTGTATGAATACTTATGCACACCCCTCTTTTCACTTTTCCATTTTTTGAAAAATAACAGAATCATGTATCATTTTGCTTTCACTTCACAGTTGTCTGTAACTTGTGTGTGAACGTTCAGGAAAAAAATTAAAAATAAAATCTTTATGTTTAGGGTTGTAAAAATGACAAAATGTGCAAAAGTTTAAGGTGTATGAATACTTTCGAGAGGCACTGTATATCTAAGGCATATCTACTGAAATGTCGCCCCCTTGTGTCTCATGTTCCTTTGAAAACAGAAACTCTCCCTCGTTCCTCTGTTTGATGGAATGTAAATTCACAAATTGAATCAACCGAAAAATGGACATTGAAGAAACCGCTGTCGTGTGATGGACGTTTCCTTTAATTCATAAACACAAACCGAAAATGAATCAAATACGGATTAAACCAAAATATGAACATAAACACTGAGGCGTCAGAAACAGAAACTCTTCTCAACCAAACAACCATTATTCAAGTTAATGCAACACATTATAATACAAGTATTTTCAGCAAAGAAAAAAAATGAATGGATCAGTTTCTTTCCACAAACGAGATCCGAGAGTTGATCTGGTCTTGAACGTCACATGTCAGAACTCAGGATTAATGAACTCACGACAAAAACAGGAGGAAACAAAGGAACAAACCGACGACCTTCAGGACATGAGGAAAACGTCTTCTGTCTGGAGTTACTTAGGAGGGAACATCCTTTTGCAGATTAAATCCACCAACTAAGAACGACATAAAATCAGTTCATTCTGGCTGAGTTTGTGGTGAGTGTAAAGTGAACAGTAAACACACCTGTTCGTCTTTGTCGTAGAGACAAACCAGAGCCGATTCCCTGGTGTTCCACGGCCGCTGATTCTCCCAGATCTTGTTCTTATGTTCATCCTCTACATCACAGCAGCCTTCAGCCCAGATCTGAATGTAATGCGTTAAAAACAAGTTTAATAACATGAACCTGGACTGAAAGCTGAACTCTTGTGTATTTGCAGACGATATAAAACTAATAGTGACTTACTGTTACAGTGTTTCCTGTCCATGGTCGCAGCGTGAGGGCGTATATAAAACTATATTCATAGATCAGAGGTGGATCATTGTCAATTTCTATCTTAACCGTCCAGCCCTTCAGTTGCTGCTCCTGAGTTAAGAACAGAAAGTGTTAAAAATAAAGCAAGTTTCCTTAAACCAAAAAGTCATTGTGTGGTTTGATCAAACAACATTGGTCTGTTTCCTTTAAAAACTGACCTGTGCTGAGATGTTTTTCAGGCTGAAACTTCGGCCCCAGGGGTCAAAACTGTCAATGATCACAGGTTCCATCTGACGGCGTTTTTTGTGGATCTGAGAAGAAGAAGAGAAAGAAAGAGACCCTGAACATTATTCAGTGTAACGGTGCCCCGCCCTCAGGAAAGAACCGCTACAAACAGTATTTCAAGGTGCTGTAAATATAAGATACTCACCTTTAGTAAAAGTACATGCTCTTTTCTGAGTCTGTCAACTTCTGTCTGCAAATCCCCCTGTGTCAGACAATCAAAAGTCAAAGAAGAGTTAGTTCTTTCTGCAGTGAGTCAGGGTGGGCACCACAGCATTTCAAAAGGCAGGTCTCACCGGCTTAGTGTTTAAGTTCTCAATCATCTCTTTTTCAGCTGTGGGGTTTTGTGCTTCTGAAGAATCCTGGAACAGACACTTCTCCATATTTAATAAAACACTTAAAACATATGATTGAATGTTTCACAGTGAGGCTTAGACAGAACGAATCATGAACTATAAAAGATATGGAAACATGTGTCTCTAACCTCTCCTTCAGGCTTCTCTGCAAAACAATACGAGGTCAAATTAAAACTCAAATCAATTGTCCTTCATATCTCTGAACATAATGGGAACTTACGGGAGTTTTGGCGTCTCCTTTTACAAACGAGAAATAATAAAACAATGACGAGTCCGACTGAAGCAGCGAAAGCGATGACGACGGGAAGAATCCAAACAGGAGCCCCGAATGCCTCATCTGAAACCAGAAAGTACAATATAAATGTTAAATGTCTTTGAAAGGGAACTTGTTCTAACTTTACAGCATGTTATTATGTTTGCATTGACCCTCAGCAAAGATCAAAACACACTCCTCCACATGATGATGTCATTAGGTGGTGCTTTTGTAGACATTATCCATATACACATATATTTAAAAAAAAAAACTCTTCCTCACCCTCCGCGAGCGGTCTCTTCTTCCTCCAAGCTCCAGAGGCCTGGGAGCTTGAGGGTTCAGTATCTTTGCTGTTCCCAGAACTGCACTTTTCTGGACCGAGATGTCTGATGTATTTCCTGGGATCTGCTGGAGCCGCTCCTCCAGTTTGGGGGTCACTGCCCCGAGTGCCCCAACGACCACGGGCACCACTGATGCCTTCACCCTCCAGGTTTTCTCCAGCTCTTCTCTGAGCCCCTGGTATTTCTCTAGTTTCTCGTGTTCCTTTTTCCTGATGTTGAAGTCTTGGTGTTGCTATGTCGAACACGACGGCTCCTCTGCTCTTTGTCCACCACCACAATGTCCATTCTGTCCGTCAGGATCTTGGCTCGATCATTCTCCACCACCTTTGGAGGTGTTTCCCACTTTGACCTTGGGGTTTCCAGCCCATACTCTGCACAGATGTTCCTGTACACTATACCAGCCACTTGGTTATGGCGTTCCATGTAAGCTTTCCCTGCAGCATCTTACACCCTGCAGTTCTGTAAAGCTGGATTGTCTCATTGGCCTCTTTGCACAGTCTACACCTGGGGTCTTGTCTGGTGTGATAGATCTGGGCCGATATTGCTCTGGTGCTCAAGGCCTGCTCCTGTGCAGCCATGATGAGTGCCTCTGTGCTGTCCTTTAGTCCTGCTCTGTCTAGCCCTTGGTAGGATTTCTGAATATCCGCCACTTCAGTTATGTTTGGGTGGTACATGCCGTGTAGGGGCTTGTCCTCCCATGACGGGACCTCCAGCACCTCATCTTCTGTTCCCCATTGTCTGAGACATTCACTGAGCACGTCATCTGTTGGAGCCTTGTCCTTGATGTACTTATGGATCTTGGATGTTTCATCCTGGATAGTGGCTCTCACACTCACTAGTCCTCGGCCTCCTTCCTTACGGCTAGCGTACAGTCTCAGGGTGCTGGATTTGGGGTGGAACCCTCCGTGCATGGTTAGGAGCTTTCGCGTCTTAACATTTGTGGTCTGTATCTCATCCTTTGGCCAGCTTATTATTCCTGCAGGGTATCTGATTACTGGTAGGGCGTAGCTGTTTATTGCCCGGGATTTGTTCTTGCCATTGAGCTGGCTTCTTAGGACCTGCCTTACTCGTTGGAGGTATTTGGCCGTAGCCGCTTTCCTTGTCACCTCTTCGAGGTTGCCATTTGCTTGTGGGATTCCGAGGTACTTGTAACTGTCCTCAATGTCTGCTATTGTTCCTTCTGGGAGTGAGACCTTCTGTGTGGACTACCTTCCCTCTCTTAGTCACCATCCGACCACACTTCTCTAGTCCGAATGACATCCCAATGTCTGCACTGTATATCCGGGTGGTCTGGATCAGTGAGTCGATGTCTCGCTCATTCTTAGCATACAGCTTGATGTCATCCATGTAGAGGAGGTGACTGATGGTGGCCCCGTTCCTGAGTCGGTATCCATAGCCAGTCTTGTTGATTATTTGGCTGAGGGGGTTCAGACCTATGCAGAACAGCAGTGGGGACAGGGCGTCTCCTTGGAATATGCCACATTTGATGGAGACTTGTGCCAGTGGTTTGCCATTGGCTTCAAGGGTGGTTTTCCACAACCTCATCGAGTTTGCAATGAAGGCTCTTAGAGTCCTGTTGATGTTGTATAGCTCCAGGCATTCAATGATCCAAGTATGTGGCATTGAGTCGTAGGCTTTCTTGTAATCAATCCAGGCAGTGCTCAGGTTAGTGTGTCGGGTTCTGCAGACTCGAGCGACTGTTCTGTCTACCAGGAGCTGGTGTTTGGCACCTCTGGTATCTTTACCGATTCCCTTCTGAGCTGTGCTCATGTATTGATCCATGTGCTTACTTATCTTAGCCGCTATGGTGCCGGACATGAGCTTCCACGTTGTGGAGAGGCAGGTTATTGGCCGATAGTTGGATGGGACTGTACCCTTTGAGGGATCCTTCAGGATCAGGATTGTGCGCCCTTCGGTTAACCATTCAGGGTGATTCCCATCCCTCAGCAGCTGGTTCATTTGTGCTGCCAAGCGCTCATGGAGAGCCGTGAGTTTCTTAATCCAGTAGGCGTGCATCATGTCAGGGCCTGGTGCTGTCCAATTTTTCATACCTGAGGCTCTTTCTTGGACGTCTGCCACTGTGATGGTAACTGGATTCTGTTCAGGGAGGTTGCTGTGGTCCTCTCTCAGAGCCACCAGCCACTGTGCATCACTGTCGTGTGCTGCCTCCTTCTCCCATATGCCTTTCCAGTACTGTTCAGTTTCCAGCCTTGGTGGGTCTGCTCTGTTATTGTTACCCTGCCACTGAGCGTACACTTTCGCTGGTTGAGTTGCGAACAGACGATTTACTCGTCTGGCTTCGTTGTCTCTCGTGTATCTCTTTAGGCGGCTGGCCAAGGCTTGGAGCCTTTGTTTGGCAGTTTCCAATGCTTCAGGTATGGGCATCTGGCTGTACCTTTTGGGTACTTGCTTTTTCATTGCACCTTTCAAGGCCTCTGTCAATTGACTCACTTCCCTCCGCGCTGCCTTGATGTTATCCTCCAGCCTTCTTTTCCATGGTGGGTATTTCATCTCATTGTTGCTCTTACGATAGCCAAGTGTCTCTAGGATCACTGCTGCTGTGGAGTATATCAGCTCATTGGTTTCAGTGATGGTTGATGTAGGAATTGCTCTCAGAGCTGCATTCACATCTTCTAGGAGACTTTCTGACAGTACTTCTCTTAGCCTCTGTAATTGGCTTCGGGGTTGCCTGCTGGACATTTTTGCCATGATCTTATTTTTCAGGTCAGTCGCTGCCTCGTTCAGCGTGATTGCGCTTATTGGGGCTTCGTACCCAATCTCCATTGGGAGGGCTGGTGTTAACTCCCCTCTGACCTGGTGTCCTGGCTCCCCGTTGCCGGAGCATTGGTGTTGTACCTCGTCAATCTCAAGTTGTGATAGCAGTTGCCGTTTGTGGATGTTGGAACACTGAGCTACTAGTTGTTTCGCCGTGAGTTTGGACTGTGGGTTTCGAAGTAACCATTTCTCCCACATCCTCTGCATGTAGCCCCTCTGACTAGGGTTACTGGAGTAGTAGCATTCCATCAGAGCCCTGTTCTCGCATCTCTCCCATTTCCGCCTTGTTCCAGTAGCCCATTTTACATCGAGGTGCTCTGGTTCCCCAGCACCTGACGCAGACCTTGTTTGGCCGGGCGACGTCTGAGCCGGCATGTCATTCATTTCATTGTCTCTCATCATTGTATGAGGTAGGCAGTAGCGTGAAGGGTCTTGCCTAAGGACCCACACTGGCAGCCCATTCCCCCAACGGGGATTCAAACCGGGGTCTACTGTGTGCAAGTCAGGTGACTTACCACTTGATATATATATATATATATATATATATATATATATATATATATATATATATATCCATCGCAAAAATGTGGACGCACACATTTACTGAGCTGGCTCCGTGTTCATAGAGAAAGTTTCTGAAATTACAAGCATTTTGTCATTGTGTGGTTAAAGCCACTTCAGTGTCCTGTAGAGACGCTCTCACCTGTAAGTCTCACAGTGTCCTGTAGAGGCGCTCTCACCTGTCAGCCTCACAGTGTCCTGTAGAGGCGCTCTCACCTGTAAGTCTCACAGTGTCCTGTAGAGGCGCTCTCACCTGTAAGTCTCACAGTGTCCTGTAGAGGCGCTCTCACCTGTCAGCCTCACAGTGTCCTGTAGAGGCGCTCTCACCTGTCAGCCTCACAGTGTCCTGTAGAGGCGCTCTCACCTGTAAGTCTCACAGTGTCCTGTAGAGGCGCTCTCACCTGTAAGTCTCACAGTGTCCTGTAGAGGGCGCTCTCACCTGTAAGTCTCACAGTGTCCTGTAGAGGGCGCTCTCACCTGTCAGCCTCACAGTGTCCTGTAGAGGGCGCTCTCACCTGTCAGCCTCACAGTGTCCTGTAGAGGCGCTCTCACCTGTCAGCCTCACAGTGTCCTGAGTGGAGGTGTTGGTGGAGTTCTGGGTCACTCTGCAGGTGAAGGAGCCGTTGTGCTTCACAGTCAGTTTGCTGTTGACGTCATAGAGGCCCCCGGGCCCGGGCTGAGGGGGGTCAGAGAGGGGCCCCTCGTCAGCAGAGAGGGCCCTTCCTTCAGAGTCCAGCCACTGCAGCTCAGGCGGTGGATACCAGCCCTCAGACTGACACCGCAGCTCCACCGCTGAGCTCCACACGTGCACCGCCTCCACAGACACCAGCGCCGAGGAGCCCGGGGCCCCTGCAGGAGACACAACAGTCACTTCATTACTCCAATACGAGTAAAAATATACGGCCTTTTACGATTTACTTCAGAGCCTTTATGGCAGGGTGGGGAACCTCAGGGCCGTCTACAGCTCACGAGACCATCTGTCCAGGCCCATAGAAATAATGATCCTCCTCATACCTCAGTGTTGTATGAGTCTAGAATGCTTGTTCCTAAATTGTACAGCCCTTGGAGTACTTTATAAAACTACATTTGGCCCTTGAGGTGAAAAGGGTTCCCCAGCCCTGCTTAATGGAAATTTAGCAGAGTAAAAATAAGAAGTTCTCCGCACAAAGATACTCAAGTGACGTACAGATCCTCAAAAACTCTAATTAACTCTTTCATGCATGAATTATGATACAACATAGATTCTTCAAGAAGTTGGTGACAAGGGTGGACAATAAAAGCTAAACCTTCAGTCTGAATCAGTTGTTGCCACACTGTAAGGGCCTACCATTGAGAATGAAAGGGAAAAGTTAAGAGAGTTAGTATTAATCACCACGTTTGACCCTGTGCTGTAAACTTACCCACATGTAGCCTCACAGTGGAGTCTATCCCCAGCCCGGGCACGAAGCACCTGTAGGTTCCCTCGTCACTGATGCCCACACTCGTCAGTTTGAGGGAGATGTTTCCGTGTTTGAGCTCCTCCGTGAACAGCGTCGCTCTCCCCTCGAAGGCCGGGTTCTTCAGCACCGTCAGCTCCTCGTACGATCTCCACACGAACACGAACCTGGGGTCGAGGTCCGGGCGGCTCCACTCCAGCGTTTGACCGGACACGTCTCTGGGGGGGAGAAACAGACACGACAAAACCACGTCGTCCCCCACGGAGGCCACCACAGCGCGGGGCGACCAGAGGGACTGTCCTGGAAGAAGAGACCCAAAATGATCAGTTAAAATAAGAAGATTTAATAAGAACGATAAAGGTTTGTTTTTGTATTTGTATTTGTTTTCTGAATAACGGCCTGTTGTACTTTCAGATCATTTCAAATTTCAGCATCAAACTAGAAACTTTTGTAACGGCTGACTGTGGAATAGTACTGCAGCACAAATTACATAAATTGCGAAACATTGCGAAAAAGTCACACAAATCCCTATTTAGTTGCATAATAGCGCTTTTGTTGTGAAAATCCCCATTTAGTTGCATAATAGTGCTTTTATTGTGAAAATCCCCATTTAGTTGCATAACAGTGCTTTTTTGTGAAAATCCCCATTTAGTTGTATTAAACTGACTTTATTGTGAAAATCCCCATTTAGTTGCATAATAGTGCTTTTATTGTGAAAATCCCCATTTAGTTGCATAATAGCGCTTTTGTTGTGAAAATCCCCATTTAGTTGCATAATAGTGCTTTTATTGTGAAAATCCCCATTTAGTTGCATAACAGTGCTTTTTTGTGAAAATCCCCATTTAGTTGCATAATAGTGCTTTTATTGTGAAAATCCCCATTTAGTTGCATAATAGCGCTTTTATTGTGAAAATCCCCATTTAGTTTATTGTGAAAATCCCCATTTAGTTTATTGTGAAAATCCCCATTTAGTTGCATAATAGCGCTTTTGTTGTGAAAATCCCCATTTAGTTGCATAATAGCGCTTTTGTTGTGAAAATCCCCATTTAGTTGCATAATTGTGCTTTTATTGTGAAAATCCCCATTTAGTTGTATTAAACTGACTTTATTGTGAAAATCCCCATTTAGTTGCATAATAGTGCTTTTATTGTGAAAATCCCCATTTAGTTGCATAATAGCGCTTTTGTTGTGAAAATCCCCATTTAGTTGCATAATAGTGCTTTTATTGTGAACATCCCCATTTAGTTGCATAACAGTGCTTTTTTGTGAAAATCCCCATTTAGTTGCATAATAGTGCTTTTATTGTGAAAATCCCCATTTAGTTGCATAATAGCGCTTTTATTGTGAAAATCCCCATTTAGTTTATTGTGAAAATCCCCATTTAGTTTATTGTGAAAATCCCCATTTAGTTGCATAATAGCGCTTTTGTTGTGAAAATCCCCATTTAGTTGCATAATAGCGCTTTTGTTGTGAAAATCCTCATTTAGTTGCATAATTGTGCTTTTATTGTGAAAATCCCCATTTAGTTGCATAACAGTGTTTTTTTTGTGAAAATCCCCATTTAGTTGCATAATAGTGTTTTTTTTTGTGAAAATCCCCATTTAGTTGCATAATAGTGCTTTTATTGTGAAAATCCCCATTTGGTTGCTGACACTGTAAAACTGTTGAAATTGCCAAAACTCTTGACATTGCGTAAACTGTTTAAATCACTGACAGACTTAACTGTATCCGAAATCCTATTGAAATGAATGGGCAGAATCCCCCATACAAATGAATGGGCAGAATCCCCCATACAAACGAATAGGCAGAATCCCCCATACAAATGAATGGGCAGAATCCCCCATACAAATGAATGGGCAGAATCCCCATACAAATGAATGGGCAGAATCCCCCATACAAACGATTGGACAGAATCCCCCATACAAATGAATGGGCAGAATCCTCCATACAAATGAATGGGCAGAATCCTCCATACAAATGAATGGGGCAGAATCCTCCATACAAATGAATGGGGCAGAATCCTCCATACAAATGAATGGGCAGAATCCTCCATACAAATGAATGGGCGGAATCCCCCATACAAATGAAGGGGCAGAATCCCCCATACAAATGAATGGGCAGAATCCTCCATACAAATGAATGGGCAGAATTCCCCATACAAACGAATGGGCAGAATCCCCCATACAAAAGAATGGGCAGAATCCTCCATACAAATGAATGGGCACAATCCCCCATACAAATGAATGGGCAGAATCCCCCATACAAATGAATGGGCAGAATCCTCCATACAAATGAATGGGCAGAATCCCCCATACAAATGAATGGTCAGAATCCCCAATACAAATGAATGGCCAGAATCCCCCATACAAATGAATGGGCAGAATTCCCCATACAAATGAATGGGCAAAGTCTCTGGGCTCCAGAACTAGAGCCCTGATGTTTACCTGAACAATGGTGAGTCTGCAGCAGAAAGCAGAAGATCAGAGCACAGAGGACCAGGAGAGGAGCCGCCATCTTTCAGATCTGTGAGGAGAAACATCAGGTCAGTGTGAAGGAACCTGGATCTAATGAGCACCCAGTAGGTCTTCTTCTGTAACGGGCTGATGCAGAGGACGAGGAACATGCTCCTCTTTGGTCCTCATGGTGTGGAGCTGACATTAGTTTGCACCTCCCAAACACCGCTTAACCCCTTAACTCCCACCTGAACCGAGCACATTTTCTCCAGTTTGGCTTTACCCCAGTCCAAAAGCTTCTGGAAAAAAGCTGTGGAAATAGCAACAAAACTGAGACGAAAACAATGACGGAAATGTGACAAAAAAGTGACGAAAAATGGATGAAAAACTGGCAAAAATGTCACAAAAATGACAAAAATTTTATAAAAAAAATGACGAAAAAACAAAAAAAATGTGACAAAAAATGTGACAAATAAATGACAAAAATGTGACAAAAATGTGATAAAACATTGACAAAAAAGTGACGAAAAATGTATGAAAAAGTGGCAAAAATGTCACAAGAAATTGACAAGAAATTGACGAAAAAATGACAAAAACGTGACAAAAAATGTGATAAAAATTTAACAAAAAAATGACAAAAATGTAACAAAATGTGACAAAAAATTGTTAAAAAAATGACGAAAAAAACTAAAAAAAAGTAAAATATGCGACAAAAAAATGACAAAAATGTGATAAAACATTGACAAGAAATTGACAAAAAAATTACAAAAAAATTACAAAAATGTAACAAAAAATTGACAAAAAACCAACAAATTGTGGAAAAAAATTACAAATTGTGGAAAAAATGTGACAAAAAATAAAATGAGTTGAATACCCAACAAAAAAATGATGGAAAAAAAAATCTGATGACGTGAGGAAAAAGATCCTTTCGGTTCAGGCGGGAGTTAAGAGGTTAAAGGAAACAAAAAAAGGAGGAGGTATCCGGGCACGACTCGCAGCTAAGCCACACACTGTTGCTCTGGCTAATGGGGCGACAGTGACGGAAGGTTGTGGGTTCAAATCCCGCCTCACCGCTTTGTTGTTGACTTTTTTGTGCTGATTTTTCATCACTCTTTAGTCGTTTTTTTGTTGCTCTTTTTTTGCGTTTTTGCCAAATTTTGGAAGCGTTTTCTTTGTGTTTTTGTCGATTTTCGCTGCTTTTTTGCGTTGCTTTTTTGTCGCTCTTTAATCGTGTGTTTTTGCCGTTTGTTTAAATTGTGTTGTTGTTCTTTCTGGCACGTTTTTGATTCTCCTTTGGCACTTTTTTTCCTTTTAGATTTACACAAAAGTGACAAAATAGTGACAAAAAAGCTATGAAAAGTTCTGTGGGCCTTAGCTTTCAAACGAGGCGGTAAATGTGCTCGGCTCATGTGGAGGTTTAGAGGTGAATAAAACACAAAGGGGGCGTGAACCTTCTCAGTGCTGCAGCTGCTGCTCCATCTATAGAACATGTGAAATAATCTGGATAAAAACACATCACGAGGCGAAGAATCAAACGTGTGGGAATAAACTACAACTAAAAACAAAACTCTAGTGTCTGGACTGAGTGCAGAAAACTTACCTTTGTGAGTTTGTTGTGGAGTTTTAAAGACGAGCTCTGAAACACCGACTGCAGCTCACGGTTATGAAGTGATACTTTCACTTTCTCCTCTAAGTCTAAATCCTCGTCTGACATTTGAGCTGTGAGTAACAGGATAAAAATAAACTGTTGAGCAGCAGAGTCTGAGACAGAGAGAGAGAGTCAGACTGGACTTGGTTTGAGGCGTTTCTTTAGACTCTGGACAAAGGAGACGATTATGGTTCATTATTTTTATTTTAAGTAGGTCATTTATCTTTTAACCCCTTAACTCCCGCCTGAACCGAGAGCATTTTCTCCAGTTTGGCTTTACCCAAATCCTGTAGGCCAGTGTAACGCCTCATTTGACAGATCTACAAAAATAAATTGATCTTTTTCCTCACATTATCAGATTTTTTTTCATTACTTTTTTTGTTGGGCAGTCGTCTCATTTTTGTCAAATTTCCGTGACTTTTTTTGTCACTTTTTCGTCAAATTATTATCACTTTTTCGTCCATTTTTTCTCAATTTTTCGTCAAATTATTCTCACTTTTTTGGTCCATTTTTGTCATTTTTTTGTCCATTTTTTGTAAATTTTTTGTAACTTTTTCGTCAATGTTTTCTCACTTTTTTCACATTTTCATCCTTGTTTTCGTCTCAGTTTTGTTGCTATTTTCTCACCTTTTTACAGAAGCTTTTGGATTAGGGTAAAGTCAAACTGGAGAAAATGTGCTTGGTTCAGGTTGGAGTTAAGGGGTTAAAGAGGGGGTATTCTGCTTTTTTCAGTCACATAGCCCCAGTCTATATCACACTACAATGATGATGAAACCTTCTGTTGGTCTGTAAATGCAGTAAATTAGAATAACTGCCTTGTATAAAATGTCTCTCTCAAAATGTCTGTAGTGAATGTCTTGAAATAGGCCTCTGTCTCTTTAAGAGCCTCTGAGCCTTTAGACACGCCCCCTCCACACGCTGTCTGTGGCATCAGTGGGGAGGGGGTTCTGCTGAGGAGCAGTGGTTGGTTACTCGGCTGGTGACGAAAGCTCGGAGGCGTCTCCAGGAGGTGGGGGCGTTCCTAGGAGGACTCAGGCAAACCTATCCCTAAAATGGCCGCCATCAGAGTTTTTACAGATTACTCAAAAATACGTGAATGTGCCAAGGCAACACTTCAGGCATGTTTTTAATGAGGGAGTGACATAATAACATGATGGAAAGCTTGAAAAAGTCGATTTTGCATAATACCACGGGAAGCGGGAGAGATGTTCAGCACATTGTCAGAGCCGGGACTCAAACCCATCACATCAGAACAGTTTGTCGTGAATACACAGCGGCACAAAGAAATAAAAGTCTTTTCAGTCAAACACGTAATAATCTGTATTTAGTTTTGTTCCTGCACGTCATATTGTTCACAACAGATACTTTACAAACTTTACAAACAGTCTGTATTTCCATCATAGACTTTGGTCACGTTTTATTCATTTTATACAATGACAGATTAAAACAACACAAGCTTCAACAATAAAACAAGCGACTGTCACAACTATCAAGAGGTTATTTTAACATCTTTGATTCTCTCCATAACCTCTTCACCCCCACCTGAACCGATCACATTTTCAGTTTTTTTTCTTTTTTTTTCATTTTTCAGCTTTGCCCAAATCTAAAAGCTTCTTGAAAAAATGGCATTAAAACCGCAACAGAAAACAAGGATGTACACGCAACAAAAAAGATCATCAAAAAGTGACAAAAAAAATAGATAAAAATGCTAAAAAAAAAAAATTACTAAAAAATCTACAAAAAAAATCGACAAAAAAAATCGTTGAAAAAAATCGATGAAAATGCTAAAAAAAAAAATAAGTGACAAAAAAATACTAAAAGAAATCGACAAAAAAACGCTAACAAAAAAAGGGACTAAAATTACTGAAAAATCGCCAAAAAATTATTTTAAAAATCGATAAATTGCACAAAAAAAGGGACAAAAGTTACTAAAAAAAATCGGAAAAAAAAAAATCGGACAAAAAAATAAATACAAAAATGCAAAAAAAAAGTGAAACATTTTTATTTTAACAAAAACGCAACAAAAAATCTACAAAAATACAACAAAAAAGTGACAAAAAGGCAACAAAAAAGTGATGCATAAAATGACAAGAAAATTACAAAAATGTGAGAAAAAAGAGGAGAGAATGCGTTCTGTTTTGGTGGGTGGTAAGAGGTTAAAAAGCACAACATTAGATCAGTGTTAAAACAGTACAATCCAGAATCGGATTAGTGTGATTTTATAAAAGACTTCTTAAGACTTTCAAATACAAAAGTGACATCGACATTCAATACAAAAATATGATTATGTTCAGTCACTTCCGCTCACAGTTCGACTCATCCTTGTATATTTGAAGTATTTCTAGCGTTCAGAGCTGTTCCAGATCAAACACTGATTATTGCACAAAGTAGAACATGCAGATCAACATGACTAAAGCAGCATATTCACCTTCGTATGATCTGTTAACCCTTCATTTACACCAAAGTCTGACACAAGGACAAATAATACATGTTTAATCTCCATGACCTGGTGCTGACAGACTGTGCAGTACTGTAAGTGTTAGGAAATGGTTGGAGTGGTGTTAGAACTTAAAGCCATAACTGAAAGTATTTTATCTACACCAGGGGTAGGCAACGTCAGGCCCGGGGGCCAAATCCAGGCCCTCCAGCACAGAACCTCTGGCCTCCAATATGAGTTTGAGAAATATAATTATGCAAATAAGGGATCAAATACCAGTTAACCTCTTAACTCCCGCCTGAACCGAGAGGATCTTTTTCCTCACGTCATCACATTTTTTTTTCATCATTTTTTTGTCGGGTGTTCAACTCATTTTTGTAACTTTTTTTTGTCATTTTTTTGTCATTTTTTTGTCACATTTCCATCATTGTTTTCGTCTCAGTTTTGTCGCTATTTTCTCACCTTTTTTCCAGAAGCTTTTGGACCGGGGTAAAGCCAAACTGGAGAAAATGTGCTCGGTTCAGGTGGGAGTTAAGGGGTTAAAGTTCTCTAAAAATGTGATGAATAGTGTCCTTTTATAGTGTTTTTTTTTAAATGTCCTTGCAGAACATCCCACTTGGTCATATATAATGTAAAACAGTGATTCTCAACAGGTGGGTCGGGACACAAAAGTGGGTCACGAGCCTATAGGGAACTAGGAAACACACTGGAGTCTGTTCAAATGAATATTGTTGGGTTTTTTTGATCATAATTTCAGTGTTAACCCTCGTGTGGCCTTTTATTTAGCACCTTTCAAGACCCTATTGTCAAAAAATGTACACTCCAAAAAAGAGCCTTAAAATAACCATTCATTCATATTTTTCTGCTTCTTTTAACACAAATCTTGGCTTTTGGGTCATTTTGATCGGCCGTGGGCTCCAGGGGTAGACAAGTTTTCTTAACAGAGGCCAATTTTTCTCATTGTATAAAGACCGAGGGCCGAATCCGCCAATTTTAGGCCAAAGTAAAGCACTGCACTGCAAAAATGACCATCTTAAATGAGATAAATGACTTAAAATTGCTTGAATAAAGATTCTTTATGTTGAATTTGAGTCTGTTTGGACTCATCTAAGATAAAGATACAAATGTCAATGGAACAAACATAAAACCCACCTTGAAATCAGACAAATTAACTTTTACTTTTAAAAAGATTTGTTTTTCACTTGAAATGATACAATATAATCTGCTAAGAGAATAATGACTTGTTCCATTGGTTTTATCTGCTCTAAGACCAAATCTACTCATGCTTTAGATTGAATCTCTTAATTCGAGTAGGTTTCTGTCATTTCTTCCTTAAAATTATTTTAAGTTGTACATGATATGACCTAATTGGGTGCATTGACAGTATTTCTCCCATTTAACCCTAAAAATGTTAAAGTATTTTCTGATTTGTGTAATAATGTTTCTCATCTTGAGGGCCAGAGGTTCTGTGCTGGAGGGCCGGATTTGGCCCCTGGGCCTGATGTTGCCTACCCCTGCTCTATGTCTTGTTCAATAAAATGTGGTAAATACGATATTTTATAAGATAAATGACAAATTACAGTGTTACTTGGTGGTTCTAAAGTGGTCTCGGAGACGGACCACTTTAGTACCTCTGATGTAAAACATTGGCATTTGCACAAAATGGCTCTGATGAAAATCGGCCTCTGTGACGCAAACTTGCCCCTGATCTACACTCTTGCCTCTTACTGTAGTTGATTAATTTTATGTTGATGTTTTTATTGATCGTATTTGTTTTTCTTATATTTTATGCTGCTTTAACAGTGAAGCTCTTTGAATTGCCTTGAGTATGAATTGTGCTCTACAAATAAACTTGCCTTGTCACTACGAGGTCAAATACGCACAAATCTCAACTTCTGTTCCACATAAAAAGTTGCATAATGCACCTTTAAGGTTAAGATATACTTTATAGTCGGGCTGCACGATATTGCGATACTGCTTCTAATTCTAATTCTAAGGTAAAAGGTCTCGACTTGTAAAGCACTTTTCCACCGACATCAGGCTCAAAGTCACCCGGTCGTGTACGCAGACACTGGAGGACACTGTGCACCTGAACCAACTGTGCCACCAAACAAACACCTGGCCGGAGGATTCACCTATTGTACATGTTTTGTAGTGGTAGAGAGAAACCAGGGGAGAACATGCAAACTCCACACAGAGAGACACAGTTAACCTCTTAACTCCCGCCTGAACCGAGAGGATCTTTTTCCTCACGTCATCAGATTTATGTCATCATTTTTTTGTTGGGTGTTCAACTCATTTTTATTTTTTTTGTAATTTTTTATCACATTTTTGTCATTTTTTCGTCGATTTTTTGTCAAATTTTTGTCATATTTTGTCTTTTTTTTTTTTCATTTCTTGTGACGTTTTTGCCACTTTTTCATCATTTTTTCATCACTTTTTTGTCACATTTCCATCATTGTTTTCGTCTCAGTTTTGTTGCTATTTTCACACCTTTTTTCCAGAAGCTTTTGGACTGGGGTAAAGCCAAACTGGAGAAAATGTGCTCGGTTCAGGTGGGAGTTAAGGGGTTAAAACTGTTAAAACTAGAGGTCGACTAACATGGCTGTTCTAAAGTGAACTGTAAAATGTGACGGTGTTGAACTGTGCCAGCAGGGGGCGCAGTATCAGGGGCTGACGTATCCCTCGTGTCGCCTTCGCGGGTCATTTTCACCCGCTGTCATGTTCCGGGCATTTGGATGCAAGGTGACACAAGGGGGCGCCTTCCAACCTCCTCAGTGTAAATGTGAGTTGACTTTCTTCAGAGACTTTAGGTCAGACATGAGTGACAGTGACATGAGGCTAAACACAGTGAGATCTTTGTTTCCAGTAAAAAGAAGTGAAGAAGGAAGTCATGGAGCTTCTGCTTTAGACAGAACTTCAGACTCTGCTGCAGGTAAGAGTCATATCATATTCTGAAACTCAAATCTGTAGTAAAAAACATAATATATGGAAAATTATTATTACAATTCCAAAAAGAAAAATCTTTGAAAATCCTGTATCTAATCAAAAAATGTTTTTATTTTATTTACTCTCATTCTAAAAAACAAAACAAAAACAAACCCTTGTCATCTGTATTTGCTGTAGGTCATGTTTGTCCCAGTTACTCTGAGTCGTGGTGCAGCAGGACTGATGTGGACAGATGTTACAGAAGAAGCTCGTGAGGTTCATTTCTTCAACAGTTTCTATAGTAACTATTTTCTCCTAAGTAAAAGTAGATCTACCACAGTCCTGTCCACATCTGTCATGGTCCACCAGGACCCACCATGACCCACCACGACGAGAGGAACCGGGACAAACATGACTTTACAGGAGATACAGATGATCTGGGTTTGTTTGGGTTTTCTCTTTTAGAATGAGAGTAAATTTAAAAAATCTATATATATTTTTTGATTAGATGGAGGATTTTCATATATTATGTTTTTACTACATATTTGAGTTTCAGAATATGATATGACTCTTACCTGCAGCAGAGTCTGAAGTTCTGTCTAAAGCAGAAGCTCCCTGACTTCCTTCTTCACTTCTTTTTACTGCAAACAAAGAGCTCACTGTGTTTAGCCTCATGTTACTGTCACTCATGTCTGACCTAAAGTCTCTGAAGAAAGTCAACTCACATTTACACTGAGAAGGTTGGAAGGCGCCCCCTTGTGTCACCTGCATCCAAATGCCCGGAACAGCGGGTCAAAATGACACCAGGGTTATACAGGACATTCATGTTCAGTCAGTACTTCAGAGTACTTCGTCTGGAATACTAAAACCAGCGGATTCCAAAACAAAAACCGTTAAGTCTGTGTCTCTTCTGGTTCTGAAATGATGAAACATAAAACATATAAAATAGGTGAACATACTTGTTCAGCGTGAAGTTCGTCTGAGGCTGAGGGAGCTGAGGAAGGGCTCGTTTTAAAGCTCTTTCCAAAAACGAGAAGTCTCTATCACTCTTGGTTCTGGGTGAAATCGACGTCTCGTTAAAACTAAGGTACTTCATTAATCTGGCGACAGATCAAGGAAAAACTTTTTACTCCTGAATGCTACATTTCTGGTTCATCAGATCAGTTAACTCATCTACCTCCCCATCCGTGTTCTCCTGTCCCTCTCCTTTCTCCCCCTGAGCTTCCTGTGTCTGATCCAGAGCTTTAACCGTCGCCACCGGGACGTTCACCTTCACTTCGTCTGAAACCTGCTGCAGCTCAGGACGAACAGCAGCTTCTGGACGTTTCTTCTCTTTTGCCGTCAGATTCTTCACCGTCTTCAGCTGCGTCTCCAGCTGCCCTTTCCTTTGAGTCACTTCCAGAATCCCAGTCTCTAAAGTCTTTATTTGTTTGTCTAGAACCTTAACTGTTCCCTCACACTCCATCTTCTGTTCCTCCAGTTTTTTAATGTTCTCATGTTGTTCCTTTATTTTGCTCCTGTCCATACGATCTATTGGGCCAAAATGCCTGTTTCTCTCCACAGCGATCTGAGTGTTCGTCAGATTAATAACCTGCTGAGTTTTCTCTTTAAGCTTCATTAAGAACTCTTTAGTCTCACTCAGTTTGTGGATCACGTCTTCAACAAACGTCAGATCCTCCTGTATCTTCTCCAGGTTCTCCTTGTGCTCAGACTTCAGCTCCAGACTCTGTGTGTTTAACAGGGGCTTTGCTTCACTTGTAACTTCTTCTTCTTCTGGTTTGATCTTCTCCTGTTCTTCCTTTTGTCCGAGCTCCATGTCTTTATTTTCTGACCTCTTTCCTGGAAATAAGAAGGAACTCTTTAGTCGACAGAAAACTGAGAAAAGCCTTCATTGATTCATGAGACATTCTTACTGTGTAAAAGTTTAAACTTCCACACGACAAACGCCGCAGCAGCCGCGAGGAGGAGGAGGAGCCCGAGAGTGAAGAAGGTCCAGGCCACAGAGCAGGAGGAAACCTCCAGGAAGTCGCCTGAAACAACAGCACAGTAAAGCTGTCACTCTGTGCTGTGGCAGATGCTGAGCCTGAGTGGGGTCTGACCTGTGATGCTGATGTTGGTCTCTCTGCTCTGCCTGGTCTCCTGATGCCTCACTCTGCAGGTGAAGCTGTTCCCAGGGCTCTGCTCCACAGAGAGTCTGCTGCTGACACTGAAGGTCTCCTCGTTCACTCCTCTCTGAGGTAACTGAGTACTCGCTCCGGTCAGGACCGTCCCCTCAGAGTCCAGCCAGACCAGCTCCGGCTCCGGGAACCAGCCCCTGGACTCACAGCGCAGCACAGGAGACCCCGAGTGGTCTTTGGTCAGACTCACGGAGACAGGAGACACTGACACTGGGACAGGAGGAAGAACATCAAGACTTCAGTGTCTGATCTTCACCACACACTGAAGACGTCATCAGTGAAGTGCTTTACAAACACTCAGAGTTAGAACCCAGAGGTCCAGACTCACCCACGTGCAGCGTGACCTCTGCCCTCGTGTCCATCTGTGGGATGAAGCAGTGGTACGTTCCTGCGTCGCTCAGCCTGACTCTGCTCAGCGTCAGAGACATGTCTCCGTACGCCAGCCCGCGCTCCCACAGGCTCGTGCGGCCCAGATACAGGGAGTTCTGGTCGATCAGCAGGTCCAGGCCGTCCCGGCGGATGTGGACGTATCGTGGCTTCAGGTCGGGCCGCGCCCACTCCACCACCAGGTCCCTGAGGTCCTTCACAGACTCCAGCTGACAGGGCAGAGTCACCTCACTGCCCACGGGGACGACGAGGGGCTGAGACGGGACCACCAGAGCCTGACCTGTTCATGGCACAGGAATGTTTCAATGGAAATGTGATGAACTGGGTAAACTGCACCGGCCCCGGGGACCCATGAGGGAGCACCGGCTTTTACACTAATAATAGAAATTGGGGGCCGTGTAAACCCTTCTGGTAACACTTTATTTACATTGTACCTGCGGAATGTAGTACAATGTAATGTGCTCTGGAACAATCTGTAGTAACTTATACCTAAGGTTTAGATACACGATGGAAATGTGTGTATTAGTACTTTGCAGGTACACAGAGACCCTAATGTGTGTATTAATACTTTGCAGGTACATAAAGACCCTGACAATGTATCGAGGCAGTGTAAAATAAAGTGTTCCCACACTTTCCTACCTCCTTCAGGCCCAAAGCGGCCCAGTCACTCTCATTCATGCACCCGAGTACGATTTAAAAAGTACCTGCTGAATGTGCCAGTGTCAGTCGGACAAATGTACAAAACTCATTTTTCTGAAGAATAAAGTTCATGAACCACAAACTACATGTGTTTATTTTACTGACTTAAAAGTACAAATCTATTATAGAAAACGCTATCTCAATGGCCGCCGCCATGTTTATTTCCCATACCGACTTTGAAGCTACGCAGGGACGGGCTGGTTAGGACTGGGATGGGAGACCGCTTGGGAACACCAGGAAGCCGCGGTGCTGTGGTGCTGCTGTCCGAGGACAACCCACCGTCACAAAAACGCGCGTGCACGAGATCTGACTGCCGTGCGTGTGCGCGCATTCAACCAGGGCGATGTGTGTGTGCGCGCGCGTTTGTGTGTGTGCGCGTGTGCGCGTCCGTGCGTGTATGTGTGCGCGCGTGCATCCAAACAGGCCTGTGTGCGCGTGCGTGCGTGTATGTGTGCGCGTGCGTGCGTGCGCGTGTGTGTGTGTGTGTGTGTGTGTGTGTGTGTGTGTGTGTGTGTGTGTGTGTGTGTGTGTGCGCGTGCGTGCGTGCGTGCGTGCGTGCGTCCGTGCGTGCGTGCGTGCGTGCGTGCGCGTGCGTGCGTGTGTGTGTGTGTGTGTGTGAGCGTGCGCAGGCGTGTATGTGTGTGCGCGCGCGCATCCAAACAGGCCGCTGTGTGCCATCGTCACTCACCCTAAACTGCAGCTGTAGACGCTCCGCACAGGTACAGGTACATCCTCCAAAACACATCTGCGTGTCTTTGTTTAAGTCTCTCCTGCCCAAAACCTGCTCCAACACGAGCCTCTAATCAAACGCGCTGCTCCGACTGATTTATCCTCCGTGTGAGTGAAAGCGAAAATGAAACTACAACTTAACGAGCGCATGGCCTGCACTGCGTAGTTTTTTTCTTTTTTTTTACTTTGCTGCTGGACCATTTGTTTTCTATTTTGCTTTCACGTATTGTGAGCCCAGAGGTACATTTTATTCTAAAGCAGCTTTGAAAGCATTGCCAATTTTATTGTAAGGTTATAAATACTGTCTAACAACGATCATTAGGCTATTTCAGTTCTAAACCTACTCATTATTTGTTTCATTGTAAACTACCGTCATGCACCAAACCACTGGTCCTGCACCGTGACCCAAACCGTTACAGCTGAACCCCTAATATTTATCCATAATTATTCCACTATCTCTTGAATTCAATTCCCTGAGTTTAGCATATAACATAGCATATTGTCGTTGTAGTTAATAAGAAAGGAGCACGGGTGCATCAAACACTCCAATTGCTGTTTGTTTGAAATTATTTTTTGCCTTCATTATTGTCGTGGCCATAGTTCTTGGAATGGGTTGGGAACCACTGGTCTACAGCTGAACTGTGTGACGGGTTGGAAATTTCTTTGTAATCACTCATCATCTCAGAATATCAAATGTGGAGACTAGCGAGGCCCGGCCGAAGGCCGGGTCTCAGCTAGTACTTTAATATTACTCAAGTAGAAGTAAGAAGTACCACATGGTAAAACTACTGCTTAAAAAGTTACTCAAGTACATGTACCTGAGTAACTGTAAATCTGGCTTTTTAACCTCTTAACTCCCGCCTGAACCGAGAGGATCTTTTTCCTCACGTCATCACATTTTTTTTCCATCATTTTTTTGTTGGGTATTCAACTCATTTATGTAACTTTTTTGTCATTTTTTTGTCAAATTTTTTATCATATTTTTGTAATTTTTTCATCACATTTTTTGTATTTTTCTTATCACATTTTTGTAATTTTTTCGTCAATTTTTCATCATATTTTTTTTTTCATCATATTTTTGTCATTTTTTTGTCAAATTTTAATCATATTTTTGTCACATTTCTGTCATTGTTTTGTCAATTCTTTGTCAATTTCTTTGCCACTCTTTCATACATTTTTCATCACTTTTTTGTCACATTTCCATCATTGTTTTCGTCTCAGTTTTGTTGCTATTTTCGCACCTTTTTTCCAGAAGCTTTTGGATTGGGGTAAAGCCAAACTGGAGAAAATGTGCTCGGTTCAGGTGGGAGTTAAGGGGTTAACAGATGTTTCCTACACGTATTCTCCCTCACGTACAATATAAAGTCAAATAAGTTTCCTTATCTTGAGGTTTTGTTGCCGCTGTAGCAGAGGTGTGAGGATTAATAAGTAACTTGAGTAATACAGGACTGGAGCCTCGTCAGAACCAGGTCATAATCTTTAACCCCTTAACTCCCACCTGAACCGAGCACATTTTCTCCAGTTTGGCTTTACCCCAATCCAAAAGCTTCTGGAAAAAAGGTGAGAAAATAGCAACAAAACTGAGACGAAAACAATGATGGAAATGTGACAAAAAAGTGACGAAAAATTGATGAAAAAGTGACGAAATGTGACAAAAAAAAGAAAAATTAGAAAAATGTGACAAAAATGTGACAAAAAAATACAAAAAAAATTACAAAAAATGTGACCAAAATGTGAGAAAAAATGGACAAAAAAATGTCAAAAATGTGACAAAAAAATAAAATAAAAAATGACAAAAATTTGACAAAAAATGACAAAAAAAATGACAAAAAATGTGACAAAAATGAGATAAAAAATGTATACAAAAATTGACAAAAAATTAAAAAAAAAATGACAATAAAGTTACAAACACCCCACAAAAAAATGGTGGAAGAAAAACCTGATGACGTGAGGAAAAAGATCCTCTCGGTTGAGGCGGGAGTTAAGAGGTTACTCTGGTGCAGTAACAGACGGAGAAGCTTCACTTACAGCAGCTGAAGTGCGTCTGCAGGACGAGCACGAGGACAGAAAACACCAGAGGCGCGTCCACACCCATCATTACAGATCTGGAACAAACAGGATCTATGACCACATCACATCGGACTGGAACAAAACTGCACTGAATATTACAGATACTTTCTAACAGCTTTAACCCCTTAACTCCCAACTGAACCGAGCACATTTTCTCCAGCTTTACCCCAAAAGCTTCTGGAAAAAAGGTGAGAAAAAGCAACAAAACTGAGACGAAAACAAGGATGGAAATGTGACAAAAAAGTGACAAAAAATTGATGAAAAAGTGGAAAAAATGCGACCAAAAAATATGACAAAAACATGACAAAAATGTGATAAAAATGTCACAAGGAATTGACAAAAAATTGATGAAAAAGTGGCAAAAATGTGATAAAAAAAATTGATAAAAAATTGATGAAAAATTGACAAAAAAATGATGAAAAAGTGGCAAAAATGTGATCAAAATTTACAAAAAAATGTAACAAAAAATTACGAAAATATGACAAAAATGTAACAAAAAAATGACAAAAAATGATAAAAAAAAAAACGATATAAAATTGCAGAAAAAATGTGACAAAAATGTGACAAAAAACCTGCAAAAATTAACGAAAAAATGTGACAAAAAATGACAAAAATGTGATAAAAAATTTATGAAAAAATTACAAAAATTTGATCAAAATTTACAAAAAAATGTAACAAAAATTGACGAAAAAATGACCAAAATGTAACAAAAAAATGACAAAAAATAAATAAAAAATTTACGAAAACAAAAATGTAACAAGAAAATGACAAAAATTGATAAAAAATGGACAAAAAATGACAAAAAAACGATATAAAATTGCAGAAAAATGTGACAAAAAACCTGCAAAAATGAACGAAAAAATGTGACAAAAAATGACAAAAAAGTCACAAAAATGAGTTGAACACCAAACAAAAAAATGATGGAAAACAAAAATGTGATGACGTGAGGAAAAAGATCCTCTCGGTTCAGGCGGGAGTTAAGAGGTTAAACTTGAACTGATCTCAGAGCTTCACGCTCCGACATACGGGGATTTTTTGCAGGACCAAGTTTTCCTGTAACTTCAGTGATTTATTAGAAACAGGGAGAGGCTCATTGTGAAAGTGAAAGTAACATAAACGAGACATAAACACGTCTTAAACCAGAACACGGTCTAAATCCTGCAGAAACATGTTCTTTTATAAACACAGTGTCCGCACAGCAGCAGCGCGCGCGTCAGTATCGACAGGAATCATCTGTAAAGTCAGTCACAGTCACAGTATCAGTAACAGTAACGGTAACAACAGTGGCCCAGAATCTGCGCCTCTGGTCCGCGTCACAAACACGCTCCGCCAGTGACGCGCGTGCCCCGTAAAGTCTCTGAGCGCGTGAATAATCTGTATCTCACCTGGTTTATGGTTTTATGTCTTCGGGAAAGCGCAGCGTCAGTTCACAGTTCAGTCTCACGCACGCGCACTGACGCCTCTACGTCATGACGCTCCTGCAGACCCGCAGCAAAACTTAACCCCCGCCTTCACCGAGCGCATTCTCTCCGGTTCAGCTTTACCCAAATCTAAAAGCTCCTCGACTGGAGAGCAACATAGCAGTGCAGTGCGTCATTTGAAAGCTAAGGCCTGCAAAACTGATCATCATTCATGCTCGCTTTTGCCGCTATTTAATGCTTTTTAAAATTTCACTTTTTTTTTTTTTTTTACAGTAATTTCACTTTTTTTCTGCTGTACTTTTCATTTTATTTTTACAGAAAGCAAACTTATTTATTTTTTATTTTTGTCTGTTTCCCCATGAACATGAGCCTCTTATTTAACCTCTTAACTCCCGCCTGAACCGAGAGGATCTTTTTCCTCACGTCATCACATTTTATTTTTTCATAATTTTTTTGTTGGACATTCAACTCATTTTTGTCCATTTTTTTGTCATTTTTGTCCATTTTTTGTAATTTATTTTTTGTCCATTTTTTATCAAATTTTTGTCCCTTTTTCCGTAAATTTTTTGTCACATTTTTGTCATTTTTTTATCACATTTTTGTCATTTTTTTATCACATTTTTGTCACATTTTTGTCATTTTTGTCCATTTTTTTTGTCCATTTTTTATCAAATTTTTGTCCCTTTTTCCGTAAATTTTTTGTCACATTTTTGTCATTTTTTGGTCACATTTTTGTCATTTTTACCGTAATTTTTTTTAATCACATTTTTGTCGAATTTTCGTCATTTTTGTCATTTTTTTTTTTCCCATTTCTGGTGACATTTTTGTGACATTTTTGCCACTTCAATTTTTCATCAATTTTTTGTCACATTTCCATCCTTGTTTTCGTCTCAGTTTTGTTGCTATTTTCTCACCTTGTTTCCAGAAGCTTTTGGATTGGGGTAAAGCCAAACAGGAGAAAATGTGTTCGGTTCAGGTGGGAGTTAAGGGGTTAAACCCCCACTTTAACCGAGCACATTTCCCTCAGGTCGGCTTTACCCAAATCTAACGGCCTGACTGGAGCTCACAGCCTCTGGGCCGCAGTGACGCCTTTTCCTCTCGTTGTTGCTGCGTCGCTTTTATGACAGATTTTTGACCCTTTTTAATAGTTTTTAATTTTGCCTTTTTTGGGCAAAGCCAAACGGGGGGGAAATGTGCTCGGTTCAGGTGGGGGTTAAGGGGTTAAACAAACCCCTCTTTGTTTCCTCAAGGATTTTGTTCATGTATATTTTATTTATTTAGTGAACAGAATTTCACAGTAAATATGATTTTGAACTGAAGTCGTGCGTAAATAAATATATTATGTATTAATGTGTCAAATTTTTGTCCATTTTTTGTCACTTTTTTGTCAAATTTTTGTCACTTTTTTGTCCATTTTTTGTCACTTTTTTGTCAAATTTTTGTCACTTTTTTGTCCATTTTTTGTCGATTTTTGTCATTTTTTTGTCCAGTTTTTGTCACTTTTTCGTCCATATTTTCTAAATTTTTCGTCAAATTTTTCTCAATTTTTCGTCAAATTTTTGTCACTTTTTCATCAAAATTTTCTAACTTTTTTGCCTGATTTTTTTCATTTTTGTCACATTTTTTGGTCACATTTTTTGGTCACATTTTTGTCATTTTTTCGTCATTTTTTTGTCACATTTCCATCCTTGTTTTCGTCTCAGTTTTGTTGCTATTGTCTCACCTTTTTCCAGAAGCTTTTGGATTGGGGTAAAGGTTAATGTGTCCTCATAACTTCACATCTGTCCTGTTGTAGCAGATGTTCATCCACGTGGACAGGAGGTGGCGCTGTTTCACTAAAGGAGGAGCGTGAATCAGTGAAGACGAGAGGAGAGGTTTGGATTCTGACCAAAAGGCTCTGAATGACCTCCTTTAACTGCAGAGCTTCAGGGTCACGTGTGGTTTAGAGAAGTTCACGTTCATAATCAGCTGCTCACACAGGAAACTAAACTGTAAAGATATGACATTACTCAGAATACTTTTACTTTATCAACACCTTTACTCAATACAAAAGCACATTCACAACAAAAACATTGATAATTCTCGTCACTTCAGCTGAATTACATTGTGGTGTTAATCATCATGTGCTTCAGGTCAGAGCCTTTAGGGGGCGCTGAGGGACAAAATTTACCCCCAAAATACTTTTTCTGTGCATGAATCCTAGTTATTAACCTCTTAACTCCCGCCTGAACCGAGAGCATTTTCTCCAGTTCAGCTTTACCCAAATCCTGTAGGCCAGTGTAACGCCTCATTTGAAAGACCTACAAAACTAAATGGATCTTTTTCCTCACGTCAGATTTTTATTCATCACTTTTTTTGTTGGGCAGTCGTCGCATTTTTGTCCAATTTTTGTGACTTTTTTGTCACTTTTTCGTCAAATTTTCTCACTTTTTTGTCACTTTTTTTGTCACTTTTTTGTCAATTTTTGTCATTTTTTTGTCCATTTTTTGTCACTTTTTCGTCAACATTTTCTCACTTTTTTGTCCATTTTTTCTCACTTTTTTGTCCATTTTTTGTCACTTTTTCGTCAACATTTTCTCAATTTTTTGTCAATTTTTTCTCAATTTTTCGTCAACATTTTCTCAATTTTTCGTCAATTTTTTCTCAATTTTTTGTAAAATTTTCTCGATTTTTCGTAAATTTTTTGTCCATTTTTTGTCATTTTTTGTCACATTTCCATCATTGTTTTCGTCTCAGTTTTGTCGCTATTTTCACACCTTTTTTCCAGAAGCTTTTGGATTGGGGTAAAGCTGGAGAAAATGTGCTCGGTTCAGGTGGGAGTTAAGGGGTTAATATTGCCTGCAGTTCACAAACTATCCACCAGGGGGTGCTGCAGCGCCCTCAGCACCCTGGGTTCCCACGGCCTTGCTTCAGGTACACAGGTGGTCAAAGTACTTCATTTTGTTCCCTGAGCAAAAGTATAAAGAAGTACAAATATGACTCCAGTCCCGTTCCTGTGACATCACAACATTTTACTATGAGGTGAGCGAACTGTCTTTATGCTGATGTTTATGTCAGAGTTTACGGCCATAGGTTTGTTATTATTAGGACAAAAACTTGAAACAAAAATGTTCACAAAGTTTCTTTTAAAGGGGGGGTATTATGCAAAATGGACTTTTTCAAGCTTTACATCATGTTATTATGCCATTCCCTCATTAAAAACATGCCTGAAGTGTTGCCTTGGCACATTCACGTATTTCTGAGTAATCTGTAAAAACTCTGATGGCGGCCATTTTAGGGATAGGTTTGCCTGAGTCCTCCTAGGAACGCCCCCACCTCCTGGAGACGCCTCCGAGCTTTCGTCACCAGCCGAGTAACCAACCACTGCTCCTCAGCAGAACCCCCTCCCCACTGATGCCACAGACAGCGTGTGGAGGGGGCGTGTCTAAAGGCTCAGAGGTTCTTAAAGAGACAGAGGCCTATTTCAAGACATTCACTACAGCCATTTTGAGAGAGACATTTTATACAAGGCAGTTATTCTAATTTACTGCATTTACAGACCAACAGAAGGTTTGGTCATCATTGTAGTGTGATATAGACTGGTGCTATGGGACTGAAAAAAGCAGAACACCCCCTCTTTAAAATGGTTTCTCTCCCAAAGGGCTGTATATGAGCTCATACATGAGATTATCTCAGTGTAGAACGTGTGCCCTCCTGGTGCCCGACAAAGTGCAAGGTTCTTTTTGTGGCGCTTCATGTCCAATTTTAGTAAACCTTGTACATAGAGGAGTTGTATGATTTGTATCACTGTATAACTGAAGCATATTACATTCATCCATCTGTTTTCTTCCACTTTATCTGAGGCCACTCCTCCTCCAGCTGTCCTGACCCTGAGGCCACACCTCCTCCAGCTGTTCTGACCTCGAGGCCACACCTCCTCCAGCTGTTCTGACCCTGAGGCCACACCTCCTCCAGCTGTTCTGACCTCGAGGCCACACCTCCTCCAGCTGTTCTGACCCTGAGGCCACACCTCCTCCAGCTGTTCTGACCCTGAGGCCACACCTCCTCCAGCTGTTCTGACCCTGAGGCCACACCTCCTCCAGCTGTTCTGACCCTGAGGCCACACCTCCTCCAGCTGTTCTGACCCTGAGGCCACACCTCCTCCAGCTGTTCTGACCCTGAGGCCACACCTCCTCCAGCTGTTCTGACCCTGAGGCCACACCTCCTCCAGCTGCTCTGACCCCGAGGCCACACCTCCTCCAGCTGCTCTGACCCCGAGGCCACACCTCCTCCAGCTGCTCTGACCCCGAGGCCACACCAGGCCCTGGGTCTTCCACGAGGCCTTGTCCCACTAGGACATGCCTGGAACACCTCTCGTGGGAGGCGACCAGGAGGCATCCGGAACAGATACTTATTTCAATATGTTAAAATATCCCTATTGGACTTAGTTTTGATAAAAATCCACTTTGGGGGCAGTGTTACACTGCACAACTTTAAGAGCCACTTGGCCAGCCCTGATGGTGCTCGGGCCCAATGATCACAACAAAAGCAGATCACAAAGTAAAAACTATCAAACATGGCTCCTTTACCATTTTGGTTTAAAGTTGCTAACCCTGTAGTTCAGGGCTCTACAAACATGATCGGAAATGCACAGGGTTCATATTCATTAGTTCAGCATTTCATATCTCAGAAGCTCAGATGTGAACGTAAAAGTCCAAGTAGGAGTTAGAGGATAATAAGTGCAGGCAGTAGCTCAACCATAGACTGGTGTTCTGTTCCATCTGCTGTTGTTCTGCCCTTGAGCTGGACACTTTCATTTGTGAGTGTGAGGTGATAACTTCACTGGCTCAAATGAATCGATGTGTTTAAGTTTGTATTTAAACTGAAAGGAAAAGAAACTGTTGAACATTGTCTCTGTTGGAAACACAAAGACTGTTTATTATAGAAAACCAATTACAGTATCTTAAAAGTAGGGAAATCCCATTGTGTTTTTTTTGTTTTTGTTTTGCGTTTTTTATAATGATAGCAAGTACAGTCGGTGTCCTGATTCACTCTGTCCCATTGAGGAAGTGAACATGTGTCGAGACATTAATAGTGTCAAGTGGTTTTTATTTTACCTTTTCTATCTGTAAAACGGAGCCAGTTCTGTTCGTCCAGATCCACATCAGTGTGTGTGACTGACTCTTCTGGCTGTGTCTCTGACTGGACGTCTCTGAGCTCCTCTGTCTCAGTCGACTCTTCACCGTTTACAGGACTTTGTTTTTTAAAGTCCATTTTAACAAACACTGAGGTTAAACCTTCACTTTCCTTCTCTGTCATGTTCTGTTCTTTCTTCTTCTCACACTGAGCTACTTTCACATGATCAGGAGCTTCATTCATTTCCTCTGGAACTTCCATCTTCACTTCAGTTTCCTTTTAGAGTTTTCCGTCTTAGAATCTACTGTTGTTTTATCTTTCAAACGAGCTCCCTCTGAAGTACCGACTAAACATGACTATACAGCGCCCCCTGCTGTCACAGTTCAACACTGACATGTTTAGAAGCTTCGTACACAGACTCTAATGATCGAAACCTTTACTATAACAATAAATGTTTAGATATAGGCTATTTGAAAGATAAAAACAGCAACATCAAATTCAATTACTTAAAATGTTGGCCTTCATATTGGTTATCGGTATCAGACACTAAAAATCCAGATGGGTTGGGCCCAAGAATCGTCCCTGACTTTCTGAGCTCCTCTGTCTCAGTCGACTCGTTTACAGAACTTTGTTCTTTAAAGTCCATTTTAACAAACACTGAGGTTAAACCTCCACTTTCCTTCTCTGTCATGTTCTGTTCTTTCTTCTTCTTCTCACACTGAGCTGCTTCCACATGATCAGGAGCTTCATTTATTTCCTCTGGAACATCGATCTTCACTTCAGTTTCCTCAGACGTCGTCTGTGGCTCAGGATCAGCAGCTGCTTCCAGATGTTTCTTCTCATTATCCAACAGTTCAGTCGTCTGGTGATACTCGTCCTTCAGCTTCAGTTTTCTCTGAGACGATTTCCAAACAATCTCCCGAATTTTATCCATTTCTTTGGTTGTTTGTTCCACGATGTCCTTGAATAAAGTGATTTGTCTGTTATTTTTATGTATCTGATTTTCACGTTTTTTGTTTTTGTCTGTATTTGTGAACATTATTGAGTCTTTTATCTTTTTCTTCTTCTCCTCTATCTCAGACCTCGTTTCATAAATACAGTTATTCAGTGTGTCTCTAAGTGTTCGTAAAAACTCCATTGTCTCCGACAGTTCCTCAGATTCTTTAATAAAATGTATTTCTTCTTTAATCCTGGAACACGTCTCCTTGTATTTGTTCAGCTTCTGCTCATCTCTGAGTTCTTTTATCTCTGACTTCAGCATCGGCTCAGACTCTTCTCTTTTCACAGCTGTGGTTTCTGGGGGAAAGTACAAAAGTATAAATACACAGGTGGGCAGTACTTGGTTTATTTTAAGTCATTCAAAAGTAAAAGTTATTTTGCTTTTAGTCTTTTCATCTATATTTAAATGTAGGTCAAAAAACAATAATTTCGTCGTGTTTAAGATGGAGAGACCAGGCGGAGGCACCGAGGGCGGAGAAAAGAGGAGAAATTGTGAATGAATTAAAATTATTTTTCTCGAACTCACCAGAGCAAAGAATAAACTCTCCTCTCATAGTTTAAGATTAAAATGGATAAACCTCTGCTTAAATGACGTTGAACACGTTTTTGCCATTTTCTGTCAAAGACGAGGCTGCGGAGCGTCAGTGTTGTAAACATCGTGGAATGTGAACCTGTGAACCAGGCTCAGGGTCCCCCATGGGAAATGTAAAGTTGACCTGTTGATCAAACATAAAACTGCCTCCCAGTGTTTATGAGTTTCTTATCAGGTTGACCAGTGTCTTCTGTCTCAGCTCGCTGTTCTGGGAGGAGGGTCGACAAAGGAAGTATAACTGGGAGTGAAGGGGTTAGAAACTTCAGACTTGACTTCTCAGACTCTGTCAGTCTCACTCATGTGTTTACACATGTTTTATCATTTACTCATGAGTTTTTTTCACAAATCATCTTTTTCTACTGCGCAGAATAAATCACCAAAGACAAACTGATTTCCGTTACTGGTAAGTTCTGCAACTACAAGCTGTCAGTGCACGTGTTGACCTCACTTCATTTCCCATCATCCCTTTGGCCTTTGCTGGTGAGCCAAGATGCTGCAAAGACTGACCCGTCTCGTCTTAAACACACTGACTCTTACTGACTCTTACCAGAGCGGCACCACAGTCAAAACATGTAGAAGTAGCTATTTTCATTCACATCAAACAGGCCATAAAACTACACTTGAACAGTTTCAAAGTAATAATAAAAGTAAATACTTACTCTGTGTCTTATATTTCCATAAGACAAAGGCTCCAGTCACAGCAACAAGAATCAGCCCCAAAACAAAGAGAGTCCAGGCCACAGAGCAGGAGGAACAGGCGTCCAGGAACTCACCTGGAACAACAGGGATGTATGAAAGTCTGAGTGTGTTATTCTGTAACTGAGCTGTGAGTGGGGTCTGACCTGTGATGCTGATGTTGGTCTCTCTGCTCTGCCTGGTCTCCTGATGCCTCACTCTGCAGGTGAAGCTGTTCCCAGGGCTCTGCTCCACAGAGAGTCTGCTGCTGACACTGAAGGTCTCCTCGTTCACTCCTCTCTGAGGTAACTGAGTACTCGCTCCGGTCAGGACCGTCCCCTCAGAGTCCAGCCAGACCAGCTCCGGCTCCGGGAACCAGCCCCTGGACTCACAGCGCAGCACAGGAGACCCCGAGTGGTCTTTGGTCAGACTCACGGAGACAGGAGACACTGACACTGGGACAGGAGGGAAGAACATCAAGACTTCAGTGTCTGATCTTCACCACACACTGAAGAAGTCCTCAGTGAAGTGCTTTACAAACACTAAGAGTTAGAACCCAGAGGTCCAGACTCACCCACGTGCAGCGTGACCTCTGCCCTCGTGTCCATCTGTGGGATGAAGCAGTGGTACGTTCCTGCGTCGCTCAGCCTGACTCTGCTCAGCGTCAGAGACATGTCTCCGTACGCCAGCCCGCGCTCCGACAGACGGGTGCGGCCCAGGTACAGGGAGTTCTGACTTATGAGGTGGTCCCAGCCGTCACGGCGGATGTGGACGTAACGCGGCTTCAGGTCGGGCCGCGCCCACTCCACCACCTGGTCCCTGAGGTCCTTCACAGACTCCAGCTGACAGGGCAGAGTCACTTCACTGCCCACGGGGACGACGAGGGGCTGAGACGGGACCACCAGAGTCTGACCTGTTGATGATGCGGGAATGTTACTATGAAGAGGTTTAGAAGCATCTTTGAATTCAAATGTGACCGGGGGCCTCATTTATCAAGCTTGCTGCGCACAAAATGAGGCCAAAACTTTGCGTAGCCGCTCCTCTGCGCCAAAGTTGGTATTTATAGAAAACAAACTGAACGTGAACCATTGCGCTCCTCCACGCAAACTAAAGAGCTCCCGTACGAGGTGCACACTTTTCAGAAACACTGCTGAGAGACGGGAGAGCAGCGACAGGACTGGTTTGAGGAAGTCAGGTTTGGTTTGGTTTGGTTTGAAATGGTTTGAATTGACTTTCTTCAGCAATGACAAAGATTACAATGAAATAAGCAACTTATCACGATGTTTGTGAATATTGGTGCGCACATACGTGCACGCTCGTACCCGTGCACGCTCGTACCCATGCACGTATGCGCACTGGCGCTAAAGCCTTTTAAACGGGAAGCAGGAATGATCCCGCTGTCCTGTGCTTAGAGTCATCTCTGGACATAAGTCTGACTAACTGGGTTTAGGTCCAAAGCTCGGGTCACATGACCTTCAGACGAGGCCGTCTTTACGCAGTGCGCACCGGCACCGCGGCACCGCTGCCCACGCCCTCCTGAGACACCACCACTGACCTCTCCACACTCACTCCACCCGGACACTGACCGCTCCTCACTCACTCCACCCGGACACTGACCTCTCCTCACTCACTCACCCCGGACCGAACCGCTGCTTCATCCTACACAGAACATGACCTAATGTACAGCGTGTGCCGCTTGGAGTTTGGAGTTTGACTGAAATGCTCCACAGTTTATCGTGTTTTATTGGCAAATCCAAATCTTGTTATTGGCAAGTCTAGCCGACACTTAAGGCTCTTCTTTACGTTGTAAACATGTGTTTTGAAAAGTTTTATTGATATTTATATGTTGAAAGATGCCAATATGTGTGATCAGAGAAGCAGAGTTCACTCTTCAGTAAATCTCCTCGAGCCCGTGTCGTCTCTGCCTGAGCTGCGGCAGCGTCAGCCCCTCCCTCTCTGCCCCTCCCTCTCTGCCCCTCCCTCTCTGCACCTCGCCTTCGGTAAAACCCACTCATTATCGCCTCATGTTTAGGGAAATCTCATTCATAAGTCACTTTGCATTGCCTTTTATGGTCAAATGGAGGCGGGCAGAGGGCGTGGCGTGAGGTCCGCAGCTTTCTGCTCCAGGTGGAATCAGCGAAGGAAAGATTGCGGTCAGGTGTGGTACCGGCGCATACGCAGGGTTTTATAGATCGGAAATAAACTTTGCGTATGAATTTTTTCGTTACTTTGCTACGCACTTTTCACGCACAGTTTGATAAATGAGGCCCCTGGTGAGTGACCTCGGGGCCATGAAACAGATTATTTTAAGTAAGGGATAATGTATAGAACGCTGGTCATTATCGGGAAAATAAGCACCGACAGGGCGAACCGGCCCTGTCGGTGCTTATTTTCCCGATAATGACCAGCGTTCTATACATTATCCCGCTTATTATACGGCCATTTGCCAACTGAACACACACAACATAAACTTTTACACTTTTATGAAGGTCGAAAGGTTTATTTAATGACTTCCGCGACAAATAGTTCCCAAAAGTTTGCGCGTTGCTCTGCAACGTTTTGCTAGGCTAGAAGCAGCAAGGCTAGCAGCTAGCCTAGCTACTTAGTTGAAGGTGCAGTTGGAGGAATGGTGGTGAATTTCTGGGTAAATTGAAAGTCAGACTCACACTAACTTCACGAGCGATTCCCCCGACTTCTCTCTCAGTGACGGGACAGATAGTGTCGCTACTACGTACGCACGGAGTGATATGAAAGCACCAACTCCGTTGCCATGGGCAGCGTCATTATTTTTCTCAGAGGTCCTTTATCAGAAAATAATGACCGGTAGAACGTTGGGAAATCCCATTCAAATCAACGGAGCTTCTACTTACGTTGTGAAGAGCCGTATAATAAACTAAAATAATAGAAAATAGAGGCAGACGGGGGGTCCATGTCACAGCTTCTTGCCCTGGGCCTCAGTAAGTCTGTTTACGGCCCTGTAGATACAGTGCTTATATCATTATCATTATTTAGGTTTTCTGCTACAATGACACAATCCATGCAATGTAATTTAAGGTCAAATTTTGCAGCTGTGACACACGAGGGAAACTCTGGATCAATAACTAACTTGTAAAAGTCTAGATAAGCTCATGCAGTGATATTACAGCCTTATCAGGAAACTATCATTAAACCTGGTCCTGCTTTAACAATGATGTATCTATTGAAGAGACCTGTTCTAAAGAGAGACTTACTGCAACAGAAGTGAGTCTGCAGGACGAGCACGAGGACAGAAAACACCAGAGGCTTCACTTCCATCATTACTGAGACAGATCTGAGAATCAAACATCCGCCATTAACAATGGACTGACCTGTAACAGTGAGCTCAAAGTTCAGCTGGTCATAAACTATAGAGTTTATATATAAACCTGGATTATGCTTCATTACACTGTAGCTATAACTAGTTTTCCTGTAACGTCTTCTATTATTTGAAACATTTAGCGACTAAAAGGCAGTTAGGCTGGAGCAGGTTCATCTGTGGTATAGTCTAGTGTCTCCACATCAGAAGCACATGAGCCTCTTTTATAAGTTGTATCTGATCTTACCTGCTGTTGTTCAGATCTCGTTTCTTCAGGAAAGTGTAGCGTTTGTTCAGTTCCGTCTCTCACACCTCGACGCTTCAGAGAGAAACTGGGCGGTGCTTTAGAAACAGAGGCGTGAAGATACTGAAGCACCTGCCCCTTTGCCTCTTCTCACAAGCCTAATATCTCCAACGCAACAAAGCAAAATTGTATTCAGACAAGTAAAGACAGAGCTGCAAGAGTCAAGACTGGTTGATATGAAAGCATGAATCATTTCCAGGTCCTTTTTTGACCACATTTTGCAAATTTCAGAGATGTTTCTAATGTGATAAAAGTCGTTTCCAAAGACATGGCCTGGTCTGGTTCTGAGGCTGGATTTGACAGAGGAGCAAATACAGGGAGAGGGGAGGAGAGAGAGAAAATACAGTATTTTTAAGAAGAAATACGGCAAGTCTGTAGGCGTTATATTATTACAACAGAAACGTTTATTTACCGTAAAAAAAAAACACACAAAAAAACAGTGAATGTTTACAAGAGATTCATGAAGCATTTTAAAAGAAGAAACTAAAAGTCTCAGCTGATTCTTGTCCTTACATCAGTGAAATATTTACTTTGACAATGATGGTTTGTGTCCTGATTTTTGGTCGTCCTAATGTGTGAGTAAACTGGATAATTTAAGTAAAGACAACACTGGATTATTATGGAGAAATAGAAATGAAAAGTCCTTAAATGAGCTCCATATCTGCATCTTCAGGGTCACACGGGCTGCAGTTTAGAGAAGTTCACGTTATACATGTTTTACTATAATCAGCTGCTCACACAGGAAACTAAACTGTAAAGATCATAACATTACTTAGAACACAAACCTTTACTCAACACAAAAGTACATTTACATTCAATACAAAAACATTCATCATGTTAGTCTCCATGGAGATGTAATAATGTCCTCATCCAAACCCATCACCCACTGCAGTAACAGCAGGTTCAGTCTCATTAGGAGCAGGTTTTGTACTGAGGCAACAGTAAAGTCCCAAATGTTACACAGTGTCACTTTAAACTGTTTTGTAATGAATGAAGGCGGTGGCGTCGTGAGAAAAGGAGTCGTGCTCTGGAGCGAGGGCTGTTGTAGAAGCTTTTGAATTTAATCAGATTTTTTAAAGATCATCATCACTGAGTCGACTCTTCACTGTTTTTAAGACTTTGTTCATTAAGTTTTATGTTAACAACATTAGAGCATAAATCACTGAGACCTGTTTCATCCACGACAGTCACCTTCTCTCCTCTTTCCTCAGACTCCTGAGCAGCTGCTGCCAGATGTTTCTTCTCCTTTTCCATCACTTTGGGCATGAGTTCATGCTCCGCCTTCAGTTTACCTTTCCTCTCATCTGTTTTCCAAATGATCTCGTTAATTTTCGTAATTGCTTTGACTGCTTGACCAATGATGTAACTGAACTCTCTCATTTGTTTCTTATTTTTCATTATTGTATCACTTTCTTTCCTTCTGTCGTCGCTGTTCATTGGTAACTTTCTTAACTTTTCCTGTTTTTCCTTATTGTCTTCCTTCAGTTCATTAATACATTGATTCATTTTAGTGATAAGAGTTTTTAAAAAGTCCTTTGACCCCAACAGTTTCTCAGACTCTTCAATAAACTGTATTTCCTGTGAGATCCTCAGACAGGCCTCCTTATATTCACTCAGCTTCTGCTCATCACTGTGACTCTTCAGAATCGGCTCCGACTCTTCAGTTTCCTCCAGTCTGACCTTTGTGATCACACTCTCTGATTCTGGAGGAGAATACAAGATTAGATGTTCAGCAAAAACATTTAGTCCATTTACATACAGAGGAGAGAAAAAGTGAGTTTACTGTTTGGAATCTCTCACATTTCTGCCTAAATTAGTCACAAAATGAGTCTGATCTTCATCATAATCATAAGAATGATTAAACAGTGTCTGCTTTAACTAATCCCCCCCAAACATTTACATTGACCACATTTTTATTGGCCTTAACATGTAAACATTCACAGGACAGCGTGGAATAAGTAAGTACACCCCCTGAATCTGGCTGATCTGCAGCAGTTTTGTAAAGAGGAATGGTCCAAGATTCATCCTGATCGTCGTGAGTCTGATCTGGAACTACAGAAAAGCCGGATCAGCAGATATTTAATACAGGGGTTCACTTACTTATTCATATGCTGTTGTGAATGTCACAGGTTTTTCCATTGATGATACTGCAGCAGGTTATCCAGGCCCTGAGGAAACAAAACAGCCCCAAACCCTGATGCTCCTGCTCCAGACTTCACTGGAGAGAGTTCAAGAGCTCTTTCACAAACCAAAGTTGAACAGTCTGGGAGGAACACACAACGTCATGTGTGGAGGACAAATGGATCAGCACCAACATCTAACCCTCTCCTCACGGTGAAGTCTGGAGCAGGAGCATCAAGGTTTGGGGCTGTTTTGTTTCCTCAGGGCCTGAACAACGTGATATTATCAACAGAAAAATGAATTCACAAGTCTATCAAGATATTTTACAGAGAAACCTGACTGTGTGTGAATAAGTAAGTGAACCCCTGTATTAAATAGCTGCTGACCCTAAAAAAAAGGGAAAACGAGAAAACATTGGGGCAAAAAAATAAATAAATAGGGGAAAACAAAAGAAATAACTAATTGGGCAAAAAATGGGGAAAAAACATTTATTTGAGCTGAAACAACTAAGTCACTTCCTTTAATGCTGTTCCTGGACCAACATATATACATCTATATATATATTTATATGTTTGTTTTTTCTTGGAAGGGTGTACTGTTTTTTGTTTTGTTTTTTACCTTTTCTATTTCCAACAGGGACCCGTCTCTCCACGTCTCGGTCCAGGTCTCGGTCCAGGTCTCGGTCCAGGTCTCGGTCCAGGTCTCGGTCCAGGTCTCGGTCCAGGTCTCGGTCCAGGTCTCGGTCCAGGTCTCGGTCCAGGTCTCGGTCCAGGTCCAGATCCACATCAGTGTGTGTGACTGACTCTTCGGGCTGTGTCTCTGACTGGACGTCTCTGAGCTCCTCTGTCTCAGTCGACTTGTTTACAGAACTTTGTTTTTTAAAGTCCATTTTAACAAACACTGAGGTTAAACCTTCACTTTCCTTCTCTGTGATGTTCTGTTCTTTCTTCTTCTCACACTGAGCTGCTTCCACATGATCAGGAGCTTTATTCATTTCCTCTGGAACTTCCATCTTCACTTCAGTTTCCTCAGACTCAGGATCAACAGCTGCTTCCAGATGTTTCTTCTCATTATCCAACAGTTCAGTCGTCAGGTGATACTCGTCCTTCAGCTTCAGTTTTCTCTGAGACGATTTCCAAACAATCTCCTGAATTTTCTCAATTTCTTTGTTTGTTTGTTCCATGATGTCCCTGAATGAAGTGATTTGTCTGTTTTTTTTCTGTATTTGATTTTTATGTTTTTTCTTTTTCTCTGAGGTATTTTTTTTCTCTTGTATCTTTTTCTCCTTCTCCTTTATCTCAGACCTCGTTTCATAAATACAGTCATTCAGTGTCTCTCTAAGTGTTTGTAAAAACTCTTTTGTCCCCGACAGTTCCTCAGATTCTTTAATCAAATGTAATTCTTCTTTAATCCTGGAACACGTCTCCTTGTATTTGTTCAGCTTCTGCTCATCTCTGAGTTCTTTTATCTCTGACTTCAGCATCGGCTCAGACTCTTCTCTTTTCACAGCTGTGGTTTCTGGGGGAAAGTACAAAAGTATAAATACTACTTAGTTTATTTTAAGTCATTCACAAGTAAAAGTTATTTTGCTTTTAGTCTTTTCATCTATATTTAAATGTAGGTAAAAAACAATAATTTCGGCGTGTTTAAGTTGGAGAGACCAGGCGGGGGGCGGAGAAAAGAAGAGAATTTGTGAATAAATCAAAATTATTTTTCTCGAACTCACCAGAGACCAACTCATCGTCATCTCATAGTTTAAGATTAAAATGGATAAACCTCTGCTTAAACCACTCTGATTTTCTGTCAAAGACGAGGCTGTGGAGCGTCAGGGTGACACGTTTCTGATCAGAACAAAGTTAAACTCAGGCATCTGTCTCTGAGTTTGTAGTTGGAATGTTTTTTCATTGTATAATTTCCATGAAAACAATCATTGTGCACTGAAGTGTTGTTGTAAACATCTGTGTACCAGGCTTAGGGTCCCCCATGGGAAATGTAAAGATGACCTGTTGCTCCACCATGAAACTGCCTCACAGTGTTTATGAGTTTCTTATCTGGCTTGACCAGTGTCTTCTGTCTCAGCTCGCTGTTCTGGGAGGAGGGTCGACAAAGGAGGTCTAACTGGGAGTGAAGGGGTTAGAAACTTCAGACTGGACTTCTCAGACTCTGTCAGTCTCACTCATGTGTTTACACATGTTTTATCATTTACTCACTAGTTTTTCACAAATCATCTTTTTTTACTGCTCAGAATAAATCACCAAAGACAAACTGATCTCCGTTACTGGTAAGTTCTGCAATTACAAGTTGTCAGTGCACATGATGACCTCACTTCATTTCCCATCATCCCTTTGGCCTTTGCTGGTGAGCCAAGATGCTGCAAACACTGGCCCCGTCTCGTCTTAAACACACTGACTCTTATGAGAGCGGCACCACAGTCAAAACATGTAGAAGTAGCGATATTCATTCACATTAAACAGGCCATAAAACTACACTTGAACAGTTTCAAAGTAATAACAGAAGTAAATACTTACTCTGTGTCTTATATTTCCATAAGACAAAGGCTCCAGTCGCTGCAACAAGAATCAGCCCCAAAACAAAGAGAGTCCAGGCCACAGAGCAGGAGGAACAGGCCTCCAGGAACTCACCTGGAACAACAGGGATGGTTTAAAGTCTGAGTGTGTTATTCTGTAACTGAGCCTGAGTGGGGTCTGACCTGTGATGCTGATGTTGGTCTCTCTGCTCTGCCTGGTCTCCTGATGCCTCACTCTGCAGGTGAAGCTGTTCCCAGGGCTCTGCTCCACAGAGAGTCTGCTGCTGACACTGAAGGTCTCCTCGTTCACTCCTCTCTGAGGTAACTGAGTACTCGCTCCGGTCAGGACCGTCCCCTCAGAGTCCAGCCAGACCAGCTCCGGCTCCGGGAACCAGCCCCTGGACTCACAGCGCAGCACAGGAGACCCCGAGTGGTCTTTGGTCAGACTCACGGAGACAGGAGACACTGACACTGGGACAGGAGGAAGAACATCAAGACTTCAGTGTCTGATCTTCACCACACACTGAAGACGTCATCAGTGAAGTGCTTTACAAACACTCAGAGTTAGAACCCAGAGGTCCAGACTCACCCACGTGCAGCGTGACCTCTGCCCTCGTGTCCATCTGTGGGATGAAGCAGTGGTACGTTCCTGCGTCGCTCAGCCTGACTCTGCTCAGCGTCAGAGACATGTCTCCGTACGCCAGCCCGCGCTCCGACAGGCTCGTGCGGCCCAGGTACAGGGAGTTCTGACTTATGAGGTGGTCCCAGCCGTCACGGCGGATGTGGACGTATCGCGGCTTCAGGTCGGGCCGCGCCCACTCCACCACCTGGTCCCTGAGGTCCTTCACAGACTCCAGGTGACAGGGCAGAGTCACCTCACTGCCCACGGGGACGACGAGGGGCTGAGACGGGACCACCAGAGGCTGACCTGTTCATGATGTGAGAATGTTTCTATGAAGAGGTTTAGAAATATCTTTGAATTCAAATGTAAGTAACCAGGTGAGTGACCTCGGGGCCATTAAACAGATTATTTTATATTAAAATAATAGAAAATAAAGGCAGACGGTGGGTCCATGTCACAGCTTCTTGCCCTGGGCCTCAGTAAGTCTGTTTACGACCCTGTTTTAACCATAATCTACTCATAACAGTCATGTCAGATACAGTGCTTATATCATTATCATTATTGAGGTTTTCTGTTGCAATGACAAAATCCATGCAATGTAATTTAAGGTCAAATATTGCAGCTGTGACACACGAGGGAAACTGTGGATCAATAAATAACTTGTAAAAGTCTAGATAAGCTCAATGCAGTGATATTACAGCCTTATCAGGAAACTATCATTAAACCTGGTCTTGCTTTAACAATGATATATCTCTTACAGACAGAGAGACTTACAGCAGCAGAAGTGAGTCTGCAGGACGAGCACGAGGACAGAAAACACCACAGGCTTCACTTCCATCATTACTGAGACAGATCTGAGAATCAAACATCCGTCATTAACAATGGACTGAGCTGTAACAGTGAGGTCAAAGTTCAGCTGATCAAAGTTTTTATGCAAACCTGGATTATACTTTATTACACTGTAGCTATAACTAGTTTTCCTGTAACGTCTTCGATTATTTGAAACGTTCAGTGACTAAAAGGCAGTTAGGCTGGAACAGGTTCATCTGTGGTATAGTCTAGTGTCTCCACATCAGAACCACATGAGCCTCTTTTATAAGTTGTATCTGATCTTACCTGCTGTTGTTCAGAGTCTTGTTTCTTCAGGAAAGTGTAGCGTTTGTTCAGTTCCGTCTCTCACACCTCGACGCTTCAGAGAGAAACTGGGCGGTGCTTTAGAAACAGAGGCATGAAGATACTGAAGCACCTGCCCCTTTGCCTCTTCTCACAAGCCTAATATCTCCAAGGCACCAAAGCAAATTTTTTTTAACAATTTGCAGTTTGTTCAGAGCAGATTTATCAAGTGAAGACAGAGTCAAGAGTCAAGACTTGTTGATATGAAAGCATGACTCATTTCCAGGTCCTTTTTTGACCACATTTTGCAAATTTTAGAGACGTTTCTAATGTGATAAAAGCCGTTTCCAAAGACATGGCCTGGTCTGGTTCTGAGGCTGGATTTGACAGAGGAGCAAATACAGGGAGAGGGGAGGAGAGAGAGAAAATACAGTAGTTTTAAGAAGAAATACGGCAAGTCTGTAGGCGTTATATTATTACAACAGAAACGTTTATTTACCGTAAAAAAAAACCACACAAAAAAACAGTGAATCTTTACAAGAGATTCATGAAGCGTTTTAAAAGAAGAAACTAAAAGTCTCCGCTGATTCTTGTCCTTACATCAGTAAAATATTTCTCTCACAATAATGGTTTGTGTCCTGATTTTTGGTCGTCCTCATGTGTGAGTAAACTGGATAATTTAAGTAAAGGCAACACTGGATTATTATGGAGAAACAGAAATGAAAAGTCCTTAAATGAGCTCCATATCTGCATCTTCAGGGTCACATGGGCTGCAGTTTAGAGAAGTTCACATTATACATGTTTTACTATGATCAGCTGCTCACACAGGAAACTAAACTGTAAAGATCATAACATTACTTACAATACAAACCTTTACTCAACACAAAAGTACATTTACATTCAATACAAAAACATTCATCATGTTAGTGTCCGTGGAGATGTGAAGGTCATGTCCTCATCCAAACCCATCACCCACTGCAGTAACAGCAGGTTCAGTCTCATTAGGAGCAGGTTTTGTACTGAGGCAACAGTAAAGTCCCAAATGTTACACAGTGTCCCTTTAAACTGTTTTGTAATGAATGAAGGCGGTGGCGTCGGGCGACTGTGAGGTCGACGTGGGGCCGTCGTGAGAAAAGGAGTCGTGCTCTGGAGCCAGGGCTGTTGTAGAAGCTTTTGAATTTAATCAGATTTTTTAAAGATCATCATCACTCTGAGTCTGAGTCGACTCTTCACTGTTTTTAAGACTTTGTTCATTAAGTTTTATGTTACTAACATTAGAGCATAAATCATTAATATTTGTTTGATCCACGACAGTCACCTTCTCTTCTCTTTCCACAGACTCCTGAGCAGCTGCTGCCGGATGTTTCTTCTCCTTTTCCATCACTTTGGGCATGAGTTCATGCTCCGCCTTCAGCTTACCTTTCCTCTCATCTGTTTTCCTAATGATCTCCTCAATTTTCTTAATTGCTTTGTCTGCGTGACAAATGATGTAACTGAACTCTCTCATTTGTTTCTTTTTTTTCATTATTGTATCACTTTCTTTCTTTCTGCCGTCGCTGTTCATTGGTAACTTTCTTATCTTTTCCTGCTTTACCTTAATGTCTTCCTTCAGTTCATTAATACATTGATTCATTTTAGTTTTAAGATTTACCAGAAACTCCTTTGACTCCAACAGTTTCTCAGACTCTTCAATAAACTGTATTTCCTGTGAGATCCTCAGACAGGCCTCCTTATATTCACTCAGCTTCTGCTCATCACTGTGACTCTTCAGCATCGGCTCCGACTCTTCAGTTTCCTCCAGTCTGACCTTTGTGATCACACTCTCTGATTCTGGAGGAAAACACAAGATTAGATGTTCAGCAAAAACATTTAGTCAATTTACATACAGAGGAGAGAAAAAGTGAGTTTACTGTTTGGAATTTGTCACATTTCTGCCTAAATTAGTCACAAAATGTGTCTGATCTTCAGTGTCCCGCGGAGGGTGAGGAAGAGTTTTTTAAATATTTTTTTTTAAATGTTTTTTTCTTTGAAGGGTGTCCTGTTTCTTGTTTTGTTTTTTACCTTTTCTATTTCCAACAGGGACCCGTCCCTCCACGTCTCGGTCCAGGTCTCGGTCCAGGTCTCGGTCCAGGTCTCGGTCCAGGTCTCGGTCCACATCAGTGGGTGTCACTAACTCTCCGGGCTGTGTCTCTGACTGGACGTCTCTGAGCTCCTCTGTCTCAGTCGACTCTTCACCGTTTACAGGACTTTGTTTTTTAAAGTCCATTTTAACAAACACTGAGGCTAAACCTTCACTTTCCTTCTCTGTCATGTTCTGTTCTTTCTTCTTCTCACACTGAGCTGCTTCCACATGATCAGGAGCTTTATTCATTTCCTCTGGAACGTCGATCTTCACTTCAGTTTCCTCAGACGTCGTCTGTGGCTCAGGATCAGCAGCTGCTTCCAGATGTTTCTTCTCATTATCCAACAGTTCAGTCGTCAGGTGATACTCGTCCTGCAGCTTCAGTTTTCTCTGAGACGATTTCCAAACAATCTCCTGAATTTTCTCAATTTCTGTGTTTGTTTGTTCCATGATGTCCTTGAATAAAGTGATTTGTCTGTTTTTTTTCTCTATTTGATTTTTAAGTTTTTTCTTTTTCTCTGAGGTATTTTTTTTAAATTTTGACTCATTTATCTTTTTCTCCTTCTCCTTTATCTCAGACCTCGTTTCATAAATAAAGTCATTCAGTGTCTCTCTAAGTGTTTGTAAAAACTCCTTTGTCCCCGACAGTTCCTCAGATTCTTCAATCAAATGTAATTCTTCTTTAATCCTGGAACACGTCTCCTTGTATTTGTTCAGCTTCTGCTCATCTCTGACTTCTTTTATCTCTGACTTCAGCAAAAGCTCAGACTCTTCTCTTTTCACAGCTGTGGTTTCTGGGGGAAAGTGCAAAAGTATAAATACACAGGTGGGCAGTACTTAGTTTATTTTAAGTCATTCACAAGTAAAAGTTATTTTGCTTTTAGTCTTTTCATCTATATTTAAATGTAGGTCAAAAAAACAATAATTTTGGCGTGTTGAAGATGGAGAGACCAGGCGGAGGCACCGAGGGCGGAGAAAAGAAGAGAATTTGTGAATGAATCAAAATTCTTTTTCTCGAACTCACCAGAGACCGACTCATCGCCATCTTATAGATTAAAGTGGGGGTATTATGCAAAATTGACTTTTTCAAGCTTTCCATCATGTTATTATGTCACTCCCTCATTAAAAACATGCCTGAAGTGTTGCCTTGGCACATTCACGTATTTTTGAGTAATCTGTAAAAACTCTGATGGCGGCCATTTTAGGGATAGGTTTGCCTGAGTCCTCCTAGGAACGCCCCCACCTCCTGGAGACGCCTCCGAGCCGAGTAACCAACCACTGCTCCTCAGCAGAACCCCCTCCCCACTGATGCCACAGACAGCGTGTGGAGGGGGCGTGTCTAAAGGCTCAGAGGTTCTTAAAGAGACAGAGGCCTATTTCAAGTTATTCTAATTTACTGCATTTACAGACCAACAGAAGGTTTGTCATCATTGTAGTGTGATATAGACTGGTGCTATGGGACTGAAAAAAGCAGAATACCCCCTCTTTAACTCTTATCAGAGCGGCACCACAGTCAAAACATGTAGAAGTAGCGATATTCGTTCACATTAAACGGGCCATAAAACTACACTTGAACACTTTCAAAGTAATAATAAAAGTAAATACTTACTCTGTATCTTATATTTCCATAAGACAAAGGCTCCAGTCGCTGCAACAAGAATCAGCCCCAAAACAAAGAGAGTCCAGGCCACGGAGCAAGAGGAGCAAGAGGAGCAAGAGGAACAGGCCTCCAGGAACTCACCTGGAACAACAGGGATGTTTTTATGTGTGAGTGTGTTATTCTGTAACTGACCAGTGAGTGGGGTCTGACCTGTGATGCTGATGTTGGTCTCTCTGCTCTGCCTGGTCTCCTGATGCCTCACTCTGCAGGTGAAGCTGTTCCCAGGGCTCTGCTCCACAGAGAGTCTGCTGCTGACACTGAAGGTCTCCTCGTTCACTCCTCTCTGAGGTAACTGAGTACTCGCTCCGGTCAGGACCGTCCCCTCAGAGTCCAGCCAGACCAGCTCCGGCTCCGGGAACCAGCCCCTGGACTCACAGCGCAGCACAGGAGACCCCGAGTGGTCTTTGGTCAGACTCACGGAGACAGGAGACACTGACACTGGGACAGGAGGGAAGAACATCAAGACTTCAGTGTCTGATCTTCACCACACACTGAAGAAGTCCTCAGTGAAGTGCTTTACAAACAATAAGAGTTAGAACCCAGAGGTCCAGACTCACCCACGTGCAGCGTGACCTCTGCCCTCGTGTCCATCTGTGGGATGAAGCAGTGGTACGTTCCTGCGTCGCTCAGCCTGACTCTGCTCAGCGTCAGAGACATGTCTCCGTACGCCAGCCCGCGCTCCGACAGGCTCGTGCGGCCCAGGTACAGGGAGTTCTGGTCGATCAGCAGGTCCAGGCCGTCACGGCGGATGTGGACGTACCGCGGCTTCAGGTCGGGCCGCGCCCACTCCACCACCAGGTCCCTGAGGTCCTTCACAGACTCCAGGTGACAGGGCAGAGTCACCTCACTGCCCACGGGGACGACGAGGGGCTGAGACGGGACCACCAGAGTCTGACCTGTTCATGATACAGGAATGGGGCTCATGAAACAGATTATTATATGTTAAAATAATAGAAAATAGAGGCAGACGGGGGTCCATGTGACAGCTTCTTGCCCCAGACCCCAGTATGCCTGTTTACGGCCCTGTTTTAACTATAATTATTATTTAGGTTTTCTGTTGCAATGATACAATCCACACAATACAAGGTCAGATATTGTACCTATGACACTGAATGGAAACTGTGGATAAATAAATAACTTGTAAAAGTCTAGATAAGCTCAACGTCGGCCTTATCAGAACCAGGAAACAGTCATTAAACCTGGTCCTGCTTTAATAATGATGTATCTATTGAAGAGACCTGTTCTAAAGAGAGACTTACAGCAGCAGAAGTGAGTCTGCAGGACGAGCACGAGGACAGAAAACACCAGAGCCTTCACTTCCATCATTACTGAGACAGATCTGAGAATCAAACATAACAGTCAGTGTTATTGGACTGACCTGTGACGGGGCAGAAACAGTGAAGTCAAAGTTTAGCTGATCATTAACAGGATCATTTCTTATCCCTCCAATCATGTGCAACAAGTGTTTATTTACCAGACGTTTGTCAGATATGAAAATGACAAAAATCATGTGGTTTGCCTCAAGGGAGCTGTATGGGCCCACTTTTATTTTCTATATTGATTAATGACTTTTTGTTTACTGTTCAAAAGTCCAGTATTATAAAGTATGCTGATGTTTTCCTCGTCACCCACAGTATCTGAACTGAACAGTAACTTACAGGATGAGCTAAACCCGGCAGTGAAGTGGGTCTAAACATATCCATTGGTGCTAAACACGTCAAAGGTACTGCAGAGAAATGTTCTGCTTACCCTCCTACTGTTCTGAAAACTGTTGTCCAAACCACAGTAGTGTCTCACCTACATCACTGCCCTACAGTCTGGTCCAAAAAGAGCTTCTTCAGAAACTTCAGATTGCTCAGAACAGAGCAGCTCCACTGTCCTTTCCACACTAATGTCCGTGAGATGCAGAGGAGGCTGTCTTTGTTAATGACTGAGGCCAAACTACAGGAAAGTCTCCTCATGTTCATGCACAAAGTTCTGATGGATAAAGAGCCCAGTTTTCTGTTCAACAAACTCTTATTCAGCGGGTTTTGTTGCAGATGTGTGACTTGCCAAGTGACAACAAACTCTTCCCAGACACAACAGTAACTCAATGAAAAGAACTGTTCTGTACTGAGGAGCAAACGCCTGGAACCCACTTACTTTTAAAATTAGAAACACTAAAGTAATTTAAATTTCAAGCTGAAAGTAAAAGGTAACTTAGCTCAGTACATGTGAGCAACAGTATCATGTCTGATGCTTCTTATGATGGTATATTTTATACAACCACTTTGTGGGCATTAATGGGGATCCTAATGAAGAATAAACAGTGTTTTTATGCAAATGTGGATTATGCTTTATTACGCTGTCGCTATCACTAGTTTTCCTGTAACTCATTCATTTCTATAAGATCAAAGTTCAAGTGAAAATGAGCGCGAGAAAAATACGACTTAAAACACCGTAGATGTTTATGATTTGACTTACAATAGTCTAGTGTCTCCACATCAGTAGCTCATGAGCCAAAACCGACAGAAATCATCTATAAAGTGACTGTGATCGACTAAAGTCCATGGCCTCCGTGTGGTTTTCAGGTATAAGTTGTAGCTAGTCTTACCTGCTGTGGAAAGTGTAGCGTGTTCACAGTTCGTCTCTCGCACTTTGACGCTTCAGAGAGAAACTGGGCTGAACTTTAGAAGCAGAGGCTTGAAGATAGAATCCAGGTGGTACTCCAACAGCTGCCCCGATTCTTTAAGTCACTTTAATATTTGCTGCTAAGCTGATATCTACTGAAAATACCGTTTTAATGCTCCAAGACTCTTCCCTCTCTGTCTCGGTGTCTCTCTCTCCTTGGTGGTGCTGATCAAAGGTCACTGTGCAGAGTTTCCCCTTTGAGAAGGTGGTTCAGTCCATCTAAACACGGAGAACAGAGTCAAATGAGGACATTGGATCATTTATATAGAGACAAACTAGTGCAGCAACACTGGGTCATTATGAGGAAATGAAAAGGGTCGAACAGTCGACGGTGTCAGCGTCGTGTGTTGGGACAGTTCGGATAATGGCCGCGGTAATAAAATAATAAAATAATAAAATGGTGTTAAAATGAGCTGCTGTTTGTTACACAGAGACAGTCACTGTCATGGCTGATCAAAGACTGAGGTCAGAGCTGAGTGTGAGGAGAAGAGGAGGAGAAGAGGAGGAGAAGAGGAGGTGGAGGCGCACTGGACTTTGTGCCTTTGTTAACATCTTTTATTCTCTTTTTAAAAAACACATAATTAGAAGTGTGTTAAAACAGTGCATACAATCCATTATAGTGCATTTTATAAAACATGTTAGTTGGATTAGTTGTGATTTTATGAACCACTTCCAAATCTTTCAAATACAAAAGTGAATCAACATTCAATACAAAAATATTATTATGTTTAGTCCCTTCAACTCAGAAGTACTTTCACTTGTTTATTAAAGTATTTGTAGTGTTCAGAGCAGTTACCTCAGCGCCTCCAGGATCAGACACACTTTCATCACTGATGTTTCCAGATCAACAAACTCTCACTGATTTTGGCCCAAAGTAAAACGTTAAACCTTCACTTACACCAAACCTGCTCCATCTGCTGAACGGCTTCTGCTAAAGTTATGGGACCTGATTCTTCTTTACACAAGGTTTAAGTCCGTTTATGTGAGAATGATCCGTCTCCTGCACAAAGACTGTGGAGTCAGAGTCGGCTTCAGTCTCGACCTGATGTAAAACTCTGCTCCTTCAGAAAGAGTAAAGTGTGACTAAACCTGGACTGTGTTCTGGTGCTTTTCCTTTGGCCTGGTTTATAACGGCATCTGTTAAACTAGACTCTTCATCCTCCTGAAGACATGACGCTGTGAACTCACTCACCATGTACAGGTAAAGTATATTATTACTTTTTAAATCAACAGTTCATTCATTTGTTGCAGACTTTACATTTCCTCTGCAGATGATCTCAGACCCGTTGGAAAGATGATGTTTAGTAAAGATTCCAGGGTTGGTCGTGAGTTAAATATCTGATGTAGGAGGTGAATCGTCTGTAGCTTGTTCCATGTTCCCCTTTCGCTTCAAGACAAACTCTCCTTCTAAATATTATTGGAGTATTTACAGCTTACATGAAGTATTTAAGGATCTTCTACAGCAGTGGTTAAACCTTTACCCTCGGATGACCTGATGCCACGACCTGAATAAAAATGTCCTTTGTCCCAAATCACAACATTTCTGTTCAGATGATCAGTTCACTGCACATCCTTCTCCGTGTTCTCCTGTTCCTCTCTGTTCTCTCCCTGAGCTTCTTGTGTCGGATCCAGAGCTTTAACCGTCGCCACCGGGACGTTCACCTTCACTTCCCCGAACACTTGGGAAGAAACGTCAAGAGGCTCATGAAGAACATCTGCTTCTCGACGCTCCTTCTCTTTACTCACCAGCTTCTCCATTTTCTTACATTCTGCCTCCAGCTGCCCTTTCCTTTGAGTCGCTTCTAAAACCACATTCTCTAATGTTTTTATTTGTTTGACTAGAGCCTGAAGTGTTTCCTCCCACTCCATCTTCTGTCGCTCCAGTTTTTTGATCCTCTCTTGTGATTGACTCCAAACACGGTTTCTCTCCACAGTTAACCGAGAGTCCGTCAGCTTAAAAACCTGCTGAGTTTTCTCTTTAAGCTTCATTAAGAACTCCTTTGTCTCACTCAGTTTGTGGATCACGTCTTCAACAAACGTCAGATCCTCCTGTATCTTCTCCAGGTTCTCCTTGTGCTCAGACTTCAGCTCCAGACTCTGTGTGTTTAACAGGGGCTTTGCTTCACTTGTAACTTCTTCTTCTTCTGGTTTGATCTTCTCCTGTTCTTCCTTTTGTCCGAGCTCCATGTCTTTATTTTCTGACCTCTTTCCTGGAAATAAGAAGGAACTCTTTAGTCGACAGAAAACTGAGAAAAGCCTTCATTGGTTCATGAGACGTTCTTACTGTCTAAAAGTTTAAACTTCCACACGACAAACGCCACAGCAGCTGCGAGGAGGAGGAGGAGCCCGAGAGTGAAGAAGGTCCAGGCCACAGAGCAGGAGGAAACCTCCAGGAAGTCGCCTGAAACAACAGCACAGTAAAGCTGTCACTCTGTGCTGTGGCAGATGCTGAGCCTGAGTGGGGTCTGACCTGTGATGCTGATGTTGGTCTCTCTGCTCTGCCTGGTCTCCTGATGCCTCACTCTGCAGGTGAAGCTGTTCCCAGGGCTCTGCTCCACAGAGAGTCTGCTGCTGACACTGAAGGTCTCCTCGTTCACTCCTCTCTGAGGTAACTGAGTACTCGCTCCGGTCAGGACCGTCCCCTCAGAGTCCAGCCAGACCAGCTCCGGCTCCGGGAACCAGCCCCTGGACTCACAGCGCAGCACAGGAGACCCCGAGTGGTCTTTGGTCAGACTCACGGAGACAGGAGACACTGACACTGGGATAGGAGGGAAACACAGGTTAAACAACATAAGATGATCATAAGAATTAGTGAAAAGTTATGGCGTAGAAAAGCATCTATTGCAGAGATCAGCCCAAAGACTTTCTATACTTTCTGCATGCAGTTTTATTGCATTTTCTTTTATTCTGAACTCGCTGAACACAATCTACAAACATTTGGGTCAATAAAGTAAAGTTTAAGGACAAAACTAGTGTTGTTTTCTTTGAAATATCCTCTTGGCGACTAACTCTCCTGGTGAACTTCACCAAAGTCGCATTTTACACATTTTCAAGCATACGTTTCTCTCTCATATTTGGGCTCAAGGCACTACATGTGTTTCCAATGACATCATACATTGTTAAGGCGGCCATTTTGAATATATAAGTACAATCAGGGGCGTAGCATCATATTCTGGGCCCTGGGTACAAACTATCTTGGTGGGGTGTCAGGGCCTGAGATATTATCAATCATTATTGTTTGTGCAAAATTCTGTGCAGCAGCCCTTGTATTTTAGCCCGGTTGTGTTCAGTTCATATAGAATCAATTATGAGGAAACTTAGAAAGTACAATACAGAATGCTTTCTGCAGCATTTTTTAGGGCCCCTACCCTGCCCTGGGCCCTGGGTACTCAGTACCCTTTACCCCCCAGTCCAACGCCCCTGAGTACAATTATGCAGTACTACAACATGTAACAATATCTCTATTCAGGATGAAAAAGAAGGACAACAGATTGACAGTTGCATTTTTATGAACTCGTAATCAAAAGTTAAGAGTAAAAACACGGCCCCAGAGACGCTCGATTATGTGAAGAAACTAGTTCACTGATTAGCATGCTACCGGTTAGCATTTAGCTTCAACATGATAAACAGTCGGAGGGCAAAGCTCTCGATTTACCGATCGATCTACGTTCCCACCCTCACCTATGGTCATGAGATTTGGGTCATGACCGAAAGGACAAGATCGCGAATACAAGCGGCTGAAATGAGTTTCCTTCGCAGGGTGGCTGGGCGCACCCTCCGAGATCGGGTGAAGAGCTCAGTTACCCGGGAGGAGCTCGGAGTAGAGTCGCTGCTCCTTCACGTCGAAAGGAGCAGCTGAGGTGGCTCGGGCATCTGTTCCGGATACCTCCTGGTCGCCTCCCGCGGGAGGTGTTCCAGGCATGTCCTAGTGGGACAAGGCCTCGTGGAAGACCCAGGACACGGTGGTGGGACTATGTCTCCGAGCTGGCCTGGTGTCGCCTCGGGGTCAGAACAGCTGGAGGAGGTGTGTGTGGATCGGGAAGTCTGGGCATCTCTGCTGAGACTGCTGCCCCCGCAACCCGGCCCCGGATAAAGAGGAGGAAAATGGATGGATGATAAACACATAGACTATAGTAAGAGCTCAGCTCTGGCCTCTGTCACATGTTGTATCCAAGGCTAGATGTTTGGAGTGCGGTTCAGGTTTTCTCTTGGAGAGCTCAGCTCGAGAGAAAGAGCTACAGCCTCGCTTGGCCGTAAACGCGAAACAAAACAAATGCACATGTTCACCCCCCACTCCCCCGCAACCCCTCTCCCTCTCAGCCGCAGAGTCGATCTGGTTGGAGGATAAAGTGTGTCTCCACCCCCGCACTTCCCCCTTAAATGCAGTAAGTCTAGAGTGACAAGATCACAAAGTGAGCTCCTCCTTAGCACAAAAAGGTACACTATAGCCTGCGTTTTGACACACAAGATCATGTCCCGAAAAGTCACATGACTAAAAGGCATGTATAGACACATTATTCATTGTTCTTATACCTGTGATTGGGAAACACTAGTCTGTACATACGCCTTGTGTGTATTTCTTCTGTCTTTAGCCACTTGTGCTGCAATAGGTCTGCACATTTTTAGATGAATATATTTTTCTGACAAGTTTTGCAATTGAGATTAGACTTGAGGTTGATGTTTTAAAATGAATAATTAATCGAGTGTGCACGCAAGATCCAGAAGCCCAATAAGGTTCTGAGAAGTCGGACTGCAGATGGCGCTGTCAGCAGGAAGCAGGAAGACAGAGCCAGAAGCGGTTTAAATCAGCTGGCCAGACACTGTCATGTGACACCTCTGAGCCACAGTTGTAGCTGAGACTGGCAGGTATGAAGTAATACACGTCTGGCTATAAGAACATATTAGCATATCCTGAAGCACTAGCTAGACCAGACCTGGGCAAACCTGGCCCACCAAGCAGTTTAATCCGGCCCGCAGCTCATTTTACATAAATAAATACATTTTTCGGCATTTTCTGCAGTGCTTTGAAGACGGATTTGCACGATCGCATCGTTTTGGTGTGTTGGCGCCGCGACCAGCACCTGCCAGAGCGGGCTCAACAGGGCTCTGCCTCTGTCAAATGAGTTCGAGGCTAAACTAAGAAAACAGGAGTATTGTTGGACAGATGATGATGGATGTTACAAAACAGAGAAAGAAAGTCTGCATGGAGGATTCTTTATTGCAGAGGCAGAACTCCCCACGGTGGACTCACCCACGTGCAGCGTGACCTCTGCCCTCGTGTCCATCTGTGGGATGAAGCAGTGGTACGTTCCTGCATCGCTCAGCCTGACTCTGCTCAGCGTCAGAGACATGTCTCCGTGCACCAGCCCGCGCTCCGACAGGCTCGTGCGGCCCAGATACTGCTCATTCTGGTCGATCAGCAGGTCCAGGCCGTCCCGGCGGATGTGGACGTATCGTGGCTTCAGGTCGGGCCTCGCCCACTCCACCACCTGGTCCCTGAGGTCCTTCACAGACTCCAGCTGACAGGGCAGAGTCACCTCACTGCCCACGGCGACGACGAGGGGCTGAGACGGGACCACCAGAGTCTCACCTGGGAAACACATGTGATAAAGTGAATGTGTAAGAGAAATAGTGCTGATTTGAGACCGTCCTATTCTTTTACGATTGTGAGTTCACGATGGTTAGTTTGGATTAGTTTAAAGTAGAGTTGTCTTGTGGAGGTGACGTCATGCTTGGAGATCTACTTATCATTGGCTGCTAATAACAGGGAGCAACTGGCCTTTACCATCCTGGGAAAAAATGTGTCCCGAGTCCTACCTAGTCTGTGGATGGCCCTGCTTTAACTACAGTACAGGTATTGTATTTATAATATATGTTTTCAATGTTTATTCATTATTTAAGCCTACTGTAATGACACAACCCATTTGCAATTGATCCAAAAAGCTAGTAAGTCTTATCATAATGCTTTGATGATACATGACTTAAAGCATTTTTAAAGTCTAGAAAAGTTACACGTTTTATAATAATAACAAGGCAACAGTTCCAATACTTGATACAAAGCAATAACACATGTAAAATAATGTCATCTGTTCTGGACTTACTGCAGCAGAAGTGCGTCTGCAGGATGAGCAGAAGGACAGAACACAGAAGCTTCTCCACACTCATTATTACTGAGACAGATCTGGGAACAACAGAACGGTCGTGAAAAGTCACCTTGGGTGGTTTGCGTTGCCAGTTTGTAATGGTGGTGGTTCTGTACAAACAAAGTTTTATCATGTACAGCTGTTATCGTGTATGTTCTATGTGGTACAGGTAAAATCCTCTCCTTTTGCTTCCTACACTATTCCTGGTTGTAGAATGAAAAGTAACAGAATAAACCAAACTATTGCGTATTGAAGACACAGCTCTTACCTGGTTTTCTTTACAGCCGGTGAAAGTTCACAGTTCAGTTTCACCCACGCGCCTTGACCATAAACGTCTGTCCTCAGCTGATCACCGGTCACCGCCCTCACTCTCCAACGTAAACCTGCTGGAGCAGCTGCAGATTCAGGACTGCAGGAAACAGACAGGCTGTTATCAAACTATGGGCAATGACCTGTCTGCACTTCCCACCGCGATTAAACTGAGCGCCTTGTGATAAAATACAGATAATTTCAGATCAGATTTTTGCAGCTTATAATTTTCATGCCACTTTGAAGTTCCGATGTTCTGACAAAAGGCTCTCTGCCTCTGTCATTTTATGAAGCCAGTGTCTTACTCATATATACAAGTCCTTTAGAACCTGGCTCTCACCGGCCCATAAACTTACCTAATGTGGATTACAAAATCTTAGCAAACGTTTTAGATCTATGTTTGGAAAACATACTCCCCACATCATATCTCCAGACCAGACAGGGTTTAAAAAAGAAGAAGATCTTTATTTATACAGCGCCTTTCACAGACATGGTCACAAAGCGCTTTACATGAGACAGTTGTACATTCACTCCATACTCGGTGGTGTAAACTACGTTTGTAGCTTCAGTTTCCCCTGGGGGAGACTGTCAGAGGCGCTTTCATGACTACACACGTCTGCGCCAACGGACCCTCTGACACCACCATTCACTCACACACATCATTCATCCTGGCCTATTGTACATGTTTTTAGTGGTAGGGGAAACCGGAGTACCCGGAGGAAACCTACGCAGACACGGGGAGAACATGCAAACTCCACACAGAAAGGACCCGTCCCTGGTGGGAGTCGAACCCGGACCTTCTAGCTGTGAAGCGAGAGCACTAACCGGTAGCGCAGACAGTTGTTTTTCATTAGACAGGAGACTAATGAAAATTATTTATATCCAAGAAACTGATAAACAAACTCAGGAGTTGTTGCTCTCCCTGGATACGGAGAAGGCCTTCGACAGGGTCGATTGGGATCATCTCTTCTAATCTTGACCCTGTCGAGGTTTGGATTTGTATCTTTAATCAAATTATTCTATGTTTAACCACAGTTCAAACTAATAATGTGAAGTCATCTTACTTCCCTCTAGGGCGCTCGACAGGGCTGTCCACTATCGCCGGTGTTATTGGCCTTGGCAATCGAGCCACTGGTTCATTAAGAACCATTAAAGGAGACTCTGGCATATTTAGGGAAACAGGGGAGCATAAGGTTTCACTTTACGCTGACGATTTATTGTCGTATGTGTCAAATGCTGAAGGCAAGGCAACTTTATTTATACCCCGCATTTTGTATGAAAGGCAACTCAATGTGCCTGGAGAATCTCTCCTAGTTATTATGTCAGTTTTAAAAGATTTTGGACTGACAGTACATATATATTCTGTTTAAATAAAGGTAAAACAACAACAGGGCATCTGCACGTCAACAAATAGTGCATAGCATCAACAGGAGGAACAGAATGAATTGGGCCGATGCAACTTGCAGCTGCCGTTGGGTTTTGCCCTTTTTGTCTTGGCTGAGCACCTGCCCCTCAAAATGTCTCTACATGTCACTGCTTAGAAGTTCAAATTTGACCAATAATAGACTATAATGTGTTTAAATGATACATTTCAGTCAAATATGTAAATCACCATTTAGTTGTGTGTCTGCACGTCAACACTAGAGGACAGGATACATCACAAAAGGACTTTCATTTCCCCTCAGTGGTCATACCGCCTTTGCTCTGCCCAATCCCGTCAGACCTTGGAAGCTCAGCAGGGAAGGGCCTGGTCGGTACTTGGATGGGAGACCGTTTGGTAACACCAGGAAGCCTAGCGAATGTAGTGAGTGAGTGAATGGTGGTGGTCGGAGGGGCCGATGGCGCAGACTGGTTGCCTCGCTTCCGTCAGTCTACCCCAGGGCAGCTGTGGCTACAATAGTAGCTTACCGCCACCGAGTATGGAGTGAACGAATAGTGCAATGTAAAGTGTCTTTGAGTGTCCAGAAAAGCGCTATATAAAACCAATGCATCATTATTATTATTATTATTTCTAATATTCATCTTATTTACAACAAAAACTATATATTTCGGGCAAGGAATTAAGGTCACGTTTACACATTTCAATTTATTCAGATTAAAACATAAGCTGCTACAATAAAACAAGTAGCTAATGTCATAACTATCAAGAGGTTATTTCAGCATCTTTTAATCTTTCTGTTTAAAAAACATTGTGTAAAAACAGAAAATCCATAATAGTGCAGCTTATAAAACATTTCATTCGGATTAGTGTTGTGATTTGATGGACCATTTCCAAAGCTTTCAAATACAGAAGTGCATCGAGATTCATACCTTTAACTCACACTTAGACTTTCAAGTATTTCTAGTGTTCAGAGCAGTTATCTCAGCGCCACAAACCTCCGTCCTGCAGGAGCAGAGACTCTGGCTGTTTCTCAATTGCGAGGATCCGTCCTCCGTTTGGCCACTTCGTTGACGTCCTCGGTGGCGGCTCCTCCAAAACAGAGCGGAGTGTCCTCTCCCCGCCGCCTTTGAGCTCAAATGGAACGGCCTCCGGAGCGAGCGGCTGCGTCAGGTCACATGTCAATCAATGCTCATTAAAACAACTGTTTTATGAATAACAGAGGCCAGGAAACTGTTTATGTGGAACACAACTTTTTTAAAGTGAGTTCAAACTAATAAAGTTTTGCGAGGAAAGAAAAAAGAAACTATGCTGCAGTGCATCATGGGTAATTTCAGCTCTCCGAGGCAGCGGAGGATCCACTGCTGTATCCTTCGTAAATGAGCCAAACGGAGGAGTCGAGCTGCGAGGGGGCGAGTGGTCCAGGTGAAATGGAACACCACTTGGCGGCGCCGTGATGACGCGAATGACGTCCGAAGTGGTCGAGACGCCGAGGATCCTGGCAATTGGGAAACAGCCATTGTTTCATCACCAGTGTTTCCAGGTCAAAAACCGTCACTGACAAAGTAAAACAAGCAGGTCAACATTAACCCTTCATCGATCTGTTACACCTGAGTCCATCGTGTCGTAGTTACATTGGGTGAAATTACAAGGTTTGAGCACGTTTGAGTAAGGAATGAGTTTAAGTGAAGTGAAATGAGGTTCATGGTAGTTTGATCTTAGTTTGCATGAAGTTTAAGGACATGCGTCGATAACAGAAGAACACGTGTCCTTTTTGACATTTCCATGGGAGAACTTGGGCTGAACACGAGCCGCTTCTCTGATGTTGCGCTTTGGTTTCACGAATGGGATGAAGCTTCTTCCTTTAGTCCTTACCAGAGTACCTTAAATCGCTCCGACACAAGCCATCGCTACAGAGCTTTGTTGTGACCGCTGTGACAAATTGACATTGAGTCGAACAGTTTGTGCGAATATAATGAAATCTGCAGTATGCGTGATCTGTAGGGCTGGGTACCGTTCGTTTTTTTCCGATACCACTACTTTAACGATACCTGCTTTTCGGTACCGGTGCCTTAACGGTGCTTTTTCCGATACCTATGTTATTTTAATTGAGTTAAAGTACTGTGCATAGAAAAAGTATGGTTCAGGAGGAAGTCCAAACACGGCACATCAGAAAACAGGAGCAGCAGCGTCACCTGTAACTTCATGTTTTGAGCAGAATTCCCACTAAAGCCGTGATCAAAAGAGAGAAAGGACATTATTACCTCCTGAGCTGCAGGAACAGACCAGATCCACATCAGGCACTGTTTTCTTTCAGCTAAACTTTTTGCACACATTGGACAGTGAAAGCTCCTCACACGTCAAAGATTTGTTACATAGTGAGAGCGCTCACTCTGTCACTAACAATGAACTGTTCCAAACATGGCTAATGCAGAGTGAGCCTCACCTTTTACAGAGACAATCTTTGATCCCAAACGCTCCGGTGCAGCTGGAGTTTAAACAACAGCAGGAACTTCAGGCTCTGCGGCTAAAGCTAAAGCCCATGTGTTTCTCGTTGTCACTGCTTTTCTCTTTGTCTAAGAGTCTAGTTTCTTATTCAGTCCTGGTTTAGTCCTGGTTTTTAGCCAGTTTACTGTAAGTCCTGGTTCAGTCCTGGTTTAGTCCTGGCTCAGACCGCGGCTCTGCCATCTTTGATAATGACTGAAGTTACAGCTTTGCTTCGCTTCTGCATTTGTGCTGAAGCTGCTCATGAGTTCAGGCTTTTTTAGACTCACTGCGGATCATTTATTGACGTTTGGAGAGAAAAAGTAACGAAAATTAGCACAGAAAAAAAAAAGCTTTTCGATACCGCCCCCTACCGGAGCTTTTCGGTTAACAGTACCCAGCCCTAGTGATCTGTAGATCTATTATTAGAACAATCAGGAAACCAGACACAGACCTATTTGCTGCACTGCTTTACATTTCCTCTGCAGATTAGCTTAGACCTAATGGAATGATGAAGATGCCACGGTTGGTTGCAAGTTAAATATCTGATGTAACAACAACTCTATAGCTTGTTATTACACTTTAGCTTCAAGACAAACTCTCATTTCTAAACATGATTTAAGTATTTACAGCCCACATCAAGTGTTTAAGTATCTATCATGGTTCTCAAGTGGAACGGCTTCGGGATCCACCATAACCCTAGAATGACAAGCAGAAACATAAATATTGTATTTTCCACACACTGAACAAGCGGTAGACATGCATAACCCAATATCTTTCAGACTCCGGTCGTGTTGCAGATGGAAAGTATTTTAAAAACTGTTCCCTGAAGAGGACTGCGACCCACTTTTGGTTTCCGACCCACCAGTTGAGAATCACTGATCTACAGGAACTCACTTTACAAAATATGCTTATTCGAACGATTCTAGTAAAAGGAAATGAACAGGAAGTTCACAGCTCAGGTCCGTGGAATCACCATCACACAACAAGCCAATCTGGCGACAGATCAAGTACAAACTTTACCCTGAAGGTCAAATTTCTGGTTCAAACAAAAGCCCATCGGTGTTCTCCTGTTCTCTCCCTGAGCTTCCTGTGTCTGATCCAGAGCTTTAACCATCGCCACCGGGATGTTCACCTTCACTTCATCTGAAAACTGCTGCAGCTCAGGACGAACAGCAGCTTCTGGACGTTTCTTTTCTTTTTCCAACTCTTTTTTCACCGTCTTCAGTTGCGTCTCCAACAGCCCTTTCCTTTGAGTCACTTCCACAATCTCAATGTCCAAAGTCTGTATTTGTTTGTCTAGAACCTTAACTGTTTCCTCACGCTCCACCAGGTTTTTAATAAACTCTTGTCGTTCCTTGTTGTTTTTTGTGCCTATGGTTATACGCTCCACAAAACGCCTGTTCTTCTCCACAGTTAACTGATAGTTCATCTGATTAATAACCTGCTGGGTTTTCTCTTTAAGCGTCATTAAGAACTCTTTAGTCTCACTCAGTTTGTGGATCACATATTCAACAAACTTCAGATCCTCCTGTATCTTCTCCAAGTTCTCCAGGTTCTCCTTGTGCTCAGACTTCAGCTCCAGACTCTGTGTGTTTAACAGGGGCTTTGCTTCACTTGTAACTTCTTCTTCTTCTGATTTGATCTTCTCCTGTTCTTCCTTTTCTCCGAGCTCCATGTCTTTATTTTCTGACCTCTTTCCTGGAAATAAGAAGGAACTCTTTAGTCGACAGAAAACTGGGAAAAGCCTTCATTGATTCATGAGACGTTCTTACTGTGTAAAAGTTTAAACTTCCACACGACAAACGCCGCAGCAGCCGCGAGGAGGAGGAGGAGCCCGAGAGTGAAGAAGGTCCAGGCCACAGAGCAGGAGGAAACCTCCAGGAAGTCGCCTGAAACAACAGCACAGTAAAGCTGTCACTCTGTGCTGTGGCAGATGCTGAGCCTGAGTGGGGTCTGACCTGTGATGCTGATGTTGGTCTCTCTGCTCTGCCTGGTCTCCTGATGCCTCACTCTGCAGGTGAAGCTGTTCCCAGGGCTCTGCTCCACAGAGAGTCTGCTGCTGACACTGAAGGTCTCCTCGTTCACTCCTCTCTGAGGTAACTGAGTACTCGCTCCGGTCAGGACCGTCCCCTCAGAGTCCAGCCAGACCAGCTCCGGCTCCGGGAACCAGCCCCTGGACTCACAGCGCAGCACAGGAGACCCCGAGTGGTCTTTGGTCAGACTCACGGAGACAGGAGACACTGACACTGGGACAGGAGGGAAGAACATCAAGACTTCAGTGTCTGATCTTCACCACACACTGAAGACGTCATCAGTGAAGTGCTTTACAAACACTAAGAGTTAGAACCCAGAGGTCCAGACTCACCCACGTGCAGCGTGACCTCTGCCCTCGTGTCCATCTGTGGGATGAAGCAGTGGTACGTTCCTGCGTCGCTCAGCCTGACTCTGCTCAGCGTCAGAGACATGTCTCCGTACGCCAGCCCGCGCTCCGACAGGCTCGTGCGGCCCAGGTACAGGGAGTTCTGGTCGATCAGCAGGTCCAGGCCGTCGTGGCGGATGTGGACGTATCGTGGCTTCAGGTCGGGCCGCGCCCACTCCACCACCAGGTCCCTGAGGTCCTTCACAGACTCCAGCTGACAGGGCAGAGTCACCTCACTGCCCACGGGGACGACGAGGGGCTGAGACGGGACCACCAGAGGCTGACCTGGGAAACACATCAGATAAAGCTTTTGTGTAATAGTCCTGATATGGGACAGTCAGAACAACGACTACAGCTGTGTCCGAGCACACGTATTGGGAGGAAAAGGGATGAATGTCCCTGCTCTGGAGAACTGAACTAAGTCTGAGTACGAAGAAGTAAAAAGCTCATTCATTACAATTTATGAACTATTCTAAAATAATTCTTTCCTCCTGAGAGAACAGATTGCAGCTGGACCTCTTATCTCTCCTATGACGTCAACACTTACGATACGACACAATACGATATACTTTATTAATCCCGAAGGAAATTCACTTCATCAGCTTCACAATCAAGTCACACATACAAACATCAGATTTAAAATAACTAGGACAGTGCTTCCCTTCAAGGCCAAGCCCCGGAGCTAAACTAGATAACTGAGCTCCTTCGCTCATATTTTACATAACGCTAACTTTCATGTTGTAAACAACTGCACACACATACCCCCCTTAACCACGCCCCCATCAATCTGCGTCTGCCTCAACACGTTTCCTCAGCCCCGCCCCCCGGCTGGTCATCCTTCCTGTCCCTGAGAAAAATATACATAAATACATTCCTGATGTATTTATGTAAGTGCTTTGCCTTAACTCAGCCTGATTGTAATTTTGCAAATCTTCTTTTAACATTAACTTTTAACATTTTAACATTCCTTGCCTATTAGTGTGGTTAAACAACATTTATTAGAACTGGGTAATATTTCCCTAAAAAAACAACAATGCACTAATTATCTCAACATCTTTTTGTTCAAACAATTATTAAGGAGATGGAGATCGGAGTCTGCTTAGAGAAAAGGAATTTTCAAAATCAATCAAATAATTATTTGACTTATTGACCAGCCCAAAGTTGTACAGTATCTTTGAATAAAGACATCATTTACAATAATGTCTGGTCTAACCTCTATGTTACCATTGTGTTCACCAACACTTTAGACTTTGCCTGTATTATAAAAGCAAATAAAAGTGTCCTTATCTTATCTTCAAAGTTTTAATGCAGCAAGAATAGAATGGCAGCCATAACCAGACAGCATCGCCACAGAGTATTTAGAAAAACAAAATGTCTGACTGTTCTAAAGAGAGACTTACAGCAGCAGAAGTGAGTCTGCAGGACGAGCACGAAGACAGAAAACACCAGAGGCTTCACTTCCATCATCACTGAGACAGATCTGGAAATGACACAGCACAGTCAGAATCAGTCTGTGATGGTGGTAAATGATTAATGTAAACGTGTGTTATGAAGTATCATGCAGTAACTTATTCTATTATTATCAGAAACCAGAGGTGGAAAGTACTCAGTTACATTTACTCAAGAAACTCAAGTTTTGAAGTAACTTTTAGAACCACTTCCCTGTAAGTTGTGTTTCACTCACACAGATCTTACTACAAACTACAAGGTCTTAGCTTTCAAATGAAGCACCGCACTGGCCTAAGCTCTGAACAAAAACACGACAAAGATGAAAACATGTCAAAAAAGCAACAAAAAAAATGGTTTTATATGATAGTAAATATTCATAAATACACGGTCGGTACAGAATGACCATTACAGGACGAAGTGCAAACAGCACCAGTGGTCACGTTTTCTTACTTTTTTACTCTTACTTGAGGTAAGGACTTTAGAAGTACAAAGACTCATAACACAAAGATTTTCACCCACAGGTGAGAGTAGCTGTTAATAAAGGGGAGGGGCTGAGCCGAGCTGAACTCCTCCCTGTGGTCTTTAGTGACGAAGCCTTTTGGATGAAGAGGCGAAACGTTCCACACTGTACAGAGTACAGACGATGAGGAACCTTCAGTGAGGATGGACAACTCCCTAAACAGACATCTTTTCCCCAAAACGTTTTACATGAAGGAACAACCCCAGATTCATAAAACCAAAAAAAGCTTTTGTGTATCGGTATGTGGAGTCAAACTATGGAATAACCTGAAGGGAGACCTCAAGGAATGTACAGACATTCATCACTTTAAAATACTTTACAAAAAGAAAGTTATGTATGAATACTTAGCCGAAGAAGGTATTATTGATACACAGTATGTACTTATGTAGATTTCGTTGAATAGTACACTTTGGTTCCGTGACATATAAATTGTATATAAAATTATGTTTATATGTATTTGTCGCAAGCAAAAAACGTTCATCAGTTATATTAATGTGTTTGTGAAAGGAAGCAACCACTGGAGGGGCTGGTGGTGTGGCGGTGGGTGATGGCAGGGTGGTGACTGGTCGTGTGGTGGTTGTGGCTGGTCCTGGGTGTGGTGGGGGGTGGCGTGGTGGCAGGCCGGTGACGTAGTGAGGTTGTTGTGCAGGGGGCGCTGTATCTTTCTACCACTATATTGATATGTTGCCACATGATGGAAAACAGAAGGAAAATTGAAGTGATTGGCACATTGGGTTGGAGAGCACAAGTTCAAGTATCGTCCCTTTGGATGGTTGAAAACTACAAGTCAATGTGCATTACTTGAATAATGTTGTAAAGAAAGAAGGAAAAAACAATAACAGAAAAAAAAAAAAAAAGAAGTAAAACCAAACTATAAACAAATCGAACTTCTCAGATTGGTCACACTGACTGAACGTGGCGTCCTGTCTCTTGTTGGAGGGAGATTTGTGTTTCACTGTCTCGGCGGCTTTGGTGCGTTGCTGGTGTGTCGTTGCGTTGTCGTCCTGCTGCAGCTGGGATCGGCTGGATCATTGTGCTGACTGTTGCCATCAGGTTGTTGTGCATTGCCCTGCCACCGGCTCCAACAACATTAATGTAAATATGATATCAACAGGGGTGGGAATTTATAAGTTATACTTCCTCCCACTCCTTTTCGAGTTTATGTACAGCATTATGTATATATGTAAGTATATATGTCATGAATGCATGTTAAAATGTCGCAAAAGCTGCACATGTTAATGTAAAAAATGGTGTAAAAAATGTATATATATTGTACATTGAACTCGGAATAAACAATAAACAACAAACAACAACAACTCCTCACCCATTCACGCTCTCAGTCATTCACCAGTGTGCACAGCCCGTTCACGTTTAGATCACGTTTATAAATTGTAGCTAATCTTACCTGCTGTTCTGTAGAGTGAGCTGTTTCTTCAGGAAAGTGTCGTGTGTGACTTGCAGTTCCGTCTCATAAACGCGCCTGAGTCCAGAGTCCTCTGGCGTGTGACGCTGTTTAGAGTCCCTCCCGTCATGTTGGAGTTGTGTGCGGTTTCCTACATTCACGAGGCTACATTCTATTAGAAAGAATCTTTATTGGGTAGAAAATCCATCATTCAGTATTTGTAGTTTTGGATTCATTATAAAAAAAATCTTTGTTTTCCCCCTCAGACATGACCATATATGGGTGATTCCAGAGATGGCGGCTCTTTTGAAGGCTGTGACGTCATGTGAACACAACTAATCCAATGGCGGCGGGTTGCACTGCTTAGTGACCACAAGGCTAAGGGCCGCTGATGGTTTTGTTTCATTTGGAGTAATTTGGTTAACATGGCGTGGACAGAGAGGGGGCTCATATACGTCAGAGAAAAGACAAGAAAAGTCTGGACCCAAACATGGCAAGAAAATGAAAAGTATTTTATAAAACTGAATTAAATCAAGGAAACAATGTGATATGAAACTCATCATGTGAAGGATGTGCTTCCTGTTGTGCTGTTGTGTAGTTGTGGTGTTGTTCAGGTGAAAGTGGTTCAAAGTGAAACTCTCAGAACCAGAAGAAAGTGTTGAAGAGGAAGCTTCAGCTCGACTCAGAGTCACAGCTCAGTCTGAACATGGAGCTGAGCGTTTCCTCCGTCTCTGTGGGTGAGTCACAGCTTCACTCATGTTTTTACTCTATAAAACTATTATTTATTAAAGCTGTAAATGTCTGTGCAGTGATGCTTCTGTCTGTGTTTGTCCATCACGTCGCTCCTCACAGATCAGGTAAAGCTACACTTTTATATTTTACACCTTTAGTGAATTAACTGTCTGTAATGTTCTGCATACTGCATATTTAAGTGAAAATAAACCAAATATCAAAACACAGCGTCCAAACTAACACCTTTAAACCAGGTTTTGAATGTCTTTCCCCTTAAAGGAATAGGCCACCGTTTTTACATACTAAGATATGTTCTTACCTAACCTTAGCCGAGTTAATATATCCCCGTCTTGTCTTTGTCCGTGCGCTCTGTCACGCAAACGGAGCACATACGCAGCCTCTCCCACATGTCACATAGCTCCGAAAAAGCTCACGATAGAAGCTACCAAGCTCTTCCACGTGTTCCCTATTTAAATAAAGTTACGTGAAGTGTTTTCATGCGAAGTATATTTACACAGAAATAGAAGCTGCGTGACTTGTACAGAGCCTTTTACAACAAGCAGAAAATATATTTTTGGAAAGTGCTCTCGCATTCCTACCTTATGGTGGAGCTCCTGAGTCCTGTGTCGTCGTCCGGGGTGAGTTGGAAATCTGTGAAACATTACTACACTATATACTTTCTGCTTGTTATCACAGCCCGGCACGATGCACGTGAAAGGCATTGTTCACAAGTTATCAACGCTTCTTCAACTGTTCTCTGCTCGCTCTGTACAAGTCACGCAGCTTCTATTGACGGAAGTGAGCGGGGGAAGTCTTTAGGAGTTACTACGCGGATACTGTGCTCCTCGTATCATTACGCCTCACAATATAGTGCCCCTTTTTATCTGCTTGTAAAATCGACATGCTACATTTCTGTGTAAATATACTTCGCATGAAAACACTTCACGTAACTTTATTTAAATAGGGAACACGTGGAAGAGCTTGGTAGCTTCTATCGTGAGCTTTTTTGGAGCAATGTGAGGCTGCGTATGTGCTCCGTTTGCGTGAGAGAGCGCACGGACAAAGACCAGACGGGGATATATTAACTCGGCTAAGGTTAGGTAAGAACATACCTCAGTATGTAAAAACGGTGGCCTATTCCTTTAATTATTATAAATGCTCATTACATTTTACAGAATGGGGGTCCCGAGTTTGTGGAGTGATTTTGGGGGCGTGGCCAAAAAGTTTGGGAGAACGTTTTTGGCTGGGACCCCAAACAGGTTAACACCTCAGGACCCCCATTGTATATTGTGTCTTATGCTACTTTAGGGCAGAATTGTTCTTTTTAACAGTTTACTTTAAGTATTCGAATAGAATTCACAAAACATATGCTGTTTTATACTGAAAAATATATTAAAATTTCATCTTGAAAGCCTCATGACCCCCCAAGGGGTCTCGACCCCCACTTTGGGAACCACTGGTCTGCACTAGCATTTAATGATTATTATAAAGTCTGTCTTACACTGTGGGGAAGTAGCTTCAGCGTTTGTTTTTTTAGTCTTCTATGGTACATTGTGTTAACTAATCATGGTAAAGGCTCATCGATGATTAGAAAACTCAATTATGTTCTTAGAAATTCTGTAATACTGGCCTGGGAGACTACACACTAAAAACATGTGCACTATGCCAGGATGAATGTTGTGTGTGCATGAATGTATAGTGGGACCCTTGGTGCAGATGTGCAGTCACGACACGTTTCTGTCTGGACACCACCGAGTCTGGAGTGAATGTAAAATTGTCTCATGTGAAGCACTTTGTAACTCTGTGAAAGGTGCTACTGTATATGCGGTCAGGTCCATAAATATTGGGACATTGACTCAACTGCACTTTGAATTGCCTTGTGTATGAATTGTGCTCTACAAATAAACTTGCCTTGCCTCAATTCTCATCTTTGTGGCTTTATAAACCACCACAAAGGATTTGAAATGAAACGTTGTGCTTTAACTACAGACTTCAGCTTTAATTTGAGAGTATTTACATCCTATCAGATGAACAGTGTAGGAATTACAACCGTTTGAGTGTGATAATATGACAGCAGGGTTCACATGTTTAAAGTGCCATGTTGACCCTGGGAGATATTGACAAAAATGAATATCTCAATATTTGTGTTAGAAGATATGCAAAATCACAATCAACAGCCACTGCATGGGTCTCGACAAGGTCAAATACGCACAAATATCTACTTTTCTTTCACATAAAAAGTTGTACACCACACCTAACTTTTTTCCCCACTTTATTTCTAATAATAGGACTGAGCCCCTCCTGTTATTTATTTTGACAAGAGAAAGAGTACACACACTACACACACACAGTCTTGCACTTCTATCTTAGTCAGGACACTCATGGATATTGGGCCAGATCTTGTGTCTCAAAACGCAGACGATAGCGTGACATTTTGCACTCACAATTTGTGATCTTGCCACTCCAGACTTGGCGCATTAAAGTAGGTGGAGACACACATTTTCCTCCAACCAGATCGACTCCACGGCCTGGAGAGTGGTTGTGGACGCTGTAGCATTTTTTCTCTCGACACGTGATGTGAACATCGTTTAGCTCACGATGGGGTAAATAAAGTTTGACCTGTGAGAGCCTGAGGCTTAAGAAAGAACGCAACGGTGTCAGCAGTGTTTCCATCAGTGCAGTGACCTCCTCTTATGATGCCCGCTCACAAGTGGCGGAGGCAAATGCCACATATAGCTCCGCCACTCTTTTCGGCTGTATTGATTAGACGCCTGTGTCGGGAAACCGAAAACGTATGTGGCTAATTTATTTTATTTATTTAATTATTTACTTTATTTAACCAGGATAGTCCCACTGAGATTAAGAATCTTTTTTTCAGGGGAGTCCTGGCCCTGGAGGGGAATCTATTGTGCATGTTTTTAGTGCCCCTCCTGGAACCGCCACCTTAACGTGGTGGAGAGGTTTGAGAACCTGAATGATCCTGGGAGCTCTGCTGTCGTGGGCTTCGTGCCCCTGGTAGGGTCTCCCAGGGCAAACAGGGCCTAGGTGACAAAGAGCGGTTCAGACCCCCTTATGGGAGACCAACAGGCCCGGGTTGCATCGTGAGGCCGTTTCTGTGGACCCACCACCTGCAGGAGGAGCTATAAGGGGCTGGTGCTGTGTGCTTTGGGCAGCTTCGACATGGATGGATGTTTTTAGTGGTTGGGGAAACCGGAGTACCCGAAGGAAACCTACTGTATGCAGACACGGGGAGAACATGCACACTCCACACAGAAAGGTTCCAAACCCGGGACTGTGAAGCACGAGTGCTAACCGCTACGCCACCGTGCCGCCCATAATTACCAAACATAGATGCGCTGGTCCTTCAACAGTCATGCTCAAATCAATAAAAAATATTATGTCACCGCGAGTCATGTAGAGTCATTGGCCTCCAGTCCAAGTTCAGTCTCAAGTCACAAACAGCAAGTCTAAAGAAAAGTCTTTTTGGAGCTTTAATCAAGTAAGCCTCAGGTCACAAAAATTGCGACTTGAGTCTGATTCAAGTCTCTCACCTCTGATTTCTGGGGCATTAAAAAGTTTTAAATAATATTGTTAATCGGAATATTTTTGTGGCTTAATATATCTACCTAAATTGTGTTCTCGTGACAGGCCTGCTCTTCATGAGGTGATGGTGAGCACCGTCTTTAGCTACAGTAGCCTCTGTGGTGGGTTCATGAGAAGCTTTCACTGTGGGATTGATTTAACTGTTTTATTTTTCCCTCAGAGTTCTCTGTCCCTCGTATTGTCCCGTCCAAACTGCAGCTGTTTGATTACACCAACCTCACAGTGACCTGTGAAGGCTTCTTTAACAAAACAACGCAGTGGATGGTCCTGCGTAGTATGTCAGGCAAAACAAGACCCTGTAACTCAAACTGCGAACTGTTTGGACCGTGTCACATCCCCATAGCGTACCCCAAGGACTCTGGAGAATACTGGTGTGAGAGCAGAGACCCCCAAAGGAGGAGCGAGAGCGTCCACATCACAGTCACAGGTTCAGAAGATGTTTCTTTGTTTTCTTTTGGGTGTTTGAGAATTTGGATCCAGAACATGTTCATCAATCCCAAAATTTCCAGTAGCTACTTGATATTTGATCTACTGTGGCCAACAGCTGGTGATGTCGTCCTGGAGAGTCCTGTTCATCCAGTGATGGTTGGAGACGATGTGACTCTTCGCTGCGTTGAAAGGAAATACAAAAAAGCTTCCACCAGGTTCTATTTCTACAAAGATGGTGCTGAGAGATACTCAAGTCCAACTGGAGAGATGACAATCCACAACATCTCAGAGTCCGACCAGGGGCTGTACAGATGTTCCACGTCTGGCACAGAGTCCTCAGGAGAAAATCTGCTGCGAGTCAGAGGTCAGTGTTTTATATTTAAAGCTTTGATCAGACATAAACAGTGAGATGTTTCCTCCAGCCGTGCTCCTGCAGTGTCCACATCGTCTTGTTGCAGTTTGAAATGAAGACACAAAGACTTATGAGCGTCGAGTGGTTCCTTATTTGAGTCCAGGAGAGGGCGATGTAAAACAGACGCTTTATTGTCATTTCACAATATCAAGGATATGAATTGAAACCAATGTTTTTATCAATTATTCCAGCAGAACTGTGGGTAAAATTTAAAGATGTACCAATTGGTAAATGTATGTTCTGGTTTGAGTGAGGCACAGTATGCATGTTATGGTTGGTATCTGGTTTTGTGGTAAAAGGGTAAGATTAGTGTTTGTGTTGCAATGGGAAAACCAGTTTGACAAGGCGACAAATTTCTCCTTCTGAATAGTCTATAAAAACAGCTGAAACCATTGTGAACATAGCACAGTTTAGACAGAACTTTTCAGGTTGTGTTTGCATTGTGCTGAGTCCTATCAAACAAATGAAGATGTGTCATTTGTCAAAAGATCTAACCTGCATAACTTTCATTTTAATTGACATTCTGATTATTTCCAAACAGAACGCTCTGTCGCCGTCGACCGTGATGATTCAAGCTTAATCATAATCATTTTCCTTCCGATGGGACTGGGCGGTCTGCTGATAGCGTTCATTTTCACCCTGAACAAAGTCACCGGTACGCTCTGTGCATTTACTTTGATTTGACTTGTTAGACCACGATGAGCGACGGTGAGAAACCAGAGCTCTGCAGTTTCTCACGGAAATCAAAACCACAGAGAGCGTAAAGACAGACTGGTTATTTTAGTCCAACACAGCAGTTTGAACAAACAACCTATACGTGCCTGTGCTTTTTTCAGGTCCTGCACTGGTTGATACGACATACTGGGACGTGTACACCACCGTCATTTACTCTGAGAAATCCAAGGTATGAGAAAAAAAAGAAAAATAAAGCGTAGAAACAGAGCATGCAGTGGTTTGTGTTTTGTTTTTAGGACGTGTGACCAGCAGCAGGATTGTGGCCGAGACTCAGCGTTGATTCTCATCATGTAAAAACTATTACAATGTACATTTTCCTGATTAGAAAAGGAAATAGGCTTATAAGTGTGTAATACAGTATTAGAGTGACCATGGTCCTCTCATCTGGTTGTTCTGCTCAGCCGTCTAGTTTATGCTTCTCTGTATGAGTGTTGTCAATATTGTATGAAAATAAAGAAGATAATCTCCATTAGCATCAACCAGCTCCTCTCCAGACCTTTCCAGTGGCTCTTCATGAAGCGTTCCACATTCAGACCGACACTTAGATGCATTATTGTTCACGTTGAATTGTTACGGGTCCCTTCCTTCTTGTATATTAGTTGGTTGTCCTCCTTACTACTGTTTTTTTCCACAATGTAAATCCGCTGCCGTGATCCTTGCCTGTGGTTGGTGGATTGTATTAGGAGTCCTGAATGGTGATTGGTTCCTTTGCCTTGACGCTAGCTGATTTGTTAAAGCCACCTGTGCCGGCCACGCCCTTTCACCTTTTTCCGGAGGTTCGTGTGATTTGTGCCCAGCCCCTTCTCTCCTGTCAGTTAACATATAAGGTGAAACTGTGCAGTGTTGACTTGTTGGTGCCAGACCTTTTCACCACAACTGCCTCTAAAATCCTGCACTGTCACTCAAAAAGTTAAAAACGATCTCCATCGTCATGCACTATCTTAACATAGAGACAGTAGTTAAGTGGTGAGTTAGTGGTGAGTAAAAAAAAATGACAACTTCATCTAGTCCCTGTAAACTAACTTACATTGTGTCTCATTTAGTTTGTCACTCATTTTTGTTTTGTTAACTTTTGTACACATTGTAAAAAGCCTGTTTGGTTATTTTTGTTACTCCTTTCACCCTTTACATTCCCTTTATTAAATTACATTACAACTTTATTTAACCTTTTACATCTTGTTTTTTGTTGCAACTGCAGAGCTGGGCTGTAGCATGAACACATCGGCAAACAAACTGATAAGAATAATCAAGTATACTTTAACTGTGGAGAAACATCATCCCGCTTTAACAACATTAAAAGGCGATACAAAGGGGGTTGGCCACAAGCCGATATGTTTTACTTCTTTCCCATGTCTCTATCACTTTCGGTTCCAGAGATATCGGCCTTTTTATCGTCTGATATCGGCCGAAAGACAATACTGTACATAAAAGCAAGTCTCGGGTAAACTGGGACATCTGGTCACCCTACTATAACCAGCCATAGGTAAACAAATCCAACAAACCTCCACAAAAACACTGCAAAGACGTACAAAAGCAATGTGGAACAGAAACCACAAAAGCCACAAAAAGAGAAAAAGGAAACAAACAAAAAAATAATAATCGCCTGTACCAGGAGAGGGGGAGGTCGCTTCCTGTTTTTTTTTTTTTTTCTAAGACACCAGCCTTCACTATCAGGTAAAGCATGTGCTTCCTTTTGTGCTGTTGTGTGGTTGTGATGTCGTTCAGGTAAAAGGCGGTCAAAAGTGAAACTCTCAGAACCAAAATAAACTCGTGTAAGAGGAAGCTTCACCTCCACTCAGTCACATCTCAGTCTGAACATGGAGCTGAGCGTTTCCTCCGTCTCTGTGGGTGAGTCACAGCTTCACTCATGTTTTACTCCATAAAACTATGATTTATTAAACCTGTAAATGTCTGTGCAGTGATGCTTCTGTCTGTTTGTGTCCATCACGTCGCTCCTCACAGATCAGGTAAAACTGCACTTTTCTATTTTACATCTTTAGTGAATGTAACTCTGTAATGTTGCTTTGTCATTGTTTCATCTAATCTTTTATTGGACCGGTCGTCTACACTAAAGTTTAACCCCTTAAATGAAAATGTTCTCCAGTATTACTAGAATCTAAAAGCTTCTCGACTGGAGTTTACATTCTATTGGCCAGATAAACGCCTCATTTTAAAGCTAGAACAGAACTACAAATATCTTCGAAGCGTTTTTGTTTTATTCATTTTCAACTACATGCAATAATCTCTGTATCTGCGTCACTTTTTCAACCACTTGCACTATGACTGTAAACCTGCACTGCTAATACTGACATGTTTAATTATAGTATATAGTACAGTATAGTCTGTGTATTTCATTTTGTTTATACTTTTTGCCCCCTTAAAGTTTTTGATAGTCATATATAAGATACCTCTACTTACTATTTAAATGCTTGCACATTTCCTGTCTATCCATCACACCCTGAGTGTTTCTGAGAGATGATGTAACAAGTGAATTTCTCCGTTGAGAAATCAATGAACGCATTTTTGTGATTGTTGGTGTAATGTAACTGTGATCAAGCCAGAAAAAAACTCTTATAAAGTATATAAAAATCTTATAAAGCTTAAATGCGCTCGGTTACGGCGGGTGGTAAGAGTTAAAGTCTGTGTCTTATACTGCGGGGAAGAAGATTCGGCAACGTTTGTTTTTATAGTTGGAACAGTTGTGTATTTCATATGATATTATGACAGTAGGGTCCATGGGCCAGATCTTGTGGTTCATGGCGCAGGCTGTAGAGCAGACGAGTGCGCAGACGGGTGGCGCTCCTTGCAATCTTCAGTGTCATACCTGACGCACAAAGTGGGCAGGACAGGAGGGGGGGACAGACTCGCATTGTGATGTTGTGGGGGGGTTCTCTTGTACACACGTAACATGCATGATGCAGCACGCAATATTTAAAAATGATTTAAGACATTAAACTGTCCCTCCGCTGCTGCAGATCCAAGATGATTTAAATGGAAGTATCCATATTTGAGCGTGAGGATCGATGCTTTAAAAAGAGCCGCCTATATCGAAATATCGATATTTTGGCATCGATCTGCCCATCCCTAGTGTCCGCGCAAGTGAAAGGGAACGGCAGGTGAAAGGTAGAAAAAGTGGACAAATACACATTTTTATCTCCATAACTTGGTGCTGACTGTGGAGTTGTATCAGGCTCAGACTGTGTGTGCAGCGGTCCGTGGTTAGACAGTGTTAGAAAATTGTGGTGGTATTTGAACTAGCTAGTATCTGGCATATGAACCAGTGCACTAAACTGAGCTATAATTCCGCAAGAAAATGGGCTGAAATGAGGTCCGAGCATGTGATGAAATGGTGAAACAATACCACTGTGATATCCTCCAGATCGAGGCAAAAGGTTATTACAGTCTGTAGTGGAGGGAAATATTCAATATAAGCTAAAGTTAGCTAACGCTAGCTAAACCTACAGGTGCCACAATGACAATCAGCTACAGCCAGTTATCAGGATCGAGACTAAATACACAGTACTTTTGTCATAAAGGGATACAAAATACACAGTACTTTTATCATATAGAGAGACAAAATACACAGTACTTTCATCATAAACACGTGAGACTGTAGCCTTGTAAAAGTTCACCGTCTCAGTTAAAGTTACAGCTCCAGTGCCAGTTTGTGTGACATTATGTGACTTATGTGTCAGTAGCTAGATGTTAGCATGCTAAGGTGCTAGCATACCAAGGTGTTAGCCTAGCCCTAGCCTTACCTTAGAGCAGACGTGTGTTTGTTTATTTGGAGACATTTATCTGGGTGTAGGCGTCCACATGGTTTGATCCTTTGTAGGCAGTGTTCAGGTTGTGTTTTCGGCTTTGGGAAGGAAAATACTGTAACTCCACTCCCCCAGACTCACTCCTGTGGTCTCGAGTGTCTGATTTACATCATCCATAGGCAGATGTTTCACCATTTTGCTTCTTCTTCTTTGTCTGGTAGTGTTTTTGGTGGTTAGAAGTAAAAAGAGTCTTTGGATGCATAAAAAGTTTTCCACAGTAAGTGAAGAGGTGAAGATTCATAGACGTTTATTAAGGACTGTAGCTACGGTGCAGACAGGCAGCCTCCAGAAGTACAAGGCGGTAAGAGCCGGATTAATGACAAACATCTTGGGGGCGGTTCGGTGTTTTAAGGCGTTCACACGAAAGTTACAGCATTTATTTATTTTTGCGCAGCCAGAGCCCAGTGACAGTGGGACTGAAGGTGAATGCTGTGAGGTGAATGCTGTGAAGAGAATGCTGTGAAGAGAATGCTGTGATGTCATGTGAATGCAACCTATTGACTTGAACTTGCTTGGGACTTGCATTTAGTGACTTACTCTCATCTCTCACGAACACTGGCGTTTCCCTCTGGGGCAGAAACTTGAGAAACTCGCTCTGTGGATTAATTTAAATTAATTTAACTGTTTTATTTATCCCTCAGAGTTCACTGTCCCACGTATTGTCCCGTCCAAACTGCAGCTGTTTGATTACACCAACCTCACAGTGAACTGTGAAGGCTTCTTCAACAGCATTACTCAGTGGAGGGTCAGACGGTTTGTGTCGGGCAAAACAATGTTCTGTAACACAAACAGTGAACTGTTTGGGCCGTGCCACATCCCCATAGTGTACCCCAAGGACTCTGGAGAATACTGGTGTGAGAGCAGAGACCCACAGAGGAGGAGCGAGAGGGTCCACATCACAGTCACAGGTTCTTTTGGATGTTTGAGACTTAGGATCCAGAACATGTTCATCAATCCCAGAACTTACAGTAACTACTTCACATTTGATCTACTGTGGCCAACAGATGGTGACGTCGTCCTGGAGAGTCCTGTTCATCCAGTGATGGTTGGAGACGATGTGACTCTTCGCTGCGTTGAAAAGAAAAAGCAAAACGCTTCCACAGAGTTCTATTTCTACAAAGATGGTGCTGAGAGATACTCAAGTCCAACTGGAGAGACGACAATCCACAACATCTCAGAGTCCGACCAGGGGCTGTACAGATGTTCCACGTCTGGCACAGAGTCCTCAGGAGAAAATCTGCTGCGAGTCAGAGGTCAGTGTTTTATATTTAAAGCTTTGATCAGACATAAAGTAACAGTGAGATGTTTCCTCCAGCCGTGCTCCTGCAGTGTCCACATGGTCCTGTGACCGAGGGAACAAGCCTGACTCTGATCTGCACAGACAAGATGGCCGCTCCGAACCACACGGCTCTTTTCTTTAAAGACGGAGAAACGATCTTGAGCAGTTCCTCGGGAAAGCTGACCCTGCAGGTGTCTAAGTCTGACGAAGGAGTTTACAAGTGCAGGAGCTCAGAGGGAAGAGAGTCGGAGCAGCAGTGGCTGGCTGTGAGCGGTGAGGACGAGTTTCAAACATTGTCACGCTTTAGAACCACAGCACAGTGTGAAGGGTTCGATCGTTGCTTCTTGTTTCAAATGAAAACACGTCTTTCTTAATTGAGTCCAGGAAAGGGCTGCATAAAACAGATGCATTATTGTCATTTCACAATCTCAAAGATTATTGTGTATTCCCATGTGTGCGCTCGAATCATTTCAAACTGCACAGCAGCCTGGGGACCAGGGCCGAAATCTTTTTGCAGCTTAATATATCGACCTTTCAGTTTTGTTATGGTGACAGGCTGCTCTTCATGAGGTGATGATGAACACCTTCTTTAGCTACAGTCGCCTCAGCGGTGGGTTCATGAGAAACTTACTCTATGGGATTGATTTTCCTGTTTTTCCCCCTCAGAGTTCACTGTCCCTCGTATCGTCCCATCCAAACTGCAGCTGTTTCAATACACAGACCTCACAGTGACCTGTGAAGGCTTCTTCAACAGCATTACTCAGTGGAAGGTCCTACGGTCTGTGTCAGGCCACATAACGTCCTGTAACACAAACAGTAAACTGTCTGGGCCGTGCCACATCCCGCTGGTGTACCCCTCCGACTCTGGAGAATACTGGTGTGAGAGCAGAGAACAGAGGAGGAGCGAGAGGGTCCACATCACAGTCACAGGTTTGGGAGATGTTTCTTTGTTTTCTTTTGGGTGTTTGAGAATTAAGATCCAGAACATGATCATCAATCCCAGATTTGACATTTGATCTACTGTGGCCAACAGCTGGTGATGTCGTCCTGGAGAGTCCTGTTCATCCAGTGATGGTTGGAGACGATGTGACTCTTCGCTGTGTTGAAAATAAAAACAAAAAAGCTTCCACAGAGTTCTATTTCTACAAAGATGGTGCTGAGATAAACACAAGTCCAACTGGAGAGACGACAATCCTCAACATCTCAGAGTCCGACCAGGGGCTGTACAGATGTTCCACGTCTGGCACAGAGTTCTCAGGAGAAAATCTGCTGCGAGTCAGAGGTCAGTGTTTTATATTTAAAGCTTTGATCAGACATAAAGTAACAGTGAGATGTTTCCTCCAGCCGTGCTCCTGCAGTGTCCACATCGTCCTGTGACCGAGGGAACAAACCTGACTCTGATCTGCACAGACAAGATGGCCGCCCCGAACCACACGGCTCTTTTCTTTAAAGACGGAGAAACGATCGGGAGCAGTTCCTCTGGAAAGCTGACCCTACAGGTCTCTAAGTCTGACGAAGGAGTTTACAAGTGCAGGAGCTCAGAGGGAAGAGAGTCGGAGCAGCAGTGGCTGGCTGTGAGCGGTGAGGACGGGATCAGACACAATAGCTTGGTTCAGTTTTTCACAATTGATAAGACACAAATGTGAATTCCATTGACTGAACACAGGTTTACAAACTCTGTCAGACACTTGAACATTCTCACTCTTTAGAACCACAGCACAATGGGACAAGTGATCAGATAGTTACTTGTATCCATTTTTCCTGCAGAACTGTGGGTAAAATTTCGAGATGTAGCAATTGGTTAATTTGTGTGTTCTGGTTTCAGTATAAAATGATACAGTTGTTAATTGGTTTTGTGGTAACAGGAATACTATATCCACTTAACTCAGTTGGCCTCAGCGGTGGGTTCATTAGAAACTTGCTCTGTGGATTAATTTAACTATTTTTTTTCCACCTCAGAGTTCACTGTCCCTCGTGTCGTCCCATCCAAACTGCAGCTGTTTGAGTACGACACACTCACTGTGAACTGTGAAGGCTTCTTCAACAGCACGACTCACTGGAAGGTCGTACGGTCTGTGTCGGGCAAAACAACGTCCTGTAGCAAAAACAGTGAACTGTTTGGGCCGTGCCTCATCCCAGCAGTGTGTCTCAAGGACTCTGGAGAATACTGGTGTGAGAGCAGAGACCCACAGAGGAGGAGCGAGAGGGTCCACATCACAGTCACAGGTCTGGAAGATGTTTCTTTGTTTTCTTTTGGGTGTTTGAGAGTTAAGATCCAGAACATGCTCATCAATCCCAGAATTTACAGTAGCTCCTTGACATTTAATCTGCTGTGGCCAACAGATGGTAACGTTGTCCTGGAGAGTCCTGTTCAACCAGTGATGGTTGGAGACGATGTGACTCTTCGCTGCATTGAAAGGAAAAACAAAAAAGCTTCCACAAGGTTCTCTTTCTATAAAGATGGTGCTGAGATAAACACAAGTCCAACTGGAGAGATGACAATCCTCAACATCTCAGAGTCCGACCAGGGGCTGTACAGATGTTCCACGTCTGGCACAGAGTCCTCAGGAGAAAATCTGCTGCGAGTCAGAGGTCAGTGTTTTATATTTAAAGCTTTGATCAGACATAAAGTAACAGTGAGATGTTTCCTCCAGCCGTGCTCCTGCAGTGTCCACATCGTCCTGTGACCGAGGGAACAAGCCTGACTCTGATCTGCACAGACAAGATGGCCGCCCCGAACCACACAGCTCTTTTCTTTAAAGACGGAGAAACGATCGGGAGCAGTTCCACGGGAAAGCTGACCCTACAGGTGTCTAAGTCTGACGAAGGAGTTTACAAGTGCAGGAGCTCAGAGGGAAGAGAGTCGGAGCAGCAGTGGTTGGCTGTGAGCGGTGAGGAACATGAGAAAGTCCATTCTAATATGTAAAAAATATGATCAGGTAAACACATAGCCTGGCATTGGCCACACAGACACGGAAGGCAGGTTTCTAATTAGCTTCTTCATAGTGTGTCAGAGTTAGCTGTGTATTGTCAATGTGAGAGGGGCTCACACGTGCTCGAACTTTAGTCAGTGTCCTTTCCTTGTAGAGCTCATTCAAAGGTCTCTGAGGTCTCCTCACAATCGTAGATGGGCTCCAAGACCCCCCCTTTTTGTTTGTTTTTTGTTCTGCAGGTCATGTGGAATGTCAGAACACTCTCAACTATTGATTTGTACACAGATTCTAGAATTTGTGGACTGACCCCGATACGGCTGAGTTTCCTCAGAAGGTACAGTCGCTGAGAGCACTTTTCGAACACATCAGCTTTGCTTTGGAAGTTGATCTGATACTTGAAAGTGCTCACTATCTCCACACTCTAACTGTTGAGTGACACATGATGCAAATTTGAGTTGTGATTGGAGCAAGATGTTCCAAGTTCCTTGGTTTTGGCCACATTCATTTGAAGGTGACTGCTGGTAAATCGGTTTTGTAGCGCCTTGGTGTGGTCTATGTAGACCCCCTCAGCTGACGATGGATGCAGGAGACCAATGAGCGCCATGTCATCTGCGTATTTTCAACAGTTTGAATTGGGTGTCATTTATTTTAAATGTGTTTATAAAAAGACTGAACAAAACCGGCGACAATACGCTGCCCTATGGACATCCAGTGCTCACAGTGAGCTTGTCTGATGTGCTGTTCTTGACACAGACCCTCTGAGGGCGGCTGGAAAGGAACTGTCTGATCCATAAAATTAGTCCTGAATTGATGTTAAGGTTGGCAAGTCTCTTTAAAAGGATATGAGTCTTCATTGAGTTAAAGGCTGAACTAAAATCTAAAAATAAGACCCTAGCATATGCCTTTGCCTGAACGAGATGTTTGGTGATGCAATAAAGAACGCACTGGATAACAAACATGTTTTAAAGGGGATGTTTATAGGCTGTATGAGGTTGAGTATGTATTTGTTTGTGGACAGTCAGGGGCAGGAGATTATAAGACCAGGGAGGGAGAGACTGTGTCTGGAGGCCACATCCGAGTCTCTGGGAGAGGCAGGAGGGATGAAAGCTGGCCGTGGTTTGCGTTATGTGTCGGAGGAAGGTAAAAATACTCCACTGTCAAAGCACAGTCAAAGAATCCGAATCGCACAGGAGCAGTTTCTCCTTCTGAAGTGAACACACGGGACTTTGAGTGACTGATGTAAGCGACCAAATAGAAGCGGTAATGCGATTTCGGTTCACTCAGTGTGAACGCACCTTTACACTGAACGCTTTGCTCAACAAGTTTGCTGTTTGGCTTTATTCACCGTGTATCTGTGCGTGTTAGTGCCCTTTCTCCAGTTCGGCTTTACCCAAATCTAAAAGCTCACAGCCTAGGTCAATGTATTGCCTCATGTGAATGCTAAGTGAGAAACTGATCTAAATTGATCTTTTTCCTTGCGTTTGCCATGTTGTCAATAGATTTTTGCCACTTTTATATTGCTTTTTTGTCACTCTTTTGTTGCTTTTTTGGGGCTCTTTTTATTGCGTTTTCAACCCATTTTTTGTCACTTTTTCAGTATTTCTTTCCGAAAATGTGCTTGCCTCAGGTTTGGAGTAGAGGTGTAAAAGCTCCAACTTTGTATTTATTTATCATTATTAGTAGGAAAACAAAAAAAAGAGTCATCTGGTAAAGCCATGCAAGGGTAAACTCATTTCTGATCACTAAAGACACATTTCCTTTCCTTGCGCAGACACTTTTGATGAGGACGTGTTGGACAAACCGAAGCCCACAGGGGGCAGAAGTGACTCAGTGTCTCCTCTGGTCGGGCTGGTCGCTCTCTCTTTGCCGCTGCTCATCTTCTGGTTCATCTATAAAAGACACAAAGGTAAAAGGATGACGAGGAAAGCTTTGGTAGCGCTGCATACAGTCAGAGGAATGAAGTATTTGCCAGTGATTTACAAATTCTGAACTACCAAAAAGAGCTACAAACATATGGAGCCTGAAATCGACAGTTCATTTTGTGTAAAGTCTCTTTGTGTTTCAGGTCAGAGAGCGAGCAGCAGAAGTGAAACCTACTCCACAGTAATAAAACCCAAGCGTACAAACCGAGGTGCTCTGATGAACTCTCCTCCACGTAACAGGCTCATGACCCGCTGCAGGCTGGAGGTATAAATGTGTTTGTTTTTCAGCCGCAGCAGAGTCTGAAACCACGGCCGACGCCGTCTACTCTGTGATCAGTGAAGTGGAGGAGCCGCGCGCTGGAAACGGTACAACGGACAAACCACAGAGTCAAATGTCTCTGCACTAGGGCTGCAACTATCGATTATATTAGCAATCGATTAATCTATCAATTATTTACATCAATTAATCGGATAATTAAAAAAAATGACCCTCAACATTTGACCCTCATATAGAGACACCTGTCCTTATGTCCATGATGAGGAGAGAGAGCAGCTTCATAGTGTCTTTTAAATGAGTACTTTCACTCTAATTCAAGTGAAGTAGGTCCTGACTGGAGACATAATCTTGAAATGTTCTGCTGAAGCTCAGGTGATTGATTTCTTTCCCAGGATCTCAACCAGAGGGGTTTCCTAAAAGAGAGAAAACATTTTGATTATTTTTGTCATAGTATTGCTATATAGCAGGGAAAGCATTCAATTCAATTCAATTCATCTTTTTTATTCTGCATCTGAGTTCCACAAAGTTCTTCATTGGAACAGAGTTAAGCACAGTAATCAAAGCCAAAGAAAGATACATGCGTAGGTGAATAGCTAAATAAATAAATAAATAATGTGGATATGATGCTCAAAAGGAGTAGGCAGAAGCTTAAGCTTGTAAGTGCCTCCCCCCTTTTGTACTTAAAGAACAACTAACCCCAAAATCAACTTTTTTTTCTAGCTAAGTTGTATAAATGGGTATCTTATAGTGTTGTCTACGTGTATATGTCACTATTTTAACAATTTAGTGCAAATTTGTTGAAATCCTGTCTTTGTGTCCCAAACCGTCTGTGTGGCGCCATCTGCAGCGAACTGTCTGTACTGCATTTGATTTTTTGAATTCGGCACCCAATTAGCGGAGGGGAGAGAGATGATGTCAGGAGGCGAGAGATGATGTCACGGGCCCTGCCGCTCTGGGGTATAAAAGGGCTCAGTCTCGCTCACGCCCCCGTAGCGAGTTGGAGTTGGAATAGCGAGAGAATATTTTCATCGATTGTCAGGTTTGCGATTAGTTATCATAGCATTTAGGTAGATTTTATTAGGATAGCTTGTTTATTATAGATAATTGTATAGTTTTAGTAGTGTTAGTTGTTGAATGTTGTAGTTGTAGTCACTAGTTGCTTTTATTGTTAGATTAGTTAGCTCAGTTTAGCTTAGGGCGTTTGTTAGTATTGTTTTTAGTGGTCTATCGTGTATAATTTAATTGTTAGGTGTTAATTGTACTGTGTTAGGATGGGGAGGAAGTGTAGCGTAGTGGGGTGCCACAGTTCTGTAGGTTTGCACAGGTTTCCGCAGAACTTAGAAATTAGGCGCCAGTGGACGCGCGCAATTGGCTTGGGGGAAAACTGCGAACTCCCTGCTCAGGCTGGAGTTTGCAAAGACCATTTTACGCGCGATTCCTTCGCCAACTTCATGGAGGTTGAACTGGGCTATGCTAGTCTTCTGCGTTTGAAGAGCGAGGCCGTCCCCACCCTTGCTCTTCCACGACTGAGCCTTAGCCCACCGACACTGCTGCCCCGCCAACAGGACGATTTCGGGCGCCAATGTGAGGTGAGTGAGAAAAATAATGCTGATTTACCCATTTTGGATTTGGTAATAATTGCAATGATTGTAGCTGCTGTAAAAAGAGGCACTTGGTTCACTCTGTCCCGGTCATTTCTGTCAGTAGAAGCTACTTTGCTCACAGATTGAGTCATGTACAGTATATAGAATATTGATGTGCACGTCAGAATAGATCGTTATTGTAGTGTCTCAAACAAATTCGCCGTTTTCGCCTCTGATAATACCAATCACATGAGTCGTGTAGATATGTTGAAAAAATATGGCGTGTAAATAGACTGTGCAGCCTCAGCTCCAGGCGACGTGTCCCGCACTCGCTCACTGTGGCTGAGGAACAGCAGCCACCGGTTATAAGCGCGTCTACTCTGCCCGGGGCAGCCTGCTAATGCATCAGTCTGCAAAGTTACGCCAACACTGTGCGCAAATGTGCACGAGTCTGAGCAGTGAGCACCAAACTAATCTAAGTTTTGCGATGACTGTAGCTTTTGACAGTAGCTACAAGCTAGCATGTTAAGCTAACGTATAGCTAGAATGCTCCCGTTTGATGCTCGATTGCGGTCAGTGAGGAGAGGGCTGACCACTCCAGGTGGACCGTGTGGTCAGTGAGGAGAGGGCTGACCACTCCAGGTGGACCGTGTGGTCAGTGAGGAGAGGGCTGACCACTCCAGGTGGACCGTGTGGTCATTGTGGTCACAGATATGAGCTGTTCTTACGTGGTTTCAGAATCAGTATAGTTGTTGTTGCCGTTGTTGTTGAACAGGTTCACAAAGTAGGATCAATTCTGCTAATTATGTTCATGTTGACAAGTTTTCTGAACTGAACCAAAGTTTACACCTATTTGAACGCAGCTATTCAAAATGCCAAACCATTTGGAAGTTTTTAGTAGCGACTGTAGCCAGAATTAACCTGATACAAATATTTGGTTTATCTGCTATAGGGTGGCATACTCTAAAGTATATCCAAGGTTGTTTTCCTATAAATCATCAATACAAGTTTACAATCTATGTGCATGTCACGTGAGTGTGCGCTTTATAAATATTATTTATTTTTATGTTTTCAGCCAAAAGTGAGCAGAGAAATTGGTTGCCAGACTGATCCAGTCATTACATGGCATGCAAGTGTCCAGGCCAATGTGAAGCCGAGCAGGCGAAGCAAAGGTGATCTCTCTATTTATCCTTTAAACAGTACTCTCACCACTTTAGTTTTTTTTTCTATAGTTAGACACAAGTTGTGTAATTACTGCCATTTTAAACGTGTTTTTTTTGTTTGTGTTTTGTACAGCTACTCAAGCCCGGACCGCTTACACAAGCGTCGGTTGTGGGACAGGGGACCTGATGGAAATCCCTCTCCCTGACAGTCCCAGAGCAGCCTCTACACCTTTAAAAAGGAGAAGGTGTGAGGTGTCAGCGTCTGACCCCAGCTTCCACATTGATGACAGTGCCAGCACTGTGAACTGTTCAAGGTACAAAGAAATTCTAGAGTTTTAATTGAAAAAATATATACAGCGTCCTACTTTTTTGAGGGATGACATATGCCTCTTTTTTTTATATAGCATTCCTGCTGAAGTCCCTCCACACAAGGACAAAAAATATATTGTTCACGAGGACCAACTGCTGGAGCTGTTCAGGCGATGTCCTGTCTGCACTAGTCGCTGTGCTGTGGACACCATCACAGTCGGCACACTGCTTCGGGTCACGCAACAGTGTCCTCGCTGTGAGTTTACCAATCAGTGGTCCAGTCAGCCCATGGTGAACAACATCCCAGCTGGAAACTTACAGCTCTGTGCTGCTGTGCTGTTCACCGGCTCATCATTTAGGCAGATTTCAAAGGTACTACAAAAACATTTGAATTGTTTGGATTATTTTTCCATATATTATCAGCTGATAACAGATGTTTTCATTTTATAGTTCTTGGGGGCCTTCAATATTCAGGGCCTGTCAGAGCAGTGCTTCTATAGGCATCAGGCAAAGTTCCTCATCCCTACGGTCAACTGGCAGTGGAAGCTGGAGCAGGATGACCTCATCAGGGAGGCTCTTGAAAGCGGCTCTGTGTCACTGGGTGGGGACATGCGGGCAGATTCACCTGGTAAATACATTTCATAAACATTTATCAGAAGTATTAATAAAAGTCAGCTAATGTATAACTTGCATTCGTGTAGGACATTCAGCCAAGTATGGCAGTTACACCATGATGAATCTAACGTGTAACAAAGTCATTGACATCCAGCTAGTCCAGGTAAAACATTACAATAAAAATGTATATGTAATTTGGGATAACTGTGCATTATGATAGAATTCTTTATTCTTATTTTTTTTGTCTTATTAGAGCAATGAGGTTGGAAACAGCGTGCGCATGGAGAAGGAGGGCTTTGTGCGGAGTCTGACCATGCTGGAAGAGAGGGGTGTCAATGTGGAGGCCATTGTGACGGACCGACACACCGGCGTGCAAAAGTTTTTACGGGAGGAAAGAAAGGAAATCCGTCACTACTTTGACCCATGGCACATGGGAAAGGGTATGCATTTTGGTAATGCTGTATAATATTATGGTTATTGTGCATTTAGTAACAATATATTTTAATACCTAGGAATTGGGAAAAAAGTGGATGAGCTGGGAAAGAGAAAGAGCACCCAGGACGCTGGCCAGTGGAGGAAAAGCGTGGTAAACCACCTCTATTGGTCAGCTTCTACGTCCTCCTCGGGACAAGAGGCTGTCGCCAAGTGGACTTCTGTGGCGAACCACATGCAGAATGTCCACACGCATGACAACGTCCTGTTCCCTCAGTGCCTCCATGGGCCTCTGGTTGGGGAAGGGTCAAGAGTGTGGCTCAAACCAAGTAAGTATAGCAAGCAATACTGGCCCTTTGGCCATTGTATTTTAGATTTCAGGCTAGCATTGCCATTCTAAATGTCATTCTTTAAAATGCTTTACTCTGTAGGTACAGCAGCGTGTGAGAGACTCTCAGACATTCTATTGGCCCCACGCTTTGTCAAGGATGTGGAAAAAATTAGTCCGGTGTACCACACATCAACCCTTGAGGCTTTCCACAGTCTGATTATCAGATTCTCCCCAAAAAGTGTGGGCTTCTCCTTCAAAGGAATGTTCGCTCGGTAATACCTACAGAAAGTATTAAAATATATGTTCTGTGTGTATATATGTAAATATACTTTTTTTCCCCAGGTTGCAAGTTGCTGCATTGCATTACAATGAGAATGCAAATAGGTCTCACGCAACGACAGTAGAGGGTGTGCTTAGGTATGCTATTGTGTACCCAAAGTACAAACACGGAGACTACACTGTGAGAGCCCTGAAGACGAAACCTACCTCATGTATGTCACATTTACAAAATGAGTTCAATGCTTATAAGTCAGCGAGGACAAACGTTGTATTCTTTGTTTACAGTCTATATTGACAAGCTGATGGCACTGCTCTTTGACAGTGTGGTGGAGGATCCTCTCCTGTATCAGGAGCATTCAGAAAAAGTCCCTGTGCCTGAACCACTCTGTGCACAATATGAGAGGCCAGACAAACAGGAGGCTGTGAGCAGGCACAGGTCCAGATTCTTCAAGAAGACATAAGGTGACCAACGCACCTGTACTGCATACAGATTTTAAGAAATTTTGGATTTGGTCATTTTGTATGGCAAGTACATGACGTAGATTATAGAGCTAGCTTATTTATTCCGAGGGCTCGCATGGGCACCGCCATTAATTGTGCCAGCCCCTTTTCTCCTATCTGTTAACATGGGACTGCATGCACTACACGAAAACAAAGCCTTTTTTCGAGCGCAGAGCAACGGTGCAGTGTTGACTTGTTGATGCAAATGAACATTGGACATTTTGCACAAATCAATCTACTAAATGTCAGATTTTAGGGAAGAATATTTTCCCTCGTTCTCCGTTAAATGAACGGGCTTCGCGCTCGACCAGAAGTGTCTGTACAACGGAAGTGCCGAGACAAAGCAAAAAGTGGCAAAAGTGGGCGGGCCAGAATAAGGTGAATAGTGCTAAGCTATAGTGCTAACCATTAACCAAAGTGTATTTTAGTCATGTAATTGTTTAATTTTTTCAGTAATTTCATTTTATATCTCATGTATTAAAACACATATTTTATTGTCTTGGGGTGTTGGGTGTCCCAGGGATAGGAAAAAACTGAGCTGGGCAAAAAAAGGTGAACGGAGGAAATGACGAGTTGGAACAAAAGCGTTGTGAACCATCTATATGAACCATCTCTACTGGTCGCCATCAAAGTCCTCCTCAGGTGATGATGCAAGAGTGCGTCCAAAATCAAGTATGTGGAATTGCAACTACTCCTCCCAATATCTAATTTATATTGATGTATTTACACTTCAGATATAAATTTATTATTCTTTGTAATTCTTTATAATTCTTTGTAGGCACAGCAGCATGCGAGAGACTCTTACTATTTTGTTTACACCACGTTATTTGAAAGATGTAGCTAAAATGAGCCCACAATACCACACTTCGCATACTGAGGCATCCATAGCCTGATTCTCTCTCAATAGTCTGGGCTTCTTGTTCAAAGGAATGCTGGCCAGGTAATGAATCATAAAGGTTCAACAAATATTCACTTGAGTTATTTTATTGCTTTGAAATGTTTAGAAAATAATACATTGATACTGCATGTTAATGTTTATTTGTGAAATTGATTATGATTAAAAAAGGCAAATCGTCACATATGCTGCTGTATGCCATAGTGTATCCAAAATTCAAACGTGGAGACTACACAGTGAGAGCCATGAAGACCAACCCTACTTCATGTATGTCATATTTATTTAAATTAGCATGACACATAAGTATTATTAGGATAAATGTTGATTTAAATAAATGTTGTGTTTTAGACTACATTGAAGAGCTGATGGATCTACTTTTCAATAGCATGATAGAGGAGGCCCGTCCCTATCAGGACTACTCTGACAAAGTACCTGTGCCTGTACCACTTTGTGCCCATTTTGAAGGAGCAGACAAACGGGTGTCGTGTAAGGTGAGAAATGTGAGAATTTTTAAATGTGTGTTTTTAAAATACAGATAACAATGTTTCACTTTTGGAATTTAAATTTTTATATTCATACATTTTTTGTGGATGTTGAGAAAATCAGCCATCTGTACCACACAACCCTTGTGGCATCCCACTGCCTGACATTCAAAATCATCGTCATCAAATTAATGTTGGCCAGGTAATGAGTAGATAAAGTTATAAAAATATTTTGTGTAATGTGTACATTTTACTTGTGAATAATACTACATTTTGTGTTTGTCTTCTTTAGGCCCAAATTGTGATGCTGCAGTGCAACGGAAGCACAACATGGTCACACACTACAACTGCTGGGAGTTTCCCAAAGCTCAAACATGGCAAGTACACATTGCAAACCTTTATTAACCTCGATTAGTGTCCTGCGTAACAAGACCTTCCAGAATGGAATGATGTGTTGTCTTCTATATTTTGCATGACAATATTATTACATTACTGTTAATGCTAATTTTTTGTTTTTTTGTTTTTTTCCAGATTTATCTGGCGTGGTCAATGGCAATAAGGACCAACAGTGTTTGAGAAGGAAAAAAGTTGTCAGCCAAGTGCTGTAACAGACTAGTATGATGATGGATTCCTTTGCACATGCTATCTTCGTGAATATCCTGCCTGAGGCTTTTGCAAAACAGAAAAGGCAACTATTATCTGTTGTTGCATGTATCTACAGGAGAGCATATGACAAATGGTGTAGTTTTGCTGCAATCAAAATAATAAATTTAGTCTTGGGCTAGCCTGGCCTTAGCCATCCGTAAATTCCAGTCAATTATAATTACCATTCAGTGAGCAGGGGAGGTGGGTGCGGCACCTCAGATGGACCAGTAGCCAACCGCATATAGAACAATAGGGTGTGATGATGAAGTCCATTATGAACATGTAATTCAGATGTGTCAAGTTTTGATTGTGTGCAGAGTGTGCAGGCCAATGTGTGTTCTGTATTTACAAATACTTCATCAGTGTCACTTTATCAGCCACAGTCAACCTTCATTATCACAGTAATTTGTAAGTTTATCTTTTGGACAGTCAAGGAATGTTTTTTTTATTTTTATTTGTATGTAATCAAGGTCTACTTTGTTTCCTTTGCACATGTTTTATTCATTTTACATAAAGGACTTTTTTCTGTTATAAGTACTTGTTATCAAATGTAACTTTTTTTCTTTATGCTTGTTTGCACCTCAAAGCTGTCTCTGTAGTAAAAAAGCTGCCTGCATGGATATTGATTGTAAAAGTGAAGCATAAAAGTATGATTTCAAATCGATACCAAGAAATGTTTTTTAATGGACCAGTAATTAACAACTGCAAGTCTTTTCAGATATTTGTATTTGATTAAGAACATCCATCCATCTTCTTCCACTTGTCCGTTGCCGGGTCGTGGGGGCAGCTGTTGGAGTTGCCCAAATCACATTGCACCAGCCCTTATGGCTTCTCCTGCAGGTGGTGGGTCCACGGAAGGACGGCCTCATGGTTCTAACCGGGCCTGGTGGTCTCTCATAAGGGGCTTCTGAACCGCTCTTTGTCTGACCCGTCACCTAGGACCTGTTTGCCATGGGAGACCCTACCAGGGGCACGAAGCCCCCGACAACAGAGCTCCTAGGATCATTCGGGTGCTCAAACCCCTCCACCACGTTAAGGTGGCGGTTCAAGGAGGGGTGATTAAGAACACATATATTTAAAACAAAAACTGCAAAACTATATACAATAAAATACTATACAACTATACAACTATACAAATTCCAGTGGCGGGAGGAACCCAGTATATTCCCCGTCTTCTGGGAATTCCTGCCTGATCCTGGTCACCGCACAGGAGGGGATGACCACACGAATGTGCTGCCCTAAATAACCCCAGCACCACCGGACAAAGTTCCTGTATGCCAGGTGCCTGTAACAGCTGTAAGAAAGATGATACATGTGTGTTTTTATTAAATTAATGAGCCAACACATTGTCATACTCTAACTCAAACTAACCTGTTGATCATGGTCTCTGGCATGTCTCCAAACAGCTGCACATAGGTTGCATACACTGCTTGGAGAACATACGGATTTAGAGACACTGGCTCAAATCCGGGGTGCTGGGTTATGCAGGTGGCATGACCCACCTGCTGACATCTGCGCATAACCTGACAGGCAAAATTAAAATAAATAAATCAGGGCTAAGACTTTAGTGTAGGGTTAATGTGTTAAATTAATGTTTCTTTTGTGCACATAATTTCTATCAAAAATACCTTGGGGGTCTCCTTGCAGCACACGTTTTCCCTTGGGGACAAACAGGTGCAGTGACCACAGGTGCACCTATTGAGGCAGAGTTTTCAATATTATACCTATATAATAACACAACATATAGTTTATCTTGGTCTGGGTTCATTTATTAAATTCAAATACAAAAAGGTCAAGCAAAGGACCGCAACAAAAGGGGTTACTTTAAAATTGTATGGGAATGTGTTAGGCTATATAATTGCCCACTCTTGTCAAAGGTTCGATTCAGACAGGTTAGCATTTCGGTATCCGGATCCCTACAGGATAGCTTTTCAAGACCTGTAACAAGCAGTTCGTACTTTTTATTCCGCTCTAATATATATATATATACCATTCAGAAACAGGCCCCATTCTGTGGCCCTGCGCTGCCTCCGCAGCCTCCGCTGCCTCCGTAGCCTCCGCAGCATCGGCTCCCCCGGTGGCGCGGGCTAGCTCGCGAGCTAGCGGCTCAAATTGATAGGGCTGAGGGCCGCTATCTGCCTCCTCTCTCTCAACCTCCGGTGAGGATGGTGGAGAGAAGTCCTCCACCTCCCAAGACCGCACAGAAGCTGTAGAGCTGACGTCGCTGTGATCGTCCTCCATCTTGGTCACTGCCAATGTCAAGTGTCAATCATAGCCTAGACCCGCCCAACATTAACCCCCCCGCCTGTCCCCTTTAGTCCTCCAGGCTACGCCCATTTGGAGGGAGATTTGAAAAGAGAATGTGAGTGACGTAAGCCTCGAGCAGCGGGGGTGAGAAGCTCTTTAAGAAATAGATACATTCATTTACTATGCATAAAGCAAGTACAGATGAAACAGTATGACTGTGCTGGAGTTTTATTCTGCTTTTGAAATAGTGTGACCACCTCAAATACCACCTCAAACAGACCAGTAGTACAATTTGGCAGAACTTTGAAGTACAGAGAAATTAATATAGATCAGGCATTTTTCGTTATTGCAACTTATATAACACTGAGCTAGCAACAGATCGCAAAATATTACAAAGCAGTTGGACGCAAAAAAAAGAATTAAAAAAAATTAGGTATTCTTAAAAAAAAGTGTAACATGTTTAGTAGGGTGCATCAAACGCCCCAATGTCAACCAATTATCCTGTCCCCAGTATTAAAACATTCCTTTGGTCATAAAAAGAATTTCTACCATTTTTTGTCTAATTCCAACATTGTTTAGGGGGTCCACGTCAGTAAGCAAGATTTGCATTATGAAGCATATGCGATATTCATTTAGCTGAATGTTATGCGCTGTTGATCTCGTTACTTATTTAATATTTTACAATGGTATTGAATTTGATAAAATAACTATTCTTTGCTTGTTTATTCAAGTTGTTTGTGAAGTCTGCAATCTTTGAAAGTGAGTTTTTACAAAATATTTTGTATTAAACCTTCACAAACTGTTAGATTTAGCACATCTTGGGCCAGATCTTGTGGCGGCGCACGGGGCGGCGCAGGCTTTTGGCGAATTATTTTCCGAGTGGCGGCGCTGTATGTGCCATTGGCCTCCGCCACCTGTGAGGGGGCGTCACAAGAGGAGGTGACTGCACTGATGGAATCACGGCTGACATTCACTTCTTGGTTTACATTGCGCTGTCTTGCGTTCTTTCTTAAGCCTTAGGCTCTCACAGGTCAAACTAAAAACTTTATTTACCCCATCGTGAGCTAAACCATGTTCACGTCTCGAGAGAAAAAGAGCTACAGCGTCCGCTGTGGCGCGGATCGGCCGCGCTCGGCGTGAGCGCGAAGCAAAACAAAAGCACATGTTCACCCCACACAACCACTCTCCTGGACGCAGAGTCGATCTGGTTGGAGGAAGATGTGTGTCTCCACCCACTTAAATGGGCTAAGTCTGGAGTGGCAAGATCACAAAGTGCTGCTACTGAGGCAAAATGTCACGCTATCGTCTCCGTTTTGATGCACAAGATCGGGCCCCTAGACTGTTAACACATTGAGTGCCAACAATCCAGACCATTTTTTGATCTTGGAAGCTAAGCAGGGTCAGGCCTGCTTAGTACTTGGATTGGAGACGCCTGAGAATACCAGGTGCTATAAGCTTTTACCTCCTGTCCAGGCCGGGGCTAAGACCTCCAGTCCTATCTGCTCCAAGCTGGGTCTGATACCTCGGGCCCGGTCCTAACAGCCTCAGGAAGGGTCTGAGACCTCCAACCCACTCCCGACAGCTCCAGGCTAGGGCAGAGACCTTGGGTGTGGTGCAAACAGCTTCGGGCCGGGTGTAAGGCCTCCAGCCCGGCCCTAACAGCCTCAAGACTGGGGTTAAGGCCTTCAGCCTGACAATAACAGCCTCACGGTGGGGCTTAGACCTCCAGTCTGCTCCCGACAGCTCAAGGCTGGGGCAGAGACCACAGGCCCGCTCATGACAGCTCCGGGCTGGGTCTAAGACCTCCAGCCCGGCCCTAGCAGCCTCTAGACTGGGGTTAAGGCCTTCAGCCTGACAATAACAGCCTCAGGGTGGGGCTAAGACCTCCAGTCCGCTCCCGACAGCTCCAGGCTGGGTCTAAGACCTCCAGCCCAGACCTAGCAGCCTCAGGACGGGGCTGAGACCTCCACCCCTGTCCCAAGACCTCCATCCAGGCCCCAACACCCACCACAACCACCCCCCCTCTCATCCACTAACCCTACCCCGGTCAGGGCACCCCCAAACCCGCCTACCCGCATACACTCAGCCCCCTGGCTCCTCCGGCCCTCCAGGGACACCCTGCACACCCCTTGCACACGGTGACCCACTCTTAAGCACCTTTCCTCGGACTAGACCCTAACTGGAAAAACTGGAAATATGCGCTAAATGGCAAATTTTCGATATTTTGACAAAACATTCATTTGAACGGTGGACCACCTAAATGTACTTCAAACTTCACCAAACTTTGCCATACATTTTCTTTTTTTATATGTAACAAAACTAGACTAGGGACAAAATGATCCATTGAAGTTAAAAAAAATATGGGGCGTTTGATGCACCCTAATGTTTAGCATGGAGGGACAGAGAACGAATGGCTCTGCAGGACAGTCAAAAGAGGGACAGGTGGTCACTCAATTTAGATCTTTATTTATCTTAATTTAAATCGTAGATACAGTGTAAAGATATTTAGCGCAAACAACTTTGCAGCAACGGAGAAGTAGATACAGTAGGATGTAAAAGTCTGTGTTTGGTGAGGGGGAAAGGAGAGAAGTTACCTTATCATGTCACACTTTGAAGTAACAGTGGATGAAAGTGTAGATGGTCCTGATGGTAAATCATCACCGATGCAGTTGTCAGTATTGTTGTGGCGGTAGCGGGGGGGGGGAGCCGTGTCCTTTCGCCTTGTTCGCCTCTGTCTTGTCTTTGTCTTCGCCTCTCATTACGGAGTTTATTCTTGTTTGAGCCGTGTTTTGATGATTACAACAGTCTGGTTCTCCGCTCTGCTGCTCTGAGTTCTAGCACAGCGAGCTCCGCTCCGGTGTTTACAACCATGAAGCTGCGCTCTTCAGAAGCGGCCGTGCGAGAACAAGCGCAACTTAAAGTTCTGTGTGCGTAGGCGGCCCCGTTTCATACGGTTTAAATGAGAAATATTAATTAAGCGAATCATCAAAGCGGAATAATAATGTTCGAAGCATTTTACTAATCGAGTTAATCGATTTAATGGATGAATCGTTGCAGCCCTACTCTGCACACTTTTTTTACTCCTTATGAACTTATGACCGTTTTCTCTAAATGCATTTTCTCACTGATTTCACTTTTGAGCCAACACCACAGATGAACTTTCTTTTACCTATACATTAATGAAAATGTCAATGAGTAACTAAACTAATCTGCTGTGCAAAAGTCTGTCTATAAACTGTGTATTTACTTTAACCTCTTCACCCCCGCCTTAACCAAGTGCATTTTCTCCAGTTCAGCTTTACCCAAACCTAAAAGCTCAAAGCCTTCAAAACTGATCAAAACTGATCTTTTTCTTTGCGTTGTTGCCGCGTTGTCATTTTGTCGTAATCTTTTCTCACATTTTTGTCCCTTTTTTTCGTCACTTTATCGTCACTTTTCAGTTACTCTTTTGTTCCTTTTCTGTTGCGTTTTTCATCACTCATTTCTGTCACTCGCCAAAAAATGTGTAAAGTTTGTTTGGTATTAATTTGTGGTTGCAACGTTGCTACCCGGGTAGTGTTGAGACTAATGTTTCAGTCTTATCTCAATCCAACGGAGAGGGTCCAGTCTGGGTTCTTCTGCAGTGGAACGCACCATCACACTCGCCTGCAGGGTTCGTGGGCTGGGTTCGCCATCACTTTTCAGGCTCACGATCAAACCTACAAAAAAGCACAGGAAGTAAATTAATTCCAGTTTTTTTTCCTAGGAGACCTCAAACGATGCTCTCCAATAAAGATCATTTCAATTCTTTCCACAATTGTTAAGGACAACTGCATTAAGTAAACAATTTCACTGGATTTTAGCTTAGGCAGCCGATAAAGAATTACCACATTTTAGCAGTAACACATAACAATGATGAAACTAAATTAAAACACATGAACTTAAACAGAGACTTAAAACATTCAAATGGTCAGCATTGCTTATTTATCATTCTATCTGAACTTGTATTTTTAATTTATTTACCATACTGATAAAATCACTTTTAACCAACATTGTACAATGCTTGTCATTCTTAACCAAAACAATGTATTATGGTTTCAAATATGCAGTATTTATATCAAATACAAAACGTTTCGCTTAAAAAAAACATGGCTACGTTAGCCATTAGCAACAACAGCTAGCATTGGCTGCTTCGCATTTTCTAGTACATTCTAATGAATTGCAATGATATATGTGTAGCAAAGCAGGTAAAACATTGGGCTTACATCATAAAACACCCGACTGTTTTTTTTCTGAGAAATATCTGGTTTCAGAGTTGTCAATTTATCCGACTACACACGCAAAACACAAGCAGTCACTGGGGGTTTCTAAACAGATTTCTCAAGAGAGTCACTTCTGCAGCACAGACTTGTATCTTTAGCCTGTTCACAGTGCAGTATAAGTCATTAGAATCACAATAATCATGTTTAGTTGCTCATTTTAGTACTTACTCGCTCTGTTCGATCAGACACACGAGGAGGTACTTCAAGTGAAGTGACAATGACCGCATGGGTGAGGCTTAAGTTCTTTGAGGCGCTGTGGCGGCCTCTAGTGGACAACTAGTGCCATTGCAGCTTAGACAACATGTACTTATCTAGTAGCCCATTGTTTCATGTGGATTACACCTTATTGGCACGTTTTCTTCGCTGTTTTGTTGCATTTTCATCCTAGTCTCACTGTTGTCGCTGTTTTGACACTTTTTTTCAATAAGCTTTTAGATTTGGGTAAAGCCAGGTGAGGGTTTAGAGTGGGGGGCCCAAACCTTTCGTCTCCGAGGGCCAAAATGAAAAAATGCCTGTGGATCGTGGGCCAAACACGGTGATGTCAAGCGTGAAACACATATAACTAAACAAATAATAGTTAGCATTTGATTCTATCTAGTCTATGCATGCTACATTAAAACCAATGTGAACAAAGGCAAAAGCCTAGTTTTAGTTGAACAAAATCAACAATGTAGTGCAAAACACCAGTATCTACAGCACCTTCAGTGACTTTACCTCATTCATTTGTTAACTCAAATAAAATGCCACATTAGATCATTTTCAGAGTGTCAGTTTAACATCAATTCTTTTATAAGTCAATTTTTAACATAAACCTTTGTTGACGTCAACAACCTTTGAAACAAAAGTTGGAAAACACCACAAAAGTGTTTCCTTAACTATTTGAAAGGAGTGAAACAGCGCCCCCAACTTGATGCTGGTGGCCAAAACGTGTACTGCATCCATATATACCATTGAGAATGAATAGGAGAGAGTTAGTAATAACCAGATGCGGCGCAAAAGTAGGTCTGTCTCTGGCGGGCCAATGGAATTGTTTCGGCGGGCCAACTTTGGCCCGCGGGCCCCACTTTGGGCACCCCTGGTTTAGAGGTTAAACTTGAAAACACAATTCTAATGTGTTCCAAAGCCTGAATGAAGTTGCTCTCATGACAAACCGAGGACTCGTTTGCAGGTGTGATGGAAATGCCAGATTAGAAAGCTTAAATTTCTCTTGTACAAAATCAAACTGACTCTTCGCCCGTGGTTTTTCAGATCCTGAATTGAGCCGAGCGGAGACGGCGATGTACAGCACGGTGGACAAGCCCAAGAAGCTTACTCCTTTACTGATTACTTGATTTTAAAAGTAAGTCAGGTCACAAGTTACTTTATGAGTAATATTAATCAGCTGCCGACATCACCTCCACCGTCTCAAAATGCAAATGACCGGTTTTGCCAAAAGTCACGTTATTTAAGAGCATTAACAGTAACATCAACATTTGAGGACAGTATATTGTTCTGAAAAAAATAAGAAAAAATGTCCCCACCCTCAGGTCTCCAATCCTGTCTCTAACCCATTCACTAAACCCTTTCCCCCCTCCCACCTCCCTTCCCACCCAGTTCTGAAGTCACTGTTAGTAAAGACAATAGGGAGTGAGCTTGAGTTGGTCTGGAGCGCCCTCTTGTGGCAACAATAGAATAGGATAGAATAGAAAAACTTTATTGTCTACCATGCACAATGATGGCAGACATGAGCGGTTACAACTTGTTAAGCTCGTTGATGCAAAAGGAACAAAATAATTCCTGTCACGTTTTTCTCTGCACAGTCCGTGTCTCTGCCCTGATGGAAGGAGCTCAGAGTGACGGGACAGTGGACGGACATCGATTCACTGCTTTATTGTAATGCTGACTCAATGGAAAAGACAAAACTGTTAAGCTTTGATTTATTTTGTTTATGGTTTGACAAACAATAAAAAATGTCTAAACTCCTTCCTAATGTGATGATATTTTCATAATTTCCTGTCTCTCCTGAACCTGTGCTGCCTTACTTGCTGCTGGGGTTATTTTGTGTTGCTGGTTACTGCCAGCGGTTAATGTTTGGTCCTGGAGCCGCCTCTCAGGGGGGTCCCCAGGGGTCAATCTTGGGACTCCTCTTATTCAACTTGTACATGCTTCCATTGGGTCAGCTAATAAACAGCAACAATGTGTCATACCACAACTATGCAGATGACACTCACTGATGCAGGTGAGTCTGTAGATACTCTCTGTCACTGATACAGGTGAACATGGGCCTGTAGATACTCTCTGTCACTGATACAGGTGAACATGGGCCTGTAGATACTCTCTGTCACTGATACAGGTGAACATGGGCCTGTAGATACTCTCTGTCACTGATACAGGTGAACATGGGCCTGTAGATACTCTCTGTCACTGATACAGGTGAACATGGGTCTGTAGATACTCTCTGTCACTGATACAGGTGAACATGGGCCTGTAGATACTCTCTGTCACTGATACAGGTGAACATGGGCCTGTAGATACTCTCTGTCACTGATACAGGTGAACATGGGCCTGTAGATACTCTCTGTCACTGATACAGGTGAACATGGGCCTGTAGATACTCTCTGTCACTGATACAGGTGAACATGGGCCTGTAGATACTCTCTGTCACAGTTTGTGGAGGCAAAACATCTTTCGCCAACTAAACTCAGACAAAACTGAGATCATTGTTTTTGTCCCACAAACACAAAGACAAAGTGTTCTCAGTCACCTTGAGTCTCTCTCTCTAAAACCAAAAAATCAGGTTAGAAATCTAGGAGTAATCATGGACTCAGACCTGAACTTAAACAGCCACATCAAAGCAACAACATCAGCAGCTTTTTACCATCTGAAAAACATTGAGATCAGAGGAATAGTGTCAAAACCAGACTTAGAGAGACTTATCCCTGCATTTGTCTCCAGCAGGTTAGACGACTGTAACGGCTGCTCACGGTCAGAGCTACAGAACATCCAGAACGCTGCTGCTCGAGTCCTGACAAGAACCAGGAAATACGACCATATTAGTCCAGTGCTCCGGTCTCTGCACTGGCTTCCTGTCACTCAGAGAATAGACTTTAAAACAGCTCTGCTTGTCTACAAGTCTTTTCATGGTTTAGCGCCATAGTCCATCTCTGACATGTTAGAGCCGTATGAACCATCTCAGGGAGGGGTCTCCTGGTGGTTCCCAGAGTCGGGACTAAACACAGTGAGGCTAAATCTGGAACAGTCTCATGAGGATGTGAGACTCAGAAAACAGTTCTTTTTACTCAAAAGTATTTTATCTGCACTCTTTGTTTTTACTGTAATTGGTTATTTTTCATGTTGATGTGTTATTGTTATTTGATCTGTTTTCTTACAACTGTGAAGCACTCTGAATGGCTTTGTGTATGAATTGTGCTCTACAAATAAACTTGCCTTGCCTCTCCAGGTGGCGTTGTTGTTAATTTGATCCTTATTCCTAAATTAAAGTATAATTATTTGTACCCAACCCACCATGCGGGGTCACATACACAAAGAAAGATCTTCATAGTAAACAATAGATGGTGAAAAAACTGAAAATGAGGCTACACAAAGCTGCCCCCTAGTGTGTATGTTTGATATTACTCTGTTAACTATCATCTTTGCGCACCAAGAGTTTGAAGTAAAACAGTTTTGATTCTGCATGTGTTTTACAGAATTGAATTATTTGTCGCCTTTGATATATTTCAATCTTAACATATCTATGAACGTTTTTAATAAAGACTCCAGCCTTAATCATCAGGTGAAGGTTGTGCTTCCTTTTGTGTTGTTGTGTAGTTGTGATGTTGTTCAGGTGAAAGTGGCTCAAAGTGAAACTCTCAGAACCTAAAATAAAGTGTTGAAGAGGAAGCTTCAGCTCGACTCAGAGTCACAGCTCAGTCTGAACATGGAGCTGAGCGTTTCCTCCGTCTCTGTGGGTGAGTCTCAGCTTCACTCATGTTTTGGAACTATAAAACTATGATTTATTAAAGCTGTAAATGTCTGTGCAGTGATGCTTCTGTCTGTGTTTGTCCATCACGTCGCTCCTCACAGATCAGGTAAACCTCTCCTGTACAAGAGCTCACACCTGAGCTGTATCTGTGGGATTAAATGGAAGTTTATTTTGTTATTTTCCCTCAGAGTTCACTGTCCCGCGTGTCGTCCCGTCCAAACTGCAGCTGTTCGAATACGCCGACCTCACCGTGACCTGTGAAGGCTTCTTCAACAACAGGACCCAGTGGAGGATCCTGCGGAAAGTGTCGGGCCAAACGACGCCCTGTAACCAAAACAGTAAACTGTGGGGGCCGTGCCACATGCCCATGGTCTACACCGACGACTCCGGAGAATACTGGTGCGAGAGCAGAGACCAGCAGACGAGGAGCGAGAGCGTCCACATCACAGTCACAGGTTTGGAACACCACTTTTTAATGTTCCTCTGGCGGGTGTTCGAGAAACGTGCTCATCCTAGTATCTGCAGTTCTGTGACCAAACATTTGATCTACTGTGGCCAACAGCTGGTGACGTCGTCCTGGAGAGTCCTGTTCGTCCGGTGATGGTTGGAGACGATGTGACTCTTCGCTGCGTTGAAAGGAAGAACAAAAACGCTTCCACAGAGTTCTACTTCTACAAAGATGGTGCTGAGATAAACACAAGTCCAACTGGAGAGATGACAATCCTCAACATCTCAGAGTCCGACCAGGGGCTGTACAGATGTTCCACGTCTGACACAGAGTTCTCGGAAGAAAATCTGCTGCGAGTCAGAGGTCAGTGTTTTATATTTAAAGCTTTGAGTGAGATGTTTCCTCCAGCCGTGCTCCTGCAGTGTCCACATTGTCCTGTGATCGAGGGAACAAACCCGAAATGTATCGCAAGTTTTCTTTCATTTCATGTTTTTATCTGCATTTTATGCAAACAAATTGTCAAAATTCCTTATACATTCAGCGACAAAATCAAAATAATGGATTGACCCAGATTTAAATTCACTGCACCATTAGCATATGTCACCATCTCATATGTCAACGCATTATTAGCATACGCCACCGATATGTCACTGCACTACTAGCATGTATCACCATCTCATTAGCAATTGTCAACACACCACTAGCATATGTCACCAGCTCAATAGCATGTCGTTAGCTACATAGCATAACTGCCTAAGTTATTTTGTATTGTTAAAATGGCAATAAGAGAAAAACAATGTGTTTCCTATAAAACATCTTTTTTACATGTTTTCCAGTTAGGCAATTATGCTATGTGGCTAACGATATGTAAATGCACTATTAGCACATGTCACCATCTCATTAGCATATGTCAACGCACCATTAGCATGTATCACATTAGAATATGTCACGTCTCATGAATACACGCCACCATATCATTAGCATGTCACCATTATTAGCATATGTCATTACCTGATTAGCATATGTCACTGCCTCATTAGCATATATTCCCACATCATTGGCATATATTATCACATCATTAACCTATCTCAACACATCATTAACCTATGTCAACACATCATTAACCTATGTCAACACATCATTAACCTATGTCAACACATCATTAACCTATGTCAACACATCATTAACCTATGTCAACACATGATTAGCATATATTACCACATGATTAGCATATATTACCACATGATTAGCATATATTACCACACGATTAGCATATATTACCACATGATTAGCATATATTGCCACATGATTAGCATATATTACCACATGATTAGCATATATTACCACATGATTAGCATATATTGCCACATGATTAGCATATATTGCCACATGATTAGCATATATTACCACATGATTAGCATATATTACCACATGATTAGCATATATTACCACATGATTAGCATATATTGCCACATGATTAGCATATATTACCACATCATTAGCCTACCACCGCATCAGCCAAAAGAAAAATAACTCCCAACCCGTGGTGCTGGAGTTCTCAAGTGATAATAGCAACGTATTTCTGAATAAACAGGGTATATGTTTATTCATGTTATTATATTTACATGTTTTGTGGACTGTGCATTTCTTGTGATTTTGGATTATTTACTACAAGATTTAATATGTACAAATATATATGACTCAGAATGTTGGGTTACCTTTGTGTGTAAGATCTCCTGACTGTTTTCAGCTAAGAACTAATTTTGTAAACGCCAAGAGTCGGCCATAATATACTATTTGCATCAATTTTTCCACAGAAAGCTCCACCCCTTTCAGACATGAGGATGTGATTATTGACGACCATGATAATTCAAGCATCAGCGTCGACCATGAGAATTCAAGCATCAGCCGTGATGATTCAAGCTTAATAATTATAATTTCTCTTCCAATTGGACTGGGCGGTCTGCTGTTAGCGTTCATTTTCATCCTGAACAGAGTCACCGGTACGCTCTGTACATTTACTTAATGATTTGACTTGTTAAATGAAGTATTTTTTCATGACACAGAGTCTGGCGAAGAAACTACCACGATGAGCGACGGTGAGAAACCTGAGCTCTGCAGTTTCTCACGGAGAGGCCGAGGTACGAATAACCGCAAATGAAAACCGCACAGAGCGAGAAGACATGCCGCTTATTTTAGTCCAACCCTGCACTTTCAAATAACAACCTAAACTCACCGGTGCTTCTTTCAGGCCCTGCTCTGGTCGATGCGACGGACTGGGACGTGTACACCACCGTCATTTACTCTGAGAAACCCAAGGTACGAGAAACAAGAAAAATAAAGCATAGAAACCGAGCATTCAGGTGGTTTGTGTGTTGTTTGTAGGACGTGTGACCAGCAGCAGGACTGTGGCCGAGACTCAGCGCTGATTCTCACCATAGAACCATTGTGTCCATGTTCTGCTCTGTGTTAAACATCTCTGCCACATTTATACCAATGCTTATTGTTACAAGTGTTTAATACTGTATTAGAGTGACCATGGTCCTCTCTGCTGGTTGTTCTGCTCAGTCATCTACTTTATGCTTCTCTTTTTGAGTGTTGTCAATGAAAATAAAAAAGATAATCAACCATTTCCTCTCCAGACCTTTCAAGTGGCTCACAATAAAGGTTTCTCCACATTCAGACTGATGCTTAGATGTATTTTTGGTTCACATTGAATCCAAAATGGTAAAGGAAACTTTAACTATGGAGATACATTATCTTGAACAAGAGGCTCACCTGTCAAAAACAGAGATTATTTCTCATGGATCACTTGTATTTTTCTGCCATCTAGAGGCCATAGTAAGGAACAGTTTCAAAGCACATTCTCAGTTTGATCAACTTCACATGGTTAATAATGGAAGCACTAATACATTTCAAACAAAATACTATATTTATAATACATTGATTCTCTTAACTTTGATTCTCAGTTCGTTCTTGAGGTAGAATTGTCCCTAAAGTAAACGAAACTGAAGAGGTCCTTGTCATAAGGAGAGGTTAACCTTGTTTTCTCTAGTTCGGCTTTATCGAAGTCTAAAAGCTTCTCAACTGTTTCTACTTGTTTTTGTCACATTTTTAAAATGTTTTTGTCCCTTTTTTTGTCATGTTTTGTAGTTTTGTTTTTTTTTGCTTTTTCATTGCCTTTTTTTCTGTCTCTTTTGTCATGTTTTTGTCGCATTTTCATCCTCGTTCTCGTTGAAACATTTAGTGAAACACAACTATATCACCATGAACCTGGGACAAAATGTGACAGACTGAGGACCAACGATAAGAACAAATGTGGAGCTCTGACATTTAAAAAGGTCTTTATGCAATGAATGGACATCAGCGCTGATAACGCAAAGAAGCTAGCAGGCTAAAGCTAACTAGCCCGCCGGCTGCTCGCAGATTCATTCAGGATTAGCTTGTTTACGTCACACCACTTTTATGTTGTGCTTTGCGTTAACGGGAGAGCGATTCACTCACGGTAGAAATGTAAAATGACAGTGGCTGATGATAAACTCTCTGCCTCTACCAAAGCTAACCACAGTAGCCATTACCAAAGCTAACCACAGCAGCCATTACCAAAGCTAACCACAGTAGCCATTACCAAAGCTAACCACAGTAACCATTACCAAAGCTAACCACAGCAGCCATTACCAAAGCTAACCACAGTAGCCATTACCAAAGCTAACCACAGCAGCCATTACCAAAGCTAACAACAGTAGCCATTACCAAAGCTAACCACAGTAACCATTACCAAAGCTAACCACAGTAGCCATTACCAAAGCTAACCACTGTAGCCATTACCAAAGCTAATCACAGTAGCCATTACCAAAGCTAACCACAGTAGCCATTACCAAAGCTAACCACAGTAGCCATTACCAAAGCTAACCACAGTAGCCATTACCAAAGCTAACCACAGTAGCCATTACCAAAGCTAACAACAATAGCCATTACCAAAGCTAACCACTGTAGCCATTACCAAAGCTAGCCACAGCAGCCATTACCAAAGCTAACCACAGTAGCCATCACCAAAGCTAACCACAGTAGCCATTACCAAAGCTAACCACAGTAGCCATTACCAAAGCTAACCACAGTAGCCATTACCAAAGCTAACCACAGTAGCCATTACCAAAGCTAACCACAGTAGCCATTACCAAAGCTAACCACAGGAGACGACATCCACGCAGCTCACAAACGCGGTTCAAAGGCTCACAAACACAAACCGATACATCAGATCAAGTCTGCAGAATGAAATCACACGTAATCTGTGCCACAAACAGCAGGATTGACGAAGTAAAAACACCGCTAGCATCCGTTAGCTCCGTTAGCATGCGGCCACACACGTCTGTAGCCTGATACTGATAACATTGGTCGTGACCACAATTCTCTCTCTGAACCACTGGAGACAGAGCAGCTCACGATTTTGCAAACCCAACGTCATGCAACGTGACATCTAAAAATCTTAGACAAATCGCACAGTGAACACCAGCCCTAACAAGCTAAGAAGCTAATCTCCACAAAACAGCAGTATCTTATACGTGTGCCACTTGTTGATTGACTAAACATGCAGAAAAAACAAAACTTACAGTACTCACCAAACGCAGACATTGCTCTTCCATTGTGTAAAAGCTCCAAAAGTCCTCAGAGTATCCCATAAATAATGTCCAAGTTTTGGAAAACATCTCCTCCTTAGCCACAGCGTAGGTTAGCCTCTGCTCCACACGCAGCTAAAACATCCATCCTGTTGGATACAGAAAAGCATAATCGTCCCGCGGGCAAAATAAAGTCCTTGTATGAGCAGATAAACTGATGCACGTGTGTCCTGTCAGCATGGTGGATGTTTCTGATACACGTGTGTCCTGTCAGCATGGTGGATGTTTCTGATACACGTGTGTCCTGTCAGCATGGTGGATGTTTCGTCAATAGAAGCTGCGTGACTTGTACAGAGCCTTTTACAACAAGCAGAAAATGTATTTATTTTCTCTCGTGTAATAGCGTGAAAAAGTTATTTAATAAGTTTATAAAATTCGATAAAAATATGACAAGCAAACAAACAACCTTTTTACAAAGCAATGATCTTTTACTATGGACATTTTCATACGAAGATTTAGTGCTTGTGCATTATTTTGAAAGGATTTTTGGTTTGAGTAAAGCACATCCGGTCGTTGGACACTAGGGGGAGCTTCGGTTCCATCTCTTGTCATTAAACCACTGGCTTGAGACGTTGGAAACCGCTGTGTTTTTTAACTTTAAGTTTTGTCCCCTTTTCAGGGACCGGTGGTTATAACACTCGCATTCCTACCTCATGGTCGAGGTCCTGAGTCCTGTGTCGTCGTCCGGGGTGAGTTGGAAATCTGTGAAACATTACTACACTATATACTTTCTGCTTGTTATCACAGCCCGGCACGATGCACGTAAAAGGCATTGTTCCATGCTTCTTCAACTGTTCTCTGCGAGCTCTCTACAAGTCACGCAGCTTCTATTGACGGAAGTGAGCGGGGAAGTCTTACTGCGCGGACGCTGTGCTCCTCCTATCATTACGCCTCTGTCGATTTTATCTGCTTATAAAATCGACATTTTACATTTCTGTGTAAATGTACTTCGCATGAAAACACTTCACGTAACTTTATTTAAATAGGGAACACGTGGAAGAGCTTGGTAGCTTCTATCGTGAGCTTTTTTGGAGCTATATGACATGTGGGAGAGGCTGCGTATGTGCTCCGTGTGCCTGACAGAGTGCACGGACAAAGACCAGACGGGGATATATTAACACGTCTAAGGTTAGGTAAGAACATATCTCAGAATGTAAAAACGGTGGCCTATTCCTTTAAGCATATTTGTCTGGATTAGTAAAGTCAAACATAAAAGTTTCAGTTCGTGGGGGCCCAGGTGTGAGCGACTCCACCGCAGCTGTTTCCATAAACAGGTGAGCTGGTTGAGCTAGCTAGCTTTAGCTTCAGGTTAAACAGCGTAAAAGGTAAATAACTCCTGCCCACGAGTGCCGCATATCGGTGTTTACTTCCAGGGAAAAGTGTTTCCGGGTTAGTCCTGTTGTGTTGTGATTCTGTGCTGATGTTGTGTCGTTGAGCCTGACTGAGATCCTCGTAATAGCTGCGGAGAATGACTCGCTCTGAGACAAGCCTTCAGTGACCGGCTAATAACCCACACAAAATAGTCCCGTAGTCTGGCAGATTTAGTGAGTTTAGTCAATGAAAAAAACATTTATTATAAATGTTACGTTTGTGGGACCCTGGTATAAGCGGATTAAACAACGAGGAGCCGCATTAGACGTTATAATGCAGGAGGAACAACACTCCGCTGCGTGTCGTGGTGTTCTTGACGCTTCGTGCATTATAACCGTGTAATGCACGGGCGGCTCCGAGTTGTTTAATCCTTACATAACAACCTGTCATATGCTCTTTAAAGGTCCTATATCATGCAAAATCGACTTTTTGGAGCTTTTAGCCATGTTGTTATGCTATTTCCTTATCAAAAACACCCCTAGAGTGGTTTGTGGCTTCATTCACGCAGCTCTCAGTAATCCTCCTGAATCCTGCTCTCTGAGCAGCTGCTCCTCCCTCTCCTGGTGAACGACTGAGTGTTCAGTTGTGTCGTAACAGCGGAACGGAAGTGCTCGACGTCTGTAATGTAATGTCTTAATTCTATGCTTACGGCCTGATTTTAATTTGTAAAACAGCTTTTTCATTATTTCTGTCGTATGAAAGAAACAAAGAGTAAAAAAAAAAAAAAAAAAGGATGTGCCAGAGGTGCTTCCAGGTCAGCTGAGGCCAAAACAAACACATCGCGTCTGAACAGATCAGTCATGTTTGCGCTGCAGCTGAAGATGGAGCTCGTTACCTACTCTGGACACCTGTTTTTTATTCTTAACTAACGATAATGTCACGGAGAAAAAGAAGCGCGTTTGGCTACGAGGACAAGGAGTTTGTTCAACTTTTTTCAAGAAGAGGCCACTCAGCTGTTTTTTTCTCCGGGATTCAGCGACTATCACCAAAATATTGTTTTTCTGTGACTGTCACTGATGGATGTTTGGTGAACCTTCGCCAGAATCAAAGTGGATTAACTTTTATAACCAACGCGAGTCCCATAATGTAAACAGCGATGGACCAGAGCGGTGAGTCAATCCAAACGCGGGTTAGCTTGTGTGTTAGCATATTAGCATGTGTGTTAGCATATTAGCTTGTGTGTTAGCATATTAGCTTGTGTGTTAGCCATTTATGAAGCTGTGTTGCAGATGTCAACTCCGTATAACTGCATCGTGAAGTAACTTCACTTATTGTTGTTTATTTATATTACGGTAAAGTATGTGCGGAGAGAGGGGGCGGAGTTAACTGAATCGAAGCGTTGTGTCTTCCGGGTTCGAAAAATACCTCCAGAAAACACTTATATTTATCACAAAAATTAGTGCTCCATAGTGGTAGAGGTACAATATATCATATAAATGCCTATACTTAACTTTGGAATGGCTAAAATAGCATGATATAGCTCCTTTAAGGCAGAGTACAGAGGTTAACCACAGTGTTACCGTGACAACACATTGGCCTGAAAAGGGGAACAATGGAATGTTTAAAACAGAACAAACTAAGGCCCGACCGACATGGAGTCTCTGAGGGGTTTGGCCGATATCAGGTAGAGCATGTGCTTCCTGTTGTGCTGTTGTGTGGTTGTGATGTTGTTCAGGTAAAAGTTGGTCAAAAGTGAAACTCTCAGAACCAGAATAAAGTGTTGAAGAGGAAGCTTCAGCTCGACTCAGAGTCACAGCTCAGTCTGAACATGGAGCCGAGCGTTTCCTCCGTCTCTGTGGGTGAGTCTCAGCTTCACTCATGTTTTACTCCATAAAACTATGATTTATTAAAGCTGTAAATGTCTGTGCAGTGATGCTTCTGTCTGTGTTTGTCCATCACGTCGCTCTTCACAGATCAGGTAAAACTACACTTTTATATTTGACACCTTTAGTGAATTAACTGTCTGTAATGTTGCTTTGTCATTGTTTCATCTGCTGTTCTTACTGGAACAGTCGTTACACCGGTGGTTCCCAAAGTGAGGGTCAATGCTGAAGTATTTTTGATTGAAAACTGCATATTTAAGTGAAAATAAACCAAATATCAAAACACAGCGTCCAAACTAACACCTTTAAACCAGATGTTGAATGTCTTTCACCCATAACCTCTTACCACTCGCCTAAACCAAATGCATTCTGTCCTCCTTGGCTATTATATAGGCCTGTGTAACACCTCATTTGAAAGCTAAGACCCACAAAACTGATCTTTTTCCTCGCGTTGTTGCTGTGTTGTGTCACCTTTTGTATGTTTTTTCTTTCTTTCTTTTTCTTCCATTTTTGTGACATTTTTTTCACATTTTTGTTGAGTTTTTGTCACATTTTTGTTGCGTTTACATCCTTGTTTTCTTCTCATTTTTGTGGCTGTTTTGGTGCTCTTGTCCCAAGAAGCTTTTTGATGGGATCCGTTCAGGTGGGAGTTAAGAGGTTAATATTATAAATGCTCATTACATTTTACAGAATGGAGGTCCCGAGTTTGTTGAGTGATTTTGGGGGCGTGGCCTGAAAGGTTCGGGCGTAAAAGCAAAAAGACAATTGCTCTGAATAGACAAAAAAAAATAATTCTCAAAATTTTTTCCTCTATTTTCTGTCCACTTTATTTTCCAATGTATTCTCACTTCACCCCGAATGTTTGTGACGACTCTTTTGTAGGTCAGAAAGATGAATATATAGTATATTTTTATTATTATTTTTTGTTTCTGTCAGTTTTTCTGTAATGCCCCAGACCCACTCGGAACCGCCCCTGCTCAAAGCAGATTCTGTGTGACTGCTGTGAACGCCTTAAAACACCAAACCGCCCCCAACATTTCTGATGAATCCAGCTCTTCCCGCGGCGTCGTAGTTCTAGATTCTGCCTGTCTGCGCCGTAGCTACAGTCTATTGTTTAGAAGGTTTTCCTTCATAGCCTTCATTATGTCCATGAGTCTTCATCTCTTCACTCACTGAAGAAAACTTTTAATTAATCCAAAGAAATACACATATCCTTCGGCCTTTTCGCGCTGTATTGATTAGAAGAGCTGTGTCGGGACAAAGCATGTGGCTGATGTAAACATATGTGGTTTTACTCAAATCCATAATAAATATAATGTGACATCAAGTCCCTGAGAGTCATTGGTCTAAAGTCCAAGTGAAGTCTCCGGGCACAAACAGCAAGTCCAAAGTCAAGTTTGTTCATCTGACTCGAGTCTCCCACCTCTGGTTTCTGGGGCATTAAAAGGTTTTCAATAATATTGCTTGGCTTATTATATCAACCTTCAAATTGTGTTATGTGACAGGCCTGCTCTTCATGAGGTGATGGTGAGCACCTTCTAGCCTCTGCGGTGGGTTCATGAGGAACTTGCTCTGTGGGATTGATTTTTCTGTTTTATGTTTCCCTCAGAGTTCACTGTCCGGCGTGTCGTCCCGTCCAAACTGCAGCTGTTTGAGTACGACGCCCTCACAGTGACCTGTGAAGGCTTCTTCAACAACATTACTCAGTGGAAGGTCGTACGGTCTGTGTCGGGCCACATAACGCCCTGTAACAAAAACAGTAAACTGTTTGGGCCGTGCCTCATCCCCGTAGTGTTCCCCAAGGACTCTGGAGAATACTGGTGCGAGAGCAGAGACCCCCAGAGGAGGAGCGAGAGCGTCAACATCACAGTCACAGGTTCAGAAGATGTTTCTTTGTTTTCTTTTGGGTGTTTGAGAGTTAAGATTCAGAACATGATCTACTGTGGCCAACAGCTGGTGACGTCGTCCTGGAGAGTCCTGTTCATCCAGTGATGGTTGGAGACGATGTGACTCTTCGCTGCATCGAAAATAAAAACAAAAACACTTCCACAGAGTTCTTCTTCTATAAAGACGGTGCTGAGATAAACACAAGTCCAACTGGAGAGATGACAATCCACAACATCTCAGAGTCCGACCAGGGGCTGTACAGATGTTCCACGTCTGGCACAGAGTCCTCAGGAGAAAATCTGCTGCGAGTCAGAGGTCAGTGTTTTATATTTAAAGCTTTGATCAGACATAAAGTAACAGTGAGATGTTTCCTCCAGCCGTGCTCCTGCAGTGTCCACATCGTCCTGTGACCGAGGGAACAAGCCTGACTCTGATCTGCACAGACAAGATGGCCGCTCCAAACCACACGGCTCTTTTCTTTAAAGACGGAGAAACGATCGGGAGCAGTTCCTCGGGAAAGCTGACCCTACAGGTGTCTAAGTCTGACGAAGGAGTTTACAAGTGCAGGAGCTCAGAGGGAAGAGAGTCGGAGCAGCAGTGGCTGGCTGTGAGCGGTGAGGACGGGTTTCAAACATTGTCGTGCTTTAGAACTAACCTGGCTACGGCCAGACTGCTGTGTGCGCTCGAATCATTTGGAACTGCACAGCAGCCTGGGGACCATGGCCGAAATGTTCGCATGGATTTGGGAACCAATCAGAGAACAAGGAGGGACAGCGAGATGATGACGACTTGTAGTTTATTTACGGATTTAAAAAAAAAGGTTTCTTATGGATCCAACATGACAGCAGCAGACGCAACGCTATTTTTCGATCAAGCTTTTTGTAAATAGTTTAGCTCAAAAGTTTACAGCGGGTACGTCATACGTCATCTCATACGATGATACGATTGGCTGTGGCCTCGTGCAGACACATGATAGACATTCGTAAACCACACCTCTCCTACGAGAACATGAATTGGTGTCCCCAGACTAAATATCACTTGTGATTTTAGTCTGGCGTTAGCCAGGCTACTTTAGAACCACAGCACAGTGTGAAGGGTCCGATCGTTGCTTCTTGTTACGGTTTCAAATGAAGACACGTATTTCCTAATTGAGTCCAGGAAAGGGCTGCATAAAACAGATGCATTATTGTCATTTCACAATCTCAAGGATTAGTCTGGGTATTCCCATGTGTGCGCTCGAATCATTTCGAACTGCACAGCAGCCTGGGGACCACGGCCGAAATCTTTTTGCGGCTTAATATATCGACCTTCCAGTTCTGTTATGGTGACAGGCTGCTCTTCATGAGGTGATGGTGAACACCTTCTTTAGCTACAGTCGCCTCAGCGGTGGGTTCAAGAGAAACGTTCTCTGTGGGATTGATTTTCCTGTTTTTCCCCCTCAGAGTTCACTGTCCCTCGTGTCGTCCCGTCCAAACTGCAGCTGTTTCAATACGACAACCTCACAGTGACCTGTGAAGGCTTCTTCAACAGCAGGACTCAGTGGAGGGTCTTACGGTCTGTGTCAGGCCACACAACGTCCTGTAACACAAACAGTAAACTGTCTGGGCCGTGCCACATCCCGATGGTGTATCCCTTAGACTCTGGAGAATACTGGTGCGAGAGCAGAGAACAGAGGAGGAGCGAGAGGGTCCACATCACAGTCACAGGTTTGGGAGATGTTTCTTTGTTTTCTTTTGGGTGTTTGAGAGTTAAGATCCAGAACATGATCTGCTGTGGCCAACAGCTGGTGACGTCGTCCTGGAGAGTCCTGTTCATCCAGTGATGGTTGGAGACGATGTGACTCTTCGCTGCGTTGAAAATACAAACAAAAAAGCTTCCACAGAGTTCTATTTCTACAAAGATGGTGCTGAGATAAACACAAGTCGAACTGGAGAGACGACAATCCACAACATCTCAGAGTCCGACCAGGGGCTGTACAGATGTTCCACGTCTGACACAGCGTCCTCAGGAGAAAATCTGCTGCGAGTCAGAGGTCAGTGCTTTATATTTAAAGCTTTGATCAGACATAAAGTAACAGTGAGATGTTTCCTCCAGCCGTGCTCCTGCAGTGTCCACATCGTTCTGTGACCGAGGGAACAAGCCTGACTCTGATCTGCACAGACAAGATGGCCGCCCCGAACCACACGGCTCTTTTCTTTAAAGACGGAGAAACGATCGGGAGCAGTTCCTCGGGAAAGCTGACCCTACAGGTGTCTAAGTCTGACGAAGGAGTTTACAAGTGCAGGAGCTCAGAGGGAAGAGAGTCGGAGCAGCAGTGGCTGGCTGTGAGCGGTGAGGACGAGTTTCAAACATTGTCGTGCTTTAGAACCACAGCACAGTGTGAAGGGTCCGATCGTTGCTTCTTGTTTCAAATGAAGACACGTCTGGGGGTTTCTTAATTGAGTCCAGGAAACGGCTGCATAAAACAGATGCATTATTGTCATTTCACAATCTCAAGGATTAACCTGGGTATTCCCATGTGTGCGCTCGAATCATTTCGAACTGCACAGCAGCCTGGGGACCACGGCCGAAATCTTTTTGCGGCTTAATATATCGACCTTTCAATTCTCTTATGGTGACAGGCTGCTCTTCATGAGGTGATGATGAGCAACTTCTTTAGCTACAGTAGCCTCTGTGGTGGGTTCATGAGAAACGTTCTCTGTGGGATTGATTTTTCTGTTTTATGTTTCCCTCAGAGTTCACTGTCCCTCGTGTCGTCCCGTCCAAACTGCAGCTGTTTCAATACACAGACCTCACAGTGAACTGTGAAGGCTTCTTCAACAGCATTACTCGGTGGAAGGTCTTACGGAATAAGTCGGGCAAAACAACGTCCTGTAACACAAACAGTACATTGTTTGGGCCGTGCCACATCCCGCTGGTGTATCCCTCCGACTCTGGAGAATACTGGTGTGAGAGCAGAGACCCCCAGAGGAGGAGCGAGAGCGTCAACATCACAGTCACAGGTTTGGGAGATGTTTCTTTGTTTTCTTCTGGGTGTTTGAGAGTTAAGATCCAGAACATGATCTACTGTGGCCAACAGCTGGTGACGTCGTCCTGGAGAGTCCTGTTCATCCAGTGATGGTTGGAGACGATGTGACTCTTCGCTGCGTTGAAAATACAAACAAAAACGCTTCCACAGAGTTCTATTTCTACAAAGATGGTTCTGAGATAAACACAAGTCCAACCGGAGAGATGACAATCCACAACATCTCAGAGTCCGACCAGGGGCTGTACAGATGTTCCACGTCTGACACAGAGTCCTCAGGAGAAAATCTGCTGCGAGTCAGAGGTCAGTGTCTTATATTTAAAGCTTTGATCAGACATAAAGTAACAGTGAGATGTTTCCTCCAGCCGTGCTCCTGCAGTGTCCACATGGTCCTGTGACCGAGGGAACAAGCCTGACTCTGATCTGCACAGACAAGATGGCCGCCCCAAACCACACGGCTCTTTTCTTTAAAGACGGAGAAACGATCGGGAGCAGTTCCTCGGGAAAGCTGACCCTACAGGTGTCCAAGTCTGACGAAGGAGTTTACAAGTGCAGGAGCTCAGAGGGAAGAGAGTCGGAGCAGCAGTGGCTGGCTGTGAGCGGTGAGGACGGGATCAGACACAGTAGCTCGGTTCAGTTTTTCCCAATTGAAGATGTGTCAGTTGTCACATGATCTGCATAACCGTCACTTTATTTGACATTCTGATCCTTTCCAAACAGAACGCTCTGTTGTCGTCGACCGTGATGATTCAAGCTTGATCATAATCATCTGTTTTCCCATTGGACTGCGCTGTCTGCTGATGGTGGTCATTTTCACCCTGAGCAGAGTCACCGGTAAGAACAGGAGACTGACGGTTCATTTACTTGATGATTTGACTTGTTAAATGACGTATTTGTTTATGACACAACTGCCTGGATGAGCGACGGTGAGAAACCTGAGCTCTGCAGTTTCTCACGGAGAGGCCGAGGCGCGAAAAACCGCACATGAAAACCGCACAGAGCGAGAAGACAGGACGCTTATTTTAGTCCAACCCTGCACTTTGAAATAACAACCTGAACTCACCGGTGCTTCTTTCAGGCCCTGCTCTGGTCGAGGCGACGGACTGAGGAAAGTTCACCACCGCCATTTACTCTGAGAAACCCAAGGTTCGAGAAACAAGAAGAATAGAATAGAAACCGAGCATTCAGGTGGTTTGTGTTTTGTTTTTAGGAGTTGTGACCAGCAGCAGGACTGTGGCCGAGATGAAAAACAATTACAAAGTACATTTTCCTGATTAGAAAAGGAAAGAAGCTCACAAGTGATACTGTACTGCTGGTTGTTCTTCTCAGCTATTGAGGTTTGTGTCCATCTAGTTTATGAAGTTCATGAAGCTTTCCACATTCAGACCGTTCAACCCCTTAACTCCCACCTGAACCGAGCACATTTTCTCCAGTTTGGCTTTACCCCAATCCAAAAGCTTCTGGAAAAAAGGTGAGAAAATAGCAACGAAACTGAGACGAAAACAATGATGGAAATGTGACAAAAAAGTGACGAAAAAAATGACAAAAATATGATTAAAAAAAATTGACAAAAAATGACAAAAAAGTTGCAAAAAATTATGAAAAAGTGACAAAAAATTGACAAAAAAGTTACAAAAATTTATGAAAAAGTGGCAAAAATGTCACAAGAAATTGACAAAAAATGACAAAAATGTGATAAAAAAAATGGACAAAAAAATGACAAAAAAATAACAAAAAAGTTGCAAAAATGAGTTGAATACCCAACAAAAAAATAATGGAAAATAATCCGATGACGTGAGGACAAAGATCGTCTCGGTTCAGGCGGGAGTTAAGAGGTTAAGCTGAATTGTTCCGCCTCCTTTCCTTCTTTATCAGTTTGTTGTGTTCCTTAAATCCGCTGCTGTGATCCTCGCCTGTGATCCTCACCTGTGATTGGTGGATTGTATTAGAGTCCTGAATGCTGATTGGTTCCTTTGCCCTGATTGTGTTTGTTCCTTTGTGTCTGTAAAGACTTTTTCTGCAGTTTTGATTCTGCCTGTGTTTAACCTTTGAAAGAACTGACAATAAAACAAAGTGAAATGAATGATTTGATACATTTGACTCTTTAACCTCCTGAATAAAGCCTCCGGCCTCATCATCAGGTGAAGGTTGTGCTTCCTGTTGTGCTGTTGTGTAGTTGTGATGTTGTTCAGGTGAAAGTGTCTCAAAGTGAAACTCTCAGAACCTAAAATAAAGTGTTGAAGAGGAAGCTTCAGCTCGACTCAGAGTCACAGCTCAGTCTGAACATGGAGCTGAGCGTTTCCTCCGTCTCTGTGGGTGAGTCTCAGCTTCACTCATGTTTTACTCCAGAAAACTATGATTTATTAAAGCTGTAAATGTCTGTGCAGTGATGCTTCTGTCTGTGTTTGTCCATCACGTCGCTCCTCACACATCAGGTAAAGCTACACTTTTATACCTTTAATGTAACTCTGTGATGTTGCTTCTTCATTGTTTCATCTGCTCTTATTGGACATGGTTTATATTAAAGTTTAGTGATTATTATAAAGTCTGAGTCTGACACTGTGGGGAAGCAGCTTCAGTGGGTCGGACACAGAAACATTTACTCAAGCACTTCAGTTACTTACAGTTCCTTTACTTCTACTTGTGTAATATTAAAAGTATCTGTTTCTTACTTAAGGGAAAAACATGTTTTGTTCCTTAATACAGATTTCTTTTTACATGTTTTACAAATATAAACATTTTCACAGTAATGAACCTCTTAACCTCCGCCTTCACCGAGCTCATTCCTCCAGCTCGGACTGAAGAGCAACAGTGTCACGTCTCATTTGAAACTAACTGTACAAAACTGATCCCAACTTTCTTGTTTCGTTGTCGTCGGGTTTTTGTCAAATATTTGAAGCGTTTTCGTTCATGTTTTCATCATGTTTTTGCTGCTTTTGTCACTCTTTTCTCATTGTGTTATTGTTGCTTTTCTGGCTCGACTTTGTTTCTCTTTTGTGGCTTTTTCGTCACGTTTTTCATCACATTTGTTGCTTTTCTGGTAGAACAGCCATTCTCCATTTTGTTTCTAGTTTTCACTGAACGTCCTTTTCTTTTTCTTTGCCCCTTTTCTCATCATCGTTTCTTTGTGCCTCCTCCACTGTTCTCTTTGTCTAGTCTTCTGGATTTTTTACTCCTTCTAAATGTCTCCACATCTTTGTTAAAACTTTCCTGGAAGAAACTGTTTCCAGCCGAACGGGCTCAGAAGGAAGACCAATCAGAAAGCTCGCTCTCCAGGCCGTGCTCATGGGAGTTGTATTGTTGTAGCTTTACAGAGTAACACTATATCAATGTGAGAATGATAGAACTACTATAAGATATTAAATGGATACGTTTAATCCGCCTCTTTGGGCACAAAACTAAAGTATGACTGACTCTTTAACCACATTGGCCTCTGTGGTGGATTCATGAGAAACCTGCTCTTTGGGATTAACATCACTTTTCTTTCAGAGTTCACTGTCCCTCGTGTCGTCCCGTCCAAACTGCAGCTGTTTGAGTACCACGCCCTCACAGTGACCTGTGAAGGCTTCTTCAACAGCATTACTCAGTGGAAGGTCTTACGGAATATGTCGGGCAAAACAACGTCCTGTAACAAAAACAGTGAACAGTTTGGGCTGTGCCACATCCCCTTAGTGTATCTCTCCGACTCTGGAGAATACTGGTGTGAGAGCAGAGACCCCCAGAGGAGGAGCGAGAGCGTCCACATCACAGTCACAGGTTTGGAAGATGTTTCTTTGTTTTCTTTTGGGTGTTTGAGAGTTAAGATCCAGAACATGATCTACTGTGGCCAACAGCTGGTGACGTCGTCCTGGAGAGTCCTGTTCATCCAGTGATGGTTGGAGACGATGTGACTCTTCGCTGCATCGAAAATAAAAACCAAAGCACTTCCACAGAGTTTTATTTCTACAAAAATGGTTCTGAGATAAACTCAAGTCCAACTGGAGAGATGACAATCCACAGCATCTCAGAGTCCGACCAGGGGCTGTACAGATGTTCCACGTCTGGCACAGAGTCCTCAGGAGAAAATCTGCTGCGAGTCAGAGGTCAGTGTTTTATATTTAAAGCTTTGATCAGACATAAAGTAACAGTGAGATGTTTCCTCCAGCCGTGCTCCTGCAGTGTCCACATGGTCCTGTGACCGAGGGAACAAGCCTGACTCTGACCTGCACAGACAAGATGGCCGCCCCGAACCACACGGCTCTTTTCTTTAAAGACGGAGAAACGATCGGGAACAGTTCCTCGGGAAAGCTGACCCTACAGGTGTCTAAGTCTCACGAAGGAGTTTACAAGTGCAGGAGCTCAGAGGGAAGAGAGTCGGAGCAGCAGTGGCTGGCTGTGAGCGGTGAGGAACAGGAGAAAGTCCCGTCTCACAGGAGGATGTGAGGTTTGACGCACTTCCTTTCCCTGCACAGGCGGCTCGGTCGCCTCTGATGGGGACGGCCTGGTCAAACCGCAGCCCACAGTGTCTCCTCTGGTCGGGCTGGTCGCTCTGTCTCTGCTGCTGCTCGTCTTCTGGTTCATCTATAAAAGGCACAAAGGTAAAAGGATGAGCGCTGTGTACAGTCAGAGGAATGAAGGAGAAGTGATTTACAAATGCTGAACTGTCACAAAGCGTGGCCGACAGATGGAGCAGCTCCTTTTGTGTTTCAGGTCAGAGGAGCAGCAGAAGTGAAACCTACGCCGCGGTAACGAAGCCCACGCGTACAAACCGAGGTGCTCTGATGAACCTCCACGTAACAGGCTCATGACCCGCTGCAGACTGGAGGTATAAACGTGTTTGTTTTTCAGCCGCAGCAGAGGCTGAAACCGCGGCCATCTACTCGGAGATCAGTGAAGTGGAGGAGCCGCGCGCTGGAAACGGTAAATCTAAAAGGAGAAAAGTGTCTGAGGCGTTTATGAAACTGGCCTCTGCTGTTGTTAAGTGTTAGTGCCACAAACCACAGTGTCACACGTCTCTGCTCACTCTTTTATCACTTCTTAAGAACTGGTGACTGTTTTCTCTGAATGCATTTGATACTTTTAAAAGTGCGGCCGACTTTACCTGAGAAAATGTCAATGAGTAACTAATTATGAACTAATCTGTGAGCAAAAGTCTGTGTATAAACTGTCTATTTACTTTAACCTCTTCAGCCCCGCCTCCAGTTCAGCTTTACCCAAAACTAAAAGGTCAAAGCCTGTACAGTAGGCCAGTTTAAGGCCTCATTTGAAAAGACCTTCAAAACTCATCTAAACTGATCTTTTTCCTCACGTTGTTGCTGCATATTTTTGTCACTTTTTTGTTACTTTTTTCTCAGTTTTTTCTCAGTTTTTTCTCAGTTTTTTCTCAGTTTTTTGTCATATTTTTGTCACTTTTTTGTCACTTTTTTGTCATATTTTTGTCACTTTTTTGTCACATTTTTGTCACATTTTTCTCATTTTTTTTGTCATTTTTTTTCATATTTGTGTCACTTTTTTGTCACTTTTTTCTCATATTTTTGTCACTTTTTTGTAATGTTTTTTGTCATTTTTCATCACCTTTTGTCACTTTTTTGTCATATTTTTGTCACTTTTTGTCATATTTTTGTCACTTTTTTCTCATATTTTTGTCACTTTTTTGTCACTTTTTTCTCATTTTTTTCTCATATTTTTGTCACTTTTTGTCATATTTTTGTCACTTTTTTGTAATGTTTTATGTCATGATTCATCACCTTTTGTCACTTTTTTGTCACTTTTTTGTTACTTTTTTGTTACATTTTTTGTTACTTTTTTGTTACATTTTTTGTTACTTTTTTGTCACTTTTTTGTTCCTTTTTTGTCATATTTTTGTCATAATTTTGTCATAATTTTTTCACTTTTTTGTCACTTTTTTGTTACTTTTTTGTTACTTTTTTGTCACTTTTTTGTCATAATTTTGTCATAATTTTTCACTTTTTTTCACTTTTTTTCACTTTTTTGTCACTTTTTCGTCACATATTTCTGTCACTCTTTTATTGCATTTTCTTCCTCATCCTCGTCTCACTTTTGTCTCTGTTTTGTCACATTTTTATCAATAGCCTTTTAGATTTGGGTAAAGCCAGGTGAGGATTTAAAGGTCAAACTTGAAAACACATTTCTAACGTTCCAAAGCCTGAATGAAGTCACTCTCACGACAAACCCCGGACTCGTTCTCGGCCGTGATGGAAATGCCGGATCAGAAAGTTTTGTTTCTCTTCTGCAAAACCAAACTGACTCTTCGCCCGTGGTTTTTCAGATCCTGAATCGAGCCGAGCGGAGACGGCGCTTTACAGCACGGTGAACAAGCCCAAGAAAAACTGTAAGTCAGCGCACACAAACGTCCCTTTAAATACGACTAGAGTGGACTTTGACGCTGCAGCTGTAACTATTACACAGAACCCCCGCCTTAAAGGGATGTTTCAGGATTTAAGGCCTCACTTCCTTGTTAACCAGAGTGTTGTTGATTTCTGGAGATATATATGTATTTTTATTCATGCAGTCCTTTACATTTGAAGAGTTTAGTGGTGCTATGCTAATGCTAAGCTAGTGCATGTGTATGGTAACTAGTAGCCTAACCCTTGTGTTGCCTTCGCGGGTCATTTTGACCCGCTGTCATGTTCCGGGCATTTGGATGCAGGTGACACCAGGGGGCGCCTTCCAACCTTCTCAGTGTAAATGTGAGTTGACTTTCTTCAGAGACTTTAGGTCAAACATGAGTGACAGTAACATGAGGCTAAACACAGTGAGCTCTTTGTTTGCAGTAAAAAGGCTGAGGCCTCATTGCTCTTCAGTCACAGACTGAGAAGTGAAGAAGGAAGTCATGGAGCTTCTGCTTTAGACAGAACTTCAGACTCTGCTGCATGTAAGAGTCATATCATATTATGAAACTCACATATGCAGTAAAAACATAAAGATTACATAAAGAAAAATATTTGAAAATCATGTATCTAATAAAAAATATAGTTTTTTTTAATTTACTCTCATTCTACAAAAAACATAACAAAAAAAAACAAACCCTTGTCACTTGTATCTGCTGTAGGTCATGTTTGTCCCAGTTCCTCTGAGTCGTGGTGCTGCAGGACTGATGTGGACAGATGTTACAGAAGAAGCTCATGAGGTTCATTTCTTCAACAGTTACTATAGTAACTATTTTCTCCAAAGTAAAAGTAGATCTACCACAGTCCTGTCCACATCTGTCATGGTCCACAGGACCCACCACGACTAGAGGAACTGGGACAAACATGACTTTACAGCAGATACAAATGGCTTGGGTTAGGGAGTAAATTAAAAAACACATTTTTTGATTAGATACAGGATTTTCAAATATTTTTCTTTTTGTAATTTTCCATATATTATGTTTTTGCTACATATGTGAGTTTCAGAATATGATGTGACTCTTACCTGCAGCAGAGTCTGAAGTTCTGTCTAAAGCAGAAGCTCCATGACTTCCTTCTTCACTTCTTTTTACTGGAAACAAAGAGCTCACTGTATTTAGCCTCATGTTACTGTCACTCATGTCTGACCTAAAGTCTCTGAAGAAAGTCAACTCACATTTACACTGAGAGGGTTGGAAGAGCGCCCCCTGGTGTCACCTGCATCCAAATGCCCGGAACATGACAGCGAGTCAAAATGACCCGCGAAGGCCACACAAGGGTTTAAAACAGCTCGACCTGAGCACAGAGCACCTGAGGCAAATCACTTATAACACCAGACTGACCATAGAAACGTCTGTGTCGACTGAACAAAGTTTTAGAATAACTAATATTTGAGCAGCATCAGCTTCCTGGTTGTAGCTACGCAGCGGCGGAGTGATCTGCTCGGTTACCGGATCTACAGTTTGTTTACCTGCGGCCGCATTACTACACGTGGAACTCACAAAGGAGCTTCAACAAATCAGATATGGCAACGTTTGGAGGAAGAGGTTTTTAATGCAGGCGACTCGTTACCATAGACACGCACTAGCCTTGCACTAGCCTAGCACTAGCCTAGCATCACTAAACTCTTCAACTATAAGGACTGCATGAATTAGAAAAAATATATATCTCCAGAATCTGAAACTCTAAACCCCGTGCAGGCCGTGGAGCCGACGCAGCAGCAGATCTGTACAGCACCGTCGACAAGAAGAAGAAGAAGAAGAGAAACGCTAACGACACAAGTGTGACAGACGTGGCTGAGCTCTACAGCGCGGTGAAGAAAAACAAAGGCAAAAGTAGGATTCATCTCACAGACTGTAACAGCTTTAATGACCTGTTTAACCTCTTAACTCCCGCCTGAACCGAGAGCATTTTCTCCAGTTCAGCTTTACCCAAATCCTGTAGGCCAGTGTAACGCCTCATTTGAAAGCTAAGATCTAAATGGATCTTTTTCCTCACGTCATCAGATTTTTTCCCCCATCATTTTTTGGGGGGTTTTCAACTCATTTTTGTAATTTTTTTGTCAAATAGTAAATTTTTTGTCACTTTTTGTCATTTTTTTGGTCATTTTTTGTAAAAAAAAAATTGTGACATTTTTTGACATTTTTGCCTCTTTTTTCATTATTTTTTCGTCAATTTTTTGTGAATTTTTCATAATTTTTTGTCACTTTCTGTCACTGTTCGTCAATTGTCTTGTAATTTTTTTTGTCATTTTTTGTCCATTTTTCATCATTTTTTGTCAATTTTTTGTTCACTGTTCGTCAATTGTTTTGTCAATTTTTTGTAATTTTTTCATAATTTTTTCGTCCATTTTTTGTCCATTTTTCATCGTTTTTTTGTCACTTTCTGTCATTTTTTTTGTCATTTTTGGTCACATTTTTGTCACTTTTTCATCATTTTTTTGTCAAATATTTGTAAATTTTTTGTCAGTTTTTTGGTAATTTTTAGTAATTTTTTTGTGACCATTTTTGCTTCTTTTTTCATCTTTATTTGTCTTTTTTTTGTCAATTTTTCAGCATTTTTTTGTCACTTTCTGTCATTTTTTGTCATTTTTTTTGTCAATTTTTTGTCACATTTTTGCCACTTTTTCATCATTTTTTTGTTAATTATTTGCAAAAAAAATTGTCAGTTTTTTGTCAATTTTTGTGTCACATCTTCATCATTGTTTTCATCTCAGTTCTGTCACTATTTTCTTTTTTCCAGAAGCTTTTGGATTGGGGTAAAGCCAAACTGGAGAAAATGTGCTGGGTTCAGGTGGGAGTTCAGGACTTAATCACTTCTGCTTGATTTGTTTCTGTTTGTAAAGAATCCGCAGGGTCGAGTCGTGTGACGGAGGCAGACGACGGTTTCTACTCCCAGATCCGCTAGAGTCGGCAGCTCAGAAACGACGCTTTGAGGAAACAGTGGAACCGTTTCAAACAGAATCAGCTTTGAGAACTCGTAGGAAAACTGTGGGTCTTTGCAACACAAGAAATGGTCATAAACTGTGTGAATATAAAATGAATCTAAAATATGTCTTGAGCTACTGGTTTTGCTTTTGTGTAAATGTTCCAAAAGATTAAATTGTTTTCTCCTGAGGTCTTTCTGTGTGCGGTTCTGTAAGAAGTATTTTCATTTGTTTTCCCCAATGACTTTTTCAAAAATGATTTGAGAAACTGGATGTGGGAAGATGCAGTTCATTTATTTTCAACACTATTTCCATAACATTTTCAAAACGTAATTCTACATGAGTTCATAAGTGCGGACGGAGATTCAGCCACTGGACATGAAGCTTTATTTAAAGAGCAACTTTCACATAAAATCACAAAGTCTCAAAGAACTTTATTACTGTCCCGAAGGAAATTATTATACAGCAGGTGTCCACACATGATAAAGTAAAGCAAAAACAAACACAGTGAGACAATAGTGTTTGGGACAAAGATCACACAGTCACAGCATCATCAGTCCGGCTCTGAAGCTGAGAGACCATCAGCAGAAGATCGAATAAAGCCTCATTTGCAGCAGCTTCACTGAGCAACACATGATCATTTATCTATTTAGTCTCTGGAATAAAAGAGACCCGACGAGTTCCAGTACAGGGCATTCTGAGCCTGCGTCCGGAGGGGAGGAGGTTAAGGGGAGACACTACCGGCAAAACTCAATTTTTTCAGGTTTTGGGTCTAATTGGTCTCTGAACATACAACAAGCTTTCACCCGGAAACAGAAAATATGCCTAATCTTCACAATAACATGTTTAAATATTGACATAGACTTATATGGGAGAACACATTTTCAAGGGCCTTTTTCTCAAAACACATTTTTCTGACATTGTGGCGACACTATGTCCACGTCAGTCGGACCTAAAGACTTCACATTTTCCAGCCTTGGACTGAACAATATTTGGAAGATTTTTTCAGAGGGATTTTTTATTATCTAATCCCTTAAGCCCCATTTATTGAGCTTTGAATGTCAAAAAATATGGTGAAAATTTTTTTTTAACTAATTTTTCCACTAAAAAACTGATTATTTTAAAACTAAACAAGAAATCCAAAATCCCCTCTGAAAACGTCTTGGTAATTCATTTATCAATAAAATGAAACCATAAATTTGAATGTAGCTCTATCCATTATTCAGATTTCGTCGCCGAAAAGATGATTTTTAGGCATAAAACACCTTGTTCTTATATGAAAAGATAAAATGACAGAAAACTTGCCATGTATTTTTTTCTCACATTTATGCCAGTGATCGACAGCAAAGGTTTCAAATTGATATCTGTAAATATACATGTTTTCCCTATTCACCTGCAGCGTCTCGCCTTAAACTCCTTAAAAAGCGGATGGTCCGAACACTGCATTATCTGTTGGGCTTTACGTACAACCCTTTGGCTGTAAAGGTCATGTAAAGGTCATGTAAAGGTCATGTAAAGGTCATGTAAAGTTCATGCAAAGTTCATGTAAAGGTCATGCTTTAAATGAGCTGCTACTCTCACCAACTTCATCAGACACTTTTTGTTGGTCACAGAAAGACCCCAAACCAAGACACAAAACAAAATGTTCAAACTGACTCAATAAAAGACGGTATAAGATAGTCATGAGGACGTTACAAACTCTAAATGAAGAACAAGACAAAAAAGTAACACAGAAACATCATAGCCTGGTCGACGAACAGCTGAAGGCAGTTTTCATGACTTTACACTTGGAAGACAATCCATTCACTCAGACAGTTTGTGCTTCTCTGACTCCTGAAACGCCCCTCCTGGAGCCGCCACCTTAACGTGGTGGAGGGTTTGAGCACCTGAATGATCCTGGAGCTCTGCTGTCGGGGCTTCGTGCCCCTGGTAGAGCGGGTCAGAAGCCCCTTGTAAGAGACCAACAGGCCTGAGAATCATGAGGCCGTCCTTCTGTGGACCCACCACCTGCAGGAGGCGCCACAAGGGGCCGGTGGAGTGTGATTTAGGCAACTGCTCCCACGACCCAGAATCGGAAAAGTGGAAGAAAATGGATGGATGGATGGATGACTCCTTAAAGGGGGGTGTTATACAAAATTGACTTTTTCAAGCTTTACATCATGTTATTCTGTCACTCCCTCATTAAAAACATGCCTGAAGTGTTGCCTTGGCACATTCACGTATTTTTGAGTAATCTGTAAAAACTCTGATGGCGGCCATTTTAGGGATAGGTTTGCCTGAGTCCTCCTAGGAACGCCCCCACCTCCTGGAGACGCCTCCGAGCTTTCGTCACCAGCCGAGTAACCAACCACTGCTCCTCAGCAGAACCCCCTCCCCACTGATGCCACAGACAGCGTGTGGAGGGGGCGTGTCGGGAAGGCTCAGAGGTTCTTAACCTCTTAACTCCCGCCTGAACCGAGAGGATCTTTATCTTCACGTCAACAGATCTTTTTTCCATCATTTTTTTTGTTGGGTATTCAACTCATTTTTGCAACTTTTTTGTCATTTTTTGGTCACTTTTTGTCACATTTTTGTAATTTTTTCTTCAATTTTCTTTTATCAATTTTTTGTCATTTGTTTGTCAATTTTTTATCAATTTTTTTATCAAATTTTTGTCACATTTTTGTCATTTTTTCGTCATTTTTTTGTCACATTTTGGTCAATTTTTTGTAATTTTTTTGTCACATTTTTGTCACTTTTTTGTCATTTTTTTGTCATTTTTTCGTAATTTTTTGTCACATTTTTGTCACATTTTGTCACATTTTGTCACATTTTTGTCACATTTTTGTCACATTTTTGTCACATTTATGTCACTTTTTTTGTCACTTTTTTTGTCACATTTTTGTCAAATTTTGTGTCAAATTTTTGTAAATTTTTTGTAATTTTTTGTCACATTTTTGTAAATTTTTTGTCATTTTTGTGTCACATTTTTGCCACTTTTTCATCAATTTTTCATCACTTTTTTGTCACATTTCCATCATTTTTTTCATCTCAGTTTTGCTGCTCTTTTCACAGCTTTTCTCCAGAAGCTTTTGGACTGGGGTAAAGCCAAACAACTGTCCTACTTTCGCACATTGAGTGATGAGCAGCAGTTGTTCTGACTCAGCCGCAGGTCTTGGTCTGGAGGAAGAGCACGGGCGACACCAGGCTGCCGGGCAGGTTGAGCCAAGCGAGCGTCGTGATCAGCAGACACTTGGTCCTCTCATCCATGGAGCTCTTGAATATGGGGATGCAGATGAGAAACCCCAGCAGCCACAGCAGCTGCAGACACAGGATGGTGACGATGATCCTGAACGCCCTGCGCTTCGCCGCGCCCGCCCTGTCGCCGCGGAGGGGGCGTGTCGGAAAGGGTCAGAGGTTCTTAACCTCTTAACTCCCGCCTGCACCGAGAGGATCTTTTTCCTCACGTCATCAGATTTTTTTTCCATCATTTTTTTTGTTGGGCATTCAACTCATTTTTGTAACTTTTTTGTCATTTTTTTGTCACATTTTGTCACATTTTCGTCATTTTTTAATCAATTTTTTGTCATTTTTTCGTCATTTTTTGTCAATTTTTTGTCACATTTTTGTCACATTTTTTCAAATTTTTGTCATTTTTTCGTCATTTTTTGTCAAATTTTTGTCACATTTTTGTCACATTTTTTCAAATTTTTGTCACATTTTTTCAAATTTTTGTAATTTTTTTGTCACTTTTTTGTCACTTTTTTTTGTCAATTTTTTGTCAAATTTTGTGTCAATTTTTTGTCAAATTTTGTGTCAAATTTTTGTCAAATTTTTTGTCACATTTTTGTCACATTTTTATAATTTTTTTGTCATTTGTTAGTCAATTTTTTATCAAATTTTTGTCATTTTTTGTCAATTTTTTGTAATTTTTTGTCAATTTTTTGTCATTTTTTCGTCATTTTTCGTCAGATTTTTGTCAGATTTTTGTAATTTTTTGTCACATTTTTGTCACATTTTTTGTCACATTTTTTGTCACATTTTGTCACATTTTTGTCACTTTTTTGTCTTTTTTTTGTCACATTTTTTGTCACATTTTTTGTCACATTTTTTGTCACATTTTTTGTCACATTTTGTCACATTTTTGTCACTTTTTTGTCTTTTTTTTGTCACTTTTTTGTCAAATTTTGTGTCAAATTTTTGTTAAATTTTTTGTCACATTTTTGTCACATTTTTGTCAATTTTTTGTCCAATTTTTGTCCAATTTTTGTCACTTTTTCATCAATTTTTCGTCACTTTTTTGTCACATTTCCATCATTGTTTTCATCTCAGTTTTGGACTGGGGTAAAGCCAAACAACTGTCCTACTTTTGCATATTGAGTGGCGAGCAGCAGAAATCTAACAGCCCAGTTGTTCTGACTCAGCCGCAGGTCTTGGTCTGGAGGAAGAGCACGGGCGACACCAGGCTGCCGGGCAGGTTGAGCCAAGCGAGCGTCGTGATCAGCAGACACTTGGTCCTCTCATCCATGGAGCTCTTGAATATGGGGATGCAGATGAGAAACCCCAGCAGCCACAGCAGCTGCAGACACAGGATGGTGACGATGATCCTGAACGCCCTGCGCTTCGCCGCGCCCGCCCTGTCGCCGCGGAGGGGGCGTGTCGGAAAGGGTCAGAGGTTCTTAACCTCTTACCTCCCGCCTGCACCGAGAGGATCTTTTTCCTCACGTCATCAGATTTTTTTTCCATCATTTTTTTTGTTGGGCATTCAACTCATTTTTGTAACTTTTTTGTCATTTTTTTGTCACATTTTGTCACATTTTCGTCATTTTTTAATCAATTTTTTGTCATTTTTTCGTCATTTTTTGTCAATTTTTTGTCACATTTTTGTCACATTTTTTCAAATTTTTGTCATTTTTTCGTCATTTTTTGTCAAATTTTTGTCACATTTTTGTCACATTTTTTCAAATTTTTGTCACATTTTTTCAAATTTTTGTAATTTTTTTGTCACTTTTTTGTCACTTTTTTTTGTCAATTTTTTGTCAAATTTTGTGTCAATTTTTTGTCAAATTTTGTGTCAAATTTTTGTCAAATTTTTTGTCACATTTTTGTCACATTTTTATAATTTTTTTGTCATTTGTTAGTCAATTTTTTATCAAATTTTTGTCATTTTTTGTCAATTTTTTGTAATTTTTTGTCAATTTTTTGTCATTTTTTCGTCATTTTTCGTCAGATTTTTGTCAGATTTTTGTAATTTTTTGTCACATTTTTGTCACATTTTTTGTCACATTTTTTGTCACATTTTGTCACATTTTTGTCACTTTTTTGTCTTTTTTTTGTCACATTTTTTGTCACATTTTTTGTCACATTTTTTGTCACATTTTTTGTCACATTTTGTCACATTTTTGTCACTTTTTTGTCTTTTTTTTGTCACTTTTTTGTCAAATTTTGTGTCAAATTTTTGTTAAATTTTTTGTCACATTTTTGTCACATTTTTGTCAATTTTTTGTCCAATTTTTGTCCAATTTTTGTCACTTTTTCATCAATTTTTCGTCACTTTTTTGTCACATTTCCATCATTGTTTTCATCTCAGTTTTGGACTGGGGTAAAGCCAAACAACTGTCCTACTTTTGCATATTGAGTGGCGAGCAGCAGAAATCTAACAGCCCAGTTGTTCTGACTCAGCCGCAGGTCTTGGTCTGCAGGAAGAGCACGGGCGACACCAGGCTGCCGGGCAGGTTGAGCCAAGCGAGCGTCGTGATCAGCAGACACTTGGTCCTCTCATCCATGGAGCTCTTGAATATGGGGATGCAGATGAGAAACCCCAGCAGCCACAGCAGCTGCAGACACAGGATGGTGACCATGATCCTGAACGCCCTGCGCTTCGCCGCGCCCGCCCTGTCGCCGCGGGCGTCTCCGGGCGGCGGGCGGACCAGGACGCGGAGCACGGCGGCGCTGCAGAAAGACACGACCGCCACAGACGAGACCAGCAGGGACACGAACTCCACCACGGGAGGGTCCGGTTGGTGGAGGTGTAAAAAGCCGATGAACGCGGCGGCGACGATCCACACGAGCGCCGCGCTGACGTTCCGGACGATGGCGCCGCTCCCGCCCTTCAGCTGCAGGTAAGCGACGGGGCGGACCACGGCCAGGTATCGGTCCACACAGGTCAGAGAGAGGATCAGGACTTCGCCCGGCTCCGTGACGCCGACGAGAAGAACCCCCGCGGTCTCCAGGCGCCTCACATCAGCGTAAACCCCGCAGACGTGCAGGAGCGAACCCAGGACGCCCAGCAGCTCCAGCAGCGCCAGGTGACACGCGAAGAAGTCGGCGTGGCTCTGGCGCAAAGATGGCCGCCGTCTGCGGAAGGCGAAGTACAGCACGGTCAGGGACAGGGGCAGGAGCAGCGCCGCTTTGGTCATCATGTTGGACACGCTGAGGGTTTTGGGAGTCGGGAACTTAGAACAGCTGATGAAGGGGGCGGTCGCCGGTGAAAACGAGGAGGAGTTACTGTCGGACATTTCTGAACCAGAGAAACGTGCGAGGTTAGTTCAAGTCAGACGGATGTTAAAGGAACAGGCCACGGTTTTTACATACTGAGATATGTTCTTACCTGAGCTTTGACGAGTTCTTTAGGACCTGTCTGATCTTCCCCCGTGCCTGCATTGTACCAGGTTTTAGCAAGTGCTATAACCTGGTACAATGAATCTCTCCCTTTGAGGTTAATGTATATTGTACACTGTCCCTGTTCAAATAAATAAATAAACTAAACTAAACTTGATCTCCAGTCGAGAAGCTTTTAAGTTTGGGTAAAGCCCAGTATAAAAAAACATGAATCTAAAAGGAATCCCATGGAGTATGGTGCGCCACAAGGTTACATTTTGGGACCATTATTATGTATTATTTATATTAACCCCTTAACTCCCACCTGAACCGAGCACATTTTCTCCAGTTTGGCTTTACCCCAATCCAAAAGCTTCTGGAAAAAAGGTGTGAAAATAGCAACAAAACTGAGACAAAACAAATTATGGACAATGTGACAAAAAAGTGAGAAAACATTGATGAAAAAGTGGCAAAAATGTCACAAAAATGTCACAAGAAATTGACAAAAAGTGACAAAAAAACGACAAAAATGTGATAAAAATTTGACAAAAAAATGACAAAAAAATGACAAAAAAGTTACAAAAATGAGTTGAATACCCAACAAAAAAATTATGGAAAAAAATCTGATGACGTGAGGAAAAAGATCCTCTCGGTTCAGGCGGGAGTTAAGAGGTTAATGATTTTGCTTCTGTTTCTACGACCGCCTTTCCCGTTCTTTTTGCTGATGATGCCGATCAAAATAATAATAATAAAAAGCCGAACTGGGGAAAATGCACTCGTTAATGTTAAGGCGGGGGGTTACAGGTTAAAATATGTATTTGTGGAAGTGTCACGATTGCGCTAATTTGGGCCAGGCTGGTCAGAGTCCAGGGCTGTTTTTCAGTCGCAGTCCAGCCCCTGAGCCGACCCTGCTCTAACCACTGAGCCACAGCCGTCTGAAAAATCAAATAAGCCAAACTCTGATCAATACTGTTCCTTTTCCAGCATTGACACAGTGGAGTCATGATAAATAGAAATGAGTTTAAACCCAGAGACTCACCTGCGATCGGAGGTAAATCAGTAAATCAGCGTTGGAACCGGAGCTTCCCGCTCACTCTCTGCTCTGTCGGCGCTGGAGAGACGGAGCGTGTCTGTCATGGAGGTATTTTCATCTGAATTTGCCTTAATCGCAGACGCTGATGTTCGTGGTCACAGACACTTTGACTAAACGACTCATTCAAACCAGCTGCAAATGAGGAGCCGCCATTTTTCAAAGTCTCAGAACGTCCGCCGGCCCAAACAAGGTCAATGACTCGCTCAGATGCAGCACGTTTCTGTTTATTTCACACTCAGTACATTATTTATGAGGAAAGATCGTGGTTCTAATGCATAGAATAGTATTTAACACAATAGAAGAAGTAGTAACACAAAGGCACTCTTGAATACAGAATAAAATGTACCGTTTGCAAAAGCTCCGTCAAGAAGTAGAGTTTAACGCGTGTCATGACGGGGGAGGAGCTAAGACGAGAGACTGTTTTTGGTGCAGGTCCAGGAAAATCTCCTCCAGATCGAAAGAACAATCCAGAACCAGGCTTTAACGACGACGACATAGGAACGCTTCTCACAAAGTGTCTTCTGGAGTCGCCCCGGCCTCCAGCTCCCTCTGGTGGTCACTCTCGAGAACACGTGCTGGCCATTCGGAAATCTCAAAGCAGAAGTATTACATGCGGAGTTCCACAGGGCTCCATATTGGGACCACTTCTCTTTAAATGACTTTGTGATTTCATCAACTACTTTTCACAGTCAGCTTTTCTGATTATTTATGTCACACATAATCAGCCTCCAGACTCTTGTCAATGGTCAATTAGTCATAACAGGTAATAAGTAAATAATCCTTAAATATAAATAAAGCAGATTGTGTTTGTGAGAGGGTGTGGAGCGGGAGGTAATCAAGGCTGTGGCCAGGGAGGCGTGAGGACATGGGGAACACACCGGTTGGGAAACGGAGGAAGCTACCGCTACCGCCACCGCAGTCACGGCGTGGAAGGGAGGCTCGAGGAGACGTGCTCGAGGGGCCTGGGGAGTGGAGCGTCAGGCCCGCAGCAGCAGCTCGGGACGGACGGACGGACGGGTGGACGGTGGCGCAATCAGAGCCGTGGGAAAGATATTTTAGTTAGGGGCGCTGAGGGACAAAATTTACCCCCAAAATACCTTTTCTGTGCATAAATCCTATTTATTAACCTCTTAACTCCCACCTGAACCGAGAGCATTTTCTCCAGTTCAGCTTTACCCAAATCCTGTGGGCCAGTGTAACACCTCATTTGAAAGACCTACAAAACTAAATGGATCAGATTTTTTTTCATCACTTTTTTTGTTGGGCAGTCGTCTCATTTTTGTCAAATTTTCGTGACTTTTTTGTCACTTTTTCGTCAAATTATTCGCATTTTTTTGTCAAATTCTTATCACTTTTTCGTCCATTTTTTCTAAATTTTTTGTCATTTTTTTCTCACTTTTTTGTCTAATTTTTGTCCATTTTTCGTCACTTTTTTGTCACATTTCCGTCATTGTTTTCGTCTCAGTTTTGTTGCTATTTTCACACCTTTTTTCCAGAAGCTTTTGGATTGGGGTAAAGCTGGAGAAAATGTGCTCGGTTCAGGTGGGAGTTAATAAACTCTTCCTTTCGTTCGTCATCGTCATATCCAAACCCCTCCATAAAACCCAAACCCACCTGTGACATATTATACAGGTGAAACTTGGACAGTTAGAATATCATTCAAAAGTTCATTTATTTCTGTAATTCAACTTAAAATGTGAAACTAACAGAGTTTAACAGAGACTCGAGAGCACTAAAGTTTACAGGGGGAAAAAAAAGTATCTGATCTTGAATAAACAGCGTCTGCTTGAACTAAAACCACCCAAACATTTACATTTCCTCATACTTTCATTGGCCCTGTTGTTGACCTCAGACTCCAGTGGTGGCCTGGGCCCCCCCTGACCTCCCCGTAGACACGCCCCTGGGCTTCTTACGCCCAAACAAGACGTTCTTGTGCTTCTGTAGGAATATCACGGGTGACGCCAAACTGCAGGGGAAGCTGAACCAGTAAAACGCCACGGCGACGACGCAGGCGTTTTCGGGTGGTAACGCGCCGCTCTTGAGGAGGAGGAGGCCGGCGGCGAAGGTCATGAACCACGCGCTCGTGGTCACCGACAGCAGCAGGATCTTGTGGAACGCCCTCCGCTTGGCCTGGTCCACCTGACCCCCGGGGCCGCGCCGCAGCAGCACCCGGAGCACCGCCACCTCGCAGAAGTAAATGACCGCCATGTTGAGCGCTAAGAACGGCAGCCACACGACCTCGCGATGCGACGGGAGGACGAAGCCTTCGATTCCGACCAGAGAAAACCCCACGACCCAGACGGCCGCCATGCTAACGCTACGGATCCTAACGCCGCTCTGTTGGTGCGACTTCAGGTACAGGATCGGGCGCACGACGGCGAGATACATGTCCACGCAGGTCAGCGAGTGCGTCATTGTCTCCACGGGGAGAGCGATGAGGAACGGGACGCTCCCGGCCGCGAGCAGGACCCGGCTGTCGGAGAGATGCCCGGAGAAGAAGGCCACGCCTCCCGCGCAGCTCACCAGCTCCAGCGCGCACAGGTTGTACGTGAAAAAGTCACAGTGAGAAGCTTTTCCCGGAGCGCCACGCCGCCACTGCCGGAACCCGAAGCGCAGGATGACGACGCACAGCGGGACGGCGGCGGCGGTTTTGGCGAGGAACCAGCTCCCGGAGATGAGCGCGTATCTGGAGCTCTGCAAACAATCCCCCACGAAGCTGTCATTGGCGGGAGAGACGGAGATGTTGGACGCCATTTCTAAGGCTGTGGTGAGACGAAACACTGCGGGGGGAGAGGAAATGGTAAATGTTTGTGAAAAAGCTTCTATATTATAACATAGACTCATGACATCCCCTCCTGGAGCCGCCACCTTAACGTGGTGGAGGGTTTGAGCACCTGAATGATCCTGGAGCTTCATGTCCCTGGTAGGGTCTCCCATGACAAACAGGTCCTCAGTGACGGGTCAGACAAAGAGCGGGTCAGAAGCCCCTTATGAGAGACCAACAGGCCCGGTTAATCGTGAGGCCGTCCTTCTGTGGACCCACCACCTGCAGGGGGCGCCATAGGGGCTGGTGCAGTGTGATTTGGGCTCCAACTGCTGCCCCCACGACCCGGCAACAGACAAGTGGAAGAAGATGGATGGATGGACTCATGACATGTTCTAACTTCTAGCTACGATGCTGCGCGGCTCCCTGAAGGCACAGGACTCGGGTGGGCTTGTTTGAAAGCTTGGAACCTCTATTTTCCAACACTGAAGACCATAAGTCTCTGTGTATTTCTGTTCCAAAGTTATGTATGAAAATGGGCGATGTTGTAGATACGGTTAAAAGATACACTACAAAAAGTGAATATCAAGCATTGGCTTAAATGACTTGAATTGAGGAAATGTTTCTTGTTTTGAGCGGATTTCACTCATTTAGACACTTTTCCTGATCGGACCAAGTTTACTTTGCTTGTTTGAGGACATTTCAGACCAGTTCTAGGGTAAATCTCGCTTGAAATAAGAAAGTAAAGTTGCCAATGAGATAAGACCAATTTTCTTACTTAAGAAAATGACCTGAAATAAGGACGAAATGTATCGAAACGAGTCAGAAACATCTCAGAACAAGTGAAATAATCCAGGACGAATGCCCAACAACTTCTTAACTAGTCAAAACAACTAAAATTTGGATTATTGTGCTCAAATTGAGATGTTTATACTGATCTAGTTAAATACTTTTTGCAGTGTAGGGTTAAAAAATGACACAGGTCTATTGTCTGGAAATGATAGACCTGCTTTTAGAGCTTCTCAACACTGAAAGCAGTTGAGAGGCTTTTAGATTTGGGTAAAACTGGAGAAAATGTGCTCGGTTAAGACATGGGGAGATTAAGAGGTTAATGTAACACAATGGGCAACTTTTGAGCAAAACAAAAATCTACAGTTTCGTAGTTTTCAAGCTTGTGCAGCACAAATAGTTGAGGAAAGTCATTGTTTTCCAAGAAATGTCGATTTTTTTTTTTAGGTTGTACTTTTTGCCAAATCCATTCAATGCCACGATTTATAATTCTGACATGTGGAGGTTTGGACTGTCGAGAAATACTCCAACGAGCGTTCACTTCAAACAAGAGAAAATGACTTGAGTTAGACAAAGAAAGACGGGTCTGTTTCCACTGTTGAAAACCTAATGTACTCAAATTCAGTGTAAATTCTGCCTGATCAAGTCATTTCTGATCAAAGCCCAACAGTGTAAAAAGTGTCTTAATAAATCAGGGGTCGGCAGGTTTGCTCAGTGGAGCCGGTTTTCTTCATGGTCAAAAGGAAGCATCACTTTCTACATCTGCCAGTGTTGTACATCATATACACTGGGAAAATGTCCATCGTAAATTAGGTAAATGGCTTAAAATCGCTTGAATAAAGTTTTTTTTATGTTAAATTTGAGTAAATTTAAGATCAGATAAAAACGTTAATGACAATCGAACAAATAGAAATCCCACTGGAAATCAGACAAATCAACTTTAACTGTAAAGAACATTTCTTTTTCACTTGAAATGATACAAAATAATCTGAATTATGAAAAAAATTGAATAAAACGTGCTTGTTCCATTGGCAAGAATAGGTTTAATCTGCTTTAACCTCTTAACTCCCGCCTGAAACGAGAGGATCTTTTTCCTCACGTCATCAGATTTTTTTTCCATCATTTTTTTGTTGGGCATTCAGCTCATTTTTGCAACTTTTTTGTAATTTTTTTGTCACATTTTTTTCCGTCAATTTTTTTTATCAATTTTGTGACATTTTTGTGACATTTTTGCCACTTTTTCATCAATTTTTCGTAATTTTTTGGTCAATGTTTTCTCACTTTTTTGTCACATTTCCATCATTGTTTTCATCTCAGTTTTGTTGCTATTTTCACACCTTTTTTCCAGAAGCTTTTGGATTGGGGTAAAGCCAAACTGGAGAAAATGTGCTCGGTTCAGGTGGGAGTTAAGGGGTTAAGGCCAGACCAAATCTACTCAAACTTCAGATTTAATCTCTCAATTCAAGTAGATTTAAGTCATTTCTTCCTTTAGATGAGGATTCTTTAGGATTACGGCCTAAAAGCTGCTCTGCTAAGACATTTTAAGGAATTGACAGTATTTGTTCACATTTCTAGAGTACTTTAACAGGCATAATATTTCTCAAAATCATCTCGAGGGCCAGAGTTTGATGATGGAGGGCCGGTTTTGCCCCCGGGCCTGACGTTGCCTACTCTTTTAATAAGTCATTTTTCCAGCAAAACGAATCATTGTCATGAAGCACCAAACTTACCGGCTCGGCTCCGGCGGCGACTGCCCTCAGAGCCGTCCTGACTCCAAATGTCGCACCCTGTTCGTATTTGCATCGTCGCTTTACATTTTCGTATATTTTTACAGCATTATTTTTCATACAGGGCGTCTTTAATTACGCCTGACGACATTCAAATGTCCACACGCCTGTTTCTGAGGGTGATGTCGCTGAGGCGTGAACATACGGGGCTTCGTCTGAGGGAGAGGATGCAAATCTCATGCAAAGGTTCGGCCCATAAACGAACAACGACAGAGGAATTAATCAGGACACTTTAGAGCTGCTTTAATGATCAGAGGACGGAGCAAACATAGAACATACCGTAAATGATCTAATACTGGCCTGTATTCCATTAGCGGCCGGGTCCCCGACAGAGGCCGGGTCCCCGACAGAGGCCGGGTCCCCGACAGAGGCCGGGTCTCCGACAGAGGCCGGGTCCCCGACAGAGGCCGGGTCTCTGACAGAGGCCGGGTCTCTGACAGGGGCCGGGTCTCTGACAGTGGCCGGGTCTCCGACAGGGGCTGGGTCTCTGACAGGGGCCGGGTCTCTGACAGAGGCCGGGTCTCTAACAGAGGCCGGGTCTCTGACAGAGGCCGGGTCTCTGACAGAGGCCGGGTTCGCGGCTGGCGGAGGCAAATTAAAGCCGGTCTCTAAAACAGGCCGGGGCTTTTATTAGAAACTATAGCGGTAGAAATATTCCCCATGTTAGGAATTTGTCTCATACTGGTGTAAAAGAAAACTCACGTGCAGGAAGTAACAAACAGAACCCGGGCCGAGGGGGACGCTGCGGAGGAGCTGATCCGAGCGTAACTTTGACACAGATTTAGCCACTTTTCAAACCTCCTGTGACCATATTTGGAAACAGGGCAACAAATGTTGTGTGATCCTCCAGGGTTTTAATAAAGTCTCCATCGCGTCTTCAAAGCACGTCCAGCTGCTCCGTGTGCAGGTCAGTCCCACGCCTCAAAATAACTCCTCCCATCAGCGCGAGCGTCTCGTCTTCTCTCGGGTCAGTCTCATGATCGATCACAAACACAAACGCTCCGTCTAAACTCGCCTTTTACACAAGAAAACAACAAATAATCCGGTCTGCGGTAAAAACGAAACAGAAACCTGCAGTGACACTGATGTCAAAGCTCCGCTAACAGCAACGAAACACTTCCTGTTGTCCCGGCAAAATAAAAGGCATCAATGTTCCAGCCGCTGGGAGAGGGTTTGAAATGTTAATGAATAAATGAACCTGATATTTTAGGTGCAAATGGACACAAATCTCGTTTGGAAGGGCGCCCCCTTGTGTCACCTGCATCCAAATGCCCGGAACATGACAGCGAGTCAAAAAGACCCACGAAGGCCACACAAGGGTGAAGAACTAAATGACATATATATTTGTAACGATCAGATCAGTTCATGTGAGTTGTTTATTTTAATGTAACCTAAAGCCTGCCATAAACCCACGGATATTTAGTGTAGAAAAGTCGTCACTGTTAAATGTTTATCAAAAGATATTGATAATTGATCTGTAACATGACAAAAAAATAAGAGTCAATAGAATGTTTCGCTCAGAGGAAGCCACTTTAAACCCCTTAACTCCCACCTGAACCGAGCACATTTTCTCCAGTTTGGCTTTACCCCAATCCAAAAGCTTCTGGAAAAAAGGTGAGGAAATAGCAACAAAACTGAGACAAAAACAATGATGGAAATGTGAGAAAAAAGTGAGAAAACATTGATGAAAAAGTGGCAAAAATGTCACAAGAAATTGACAAAAAAATGGACGAAAATGTGACAAAAAATGACAAAAATGTGACAAAAAAATGACAAAAATGTGACAAAATGTGATAAAAAATTGACCAAAAAAAATACAAAAAATTGACAAAAAAATGATGAAAAAAGGAAAAAAATGTGATAAAAAGTTGACAAAAAAAGTCCAAAAAATTGACAAAAAATGACAAAAATGTGATAAAAAAAAATGACCAAAAAAATGACAAAAAATTGACAAAAACATTACGAAAAAATTACAAAATTGGCACAAAAAATGACAAAAAAAATGACAAAAAAGTTACAAAAATGAGTTGAAATATCGGATATCGGCAGATACTCAAACCCCAGAATCGGTATCGGTATAAAAAAAGCTGGATCAGTGCATTTCTAATTCAAAATTTGCTAAATGTTTCACATAATTTCAGTCATTATGGGGAGACGCTGCAGGTAAAACTGTAATATTCTATACTATTAGATGCAAAGAGTTCTTGGTTAGTCTTTAACACAGTAACGTCCACTTTAACCACTGAACATTTTAGAAATCTGTCAAATCCAAGTCAGTAAATACACAAAGAACATCCAAATTACATACACTATTCCATTCAATGAAAGAAAGTGTAAATACCAGACCTAACAAAACGAGATTCTCCAACATGAAGCTCCAAACTCCCGGCTCCTTCTGCTGCGACTTCCTTTCGGGCCGTCCTGACTCTAAATGCTGTACCGGGTTCGTATTTGCGTCACTTGTACATTTTCTTTATCATTATCTCTCATGTTGGAGTTTAATTGCGCTTGACGACTTTCAAATTTCTGGCAGCAGAGGGTGATGTCGCTGAGGCGTGAACATAGGGGCTTCTCTGAGGGAAACGCTCAGGATTCAAATCTCATGCAAATGTTCGGCCTGGTTCTGCTGTTAGTGCAGCAACAAACACTTCACACCGAACAGAGCGGCTTAATGGGAACGATTGTATAAGAAGGGCAGGGTTTAAGTGTTTTTCATCCATCCATCCATTTTCTTCCGCTTTATCTGGGTCCGGGTCGCGGGGGCAGCAGTCTCAGCAGAGATGCCCAGACTTCCCGATCCACACACACCTCCTCCAGCTGTTCTGACCCCGAGGCCACACCAGGCCAGCTCAGAGACATAGTCCCACCACTGTGTCCTGGGTCTTCCACGAGGCCTTGTCCCACTAGGACATGCCTGGAACACCTCCCGCGGGAGGCGACCAGGAGGCATCCGGAACAGATGCCCCGAGCCACCTCAGCTGCTCCTTTAGACGTGAAGGAGCAGCGACTCTACTCCGAGCTCCTCCCGGGTAACTGAGCTCCTCACCCGATCTCGGAGGGTGCGCCAGCCACCCTGCGAAGGAAACTCATTTCGGCCGCTTGTATTCGCGATCTTGTCCTTTCGGTCATGACCCAAATCTCATGACCATAGGTGAGGGCGGGAACGTAGATCGATCGGTAAATCGAGAGCTTTGCCCCGACTCAGCTCCCTCTTCACCACGACAGACCGATACAGCGACCGCATCACTGCTGACGCCGCACCGATCCGTCTGTCCATCTCACGCTCCATCCGTCCCTCACTGAGAACAAGACCCCGAGATACTTGAACTCCTCCACTTGAGGCAAGGACTCCCCACCGACCTGAAGAGGGGAACCACCTTTTTCCGGTGGAGAACCATGGCCTCGGATTTGGAGGTGCTGATCCTCATCCCGGCCGCTACACACTCGGCTGCAAACCGCCCCAGAGCAGCTGAAGGTCCAACAGAACAACATCATCTGCAAACAGCAGAGATGAGATCCTGAGGCTCCCAAACCGGACGCCCTCCGGCCCCTGGCTGCGCCTAGAAATTCTGTCCATAAAAGTAATGAACAGGTTAAGTGTTTTTCAGTTCTTTACAAATGTTCGTGATTAAGAGAAACACTTTTTCACCGAGCGAGATTTGGAAGGTGGTGCTGTAGTTGTTGTTTCCTCTCAGGTGTGAACCCAGCTCTTCAGGAACATTACCACTTCCTCAGCGCCGCCGCGGCTCGAGAGGCAGAGGAGAAGGAAGCGCCATTTGAAGTTGCTGAACATTAAAACTGTATTTTCAGCACATGTTGGCTTAGTTGGGCAAATACCTAAGAACAATAAAAGAAACAATACTTAATATTGGGGAGGGAATAAAACTGGTCTTGAGAAGGGCACTTAAAGGGCACAGGGCAAAGGGGCAGGTGCTTGAGCACCACCTGGGCTCTACCTGTGCACGTCCCTGCTCAGGGCCCTACAGCACAAACCATGCTAGGCCTATACCTATACTAAAATATTTTATACCTATACTAAAATATTTGTCGTTTAGAAACAGAAAACGGAACAATCATGTTTGGAAGATTTGCTGCACAAAGCGTTCTGTGTTGTACTTTCTAAGTTTCCTCATAATTGATACTATAAGAATTTAACATAACCGGCTGAAATACAACGGTTGCTACACAGAATTTTGCACAAACAATAATGATGGATGAATTTAAAAATGTGCCAAACGGTTCAGCGGCTTCAAATATGGTGCGAGACTAAATGAGGCTGAAGCCCTTGAGCTTTTTTGTTCATGAGACAACATACAGTATAATATTTCTTTTTTTCAAAATAGCATTTTAATGCCTACTTTAAAGTCACACATTTGTTATTCCCAGCACAAATATCCCATGTCCCTGGTGCAGTCGTCCTGTTTAATGTGCTTAATCTGCTAATAAACATTATGCAGAATATTCCACCATCAATGTAAATATCTATATCACTACCGGGACTGAAGGTTATTAAATTTCTGTAACTGAAGCCGATCCAGATGAAATTTCAAGTCAAACATCGAGTACACGACAAACAAAAACAAAACAATGAACTAAGTATCAGGACTAATCTAGATTTTTAGGTCGCTGTAAATAATAAAGTTATAATAGAAAATAAATCAACTGCACTGTCAAACCAGTGTTATGTGGTTAAAGAACAAGAAATATGAGGGGGGTCCAAAAAGATAGTTTGTACCCAGGGCCCAGAATTTGGCGCTTACGCCCCTGTCTCCAATGGCAAGAAATGTGTGAAAAATGGGGAATAATTTGGGGGAAAACGTGGCTCAAAATAAGGAAAAATTGTGTGAAGAAATAGGACAAAAATAAATGGGGAAAACATTGGGGAAATATAGAAAATATTGTAATAAAAAATTGGGGAAATCAACCAAGTCACTTCCTTTAACCTCTTACCACCCGCCCAAACCAAATGCCTTCTGTCCTCTTTGGCTGTTATATAGGCCTGTGTAGCACCTCATTTGAAAGCTAAGACCCACAAAACTGATCTTTTTCCTCGCGTTGTTGCTGTGTTGAGTCACCTTTTGTATGTTTTTTTGTTTGTTTTCATTTTTGTCACTTTTTTGTTGAATTTTTGTCACATTTTTGTTGAATTTTTGTCACTTTTTTGTTGAATTTTTGTCACATTTTTGTTGAATTTTTGTCATTTTTTTGTTGAATTTTTGTCAATTTTTTGTTGAATTTTTGTCACATTTTTGTTGAATTTTTGTCATTTTTTTGTTGAATTTTTGACATATTTTTGTTGAATTTTTGTCATTTTTTGTTGAATTTTTGTCACATTTGTGTTGAATTTTCGTCAAATTTTTGTTGAATTTTTGTTGAATTTTTGTCACATTTTTGTTGAATTTTTGTCACATTTTTGTTGAATTTTTGTCATTTTTTGTTGAATTTTTGTCACATTTTTGTTGAATTTTTGTTGAATTTTTGTCACATTTTTGTTGAATTTTTGTCACATTTTTGTTGAGTTTTTGTCACATTTTTGTCATTTTCTGTGGCTATTTTGGTGCTTTTTCCCAACAATCTTTTTGATTAGGGTAAAGCCAAACCAGAGAAAATGGGATCCGTTCAGGTGGAAGTTAAGAGGTTAATGCTGTCCCTTGACCAAACAACATCACAACAGTATTTTTCCCCCCCGGTAACTACATTTAGACACCAGTAGAACCTAAACTATTCCATTCAATGAAAGAAAGTGTAAATACCAGACCTAATAAAACGAGATTCTCTAACATGAAGCTCCAAACTCCCGGCTCCTTCTGCTGCGACTTCCTCCAGGGCCGTCCTGACTCTAGATGCTGTGTTCGTATTTGCGTCACTTGTACATTTTCTTTACCATTATCTTTCATGTTGGAGTTTAATTGCGCTTGACGACTTTCGAATGCGTGTTTCTGGCAGCAGAGGGTGATGTCGCTGAGGCGTGAACATAGGGGCTTCTCTGAGGGAAACGCACAGGATTCAAATCTCATGCAAATGTACGGCCTGGTCCTGCTGTTAGTGCAGCAACAAACACTTCACACCGAACAGAGCGGCTTAATGGGAACGATTGTATAAGGAGGGCAGGGTTTAAGTGTTTTTCAGTTCTTTACAAATGTTGGTGATTAAGAGAAACACTTTTTCACCGAGCGAGATTTGGAAGGTGGTGCTGTAGTTGTTGTTTCCTCTCAGGTGTGAACCCAGCTCTTCAGGAACATTTCCACTTCCTCAGCGCCGCCGCGGCTCGAGAGGCAGAGGAGAAGGAAGCGCCATTTGAAGTTGCTGAACATTAAAACTGTATTTTCAGCACATGTTGGCTTAGTTGGGCAAACGTCTAAGAACAATAAAAGAAACAATACTTAAATTGGGGAGGGAAAAAAACTGGTCTTGAGAAGGGCACTTAAAGGGCACAGGGCAAAGGGGCAGGTGCTTGAGCACCACCTGGGCTCTACCTGTGCACGTCCCTGCTCAGGGCCCTACAGCACAAACCATCCCAGGGCCCCCTACGCTCTCCTGGAACCATTAAAGCTGTTTGTCATTGTACATCAGGGGTAGGCAACGTCAGGCCCGGGGGCCAAATCCAGCCCTTCTGCTAAGAACCTTTGGCCCTCAGGATGTTTTTTATGATATTATGACACAGATGAGAGATCAAATGCCTGTGAATGCTCTAAAAATGTGTGAAATACAGTCAATTCTTTACAAAATCTTCCAACAGAACCTGAGTGATACTTTTTTTTCGATACCTATACAAAAATATCTGTCGTTTAGAAACAGAAAACGGAACAATAATGTTTGGAAGATTTGCAAATTTACAATATCGGGTTCATCTCCAATGGCAAGAAATGTGTGAAAAATGGAGGGAAATGAAGAAATGGGACAAAAATAAATGGGTAACACATTGGGGAAATATAGAAAATATTGTAATAAAAGATTGGGGAAAACAAGAAGTCACTTCCTGTAACCTCTGAGCCCCGCCTAAACCAAATGCCTTCTGTCCTCTTTGGCCGTTATATAGGCCTGTGTAACACCTCATTTGAAAGCTAAGACCCACAAAACTGATCTTTTTCTCACATTGTTGCTGTGTTGTGTGTGACCTTTTGTATGTTTTTTTTTTCTTTTTTTTTCACTTTTTGTTGAATTTTTGTCATTTTTTTTGTTGAATTTTCGTCACATTTTTGTCACATTTTTGTTGAATTTTCGTCACATTTTTGTTGAATTTTTGTCACATTTTTGTCACATTTTTGTCATTTTGTGTGGCTATTTTGGTGCTTTTCCCAACAATCTTTTTGATTAGGGTAAAGCCAAACCAGAGAAAATGGGATCCGTTCAGGTGGGAGTTAAGAGGTTAATGCTGTCCCTTGACCCCCGGTAACTACATTTAGAAACCAGTAGAACCTAAACTTTTCCCGATACCAGACTAGTATCGTTTAATGGTCGCCCTAATCGTGCACATACAACCCTGGCATTTGTAGAAAATGTTGCTTTACATTGGGCTAAAATTGGCAGGTCCGGCCCTTGGTCTTTTTACAATGAAGAAAATCTGCCTCCACTGAGCAAACCTGCCCCTGATGTACGTTCATCATGAAGGGATTTAGAAGGTCCTGTGTGTTTTATGTAATTGTACTTCGTTGGTGCCTGATGGCCACATGTTTGCATAATGCGAGTTTCCATAAGGCTCGTGTTTAGGCGAACGCTGTGAACGCAGCTGTGACAAAGAAAACACATGAAGAACTGCTTTGACTTCACTGCTGCAAAGTCACAGAGCCGACCTGAGACGGACTGGCTGGGTCCGGAGGTGAGTGTTTCAAATCTTACCTTTACATGGAGACCAAACATCTGAGCATTATCTGATTTATCTGATCTGATATTATCATGAAAGTTATCCATGAAATAAATCTCACATTAGTTTGTAGAGTTTGTGCTGCTGACAGTCGGGTGGGTTAGGAGTCCTTTCTCTTCACTCGCACAATTTCAATACAAGTTAAAGCAGTTTGTGTTAGTTGTGTTTTAATTTCTTTAACCTCTTAACTCCCACCTGAACGGATCCCATTTTCTCCAGTTTGGCTTTACCCGAATCAAAAGGATTCTTGGGAAAAAAGCACCAGAAATGTGACAAAAATGTGACAAAAATTCAACAAAAATGTAACAAAAAAGTAAAAAACATCATCAAAAATGTCACAAAAACTCAACAATAATGTGACAAAAATGTGACAAAAAAATTACAAAAATTCTACAAAAATTCTACAAAAACTCAACAAAAACTCAACAAAAATGTGACAAAAACTCAACAAAAATGTGACAAAAATGTGACAAAAATGTGACAAAAATGTGACAAAAATGTGACAAAAATTCTACAAAAATTCTACAAAAATTCTACAAAAACTCAACAATAATGTGACAAAAATTCAACCAAAATGTGACAAAAACTCAACAAAAATGTGACAAAAACTCAACAAAAATGTGACAAAAACTCAACAAAAATGTGACAAAAATGTGACAAAAATTCAACAAAAATGTGACAAAAATTCAACATAAATGTGACAAAAATTCAACAAAAATGTGACAAAAATTCAACAAAAATGTGACAAAAACTCAACAAAAATGTGACAAAAATGTGACAAAAATTCAACAAAAATGTGACAAAAATTCAACATAAATGTGACAAAAATTCAACAAAAATGTGACAAAAATTCAACAAAAATGTGACAAAAACTCAACAAAAATGTGACAAAAACTCAACAAAAATGTGACAAAAATGTGACAAAAATTCAACAAAAATGTGACAAAAATTCAACAAAAATGTGACAAAAATTCAACAAAAATGTGACAAAAATTCAACAAAAATGTGACAAAAATTCAACAAAAATGTGACAAAAACTCAACAAAAATGTGACAAAAATGTGACAAAAATTCAACAAAAATGTGACAAAAATTCAACATAAATGTGACAAAAATTCAACAAAAATGTGACAAAAACTCAACAAAAATGTGACAAAAACTCAACAAAAATGTGACAAAAATTCAACAAAAATGTGACAAAAATTCAACAAAAATGTGACAAAAATTCAACAAAAATGTGACAAAAACTCAACAAAAATGTGACAAAAATTCAACAAAAATTCAACAAAAATTCAACAAAAATGTGACAAAAATTCAACAAAAATGTGACAAAAATTCAACAAAAATGTGACAAAAATTCAACAAAAATGTGACAAAAATTCAACAAAAATGTGACAAAAACTCAACAAAAATGTGACAAAAATGTGACAAAAATTCAACAAAAATGTGACAAAAATTCAACATAAATGTGACAAAAATTCAACAAAAATGTGACAAAAATTCAACAAAAATGTGACAAAAACTCAACAAAAATGTGACAAAAATTCAACAAAAATGTGACAAAAATTCAACAAAAATGTGACAAAAATTCAACAAAAATGTGACAAAAATTCAACAAAAATGTGACAAAAACTCAACAAAAATGTGACAAAAATTCAACAAAAATTCAACAAAAATTCAACAAAAATTCAACAAAAATGTGACAAAAATGTGACAAAAATTCAACAAAAATATGACAAAAATTCAACAAAAATGTGACAAAAATTCAACAAAAATGTGACAAAAATTCAACAAAAATGTGACAAAAACTCAACAAAAATGTGACAAAAATTCAACAAAAATGTGACAAAAATTCAACAAAAATGTGACAAAAATTCAACAAAAATGTGACAAAAACTAAACAAAAATGTGACAAAAATTCAACAAAAATGTGACAAAAATTCAACAAAAATGTGACAAAAATTCAACAAAAATGTGACAAAAATTCAACAAAAATGTGACAAAAATTCAACAAAAATGTGACAAAAATTCAACAAAAATGTGACAAAAATTCAACAAAAACTCAACAAAAATGTGACAAAAATTCAACAAAAATTCAACAAAAATGTGACAAAAATTCAACAAAAATGTGACAAAAACTCAACAAAAATGTGACAAAAATTCAACAAAAATGTGACAAAAATTCAACAAAAATGTGACAAAAATTCAACAAAAACTCAACAAAAATGTGACAAAAACTCAACAAAAATTCAACAAAAATTCAACAAAAATGTGACAAAAATTCAACAAAAATGTGACAAAAACTCAACAAAAATGTGACAAAAACTCAACAAAAACTCAACAAAAATGTGACAAAAACTCAACAAAAGTTCAACAAAAAAGTGACAAAAATGGAAAAAAAAAAAGAAAAGAAAAAAAACATACAAAAGGTGACACTACACAGCAACAACGCGAGGAAAAAGGTCCGTTTTGTGGGTCTTAGCTTTCAAATGAGGTGTTCCACAGCCAAAAGAGGACAGAATGCGTTTGGTGTAGGCGGGTGGTAAGAGGTGAATTACTTCAGAAATGAATAAACAGTGAACTGGATTTGAACCCGAGACCTTTGAGTCACTAAGCCATGGAGCTCAGTCCTGCCCCTGGCTCTGCTGTGGGCCGGATCGGAGACCATTCAGGTGTCTCCGCATTCGTCCATCGCTCAGCCTCTTCCTCTGGTGCAGGAGGTTGGAGACGTGCAGGTGTCTGTCAGATCTTGTTCTGTGGTTCTGTATTTACATAGAGTTGGATTGAGTTCTGCGCTATGCAAACGCCGTCGCCCGTGTCACGCCGCTCTCCTGGGTGTTCACGGGGCTGATTTCCATTATTCTGCTTTTTTCAGTCACATAGCACCAGTCTATATCTCACTACAATGATGACCGAACCTTCTGTTGGTCTGTAAATGCAGTAAATTAGAATAACTGCCTTGTATAAAATGTCTCTCTCAAAATGGCTGTAGTGAATGTCTTGAAATAGGCCTCTGTCTCTTTAACCCCTTAACTCCCACCTGAACCGAGCTCTTTTTCTCCAGTTTGGCTTTACCCCAATCCAAAAGCTTCTGGAAAAAAGCTGTGAAAATAGCGACAGAACTGAGACGAAAACAATGATGGAAATGTGGCAAAAATGCCACAAGAAATTGACAAAAAATGGTCGAAAAAATGACAAAAATGTGATAAAAATGTGACCAAAAAATGACAAAAATATGACAAAAATATGACAAAAATATGACAAATATTTGACAAAAAAAAGACAAAAATATGACAAAAAATGTGACAAAATGTGACAAAAAAATGGCAAATTGTCAAAAAGTGACTATAAAAAAATGACAAAATATTAATAAAACATTTGACCAACAAATGACAAAAAATGACAAAAAAAATGACACAAATTTGATAAAAATTTGACAAAAAAATGACAAAAATGAGTTGAATACCCAACAAAAAAATGATGGAAAAAAATCTGACGATGTGAGGAAAAAGATCCTCTCGGTTCAGGCGGGAGTTAAGTCTTTCGGACACGCCCCCTCCACACACTGTCTGTGGCATCAGTGGGGAGGGGGTTCTGCTGAGGAGCAGTGGTTGGTTACTCGGCTCGGAGGCGTCTCCAGGAGGTGGGGGCGTTCCTAGGAGGACTCAGGCAAACCTATCCCTAAAATGGCCGCCATCAGAGTTTTTACAGATTACTCAGAAATACGTGAATGTGCCAAGGCAACACTTCAGGCACGTTTTTAATGAGGGAATGACACAATAACATGATGTAAAGCTTGAAAAAGTCCATTTTAATATTAAACGCAGATTATTTTCCCACTGTCAGGCTTCGTTTCAGAATAAAACATGGCGACTAACGACTCTGCGCCGCCGCTGCTGGCCCTGAAGGCGCAGGCGTCCGTGGTGAACCTCCTCGTGACGCTGCCTCTCTCCGTCCTCGTCCTGTTTCTGGGATTCCAGCAGTGGAAGTCCAAAAGGAAGGATCCCTCCTGGTCCATGAGCTTCTCCGACTTCTTCACCTTCCACCAGGCGCTGATGGAGGTCGTGGGGAGCGCGGGGTACGCAGTCACCGCGCTCCTCGTCTGCCTCGGCGCCGGCGACAGCGAGCGCTCCCTCATGTTCGCCTACTTCGCGTGGTACGGGCAGATGGCGTTCCCGGTCTTCACGTGCCTCGAGCACTACGTGGCGGTGGTGCATCCCGTGACGTTCATCGGGCTGAGGAAGGGGAAGGGGCCGGTGCTCCGTCACGCGAGCGCCGCGGCCGTGTGGCTGTCCGCCATCGCCATGACGACCGCGGTGGTGATCTACAGAAAATACAGCCTCACCTTCGTCATCATCGACATCTGCCTCATGACCGGGTGTTTGGCGGTGGTGTCGCACTGCAGCGTCTCTGTGCTCAGAGTCCTGGTCCTCCCGAAGCCAGGGGGCGCCGTGCAGGACAGATCCAAGAGGCACGCGCTCCTCGTCATCGGGATGTTCCTCGCCGTGCTGAGCCTGAGGTTCGTCTGGAACGTCCTGTTGAGCATCATTTGGAGTTTCCCAGATCTCCGTGGGGATTGTGAGGTCGTCGCTGGTTTCATGGCGTGTTGGATCAACCTGGTGACGAGTCTGATGCAGCCGCTGCTCTATCTGCACAAAACCGGGCGGCTGTGCCGGCGCGGGAGAGTTTCCACCGAGAAATAACACGGAACCAGTTCCTAAAGGTGTAAATATTTCCGTTTGCGAGTGTGTGTTTTGGTCCCGCGTTTAAAACTTCTGTAAAAGTTTAGTTTTAGTTTCATTTTAATGTATGTATTTTGCTTTGCTTTATTCGTCCAACCATCACTCTGTCCGGAGCCGGGTCGTGGAAACAGCGTCTGAGCAGAGATGTCCAGACTTCTCTATCCACGCACACCTCCTCCAGCTGTTCTGGGGGGACCCCGAGGCGACACCAGGCCACACAGTCGCTCCAGCGTGTCCTGGGTCTGGGCAGTCTCCCAATAGGACATGTCTGGAACACCTCCAGAGGGAAGGAGACCAGGAGGCTCTGAAACAGATGCCTGAGCCTCAGCTGCTCCTCTCGACGTGAAGGAGCAGCGACTCTACTCCGAGCTCCTCCCGGGTAACTCGTCTCCTCATCCATGGAGTTGCCTTGTGTGTGAAATGCGCGGTATAGTGAACTTGTACTGTGTGTTGGTTTCGCTGGTCGCTTTATTGACATCATGCTCCCCGTCTCCTCGCTCGTGCTCTTCAGGGGCTTCAGATCTGGAGAAGACATCGAGCTTCTTCTTCTTCTCCTCCTTCACCAACTCGGACTGTCGGTTCTTCGGTGCTCGGCCGCTCGGAGCCCGGGAGCCGGATCCGAGCGAGAGACGAGAGGTCCAAACGGAACACAAGTTCGCCTGGAACATTCTGTACAGCGTCCTGTGCTTCCACAGTGACGCTGCAAAACACACCTGGTGAACTGGCTCCATCTGGTCAGTAATCTGAGGCTGCCGTGATTCGGGCTGAACGATTTATCGCATTTGCGATTTTATCGCAATATTACGCAACGCGATTTCGAAATTGCAGAGGCACGCGATATCGCCCCATGCAGCTGATGCAGCGGCCCATAGAAGTGAATGTAGCAGCGAGAGACGCCACAGACGCTCGGCTCCGCGCTCCACCACACGCTTTTCTTTACTTCTCCGTCTACTTAATGCGCATATAAAGCAGCCACCGCTCAGGACTATTGCTGTTCCCTCCGTTAGCATTGCGTTAGCTGCAGCGCTACACGGTCTGATGCTCTGATCACAGAAACTTTCCTCCGGATTCACACGTCTCGGCCTCCACAGAGATGAAGCTGAGCCTGAGCTGCTTGTTGAGAGTCGTATGTGACTCACTTTTGGAGGCTTATGTTTGGGAATGTTTTGGATAAAGATAAGAACTTATCTCACAACCACTGACTAAAACACAAGAGCAAATAGCAACGGACGGAGGCTCTTCAGCGTCTGGGACACACCACGCGGTGCAGCTGTAGTTAGTGGTGCATCGTCCCGAGTCGGGGGTAGGGCTGGGCACCGGCAAAGGAACAGGCCACGGTGTTTCTATACTGAGATATGTTCTTACCTGAACTTAGCCGAGTTGATACGTCTGGTCTTTGTGCCTGTGGAAGAGCTTGGTCGCTTCTAAGTTCACCCCGTTTTGAGCTGTGGGAATATGCTGGAAGACGCCAAATGCTAAAAACATCCTTGGTCCATCCTTCATATATTTCGGACCAGAGGTGAGAGAATGGGACCGTTTGCCATATACTATTTTAAAAAGTGGGGAAATAGAATAGTAGTCCTAAACCCCAGTCTCACAGTGGCTTAGTGGTTAGTGGTCATTATGTTCCTCTTCTGCCCTGCACTTCTGCACAGAGGAACAGTGGGTTGGCCCTTCGTCGAATAGCCATGGGATGCTGCTGTCGGGCCCCCTGTGGATTGTTCCTTAAGGCCCCAGAACTCTGGTCACAGAACTTTTGTGTTCGGACGCTGGACAATCCTAGTGCCACACAGCACCAGTCAGCGGTTTTATAATCTTTGTTTTTATTTGTGTTGTTTGTATTGCGTGTCTTCATATGGAGCTCCATACTCATAAATAAAGATGATGAATTCAATATGACATGAGGAGAATAAACATCATACAAAAGTGTTTTATTCCCATATATCTCTATATAAAGGTGTTGTATTTACACGTCTGACTGATTTTAGCACCAGCACGTTTAGCCACGAGTCAGACAATATTCAACATAACAAAACACAAACATAAAAAGGAGAGAAATTAGTTTTCGTAGTGTTATTTTTGAACCGTTATTTATCCATGAGAGTCCGGCTGGGATTATTAGTCTCAGAGCAGAGTCCTGGCCCCAGAGCGGACCCTATTGTTCAAGTTTTAGTGGTCGGGGAAGGGATGTGCAAACTCCACAGAGGAGGCGAGGGCACTCAGCTGTTTCTGGAGTATCGAGTCTTTTCGAGTCCGTCATGGCCGTCACTCGTCCCGGCCGTCGCTCGTCGCCGCCGGCCTCCACCATCTCGACGCGCCGCCGGTCTCCACCATCTTGTATCGCTGTCGGCAGGACGACGGCAGGTTGATGGGCCAGGAGAACTCCACGGGGACCACGGTCTGGACGTTTCTCTCCAGGAAGTTGAACACCGGGTTCCACCACGTCCGCGACAGCAGGTTGTTCGGGGCTCGACGCAGCGACTGCAAACACACAAACACACAAGTGTGAAGGTTTGGCTCATCGTTAAGTGAAAACCTCCAGAACTTAAGGCCAGACACTGCAGAAGTGTTGTTACCGTACATGCTCTAATATAGGCCGGGGCCTTTATTTACTCAAGGGCATCCAGGACCAGGCCTTTATTGGAACCAGGCCACAATTAGAGACAGGCCTTTATTTCTATCTGAGCAAAACGGACGACCAGGAAAACGAAGAAAAACGAGATTTGTGTCCATTTGCACCTAAAATATTAGGTTCATTTATTAATTAACATTTCAAACCCTCTCCCAGCCAGTGTTAATTTTGTCGACTAAAATATTTAGTCTTAATTTTAGTCAAAGTGATTTTTTTGACGACTAAAATTGGACTAAAACTAAATTAAAAGTTCCTCATGAGACTAAAACTATGACTAAAATGTCCAGATATTTTAGTCGACTAAAATAAGACTAAATAAAAATGAAAAGGAGAGACTAAAATCATCCAAACTTCTACTGACAGTTTGAAAGAGCCTCAGATCATATAGATTCACTGCCAAATGAACAGCTCTTGACAAATTCCTTTTTCGTCAAAAGACTAAGACTAAAACTAAATTAAAATATGTTGTCAAAATTAACACTGCTCCCAGCGGCTGGAACATTGACGCCTTTTATTTGAGCATTGACATCAGTGTCACTGCAGGTTTCTGTTTCGTTTTTACCGCGGACCGGATTATTTGTTGTTATCTTGTGTAAAAGGCGAGTTTAGACGGAGCGTTTGTGTTTGTGATCGATCATGAGACTGACCCGAGAGAAGACGAGACGCTCGCGCTGATGGGAGGAGTTATTTTGAGGCGTGGGACTGACCTGCACACGGAGCAGCTGGACGTGCTTTGAAGACGCGATGGAGACTTTATTAAAACCCTGGAGGGTCATAAACATTTGTTGCCCTGTTTCCAAATATCGTCACAGGAGGTTTGAAAAGTGTCTAAATCTGTGTCAAAGTTACGCTCGGATCAGCTCCTCCGCAGCGTCCCCCTCGGCCCGGGTTCAGTTTGTTACTTCCTGCACGTGAGTTTTCTTTTACACCAGTATGAGACAAATTCCTAACATGGGGAATATTTCTACCGCTCTAGTTTCTAATAAAAGCCCCGGCCTGTTTTAGAAACCGGCTTTAATTTGCCTCCGCCAGACGCGAACCCGGCCTCTGTCAGAGACCCGGCCTCTGTCAGAGACCCGGCCTCTGTCAGAGACCCGGCCTCTGTCGGAGACCCGGCCTCTGTCGGAGACCCGGCCTCTGTCGGAGACCCGGCCCCTGTCGGAGACCCGGCCCCTGTCGGAGACCCGGCCTCTGTCGGAGACCCGGCCCCTGTCGGAGACCCGGCCCCTGTCGGAGACCCGGCCCCTGTCGGAGACCCGGCCCCTGTCGGAGACCCGGCCCCTGTCGGAGACCCGGCCCCTGTCAGAGACCCGTTCAGGGGTTTCCAAAGTGGGGGCTGCAGTGTTGGACAGTCTGGTAACATGACTCTATGACAGAAGAGTTCCTCACGTGAGAGTTGGCCATGGTGTGGTACCACCAGAACAGGCGTGTGGTGACGAAGTAGGCGATGACCACGTCGATGCTGTAGTGCTCATGGGCCACGAGGATGCAGACCACGCCCGACACGCTGAGGAGCCAGCAGCTCCAGTGGTACCACCACATCCACCGCGGGCAGTCTGCAGAGAGAGAGACAGGAGTGAGGAGAGACAGGAGTGAGGAGAGTCTGCAGAGAGAGAGACAGGAGTGAGGAGAGTCTGCAGAGAGAGAGACAGGAGTGAGGAGAGAGAACGGAGTGAGGAGAGACAGGAGTGAGGAGAGTCTGCAGAGAGAGAGACAGGAGTGAGGAGAGTCTGCAGAGAGAGAGAGACAGGAGAGTCTGCAGAGAGAGAGACAGGAGTGAGGAGAGAGAGACAGGAGTGAGGAGAGACAGGAGTGAGGCAGGAGTGAGGAGAGGCAGGAGTGAGGAGAGTCTGCAGAGAGAGAGAGACAGGAGTGAGGAGAGAGAGACAGGAGTGAGGAGAGAGAGACAGGAGTGAGGAGAGAGAGACAGGAGTGAGACAGGAGTGAGGAGAGACAAGAGTGAGGAGAGAGACAGGAGTGAGGAGAGACAGGAGTGAGGAGAGAGACAGGAGTGAGGAGAGACAGGAGTGAGGAGAGACAGGAGTGAGGAGAGTCTGCAGAGAGAGAGAGACAGGAGAGTCAGCAGAGAGAGAGACAGGAGTGAGGAGAGTCTGCAGAGAGAGAGAGACAGGAGAGTCTGCAGAGAGAGAGACAGGAGTGAGGAGAGACAGGAGTGAGGAGAGACAGGAGTGAGGAGAGTCTGCAGAGAGAGAGACAGGAGTGAGGAGAGACACAGGAGTGAGGAGAGAGAGACAGGAGTGAGGAGAGACAGGAGTGAGGAGAGAGACAGGAGTGAGGAGAGACAGGAGTGAGGAGAGACAGGAGTGAGGAGAGAGACAGGAGTGAGGAGAGACAGGAGTGAGGAGAGACAGGAGTGAGGAGAGAGACAGGAGTGAGGAGAGACAGGAGTGAGGAGAGACAGGAGTGAGGAGAGAGACAGGAGTGAGGAGAGACAGGAGTGAGGAGAGAGACAGGAGTGAGGAGAGTCTGCAGAGAGAGAGAGACAGGAGAGTCAGCAGAGAGAGAGACAGGAGTGAGGAGAGTCTGCAGAGAGAGAGAGACAGGAGAGTCAGCAGAGAGAGAGACAGGAGTGAGGAGAGTCTGCAGAGAGAGAGAGACAGGAGAGTCTGCAGAGAGAGAGACAGGAGTGAGGAGAGACAGGAGTGAGGAGAGACAGGAGTGAGGAGAGTCTGCAGAGAGAGAGACAGGAGTGAGGAGAGACACAGGAGTGAGGAGAGAGAGACAGGAGTGAGGAGAGACAGGAGTGAGGAGAGACAGGAGTGAGGAGAGAGACAGGAGTGAGGAGAGACAGGAGTGAGGAGAGACAGGAGTGAGGAGAGTGAGACAGGAGTGAGGAGAGAGACAGGAGTGAGGAGAGAGACAGGAGTGAGGAGAGAGAGACAGGAGTGAGGAGAGACAGGAGTGAGGAGAGTCTGCAGAGAGAGAGACAGGAGTGAGGAGAGAGAGACAGGAGTGAGGAGAGAGAGACAGGAGTGAGGAGAGAGAGACAGGAGTGAGGAGAGTGAGACAGGAGTGAGGAGAGTCTGCAGAGAGAGAGACAGGAGTGAGGAGAGACAGGAGTGAGGAGAGACAGGAGTGAGGCAGGAGTGAGGAGAGTCTGCAGAGAGAGAGACAGGAGTGAGGAGAGACAGGAGTGAGGAGAGAGACAGGAGTGAGGAGAGTCTGCAGAGAGAGAGACAGGAGTGAGGAGAGACAGGAGTGAGGAGAGAGACAGGAGTGAGGAGAGTCTGCAGAGAGAGAGACAGGAGTGAGGAGAGAGACCGGAGTGAGGAGAGAGACCGGAGTGAGGAGAGAGACCGGAGTGAGGAGAGAGACCGGAGTGAGGAGAGAGACCGGAGTGAGGAGAGAGACAGGAGTGAGGAGAGAGACAGGAGTGAGGAGAGAGAGACAGGAGTGAGGAGAGAGAGACAGGAGTGAGGAGAGAGAGGAGTGAGGAGAGAGACAGGAGTGAGGAGAGAGACAGGAGTGAGGAGAGTCTGCAGAGAGAGAGAGACAGGAGTGAGGAGAGACAGGAGTGAGGAGAGAGACAGGAGTGAGGAGAGAGACAGGAGTGAGGAGAGAGACAGGAGTGAGGAGAGTCTGCAGAGAGAGACAGGAGTGAGGAGAGAGAGGAGTGAGGAGAGAGACAGGAGTGAGGAGAGAGACAGGAGTGAGGAGAGAGACAGGAGTGAGGAGAGAGGCAGGAGTGAGGAGAGACAGGAGTGAGGAGAGAGACAGGAGTGAGGAGAGTCTGCAGAGAGAGAGACCGGAGTGAGGAGAGACAGGAGTGAGGAGAGTCTACAGAGAGAGAGACAGGAGTGAGGAGAGAGACAGGAGAGAGGCAGGAGTGAGGAGAGAGACAGGAGTGAGGAGAGAGACAGGAGTGAGGAGAGAGACAGGAGTGAGGAGAGAGGCAGGAGTGAGGAGAGTCTGCAGAGAGAGAGACAGGAGTGAGGAGAGTGAGACAGGAGAGAGGCAGGAGTGAGGAGAGAGACAGGAGTGAGGAGAGAGACAGGAGTGAGGAGAGAGACAGGAGTGAGGAGAGAGACAGGAGTGAGGAGAGAGACAGGAGTGAGGAGAGACAGGAGTGAGGAGAGACACAGGAGTGAGGAGAGACACAGGAGTGAGGAGAGACACAGGAGTGAGGAGAGACACAGGAGTGAGGAGAGACAGGAGTGAGGAGAGAGGCAGGAGTGAGGAGAGAGACAGGAGTGAGGAGAGAGACAGGAGTGAGGAGAGAGACAGGAGTGAGGAGAGAGAGACAGGAGTGAGGAGAGAGACAGGAGTGAGACAGGAGTGAGGAGAGAGACAGGAGTGAGGAGAGAGACAGGAGTGAGGAGAGAGACAGGAGTGAGACAGGAGTGAGGAGAGAGACAGGAGTGAGGAGAGAGAGACAGGAGTGAGGAGAGAGAGACAGGAGTGAGGAGAGAGAGACAGGAGTGAGGAGAGAGACAGGAGTGAGGAGAGAGACAGGAGTGAGGAGAGAGAGGAGTGAGGAGAGAGACAGGAGTGAGGAGAGAGAGACAGGAGTGAGGAGAGAGACAGGAGTGAGGAGAGAGAGACAGGAGAGAGTCTACAGAGGAGACATTAGTGATGAGAGTCTGCAGAGAGAGAGACAGGAGTGAGGAGAGAGAGACAGGAGTGAGGAGAGTCTGCAGAGAGAGAGAGACAGGAGTGAGGAGAGAGAGACAGGAGAGAGTCTACAGAGGAGACATTAGTGATGAGAGTCTGCAGAGAGAGAGACAGGAGTGAGGAGAGAGACAGGAGTGAGGAGAGAGACAGGAGTGAGGAGAGAGACAGGAGTGAGGAGAGACAGGAGTGAGGAGACACAGGAGTGAGGAGAGACACAGGAGTGAGGAGAGAGACAGGAGTGAGGAGAGTCTGCAGAGAGAGAGACAGGAGTGAGGAGACACAGGAGTGAGGAGAGAGACAGGAGTGAGGAGAGACAGGAGTGAGGAGACACAGGAGTGAGGAGAGACACAGGAGTGAGGAGAGACAGGAGTGAGGAGAGTCTGCAGAGAGAGAGACAGGAGTGAGGAGAGAGACAGGAGTGAGGAGAGAGACAGGAGTGAGGAGAGACAGGAGTGAGGAGAGACACAGGAGTGAGGAGAGACACAGGAGTGAGGAGAGAGACAGGAGTGAGGAGAGTCTGCAGAGAGAGAGACAGGAGTGAGGAGACACAGGAGTGAGGAGAGAGACAGGAGTGAGGAGAGACAGGAGTGAGGAGACACAGGAGTGAGGAGAGACAGGAGTGAGGAGAGACACAGGAGTGAGGAGAGTCTGAAAAGGGCTGCCAGCAGGGGGCGCCAGAGACACTGAGGAGCCTCATGAACACAGACACTCACACTCTTTGATGAAAAGGTAGGAGAGCGTCAGCATCACCGTGTGTCCGCTGTACAGGAAGTCTCCACACATGAGGTGAGATCCCGTCAGAGACAAACCTGAAGACAGAAGAAACCAGGTCAATAAAAAAAAACTAAAACCTAAAACTATAACAATAATAAAGCGTGTCGTGCCTCCTCCTGAGATCAGCCGCAGGATCCGCCAGATTTTCCCCGTGGAGTCGTTATAAAGCTGAAACACAAAGATTATAGTTTTATATCTGGTCTTTTGGCCTGTTCAGACGCTGTGGTACAGGGTGGTACCTTCGTAGTCACCAGCCTTGGCGTCACCATAGACAGCGATTTTAAACTAGACAAGCAGGTCAATGGCGTTTTAAAATCAAGTTTTTATCAGCTTCGTCTTTTATCAAAAGTGAAGCCGTTTTTATCTTTTAATTTGCTCAAACAGGTCGTGCATGCTTTTATTTCTTCTCGTTGGGACGACTGCAATGCCCTTTATTCAGGCATTGGCCTCAAAACACTTTCCCGATTGCAGCTAGTCCAGAACTCAGCAGCACGACTTTTAACAGGAGCCAGAAAACGCGAGCACATTACCCCTATTTTAGCGTCTTTGCACTGGCTGCCTGTACGTTTTAGAATTGATTTTAAAATGTTGTTGTTTGTTTTTAAAGCTTTGAATGGACTGGCCCCTCAGTATATTGCAGACCTCATCCGAATCTATCCTCCGGCGCGTGCTCTGAGGTCTGAGGCCCAGCTACAGCTTGTGGTTCCTAAGACAAAGCGGAAAACCAGGGGGGACAGAGCGTTCTAAGCTGTGGAACGCTCTGCCCCTCCACGTTTGAACGGCCCCCACAGTGGAGTGTTTTAAATCTCATCTTGTTGTGTGGTCCCCGTGTCTTTTATTTATTTTATCTTGTTGATTTTATTGTTTTATTCAATGTTTTTAACGATTTTATTGTTTTATCTATTTTATTTTTATTAATGTCTTTTACGAACTATTTATTGTTTTATGCAGGTTTTATTTTTTATTTTTTTTGTGGTAGGGCTAATAAGTATTGTATCTGTTTTTAGGATCTCATGTGCAGCACTTTGGAAACATCTTTATTTGTATAGCACATTTAACCAACAAAGTGGATTGGATTGGATTACCTTGGGCGCGCAGACCATGTGTTTCCCCGGCACCGGCAGCGTGGTGATGTACATGGTGAGGCAGCGGTACATGTAGAGCGTCCCGATCAGGAAGAAGCAGCGGCGGCCGATGATCGCCCTGGAACCAACAAAAAACTTCCATTAATCCATCGTTTTTTATCAATCACGCAAAGAACTAGGGAAGCACCGATCCGAATATCGGATATCGGCTGATACTCAAACCCCCAGTATCGTATCATCTGTATAAATAACCATTAGTTGTTTCAGCCCTAGTTTATATCACAACAGACTGTAGTAAACGAGGCGTTCAGGGCGAGAACCTGAAAGTCTGAATAAGTAAATAAAGAGTAAATAAAGGTGAGTCTTTACTTGTGTTTGTCTGTTTGTCTGTCTGATTCCAGGTGAAATTCAGTCGTTGAGCAAACCTGGCTCTGTAAATGATGGTCTGCTGTAGCTGATGACACCACCCTGTTACAGCCCAACAGCTCCCTCTACTGGCAGAGAGAGTCACTGATCTCCTGGACTCAGTGGGCTGAAACTTGGGGTATGTAATTTAACCCAAGCAAAACCAAAGCAAAGTTTCTTTCCAAAAAATTGAAAAAGAAGAACTTGGTCGCTTCCAACTTCACCCCATTTGGCCCCATAGAGGAGAGGAGGAGGGGCTAATACATAAATAGAAATGCTAACAACATCTTTGATCGTTTTGCATGCGTAAAGACCAGACAGGTACACATCAACTCGTCTAAGCTCAGGTAAGAACAGATCTCAGTCTGGAAAACGGTGAGCTGCTTCTTTAATCAGGAAGTGTTTAAGTGTTTACTTGTGTTTGAGGAAGAGCCTTAAACAGGAAGAGTTTAATTGTTTACTTGTGTTTGAGGAAGAGCCTGAATCAGGAAGTGTTTAATTGTTTACTTGTGTTTGAGGAAGAGCCTGAATCAGGAAGTGTTTAATTGTGTTTGAGGAAGAGCCTTTAACAGGAAGTGTTTACTTGTTTACTTGTGTTTGAGGAAGAGCCTGAATCAGGAAGTGTTTACTTGTGTTTGAGGAAGAGCCTTTAACAGGAAGTGTTTACTTGTGTTTGAGGAAGAGCCTTAAACAGGAAGTGTTTACTTGTTTACTTGTGTTTGAGGAAGAGCCTTAAACAGGAAGTGTTTACTTGTGTTTGAGGAAGAGCCTTAAACAGGAAGTGTTTACTTGTGTTTGAGGAAGAGCCTTGAACAGGAAGTGTTTACTTGTGTTTGAGGAAGAGCCTTTAACAGGAAGTGTTTACTTGTGTTTGAGGAAGAGCCTTGAACAGGAAGTGTTTACTTGTGTTTGAGGAAAAGCCTGAATCAGGAAGAGTTTAATTGTTTACTTGTGTTTGAGGAAGAGCCTTAAACAGGAAGTGTTTACTTGTGTTTGAGGAAGAGCCTTAATCAGGAAGTGTTTACTTGTGTTTGAGGAAGAGCCTTTAACAGGAAGTGTTTACTTGTGTTTGAGGAAGAGCCTTAAACAGGAAGTGTTTACTTGTTTACTTGTGTTTGAGGAAGAGCCTTAAACAGGAAGTGTTTAATTGTTTACTTGTGTTTGAGGAAGAGCCTGAATCAGGAAGTGTTTAATTGTTTACTTGTGTTTGAGGAAGAGCCTTAAACAGGAAGTGTTTACTTGTTTACTTGTGTTTGAGGAAGAGCCTTAAACAGGAAGTGTTTACTTGTGTTTGAGGAAGAGCCTTAAACAGGAAGTGTTTACTTGTGTTTGAGGAAGAGCCTTTAACAGGAAGTGTTTACTTGTGTTTGAGGAAGAGCCTTAAACAGGAAGTGTTTACTTGTTTACTTGTGTTTGAGGAAGAGCCTTAAACAGGAAGTGTTTAATTGTTTACTTGTGTTTGAGGAAGAGCCTGAATCAGGAAGTGTTTAATTGTTTACTTGTGTTTGAGGAAGAGCCTTAAACAGGAAGTGTTTACTTGTTTACTTGTGTTTGAGGAAGAGCCTTAAACAGGAAGTGTTTACTTGTGTTTGAGGAAGAGCCTTTAACAGGAAGTGTTTACTTGTGTTTGAGGAAGAGCCTGAATCAGGAAGAGTTTAATTGTTTACTTGTGTTTGAGGAAGAGCCTTTAACAGGAAGTGTTTACTTGTGTTTGAGGAAGAGCCTTTAACAGGAAGTGTTTACTTGTGTTTGAGGAAGAGCCTGAATCAGGAAGAGTTTAATTGTTTACTTGTGTTTGAGGAAGAGCCTTTAACAGGAAGTGTTTACTTGTGTTTGAGGAAGAGCCTTTAACAGGAAGTGTTTACTTGTGTTTGAGGAAGAGCCTTAATCAGGAAGTGTTTACTTGTGTTTGAGGAAGAGCCTTTAACAGGAAGTGTTTACTTGTTTACTTGTGTTTGAGGAAGAGCCTTAATCAGGAAGTGTTTACTTGTGTTTGAGGAAGAGCCTTTAACAGGAAGTGTTTACTTGTGTTTGAGGAAGAGCCTTAAACAGGAAGAGTTTAATTGTTTACTTGTGTTTGAGGAAGAGCCTTTAACAGGAAGTGTTTACTTGTGTTTGAGGAAGAGCCTTAATCAGGAAGTGTTTACTTGTGTTTGAGGAAGAGCCTTAAACAGGAAGTGTTTACTTGTTTACTTGTGTTTGAGGAAGAGCCTTAATCAGGAAGTGTTTACTTGTTTACTTGTGTTTGAGGAAGAGCCTTAATCAGGAAGTGTTTACTTGTGTTTGAGGAAGAGCCTTTAACAGGAAGTGTTTACTTGTGTTTGAGGAAGAGCCTTTAACAGGAAGTGTTTACTTGTGTTTGAGGAAGAGCCTTAAACAGGAAGTGTTTACTTGTGTTTGAGGAAGAGCCTTTAACAGGAAGTGTTTACTTGTGTTTGAGGAAGAGCCTTAAACAGGAAGAGTTTACTTGTGTTTGAGGAAGAGCCTTTAACAGGAAGTGTTTACTTGTGTTTGAGGAAGAGCCTTAAACAGGAAGAGTTTAATTGTGTTTGAGGAAAAGCCTTAAACAGGAAGAGTTTAATTGTTTACTTGTGTTTGAGGAAGAGCCTTAATCAGGAAGAGTTTAATTGTGTTTGAGGAAGAGCCTTTAACAGGAAGTGTTTACTTGTGTTTGAGGAAGAGCCTTAATCAGGAAGTGTTTACTTGTGTTTGAGGAAGAGCCTTTAACAGGAAGTGTTTACTTGTGTTTGAGGAAGAGCCTGAATCAGGAAGTGTTTACTTGTGTTTGAGGAAGAGCCTTTAACAGGAAGTGTTTACTTGTGTTTGAGGAAGAGCCTTGAACAGGAAGTGTTTACTTGTGTTTGAGGAAGAGCCTGAATCAGGAAGTGTTTACTTGTGTTTGAGGAAGAGCCTTAAACAGGAAGTGTTTACTTGTGTTTGAGGAAGAGCCTTAAACAGGAAGTGTTTACTTGTGTTTGAGGAAGAGCCTTAAACAGGAAGTGTTTACTTGTGTTTGAGGAAGAGCCTGAATCAGGAAGTGTTTACTTGTGTTTGAGGAAGAGCCTTTAACAGGAAGTGTTTACTTGTGTTTGAGGAAGAGCCTTTAACAGGAAGTGTTTACTTGTGTTTGAGGAAGAGCCTTGAACAGGAAGTGTTTACTTGTGTTTGAGGAAGAGCCTGAATCAGGAAGTGTTTACTTGTGTTTGAGGAAGAGCCTTGAACAGGAAGTGTTTCAGTGTTTACTTGTGTTTGAGGAAGAGCCTTAAACAGGAAGTGTTTACTTGTGTTTGAGGAAGAGCCTTGAACAGGAAGTGTTTACTTGTGTTTGAGGAAGAGCCTTAAACAGGAAGACTTTACTTGTGTTTGAGGAAGAGCCTTGAACAGGAAGTGTTTCAGTGTTTACTTGTGTTTGAGGAAGAGCCTTAAACAGGAAGTGTTTACTTGTGTTTGAGGAAGAGCCTTGAACAGGAAGTGTTTCAGTCTTTACTTGTGTTTGAGGAAGAGCCTTGAACAGGAAGTGTTTCAGTCTTTACTTGTGTTTGAGGAAGAGCCACTGCACCGTCCACAGCCCGACGAGGATGAGCCCGTTGACCTCGGTGACGGTGAAGGCCCAGGGCACGCGGTCGATGTAGTCGAAGAACTTGTCGGGCAGCGGCGGGTTGAGCGCCTTGTCGGGGACGCGCTCGTGCACCACGGTGATGACCACGGTGGTGAACACCAGGTTGAAGGTGGCGTAGAGGAAGGCCACGCCCGTCTTCCACCACTCGCGGGGCAGGCGGCGGGCGCGGTCCTCGGGCACCGCCATCTTCACGTAGTCGCAGTGTCGCCGCAGGCCGTTATGGAGAGTCTGCACCAGACGCTTCTCCTTCAGGAACCGGCAGAGCCTGGACTCCTCCTCCTCGCGCTCCTCGGGGCTCACGGAGCTGTGGTCAAACACACCGTCAAGAAACAAGATATATACTCATATATATACTCTCGCCACATGTTTTCAAAACATCTACCTTACACATTTAGTGACATCGGAGATAAACTCAATGTAAATTTGCACGTCATTTTAACAGATATTTCAATATGATGTATATGACCATTAAATACTACATACATGAATATTTCACTCCATCACTGTACTAGACTTTGTCTCTTTTCGTACACAAGGAAACTCAAAGCGTCTTTGCCGTCGGCTCTGAACACTCGGGCTGAACCATGTGGACAAAACTCCAGGCCAGATATTTCGATATTGATATAACTACATTATAAACCAAAGAGTGCAGTTTTACTGAATGTTCATATCTCGATAACGATACAATAACGATATCTCTTTCAGCCCCACTGAACACGACACTATATGAGCTTAGGTTTTACCAAGATCTTCAACATCAAGTCTCCTCTGAGACTTTTACGCACGAGTTTAACTTTAACATTTGTCTTGTAACATTCATGTTCCATGACTTTGTTCAGTTTAGATCCATTTATCCTGCATTAATAATATAATAAATAACATAGGGCTGCTCGATTATAGAAAAAATAATAATCCTGATTATTTTAGTAATAATTTAAATCACGATTATTCAAACGATTATTTGTTTCCTTAAAAAAATCTTTATTTTATTTATTCATTTTTATTATTATTTTAAAAAACAACTATGGACTACTTTTTTTTGGACAATAAAAGCTTTTTTTTTAATATGCTCACGTTTCTAAACTAATCCTATAGGGACACCTGCCCCCTGCTGGCCAGCCCTCACACCTGTCCAACAGAGCGGCGCGGCCTGATGACATCATCACTCAGCGCTAATGTTTTTATGTCAAACCAAAGCCTGAGCCTTTAGCTCGTGAAATGTGAAGGGAACAGAAACAATCATCTCAGTAGCATGAAGTAATAAGAGTTTGTTTGAGCTCCGTTGATCTGCTCCTGAAGAAGAGTTTTAGACTTTTCTACTAAACAAAACCAGGGCCTGAGCAAAGGATGTCGAGGCTTCTGAACAGCTGTTCTCCTTCAGCACAAGGTGAGCTCTGAACAGTGGCGTTATCTCAGAGTTAGGTATAAATATATTAGTACAATATTATTTACAGTTCTGTCACTGCGCTGGTGTTTCAGCTGATCAGACGCGTCACACAAACCGCGCAGGGCGGATGAGCGGGAGGGCATCCTTAGTAATCGTTTGTTCTCGATTATGCTGTTTTTGTGATCGTCTAGTGCATAGGTGTCAAACTCTGGCCCGCGGCCAAATTTGGCCCGCAATGTAATTATATTTGGCCCGCGAGGCAATACCAAATGACTACTCGAGCTGGCCCACCGGTATTATACTTTTTTTTTCAGATTTTGCATATCTGGACTATTAAGTTATATATTGTATAGTAATAAGTGTTGCTTGTTCCATATTCAATGTTAAAGCAAATCTTGTTTGGGTCCATATTAAAAGGTTCATTTGTTCAATGCTGGCCCACGACTTTGTTCAAGTTTTACATTTTGGCCCACTGTGTATTTGAGTTTGACACCCCTGGTCTAGTGTAATAAATCAAAATCGTAATCGAATTTCGATTAATTGCACAGCCCTAAAATAACATGCAGCCAATAAAGGTGTAAACGTCTTTAACAAATGCCTCTAAAGAGAGACGGACATTATGGATTTCACTGTAAACATCGTCATCTCCAAACCCACTTGTTCACATGTATCTGACTGATACATGTGAACAAGTGGAGGCTCAGCTGCGCCAGAGGAATGAATCAGAAGTTTGGATATAAACTGGTCCCGTCATCAGATCCTGCACGTCCACAATGGAGGCCTTGTCTGCGCCGGGAAGTGTAGCCGGGGGAAACGAGGCGGGACGGGACAGAAGGTACTGGTATACTTGCTGAAACCAACATCGAGCTGCTGAAACTAACACCTGCTGAAACCAACATCCAGCTGCTGAAACTAACACCTGCTGAAACCAACATCCAGCTCCGATAACACTTTCAGTCTGGATTTAGTTTGGAGGAATCGACCCGACAGTGACGTACGTTTTGACGGCGTCGGCGTCGCCCGCGGGGCCGTCGTCCGGCGTCGACGAGGGGGCGTCCGTCACGTTGGCCTCCACGTGGATCCGAACCTCGCCCTCGTCCTGGATCAAGTTCTGAGCCGCCATTTTGGAAATAAACACGTAATATATAAATAATATCCCAAAGGTGAAGATTAGAAAAGGTCCATCGGCCAATCAGCTGCTTCGACGCATGTCAGGTGACTCGGGAATCAGGAAGTTTCACAAAAAAAGCAAAAACAAAACTAAAAACATAAAATTTAACTGATATAACTCGTCTCCATGTAAGATTTCCAATGTTTTGTGAAAAAAATCTTGACAGTTGAACAGAATCCTCAGCCGCTGGTCGGTGGGAGTGGATTTCAAACGTCAATAAATAAAAAAATATGAAGTTTTGTCGGAGGTAGAGCAAAGAGTCCAAGTCTTCAAGTTAATCCAGTTGTGTCCGAAACTGCTGGATGTCGGTGGAAGCCTGTGATTGGTCGAAAGTGGACGGCGAGGCTTGTGATTGGACAATACTTCGGCCCAAACCTGCGACAAAGAGAAAGAGAAACGTTACCCTGTGCAGTAATCACGGATAAAATATAATATAATATAATAAAATATAATATAATAAACAAGCGGGTCATTCAGCCTCATTCATTAAAAACGTCCCGAGTCCTGTGTGAATTTTAACCCCTTAACTCCCACCTGAACCGAGCACATTTTTCAAAAAATGACAAAAAAATGACAAAAAATGACAAAAAATGACAAAAAATGACAAAAAAAATGACAAAAAATTTGACAAAAAATGACAAAAAATGACAAAAAAATTGACAAAAAGGACAAAAAAAATGACAAAAAAAAGACAAAAAATAACAAAAAATATGACAAAAATTGACAAAAAATTGACAAAAAATTGACAAAAAGGACAAAAAAAAAGACAAAAATTTGACCAAAAAACCCCCCAAAAATGACAAAAAAATAATGATTAAAAAATGATTTAAAAGTCACAAAATGAGTTGAAAAAAGATGGAAAAAAATCTGATGACGTGAGGAAAAAGATCCATCTAGATGAGTTTGGTAGATCTTAGCTTTCAAATGAGGTGTTACACTGGCCTACAGCATTTGGGTAAAGCTGAACTGGAGAAAATGCTCTCGGTTCAGGCGGGAGTTAAGAGGAGTGGGCGGAGCCTCCACAGAGCCAGTCAATGTGCTGAAGATGCTTCCAAACTTCGGTCTGATAAACAAAAACCAGCGTGGTTAAAAACAGTTCACCTCCCCCAGCCTGGTCACATGGGTCACATGGGTCACATGGGTCACATGGGTCACAGCGATTCGTAGAAAAAGAAAAACTCTTTAGAGCCGGACTTTAAGCCGTTCTTAGGAGGTTTGAAGTCCCATTAGAATCAATGATCCCAAGTGTCTCTTTGAGTCGCCTCTGGCCACCAGGGGGCAGTGTTACAGCAATGTCAGCTCCATGAGGAAGTGGAACATATGACCTCAGATCAGGCACTTTTTTAAATGGTAAACGGTCACATTCTCTTTGGGAAACTCGGGTTTAAAACTACCTGGAACATCACGGGTTATTTATCTTGAAAAAGAAACAAAAAAAGACAAGAAAACAATGGAAAAAGTGACGACAACAGGGCAACAACACAAGGAGAAAGATCTGTTTAGATGAGTTTTGTAGGTCTTAGCTTTCAAATGAGGCGTTACACTGGCGAGAAACTTTAGATTTGGGTAAAGCTGAACTGAAGAAAATGTGCTTGGCTAAAGTGGGTGTTAAGTGGTTCCTCTTTACCCAAATCTCAAAGGTTAAGCCTGCAGACCAGCACAATGACCTGCACAACTCTTCATTTTCAGCCTGGTTTTTGTCTCATTTTTGTCGCCATTTTGACACTTTTTTCAAGACACTTTTAGGAGGTTAAGGATAAACATGGGGAGAGTTTTAGAAAAATGAGACGTCTCTGTGTGACAGAAATAACACAGTCTGAGTCTGAGGTGTTGAAGCCGCCGTGTCCGTTTGCTCAGACTCAGAGAGGTTTGTCTGTGTTGTGACTCCGGGCGAGCAGAGGTTACTACAGGTCGTTCAGCTCCTCATGTTTACAGCGGGAAAACACGTCACTGTGAACACACGGCGTCTCAGAGTGAGATCAGACACGCCCAGGATTAAAGACGCACTTTCACAACAAAGCACAGGGCTACAGAGGGGGCGGGGCTTCATTCATCCTATAGGGCTACAGAGGGGGCGGGGCTTCATGCTATATCAGAGACGGGTTAACACTTTCTAATTGTGTGGATTTAACTGTATTTTCACTGTATCTAATAAGATGAGACGCTGCAGGTGAACAGGGAAGAACATAAAAGGTAGGAAAAATAATTTGATATATGAGGAAAAGATGTATTTTCATATAAGGCATTTTAATCTCTTAACCCCCGCCTGAACTGAGCACATTTTCTCCCGTTTAGCTTTACCCAAATCTAAAATCTTAGGAGGAAACAGCTGTGGGAGGAACGGCCCACTGAGGACGATCCTCTTATTATTATGAAACAATATTTCCTTTATCTGTAGTCTGTTCATTTCTATTCACATGGCGTCTCCTGTCCAGATCGAACAGAGGAACCGGCCAACTGGAACTGGACCAAGGACTGGACGGTCTCTGATCTTGGCCCGTCTGCTGAGGGACTCCCTTCGGTCCTGGGTGTATCTCCTGTCCGTCCATGGGAGTGGATCTTTCCTTCTGTGGTTCTCCCTGAGGTTTCTCCGTTTTCCCGTCCACCGAGCTACATCGTCTTATTCCCTGCTCTGTTTTATTGCTTTAATGTTCGGTTTTAAGAAGAGTAAATTTGCTGATATTTGCAGAGACTAAATCTAAATAATGATAGAACCAGGTGTGAATACATGGGTTTATTTTGAAGAGCGGATTCTGGAGCTGATGTAGTTTTTGAATAAACTCATAATGAACGAGAGTAAAAAATAACATTTTGTTTTGTTTTTAGGTTCAAAGCTCAATAAATCAGGGTGCAGATGTTTTGCAGATGTTTTGCAGAATGAAAATGTGCGTCTGGAATCTGTGTCTCGGACGCTCCAGTATTTCACGGCGTCTCGTTACTTCTCACACCAGCGGCTTCTGCAGCAACAAAGATCTAAGGCTTTTAGACTTTTGTTACCATTTAACACAAGCACCAGAGTGTTAAAGCTACATGTAGTTCCTCCACACCTGTAAACCCTCCACTGTTTCAGATCATCATTATTGTATTTGTAATAAGTGTCATTATCTACAGAGACTTAAAGCCCGTTAGACTCGACATGTTTCAGAGTCCGGCTCATTCAGAGTCTGTCACTATTAAAGGGATAGTTCAGGATTTTTGACATAGGGCCTCATTTCCTCGTTATCCAGAGTGTTGCTGATTTCTGGAGATATTTTTTTTTGTAATTCATGCAGTTCTTATATTTGAAGAGTTTTGTGGTGCTAGGCTAGTGCAAGGCTAGTGCATGTCTATGGTATCAGCTAGCCTGCATTAAAAACAGTGTGACCCGCTCCACAGAGCACCTGAGGCAAATCACTTATAACACCAGACTAACCATATAAATGTCTGTGTCCATAGAATCATTTTAAATAACTTATATTTGAGCAGCAGCAGCGTCGTGGTTGTATAAGCTACGCAGCGGTGGAGTGATCTGCTAGAAAATAGTCCCTCAAAATGCGATCGTTCATGTGATGCAGGTCAGTTATATTCCAAACATGACTCTATGGACACAGACGTTTATATTAACTTAGACTTAAAGCCCGTTGGACTCGACGTGTTTCCGGTTCATTCCGAGTGTTTCTCTCTCGGCCGCGTCTGCAGTGAATGAGTCTCAGTAAATGAGAATCTCATGCTTTAAACTTCGTTAAGGACAATTTAGAGCCTCGTAAACAGGACGTGAGCTCAGACAGAGACACGGCTGTTCCCAAACCAGGTCAAACCCAGGCCTGGACCAGGACGGACCCGACGGACCCGGGACAAACTGAACAGGAGGCCATTATTACGACATTTCATTAAACCAACACGGCACAAAAGTCCAGAGTATTAGTTTCTCAGCAGAGTGACTGAAAAACACTGATTCTGCAACAAAACGAGGCTGAAACGGAACAAAAATGAAGGAAAACTAAAACTGAACTGATGCTGAATATTACGAGACGACACTTTAGTGATATTTTGTGCAGGACTCATTTTAACTACTGTGTCTCTGATGTAAATGCTTTTCTATGGGCATATAAATAACCCTAATCCAAACCTTAAAGGTGCCTTATGGAGCTTTTAATGTGAGAAACAGAGCTTTTCATTTGTCCTTTAAAACCTCTTAACTCCCACCTGAACATGTTTTCTCCAAATTCTCCAAATCTAAAAGCTTCTTCAAAACAGAGGCAAAAAAACAGAAGAAAATGAGGATGTAAACACAACAAAAAAAGCTAAAAAGTGACAAAAAAACCCGACAAAAATCCAGCAGAAAAATGACAAAAATCCAGCAAAAAAAGAGACAAAAATCCAGCAAAAAAAAGACTCAAATCCAGCAAAAAAATGACAAAAATCCAGCAGAAAAAAAGACAAAAATCCAGCAGAAAAAAAAGACAAAAATCCAGCAAAAAAAGAGACAAAAATCCAGCAAAAAAAGACAAAAATCCAGCAAAAAAAAGACTAAAATCCAGCAAAAAAAAGACTAAAATCCAGCAAAAAAAAGACTAAAATCCAGCAAAAAAAATGACAAAAATCCAGCAAAAAAAAGAGACAAAAATCCAGCAAAAAAAGTAATAATAAAGTGACGAAAACACATAAGGGAAATAAAAAGTGACGACAACATATTTTAATGTAGATTTTAAAAAATGTGATTTAATTTTAGGTGAAATTTAGTAAAATAATTCTTACTCATTTTAGTCGACTTTACATTATTAATATTCATTATAATCATATTTAATGACGTTCCTCTGGTTCGTGGAGCTGCTCCTTTACACAGTTTTAGTCTCAACAACTTTTAGTTTAGTTTTAGTCACAAAAATATCACTTTGACTAAAATTAAGGCTAGATGTTTTTGTTGTTTTTAGAGTTTTCAGCACCGACCAGAAAACCTACAAAACGACTGTCTCACAGCGGCGGCTGAGGGAAAGTAAAGGCGCCATGCGGACCAAAGAAGTCAATCATGCACAAATATCAAGTTTGTTTTTCACAGTAAAAGTTCCACAATGCAGCTTTAAGGTTCTCCACATCCCTAAAGCCTAAACTGTTGTGGTAAATTTCCGACCTCCCGCTTGGAAAAGTACCGGGAGCGACGCCCGAGCTGTGATTACAACGTGTGAACTCGGAGATGATCAGACGGCTCCGAGTTCAGATACAGATGAAGACATGGTTTAACCTCTTAACCTCCACCTGAACCTTTACCCAAATCTACAAAACTCATCTAAACGGATCTGAAAACGTGCTTATTTAAGAAAGCTCTCGGTTGGTGAGTTTTTACTAGTTTCCCTTTAATTTTACAACATTTTTTTTTTGCTTGTTTTTATCAGTTTTCTTGTCCAGCACTTTGTGATTGTATTTGTGAAACTCTATAAATAAACTTTACTTTATTTTACTGTATTTTGTGCGTTTGTCACTTTTTCATCACTTTTTTGTCGCTCTTTTGTTGCATTTTATCCTCGTTTTCGTCTCATTTTTGCCACATTTCCGGCACTTTTTCCATCACTTTTCTGTTGCTCTTTAGTGTCACTTTTTCCTCATTTTATCACCTTTTAAATGTTTTAATCCCTTTTATTTCAATCATTTTATCACTTTTGTTTTCGTCACAAATTTCTGTCCCTTTTTGGTCACGTTTTTGTCGCTCTTTGTTGCATTATCTTCATTTTCGTCCCATTTTTGTCACATTTTCAGCACTTTTCTGTTGCTCTTTAGTGGCTTTTTTGTTGCATTTTCATCACTTTATCACTTTTTATTATACACTTTAATCCCTTTTTTTAAATCACTTTTGTTGCGTTTTCGTCACACATTTTTGTCCCTTTTTGGTCACGTTTTTGTCGCTCTTTTATTGCATTTTTATCCTCATTTTCGTCTCATTTTTGCCACATTTTCAGAACTTAGTCTCACTTTTCTGCTGCTCTTTAGTGGCTTTTTTGTTGCATTTTTGTCACTTTTTCATCACTTTTCATTATACACTTTAACCTCTTAACTCCCACCTGAACGGATCCCATTTTCTCCCGTTTGGCTTTACCCGAATCAAAAAGCTTCTTGGGGAAAAAAGCAACAAAACAGCCACAAAAAATGAGAAGAAAACAAGGATATAAACGCAACAAAAACGTGACAAAAATTCTACAAAAAAAATGACAAAAATTCTACAAAAAAGTGACAAAAAATCAACAAAAAAGTGGCAAAAAATCAACAAAAAAGTGACAAAAATTCAACAAAAAATGACAAAAATTCAACAAAAAAATGACAAAAATTCAACAAAAAAATGACAAAAATTCAACAAAAAAATGACAAAAATTCAACAAAAAATGACAAAAAATCAACAAAAAAGTGACAAAAATTCAACAAAAAATGAAAAAAATTCAACAAAAAAGTGACAAAAATTCAACAAAGAAATGACAAAAATTCAACAAAAAAGTGACAAAAATTCAACAAAAAAAATGACAAAAATTCTACAAAAAAGTGACAAAAATTCAACAAAAAAAATGACAAAAATTCTACAAAAAAGTGACAAAAAATCAACAAAAAAGTGGCAAAAAATCAACAAAAAAGTGACAAAAATTCAACAAAAAATGACAAAAATTCAACAAAAAAATGACAAAAATTCTACAAAAAAATGTCAAAAATTCAACAAAAAAATGTCAAAAATTCAACAAAAAAATGTCAAAAATTCTACAAAAAAATGACAAAAATTCTACAAAAAAATGACAAAAATTCAACAAAAAATGACAAAAAATCAACAAAAAAGTGACAAAAATTCAACAAAAAATGACAAAAATTCAACAAAAAAGTGACAAAAATTCAACAAAAAAATGACAAAAATTCAACAAAGAAATGACAAAAATTCAACAAAAAAGTGACAAAAATTCAACAAAAAAAATGACAAAAATTCTACAAAAAAGTGACAAAAATTCAACAAAAAAATGTCAAAAATTCTACAAAAAAATGACAAAAATTCTACAAAAAAATGACAAAAATTCAACAAAAAAGTGACAAAAAAAATAAAGGTGACACAACACAGCAACAACGTGAGGAAAAAGATCAGTTTTGTGGGTCTTAGCTTTCAAATGAGATGTTACACAGGCCTATATAACAGCCAAAGAGGACAGAAGGCATTCGGTTCAGGCGGGTGGTCAGAGGTTAATCCCTTTTATTTTAATCACACATGTTGTCCCTACTGGTCACGTTTTTGTCGCTCTTTATTGCATTTTTATCCTCATTTTCGTCACTTTTTCCCCAGAATCCCTCAGATTTGGGTAAAGCCGGGCTCGGTGACGTCGGGGGTTAAGAGGTTAAAGCGCACGTTGACGCTGCCGTTTTGGAAACAAACCCGGAGGTACCGGTTGTGCAGCTCAGGCAGAGACGGAGGCGCCAAAGTAAAGTTTGTTCAGCGCAAACCGCGTGAACCACAGCCTCACAGAGCCGCTCAGACCCGGGATAAAGGCACTTATATAGGCTTTATATATGGGTTTATATAGGGTTTATATAGGGTTTATATAGGGGTTTAAATAGGGTTTTATATAGGGGTAAAAACTGGACCTGTAGTTTATCCTATAGGGGAACTCTCTACAACACAAACACTCGACTTTAACGCTTTATTATCATTTTTAGTCATTGTAGGCGACGCTTGCAGCACTTTTTACCCATTTTCTGAAACTTTTCCGCATCGTTGAGCCTAAACCAGGACTAAACCACGTCTGTAAACTCCTTGTGAAAGTTTCAAACCCTTTAATCCACTCTCCTCGCGCTCTGACAAACTTCTAGTCCACACCTGTCGAGCCCGCCGGACGAGCAGCTCACGTTTCCTCAAACTTCCGGTCAAAACAGGGACAATAATGGACTCACCGGTTCGTAATCCGCGCCCCACGTGTCCGTAAAAAAGTCCAGAGTCGGTAAAGTTTGCGGTAAAGCTCGCGCTGGTGCCGTTCGGGTCCGCGCGGTGTCTGAAGTGACGCCTCTGTTCAGCTCCGGAGCGTCTGTGCCGTGAGGACCCGCCCCCCGGAAGTGACTCACCTGACGCAGATGACGCAATGGACGATTCCATGGACGTGACACACGCGCACGAAACGTTCCATGGAGATCAGGGGAATATGGAAATACATTGGATGAGGAAATGGAAAATGAAACGCCACAAAGAAGAAGCGTCATTTAAGAATAATAAATGATAATAAATAATATTGTGAGACGTTAACCCCTTAACTCCCACCTGAACCGAGCACTTTTTCTCCAGCTTTACCCCAATGTAAAGGCTTCTGGGAAAAGGTGTGAAAATAGCGACAAAACTGAGACGAAAACAAGGATGAAAATGTGAAAAAGTGACAAAAAATGGAAAAAAAAAATTAGAATAATTTGACAAAAAAATGACAAAAAAATGACAAAAAAGTGACAAAAAATGACAAAAAAGTGATAAGAATTTGACAAAAAATCGAATAATTTGACCAAAAAGTCACAAAAAAGTCACGAAAATTTACAAAAATGAGACCAAAATTTACCAAAAAATTGAGAAAAAAAAAAAAAATCAAAAAAGTGACAAAAAAGTCACGGAAATTTGACAAAATGAGACGACTGCCCAACAAAAAATGATGAAAAAAAATCTGATGATGTGAGGAAAAAGATCAATATAGTTTTGTAGGTCTTAGCTTTCAAATGAGGCGCTACACTGGCCTACAGGATTTGGGTAAAGCTGAACTGGAGAAAATGAGTTAAGAGGTTAATGTTACAAAAAAAAATCAAATGCAATTTTAAAATGTTAATTAAAATAAGTTTCACAGCGTAGTCTATGTCTAAACTAACCTTAAATTGACTATACGGAGTTTAAAAATGTAAAAACTAAGTATCTTCCTCCCCTACCTAGGCCTGCGGGCCAAATCCGGCCCTCCAGCACAGAACCTCCGGCCCTCAAGATGATTTTGAGAAACATTATTATGCAAATAAGAGATCAAAACTTTATTTATTATTTTTATTTTATTATCAGTAAGACATTTATTACAGTTATCAGGAACGTCAGGGGTCCATTGATGCAATTTTTCTGGAGTTACGTAGGTTCTCATTAACCATTTATATTGTAACAGTCTCATTCTAGTATTGATTGTTTGCTTGTGTGCTTTAAGACAGGCATTTTCCCAATCGCCTACCTCAATATTTTCTTGAATATCTAAATTTCCTGCTTCCAATCTGTTTTTACTAGATTCTGTGTCATGTGACACCAGAGCTCTATAAAACAGAGAGATCAGCTTCTTTCCTTGTAAATTCGACATAACAACATTCTCTAAACATGACAAAGGAGGTTCATTTATGTTGACGGGGACGATATAAAATGTTTTAATTGCAAGTATTTGAAAAAATGCTTGCAGGGAATGGAGAATATTTCACACATTTTTTTAAAGGTAAGCATTTCTCCATCCAAATATAGGTCACCTATTGATTTTACACCTTTATCTGCCCAAATTTTGAAGCCTCCGAGTGTTTTGTCTTTAATTTGCCTCAGGTGCAGCTGTGCTTGGACTGTTTCTAATGCAGGCTACTAGTTACCATAGACATGCACTAGCCTAGCACTAGCCTAGCACTAGCCTATCACCGCTAAACTCTTCCAATATAAGGACTGCATGAATTAAAAATATATTTATATCTCTCCTGAAATCATCAACACTCTGGATAACTAGGAAATGAGGCCCTATGTCAAAAACCCTGAAATATCCCTTTAAAGCCTAAATGTGGAGTATGATTAAGATGTTTACTGCACTTGTTACCCTCCTGTTTTTGCCTCCCCCCCCCCCATATAAAAATGAACCACGTCTGGCCGTGGATCAGACGGGCGTTTCTCAAACATAATTACGGCGCGGTGTGAAATCATTAGCAAATAGAAATTCCCACTCACAGCACTAATAAAACCCACATAAACGGCAGGATTTCGCAACATCGACAGTGACAAGACGTGACTGTGTGAGGAACGGCGAGACGAGAGGCGGGTGAGGCTTTATGAGGCAAATAAATCATTCATTATTAGCCAATACTTCAGACTGGAATGCGCCGGAAGCTTTTGTTTCCGCTAAATAGAAACAGTAGACAGATGTTTGTTCTCATTTACGCTTTATCCATTTTTCACACATTTTTTTTCTTCCCTTTTTTTCTTTCACTATTTTTTTATTCACAATTTTTTTCACATTTTTTTTTCACATTTTTTTTTCCACATTTTTTTTTCACATTTATTTCCCCCATTTTTTTCACCATTTTTTTTCACATTTTTTTTCCATATTTTTTTTTCACAATTTTTTTTTCCTATTTTTTTGTCATAATTTTTTTTCACATTTTTTTTCCACAACTTTTTATCACCATTTTTTTCCAATTTTTTTCCCCCCAATTTTTTTCACTTTTTTTTGTGTGCAATTTTTTCCCCCCAATTTTTTGTTCACATTTTTTTTCACTTTTTTTCACTTTTTTTTCACTTTTTGTTTCCACTTTTTTTCACTTTTATTCCACAATTTCTTTTCACAATTTTTCTTGCAATTTTTCCCCCAATTTTTGTCATTTTCCCTCTTAGTTTTAATCACATATATTTTCTCTATTTCCCCCCATTATTTACTTTTTTTTTTTTTCAAATTAATTCCCAAATTTTTTCCATTTTTGCCACAATTTCACCCACTTTTCCCCCATTTTCCCCCCACATTTCTTGACATTGCAGATGAACCCGATATTGTAAATTTGCCGATCTTCGTTCAAGTATCGGTATCGAAAACCGAGTATCGTCAAAGTGCTTATATCGAAAAACAATATAACAGCACCCAGCCCTGACAAAAACATAATCTGTAAACAAACATCCAAATACGAAAGGATTTCCACGATTATCCGCCGTAGCTTTTCCGTAATGATCTTCCTCTGTTTAGCGGAAGGGCATCTGGCGTAAACAGCGCGGGTGTTTTGCTCAAAAGGTTATTGTCAGAAGTGGGATTCGAACCCACGCCTCCAGGGGAGACTGCGACCTGAACGCAGCGCCTTAGACCGCTCGGCCATCCTGACTTAGAGACTCTGGAGACTAAAGCGCCTTCTAGTGGCTTTGTAAAGACACCGCAACTGTTATTAACTATTATAAATAACGTCACTATTTTAACAGTCTATGATTTTAACTTGACTTTTGTTCGTGTGTTTGTCTGAAATCGCTCCTAAAACACGTGCGCGAGATGTGGCGCCCTCTGGTGGAGACTGGGCACAGCTGATGTTTACAGACAACACGTGCTACGGTTTAGATAAAGATTATAAATGTAAACAAAATGTAGGTCTGGAGCAGCTGGTTCCGGAATTAGAAATTCCAAATCAACATCTCCATAGACTTTTAGGGAAAATAATAATAATAATAATAAAGATTTCTCAGCCTGTGGTGACTCATGGACATAAAGCACGACTTTATAATGAATTATCTGATATCTTTAACCTCTTAACTCCCGCCTGAACCGAGAGGATCTTTATCCATCATTTTTTTGTTGGATATTCAACTCATTTTTGTAACTTTTTTGTCTTTTTTTTGGTCATTTTTGTAAAAAAAATTTGTCAAATTTTAATCCATTTTTTGTCGTTTTTTTGTCACATTTTTGTCATTTTTTCGTCAATTGTTTTATCCATTTTTTGTCATTTTTTTTCACATTTTGTCTTTTTTTTTGTCAAATTTTTATCACATTTTTTCGTCCATTTTTTGTCAATTTCTTGTGACATTTTTGCCACTTTTTCCTCAATTTTTCATCACTTTTTTGTCACATTTCCATCATTGTTTTCGTCTCAGTTTTGTTGCTATTTTCACAGCTTTTTTCCAGAAGCTTTTGGACTGGGGCAAAGCCAAACTGGAGAAAATGTGCTCAGTTCAGGTGGGAGTTAAGGGGTTAAAAACAGAAAAACTATATAAACATTTTACTTCTGTCATGCTTTAAACTCTTAAATAGTAATAATGATATATATATTTATATTTTTATTTAGTGGGATTTTTGAACTGCATCGTCTAAAGCCAAACTAGATTCAAACCATTTTATTTCAATTAATTCATTACATTTTTAACAATTTTATTTATTATTTTTAAAAATTATTTTAACCTCTTAACTCCCGCCTGAACTGAGAGCATTTTCTCCAGTTCAGCTTTACCCAAATCCTGTAGGCCAGTGTAACACCTCATTTGAAAGCTAAGATCTACAAAACTCATCTAAATGGATCTTTTTCCTCACGTCATCAGATTTTTTTCCCATTATTTTTTGTGGGGGGTTTCAACTAATTTTAGAACTTTTTTGTAATTTTTTTGTGAAATACTAAATTTTTTGTCACTTTTTGTCACATGTTCATCATTTTTTCATCATTTTTTTGGCAATTTGTTGTGACACTTTTGCCACTTTTTCATCATTCATTGTTTTTTTGTCACTTTCTGTCATTGTTGTGTCCTTTTTTGTCAATTTTTTTTGTCACATTTTGTGTCATTTTTGCCACTTTTTCGTCATTTTTTTGTCCATTTTTTGTGTCCATTTTTGTGACTTTTTGCCACTTTTTCATCATTTTTTTGTCAAATTTTTGTCAGTTTTTTGTCTATGTTTTCTCACTTTTTTGTCACATCATCATTCTTTTCGTCTCAGTTTTGTTGCTATTTTCCCACCTTTTTTCCAGAAGTTTTTGGATTGGGGTAAAGCCAAACTAGAGAAAATGTGCTCGGTTCAGGCGAGAGTTAAGGGGTTAAAAACAGAAAAACTATATACACATTTTACTTCTGTCATGCTTTAAACTCTTCAATAGTAATTATGATATATATATATATTTTTTTCCAAACCATTTTATTTCAATTCATTAATTAAATTTTTACCAATTTCATTTATTATTTTTAAAAATAACATTAACCTCTTAACTCCCGCCTGAACCGAGAGCATTTTCTGCAGTTCAGCTTTACACAAACCCTGTAGACCAGTGTAACGCCTCATTTGAAAGCTAAGACCTACAAAACTCATCTGAATGGATCTTTTTCCTCACGTCATCAGATTTTTTTTCCATCATTTTTTGTGGGGGGTTTCAACCAATTTTTGTAACTTTTTTGTAATTTTTTTGTCAATTTTTTGTGACACTTTTGCCACTTTTTCATCATTTTTTCATCATTCATTGTTTTTTGTCACTTTCTGTCATTTTTGTGTCCTTTTTTGTCAATTTTTTTTGTCCATTTTTTGTCACATTTTGTGTCATTTTTGCCACTTTTTCATCATTTTTTGTCAATTTTTTGTCAATTTTTTTCTCTAAGTTTTCTCACTTTTATGTCACATCTTCATCATTGTTTTCATCATTTTTTTGTAAATTTTTCGTTATTTTTTGTCACTTTCTGTCATTTGTTTGTCCATTTTTTTTGTCAATTTTTGTGACATTTTTGACACTTTTTCATCATTTTTTTTTGGTCAAATTTTTGTCCGTTTTTTGTCACATCTTCTTCATTGTTTTCGTCTCAGTTTTGTTGCTGTTTTCTCAGCTTTTTTCCAGAAGCTTTTGGACTGGGGTAAAGCCAAACTGGAGAAAATGTGCTCGGTTCAGGTGGGAGTTAAGGGGTTAAATCATTTTTTTTATTTTCATTCTATTTTTTTTATCTTATCTTTTATTTATTTTTGATCCATTTCATTTTAATTTAACATGTTTGTTTGTTTTTCAATACTAATTTTCATTGAATATTACACATGTTATTTTGCATGTATATGACCGTGTGTAAAGTAGGTGCAGTTTCCCTCCTCCACCACATGTAGGCAGTATAGCCTCCTCAGTTCCTCTAAGTCAGGATGGCCGAGCGGTCTAAGGCGCTGCGTTCAGGTCGCAGTCTCCCCTGGAGGCGTGGGTTCGAATCCCACTTCTGACAATAACCTTTTGCAATAAACATATTCTGCCAAAGGAACCTGAACTCAGACACAAATATCAGCAGATAGTTTTACTCCGAGGAGAGATAATTGATACTTGTACATTGTGTTCTTTCAGTGAAGAGTAAACAAAAAAGTAAAGGTTCCAAGTTACTGCATAAATATCACAGGGTTTTAGTGATGTTACTTTGATCCGTGTTTAGTTTTATTCATCCGGGGCTTCGTGGAGGAAAACTTCCTAAAATAGCGATAAAAACGGTTTATTTTTTTAGACTGCGTTGAAGTGAGTCCGTTTGTGTGTGTTTGGCTCCCTCTAGTGGACATGAACGGAACCTACGCTTGATATGCGAGGGTGAGGAGAGAGAGAAGGGAGATAAAGAGAGAGAGAGGGGGAGGAGGTGAGGAGGGTGATGAAGGGGGGAGAGGGAAGGAAGGGGAGAAAGGGGAGAGAAGGGATATGAAGAGATAGAAGGGAAGGAAAGAAGGGAAAGAGAGAGGAAAGAGGAGGAGGTGAGGAGGGAAAGAGGAAGAAGAGGAGGATAGGGAAGAAAGAAGGATGATAGGGAGAGAGGAAGAGACAGAGAAAAGGGGGAGAAAGAGGAGGGAGATGAAGAGAGAGAGGGGAAGGAAAGAAGGGAAAGAGAGAGGAAAGAGGAGGGAGAAGGAAAAAAGAAAGAAGGAAGAGAAAGAGAGAGAAGGATAATAGGGAGAGAGGAAGAGACAGAAAAAAGGGGGAGAAAGAGGAGGGTAAAGAAGGGAAAGGGGAAAGAGAGAGAGGAGAGAGATAAGGGGGAAAGAGAAGGGAGTGAAAGGGAGGGGGAGGGGGGATGATGAAGGGGGAGAGGGAAGGAAGGGGGGAAAGGGGAGAGAAGGGAGATGAAGAGATAGAAGGGAAGGAAAGAAAGGAAAGAGGGAGGAAAGAGGAGGAGGAGGGGCGAGGAGGGAAATGAGAAGGGAAAGAGGAAGAAGATGAGGATAGGGAAGAAAGAAAGATTGGGATGATAGGGAGAGAGGAAGAGACAGAGAAAAGGGGGAGAAAGAGGAGGGTAAAGAAGAAAGAGAGGAAGAGAGAGGAGAGATAAAGAAGGGAAAGGGGAAAGAGTGAGAAGGGGGCGAGGAGGAAAATTAAAAGGGAAAGAAAAAGAAGAGGAGGATAGGGAAAAAAGAAAAGAAAGAGAAGGATGATAGTGAAAGAGGAAGAGACAGAGAGAAGGGGGAGAAAGAGGAGGGAGATGAAGAGATAGAGGGGAAGGAAAGAAGGGAAAGAGAGAGGAAAGAGGAGGGGCCAAGGATGAAAATAAGAAGCGAAAGAAGAGGAAGAAGGAAAAAAGAAAGAGAAGGGAGAGAAAGAGAGAGAAGGATGATAGGGAGAGAGGAAGAGACAGAAAAAAGGGGGAGAAAGAGGAGGGTAAAGAAGGAACAGAGGAAGAGCGAGGAGAGATAAAGAAGGGAAAGGGGAAAGAGTGAGAGGAGAGAGATAAGGGGGAAAGAGAAGGGAGTGAAAGGGAGGGGGGGTGATAAAGGGGGTAGAGAGAAGGAAGGGGAGAAAAGAGAGAGACGGGAGATGAAGAGAGAGGGGGGAAGGAAAGAAGGGAAAGAGGGAGGAAAGAGGAGGAGGCGGCGAGGAGGAAAATGAGAAGGGTAAGAGGAAGAGGAAGAAGAGGGAGGAAGAGAAGGAAGAGAAAAAGAGAGGATGATAGGGAGAGAGGAAGAGACAGAAAGAAGGGGAGAAAGAGGAGGGAGATAAAGGGGTAGAGAGAAGGAAGGGGAGAGAAGGGAGATGAAGAGAGGGAGAGGGGGAGGAAAGAAGGGAAAGAAGAAGAAGAGGGTGAAGGGGGAAAAGAAAGAGAGGGATGATAGGGAGAGAGGAAGAGACAGAGAGAAGGGGGAGAAAGAGGAGGGAGATAAAGAGAGAGAGTGGAAGGAAAGAGAGGAAAGAGGAGGAGGGGGCGAGGAGGAAAATGAGAAGGGAAAGAAGAAGAGGAAGAAGAGGAGGAAAGGGAAAAAAGAAAGAGAGGGATGATAGGGAGAGAGGAAGAGAGAGAAAAATGGGAAAAGAAAGAGGAGGGAGATAAAGGGGTAGAGAGAAGGAAGGGGAGAGACGGGAGATGAAGAGATAGAGGGGGAGGAAAGAAGGGAAAGAGGAGGGGGCGAGGAGGAAAATGAGAAGGGAAAGAAGAAGAGGAAGAAGGAAAAAAGAAAGAAGGAAGAGAAAGAGGAGGGTAAAGAAGAAAGAGAGAGAACATATAAAGAAGGGAAAGGGGAAAGAGTGAGAGGAGAGAGATAAGGGGTAAAGGGAGTGAACGGGGGGGGAGGGGGTCACAGTGAGGGGTGAGACTGATCCGAGCAGCTGAGTGAGGCTCAGTCCGAGGCCGAGACGACACTGGAAACATGGACAAGGGAGACGAGATCTTCAACTCGGGGTAAAAACTTCACACTTTCATTTATACTTTTTCTTTCTTCACAAAACGGAACAAACGCCGAATATTCTCACAGGTTTGACTGAAAGTGTGTGTGTGTTAAAAACTTCTACTAAACTGTGTCGACTTCCTCTGAAAGTGTGTTGATTCGACTGTAGTGACAGCACAGAGAGGCTGGAGAGTGAGTGGCTGGAGTATTTGAAGTAGTTGGTAGTACAGTACTGTGTATTTGTGTATTTGTGTATTCAGAGTAGCTGGTGGACCTGGTGGCCGTGAGGGAAGAGTCTCTTGTTGCTGATTTATTTTTAGATCCGGAGCCGACGTCACGACAGCTGCGACTGTTTGTGCTGGACTTTACCATTCACCGTGTACTACTACTACTACTACTACTACTACTACTACTACTACTACTACTACTACTACTACTACTACTACTACTACTTCAATCTGCAACAAGAAGAAAAGTTTGTAAAGATTCGATCGAAAAATAACAAATAAACTGAGAACTGAAAACAGGGGTGTCAAACATACGGCCCGCGGGACAGATCAGGCCCGCGAGATGATTCAATCCGGCCCCTGCCCTGGAACATAAAGTCTGTAGCTCATTCCTGTGCGGAGGTATGGATTATGTAAGGATTAAACAACTCGGAGCCGCATTAGACGGTTCTAACGCCCGACACAGTGTTGTTCCTCCTGCTTTATAACGTCTAACGCGGCTCCTCGTTGTTTAATCCGCTTATACCAGGGTCCCACAAACGTAACATTTATAATAAATGTGTTTTTCATTGACTAAAGTCACTAAATCTGCCAGACTACGGGACTATTTTGTGTGGGTTATTAGCCGGTCACTGAAGGCTGGTCTCAGAGCGAGTCATTCTCCGCAGCTATTACGAGGATCTCAGTCAGGCTCAACGACACAACATCAGCACAGAATCACAACACAACAGGACTAACCCGGAAACACTTTTCCCTGGAAGGAAACACCGATATGCGGCACTCGTGGGCAGGAGTTATTTACCTTTTACGCTGTTTAACCTGAAGCTAAAGCTAGCTAGCTCAACCAGCTCAACTGTTTATGGAAACAGCTGCGGTGGAGTCGCTCACACCTGGGCCCAACTGAAACTTTTATGTTTGACTTTACTAATCCAGACAAATATGTTTAAAGGTCCTATATCATGCAAAATCGACTTTTTGGAGCTTTTAGCCATGTTGTTATGCTATTTCCTTATCAGAGAGTTCCCCCAGAGTGGTTTGTGGCTTCATTCACGCAGCTCTCAGTAATCCTCCTGAATCCTGCTCTCTGAGGCTCCGCCCTCTCCTGGTGAACGACTGAGTGTTCAGTTGTGACGTCACAGCGGAACGGAAGTGCTCAACGTCTGTGATGTAATGTCTTAATTCTATGCTTACGGACGGATTTAAATTTGTAAAACAGCTTTTTCATTATTTCTGTCGTAAGAGAGAAACAAAAAGAAAAAAATGAAAAAGAAAAAAAGAAAAAAAAAAAAAAAGGATGTGCCCGAAGTGCTTCCAGGTCAGCTGAGGCCAAAACAAACACATCGCGTCTGAACAGATCAGTCATGTTTGCGCTGCAGCTGAAGATGGAGCTCGTTATATCTGGACACCTGTTCTTATTCTTACCTAACGATCATGTCATGGAGAAAAAGAAGAGCGTTTGGCTACGAGGACGAGGAGTTTATATTCAACCTTTTTCAGGAAGAGGCCACTCAGCTGTTTTTTTCTCCGGGATTCAGCGACTTTCACCAAAATATTGTTTTTCTGTGACTGTCTCTGATGGATGTTTGGTGAACCTTCGCCAGAATCAAAGTGGATTAACTTTAATAACCAACGCGAGTCCCATAATGTAAACAGCGATGGAGCAGAGCGGTGAGTCAGTCCAAACGCGGGTTAGCTTTTGTGTTAGCATATTAGCATGTGTGTTAGCATATTAGCATGTGTGTTAGCATATTAGCATGTGTGTTAGCCATTTATGAAGCTGTGTTGCAGATGTCAACTCCGTATAACTGCATCGTGAAGCAATTTCACTTATTGCTGTTTATTTATATTACGGTAAAGTTGTATGTGCGGAGAGAGGGGGCGGAGTTAACTGAATCGAAGCGTTGTGTCTTCCGGGTTCGAAAAATACCTCCAGAAAACACTTATATTTATCACAAAAATGAGTGCTCCATAATGGTAGAGGTACAATATATCATATAAATGCCTATACTTAACTTTGGAATGGCTAAAATAGCAGGATATAGCCCCTTTAAATGCAGGATCATTTTCTGTACATGAAAATCATGAATAGCCTTAACCGTTTTCAATAGAAATGTAAAGCTCATATGTTATTAACAGTAGCTAACCTAGCTGCTCACTCTGCTCTACAAACATTTAGCAAACACAAAATCCATCTCATACGTTCCTGTCAGTCACTAATTACGCCTTTATCTGATTCAGCTGTGTCATGCGTTGCTATGGCGACGCCACAGCGGAGTGACGTCCCAGTGATTTAACTACCGGACTAAAATAATGCACCAGCCAATCAGAATCCAGGATTCACCCAGACCATGGTGTAAATAAAGAATAACCAGAATGCTCATTCCAGCCACTCGTGGGCATTACATTTAAGAAAAGGAAAGAGTTCCACACATGTCCAGCAGAGGGCACTGACATAATAAGAGCTCAGGATGTGAACAACACATTATATAGCCATGTGGTAAATGGAGAGTCTGCCCCAGGGCGGCTGTGGCTTCAACAACAGCTGACCACCCCCGAGTGTGGAGTGAATGAATAATGACTCATGTTGTTTGTGTTGTTGAGCCTCTCACAGCGACGTCACAGCTGTAAAGCAGTCATTTAGAACTTCTTAAAAAGATCCTGAGGGTCATGGAACAAAAGTCTCAGAGCCGACCCGGAGGATCCTGGACCCGAATGAAGCCCAATAACCTGAGGTTCCACAGACTTTGACCTGCACTACCTGAAGCTCCCTTGTTCCTCCTTGTTCCATATCGAAGTTCTGCCTTGAACCGTGGAAAATGTGATTTATTTTGCCATTTTCCATCTGCTCTTAAACGTTTGATCGGGACTGTCGTATGGGGAGGAGCTGGTCCAGTCCAGGTTCATGCTGACGCCCGGCCTCACGCTGTGATGTCATCAGGTGGTCACGCACTGCTGTGTTTTCAGTTTGGCGGCGGCGCTGATGAAGCTGGACCCGGAGGACGGAGCTCAGATCATGGACTACATCAAAACCCACGCGCTGCTGTCCAGGGAGAAGCAACGTAAGGCGGGACTCGAACCCGAGACCTCCCGGCGGCAGAGCTAACCTGTGTGTGTGTGTGTGTGTGTGTGTGTGTGTGTGTGTGTGTGTGTGTGTGTGTGTGTGTGTGTGTGTGTGTGTGATCCTCCAGTGCTGCAGTCGTCTGTGCGCGAGCAGAAGAAACTGCTGGTGGAAAACGCCAAACTGAAGAAGGACATCGAGGATCTGCGAGGACAACTGCAGGACAAGCAGCGGCGGCGGCTCGGTCAGAAACCACAAAGTTAAAGCTACAATATGGAACATTAAGGCGAGACACTGCAGGTGAAGGGGAAAAAAATAAATGTAAAGATATCAATTTGAAACGTGAACATTACAGATATAAATACGAGAAAAATATGTATTAATGTATTGCATTTTTTATGTTATTATATATTTTCATATACAAATAAGGCCAAAATTTCCTATATTTTGGGCAACGAAATCAAAATAATGAGCCAGATTAAAATTTATGGTTTTATGTTATTGACATATTAGTAAGTACGATTTTTCCAGAGGGGATTTTGGATATTTTGTTTAGTTTTTCAATAAACTAATCATCAGTGAAAAAATCTGTAAAAACTCAAATTCCGCCTGTTTTTTTTGGTTTCAAAGTTGAATAAATCAGGCTAGGAAGTAGATATTAAAAAATCCTTCTGGAAAAAACCTTCTAAACATTGTTGTGTCTCAGCCTGTAAAGTTTGGAGTCTGTGGGAGCTTCTATAAGGGCTCAGGCTCTGCCCGAGTGCGGCTTCTCTCATTCAGAGAAAACCAGCCCTGAAGTTTTGTAGCGAGTGCTCATGCTCGGCCCGTTCTTCCACTTTTCCGCTCCAGCGTCTCGTAGGAGGAAAAACACCATATTTGGGTGAAAGCGTCATCACGGGGCCCCTTAGCAGGACACGTGGATGTCAAATCTGTCAATATTTATGAATGAAAACCCGCGGGAAAGACGGCCTTTCTACTTCCGGGTCGCCCCCACCTCGCAGACAAAACATCATAAAATAAACATCATCATTTTTATATCTGACATGAAAACTAAGATGTAAAGGGAGGAAAATAGATAAAAATCTCCACTTCGACCACTGCGTGAAAAATCTATACTTTCACCTAAAGTGTCTCGCCTTAAAACTAAAATGTTCAGGGGAAATTTAAACATTTCAAACCTGAGCGATGTTTCCTCTGCAGCGTCTCGCCTCGAGCTTTTCTCCTCCAAGAACTAAACATTATTATTCTTCCAGCTAAAGCCTTGTACTCCCCGGCCCCGCCCCCTCAGCAGACAAGCCCCGCCTCCTCCTCGGATTCACCGGCCAATCCGCTCGAAGCGTCGCCCGTCAATCACGGAGCGCGCAGGAGGAGAGGCGAGCGCAGAGGTACGAGAACACCACCTGTGACCTCTGACCCCTGACCCCTGACTCCCTCTCTGCTCCGGAGGGACGGTCTGCGGTGATTTTGTATAGATCTATGAGATGGTTTGTCTAAAAATACAAATAATCCTAATCCTTAAATTTAACCCCTTAACTCCCACCTGAACCGAGCACATTTTCTCCAGTTTGGCTTTAACCCAGTCCAAAAGCTCCTGGAAAAAAGGTGGGAAAATAGCAACAAAACTGAGACGAAAACAATGATGGAAATGTGACAAAAAAGTGAGAAAACATTGACAAAAAAGGGATGAAAAAATGACGAAAAAGTGACAAAAAAGTGACAAAAAAGTGACAAAAAATTGATATAAAATTGATAAAAAATTGACAAAAAAATGACAAAAAAGTAAAAAAAAAATTGACGAAAAAATGTCAAAAAAATGTCAAAAAATTGAAAAAAATTGAAAAAAAAAATAACAAAAAAATAACAAAAAAATAACAAAAAAATAACAAAAAGATGACAAAAAATGATAATAAATTGATAAAAAAATTGACGAAAAAGTTGACGAAAAAATTACAAAAATGTGACAAAAAATTGATTCAAAAATGACAAAAAAAATTACAAAAATTGACCAAAAATGGATAAAAAATGGATAAAAAATGGATAAAAAATGGATAAAAAATGAACGAAAAATGAACGAAAAATGAACGAAAAAATGTTACAAAAAATTGATAAAAAAATGATGAAAAATTGATGAAAAAATTAATGAAAAAATTACAAAAATGAGTTGAATACCCAACAAAAAAATCTGATGACGTGAGGAAAAAGATCCTCTCGGTTCAGGCGGGAGTTAAGAGGTTCACCCTTTCCTTGGCCCTAACCTTAATTTTGTGTCATGATATCTCACGTTTTCACAGCAGACTGTCCCTCCGGAGCAGACGATCTCGCACTAACCCTCCCTCTCTCTCATGCTTCAGTCCAAACAGGAAGTGAGCCGCTGCTGGGGGCGGAGCCTCGCCTGGACGTGTCGCGGCTGGACCTGAGGGTGGGGCGTGTCCTGAGCGCACGCAGCCATGCCCACTCGCTCAGCATACAGGAAGTGGACGTGGGAGAGCCCGCCCCCCGGACCGTGGTCAGCAAACTGGGCCCCAACGTAGACCTGGACCAGGTGAGGACCGTGCTGCTCGTGCTAACAAAACGGCTAATGCTACAACAGCTAGCTAAGAAGATGCTAACGATGCTAATGCGTTGTCTGGTGCAGTTGCCGGGGGCGATGGTGGTGCTGATCTGCAACGTCAAAGCCTGCAAACTGAGGGGCGTGGTCTCCAGGGCCCGCCTCGTCTGCTGCGGCCAATCGAAGGACTGCGTAGAGCTGCTGGCCCCGCCCCCCGGCTCCGCCCCCGGAGACAGAGTCACCTTCCTCAACTTCCCAGGTACAAACTGCTGACTTTAACCGAGGACACAGGGCAGAACATCACCATTTTATCAAACATTTTTCCCCTTTAATCCGTCGTCTGTTTCAGGTGAAGCCGACAAAGAGCTTCAGTCCAAGGAGCGGGTCCTGGAGCGGCTCCTGCCCGACCTCAGCGTGGACTCCAAGGGCGTGGCTCAGTACCAGGGCTGCGGCTTCGAGGTCAAGGGGAAGGGCCTGTGCCGGGCGCCCACCCTCACCGGCTGCGCCATCAGATAAACACCCACCTCACCAGATAAACTCACCAGATAAAAGCCCATCCTCGCCAGATAAAGAGTCACCCTCGCCAGATATACGCCAGCCCTCATGAACGCCCACCCTCGCCAGATAAACTCACCAGATAAAAGCCCACCCTCACCAGATAACCATGCATCGCTCACATGACGTCACCACATTTGGACATTTCTTTCTTGAACGCCGCCCAAACGGAAACACAAGGAAAACACTTTAAATGCACAATCGTGAATTTAATACGAAAATGTGACGATAAAGAGCCGTGTTTTGAATAAAATAAACATCACTTCAACCACTTGTCTGTTTCCTTTGAGCGACTCATGAAAATAAATACTCAAGCGAAAGTACTATAGTATTTGCTATTTATTCAAAGTACAAATTCGATGGAAAAAGAACTTCACAGCTTCAAAAACATGAAAATGTGCCTGAACGACGGGTGAGTCAGTTGCATTGACAGTACGTCTGCACAGCGCCTCCTGCTGTTCTGGAGTGAACATTATTACGCTTTTAACATGAACCAAACACACAGGAGTAAAAGTAAGTTCTCTACAAAAATACTACTCAATAAAGTACTTAACCAGGACTCCAGCTCCATTGACTTGCATACAGTATTTAAGCAAATTATATTTCGACCAATATAGACATGTGGCACAGGCAATTCTCCCCAAAACATCTACTCCAGTCATGGAACACCATCACATAAATCATAACATTAATTAAGGACAGAAAAATTAAAAAATAAAACAGGAAAATCGAGCATTACAATTAAGCATTTCTTATCCATATTAAATTATTTGTGGTTCAATCATAGGTTGACTGGATTTTTTTGGTCCAAAATACTCAAGTAAAATATAATTCAACAAACATTTCAACAAAATACTCTTTTTGGAAAATGTGGCTCATTATTTTTAATTTTCACGGTCAGAAATTACCTAAAAATACTCAAATACACAAATGAGAAAATCTTCTTGTGAACAAACTTTTTGGCAATTCCAGTTCTGTTCCCGTAATCCTAATGACTATTCTCTTCAAAATCAGCCGTTTCCCAAAGAAATCCAATGATATTTGTGCTGGCAGTGCTCAGTGTGTGCCAGGAGCACATGTTAGCCGCATGTTAGCCGCATGTTAGCCACATGTTAGCCACATGTTAGCCACATGTTAGCCACATGTTAGCCACATGTTAGCCACATGTTAGCCACATTAGCATTTAGCACAAACCTGTTGATTTCACAGGTGACAGTGGTACATCTGTGTAGAGGTTCATAGTCCAGATCCACAGTGAATGAAGACGTGTAAAAGCTCTTTTCTGAGTAAACAAGGCGGCCATTTTGTTTTGGGGGAAGGTGTGACTGACGCACCTTTGTGCACTGAGATAAATATGGAAGAGAAATCACCCACTTCATTTTGCATTTTTGGGAGGTTTGTTGTTGCTGCTTCACTTTGTTTGACACGTTTGTGAAAATATTTTTGTTTATAATTTATAACATTTGTCACTTTGGTTTGTGCTCGATCCTAATGAGATAAAGCACCAAAACATGTAAAAGTTTACAAATCCAACATACTTGGACCTAGACCTCTGAAATTTTGCACACATGCTGAGCACCAGTAAGGTTAACACTGTACTCAATTTGGAGTGTGTGCTATGAAGTATATTTTCAGGAAAGACATTTCAGTTTATGTGTAATTTTCGATATATAAAAGAGATATATTTTTATTAATTTTTCAACTGCAGAATTTTTTTTGATGTTTTGTCACAATGTCCTTCTAAATGTACAAAGAAGCTGCTTCTTGTCCTGATTCCTCTGATGGTTCACATAAGCAATTTGGACAAAGTATGTTGTTTTAACAGTAATTTTAATATGGAGAGGGGACTGTTTAATTTAGCCAGGAGAGAGGACATCAGAACAGGTGGTCCTTAACAGGTTAAAAGTAGAACAATCAATTTGAACGTTTTTCTGTCGATTACTGACATAAATATGAATAATAATGGATAATAATGGATAATAATGATTAATAATGAGTAATAATGAATAATAATGGGTAATAACGGTCACATCCTGAGCGCCTGGTGGTGGTTTCTCGCCGACAGACTCAGGACTCTGTCTCTGATCGGTTTCCCCGTGAGCGACGGCCAATCGCAGCCGCTGTCCACGAACAAGGCCCCGCCCCCGGCTCTGTCCGACAGCGCCCTCAGCCAATCGGCTGTCTGCGTGAGGAAGAGCGCCTGCCGGAGCCCCGCCTCCTGCAGCCGGTCGGCGTGAGTGAGGACGAGCAGCGAGTGTTGGATCCAGTCGGCTCCGCACAGGCTCTGGAGGAACGACAGACGCTTTATCTGATTCTGAGGAAAACAAAACAAAAACAAGACCCGGCCTCACCTCGGCGTGTCGCTCCAGCGCCGCGCCGTCGTCCACCAGGTCCGCCCTGACCACCAGCACCAGCACGTGCACGCCCCCGGGACACAGCTCACGCAGGTCCTGGGGGCGGGGCTTACCGGGGGGCGTGTCGATCACCCTCACGCACAGGTGTGACTCCGCCCCGTTACGGCGGAAGTAGCGCGGGAAAGTCCGGGCGACGAGCTGCGGCCGAGAGGAGGCGGGGGGTCCGCGGGGGGAGGGGCCGGTGCGGAACACAGCGCCCCCTGGGGAACAAGGAGGGAAGAGAACATTCATCAAGTCTAAAGATTTGAGACATTTGGGGAAATAACTCAGGATATTACAACGAACAGACTGGTAAGAGCTCTAACGCCAAACTGTGCGTCAGCGTCCACCATGATAAGAAGCTTCCGAATTGGTCTGTCAGTTAGGAAGGAGTTAGGGGGAGGGCCTCAATGCTAACTATCATAGCCACTTTAGCATAGGGACCTCTGGTGCTAACTATCATAGCCACTTTAGCATAGGGACCTCTGGTGCTAACTATCATAGCCACTTTAGCATAGGGACCTCTGGTGCTAACTATCATAGCCACTTTAGCATAGGGACCTCTGGTGCTAACTATCATAGCCACTTTAGCATAGGGACCTCTGGTGCTAACTATCATAGCCACTTTAGCATAGGGACTTCTGGGACCACAGGTGATTAGGAGGATGTGCTGTCCCATAAGCCACTGCCATTTTTTTTTCTCCTTAACCTCTTCCCTCCCGCCTTAACCCGAGTGCATTTTCTCCAGCTGTGTTATTGATGCACTTTTGTCATGTTTTTTATGCTTTTTTGTCACTTTTTTGTCATGTTTTTGTTGCTTTTTTGTCACTTTTTTGTCATGTTTTTCTCGCTTTTTTGTCATGTTTTTTTGTCACTTTTTTGTCACTTTTTTGTCTAGTTTTTGTGATGTTTTTGTTGTTTTTTTGTTGCTTTTTTGTCACTTTTTTGTCATGTTTTTGTCACTTTTTTGTCATGTTTTTGTCACTTTTTTGTTGCTATTTTTTTATAAAACTTTTTTGTCATGTTTTTGTTGCTTTTTGTTGCTTTTTTGTCACTTTTTTTTATCATGTTTTTCTCGCTCTTAAGCCATGTTTCTGTCGCCTTATTGTCATGTTTTTGTCACTTTTGTCGCTCTTTTAGATTTGGGTAATGCTGTGCTTGGTTCGGGTGGGGGTTAAGAGGTTAAATGTCTTTATTTGGACACTGTTGTTGCATATGTAGTACAGTAGGGGGCGACATGCGCTTTTGTTTGCCTGCCGTCTGCCAATAACCTTAAAGAAGAAGAAGAACAGCAGCTGTTGGTGATGTCACTTCCCCTTCCCCTGGGTGAGGAAAGCTAAGACCTACAAAACTGATTTATTTTTTGTTTTGCCGTAACTTTTTCGTTGCTCTATACGATGCATGTTTGTTTCACTGACCAATCAGAGCGTTCCCCACAGAGCTCCGCCCACTCTGCCTGTCTCCCAGCAACAGCACGTTCAGCGTCAGCGTTGTGGAGCCGCCATCTTTGTTTCCTCCGTAAACAAAGTCCGTCTCCGCTTCAGCGCGAGCTTCGGAGCGGCTTCGGAGCGACATCGGAACTGCAGCGAGAGCAAACCTTCGAACAAACCAGAAAATCTTCAAACAAACCAGAAAACCTTCAAACAAACCAGAAAAACTTTCATCAAAACTGCAGGAATGATTTGCATCCACACTTTTTCCCAGATGAAAACGTGTGGATGCAAAGAAAGCCAAGAGACGACTTCAGCTGAAACACAGGACGTTCAAGATGCAGAACAAGGAGCGACTTGATAAAAAAAGGACAATGTACCAAACAGCAGTCTGGATGTTCTTATACAGGAGGAGTTTATTTACACGGAGACATGAACTCGAGACACAAAAAAACTAAAAAGTGACTAAAAAAAGCGACAAAAATGACAAAAACTCAACAAAAAAAGCGACAAAAATGACAAAAACTCAACAAAAAAGTGACAAAAATGACAAAAACTCAACAAAAAAAGTGACAAAAATCCAGCAAAAAAGTGACAAAAATCCAGCAAAAAATGACAAAAATCCAGCAAAAAAAAGACAAAAATCCAGCAGAAAAATGACAAAAATCCAGCAGAAAATGACAAAAATCCACTAAAAAAATGACAAAAATCCAGCAGAAAAAATGACAAAAATCCACTAAAAAAAGACAAAAATCCAGCAAAAAAAAGACAAAAATCCAGCAAAAAATGACAAAAATCCAGCAGAAAAAATGACAAAAATCCAGCAAAAAAAGACTAAAATCCAGCAGAAAAAAAGACAAAAATCCAGCAGAAAAAATGACAAAAATCCAGCAGAAAAAAGACAAAAACTCAACAAAAAGTGACAAAAATCCACTAAAAAAATGACAAAAATCCAGCAGAAAAATGACAAAAACTCAACAAAAAGTGACAAAAATCCACTAAAAAAATGACAAAAATCCAGCAGAAAAATGACAAAAACTCAACAAAAAGTGACAAAAATCCACTAAAAAAATGACAAAAATCCAGCAGAAAAATGACAAAAATCCAGCAGAAAAATGACAAAAACTCAACAAAAAGTGACAAAAATCCACTAAAAAAATGACAAAAATCCAGCAGAAAAAAGACAAAAATCCAGCAGAAAAATGACAAAAACTCAACAAAAAATGACAAAAATCCAGCAAAAAAAGACAAAAATCCACTAAAAAAATGACATAAATCCAGCAGAAAAATGACAAAAATCCAGCAAAAAAGACTAAAATCCAGCAAAAAAGACTAAAATCCAGCAGAAAAAGTGACAAAAACTCAACAAAAAGTGACAAAAATCCAGCAAAAGTGTGACAAAAATGTGACAAAAAAATAACCCAAAAAAAAATACAAAAAATGACAAAAAATTGATTTAAAAAAATGACAAAAAAGTTACAACATGAGTTGAAACCCCCCCCAAAAAAAGATGGGAAAAAATCTGATGATGTGAGGGAAAAGATCCATTCAGATGAGTTTTGTAGATCTTAGCTTTCAAATGAGGCTTACAGGATTTGGGTAAAGCTGAACTGGAGAAAATGCTCTCGGTTCAGGCGGGAGTTAAGAGGTTAAACATTAGAGTTTGGTTTAATTCGGCTATTTTCAGTTGTGTCAGTGGACCACAAAGACTCAAAGCTGTCACTGATGTTAAAGGGAAACACAGAACGGAGCTGTGTAAACCTTTGCTCATTTCAAAGATTATTATGAATTAAAAAGAGTAAATTCATTTGTTTGACCATAACTGGCTTCACTTTTTATCCACTTTTGCAGCAGTGTGATAAACATTTCGCCCTCACCTGTCGAGCCCGCCTGACGAGAAGCTCAAATTTCCTCAAAAATTCTTCCGTTCAAAATCAGAAAAAGAATCGCCGCTCTGTGACCTGCGCCTCAGCTGTCAGTCACTGGTTTATCTGTGCTGATCTTCAGGACGGGGCTCGGGCGGAGCCGCTGGCGCTGTTTGGGTCCAAAGTGACACCTCTGTTCATCGAGAACGTCTGATTTATAAACCTGCTCCGGAAGTGACTCACCTGACGCAGCTACACAACGGATCATCCCATCAGGTCGGAAAATATATTCCATTGAAGTTCCACAAAGTCTGTGCTGAAAATAATCTTAAAGAGTAAAAATGTGACCTCGATGCCCTCGCCTTAACACTGCAGTTCAGCTTTAGCGCCTCATTTGAAAGCTAAGACCCACAAAACTGATCTTTTTCCTCATGTTGTTGATGTGTTGTGTCACCGTCTTGATGTTTTTTTGGTCACATTTTTTGTAACATTTTTTTGTTGAGTTTTTGTCACATTTTTGTTGAATTTTTGTTGAATTTTTGGTTGAATTTTTGTTGAATTTTTGTTGAATTTTTGTTGAATTTTTGTTGAATTTTTGTTGATTTTTTGTTGATTTTTTGTTGAATTTTTGTCACGTTTTTGTTGAATTTTGTTGAATTTTTGTCACATTTTTGTCACATTTTTGTCACATTTTTGTTGAATTTTTGTTGATTTTTTGTTGAAATTTTGTCACATTTTTGTCACATTTTTGTTGAGTTTTTGTCACATTTTTGATGAGTTTTTGTTGAGTTTTTGTTGAATTTTTGTCACATTTTTGTTGAGTTTTTGTCATATTTTTGTTGAATTTTTGTTGAGTTTTTGTCACATTTTTGATGAGTTTTTGTTGAGTTTTTGTTGAGTTTTTGTTGATTTTTTGTCACATTTTTGGTTGAATTTTTGTTGAATTTTTGTTGAATTTTTGTCACATTTTTGTCACTTTTTTGTTGCGTTTACATCCTTGTTTTCTTCTCATTTTTTGTGGCTGTTTTGGTGCTTTTTTCCCCAAGAAGCTTTTTGATTCGGGTAAAGCCAAACTGGAGAAAATGGGATCCGTTCAGGTGGGAGTTAAGAGGTTAAACATTCACCAACTTCTGTTTTGTCTTGTTTTGGTCCTGATTTCTTTCTTTAACCCCTTAACTCCCACCTGAACATGTTTCCTCCAAATTCTCCAAATCTAAAAGCTTCTTCAAAACAGAGGCAAAAAACGAAAAGAAAATGAGGATGAAAACAAAAACAAAAAAAAGCTAAAAAAGTGACCAAAAGAAGCAACAAAAATGACAAAAACTCAACAAAAAAATGACAGAAATCCAGCAGAAAAAATGACAAAAATCCAGCAGAAAAAAGTGACAAAAATACAGCAAAAAAGTGACAAAAATCCAGCAGAAAAATGACAAAAATCCAGCAGAAAAATGACAAAAATCCAGCAGAAAAAAGACAAAAATCCAGCAAAAAATGTCAAAAATCCAGCAAAAAAGTGACAAAAATCCAGCAAAAAAAGACAAAATCCAGCAGAAAAAAAGACAAAAATCCAGCAAAAAAGTGACAAAAATCCAGCAAAAAAGTGACAAAAATCCTTCAGAAAAAGTGACAAAAATCCAGCAAAAAAGTGACAAAAATCCAGCAAAAAAGTGACAAAAATCCTTCAGAAAAAAAGACAAAAATCCAGCAAAAAAGTGACAAAAATCCAGCAAAAAAGTGACAAAAATCCTTCAGAAAAAGTGACAAAAATCCAGCAAAAAAGTGACAAAAATCCAGCAAAAAAGTGACAAAAATCCAGCAAAAAAGTGACAAAAATCCTTCAGAAAAAGTGAAAAAAATCCAGCAAAACAATTCAAAAATCCAGCAAAAAAGTGACAAAAATCCAGCAAAAAAGTGACAAAAATCCTTTAGAAAAAGTGACAAAAATCCATCAGAAAAAGTGACAAAAATCCAGCAAAAAAAGACAAAAATCCAGCAGAAAAAAAGACAAAAATCCAGCAGAAAAAATTACAAAAATCCAGCAAAAAAGCGAGAAAAATCCAGCAAAAAGCGACAAAAATCCGGCAAAAAAGACAAAAATCCAGCAAAAAAGTGACAAAAATCCAGCAGAAAAAAAGACAAAAATCCGGCAGAAAAAATGACAAATATCCATCAGAAAAATGACAAAAAATCCAGCAAAAAAAGACTAAAATCCAGCAGAAAAAAATACAAAAATCCAGCAAAAAAGTGACAGAAGAGCAGCAAAAAAGTAATAAAAAAAGTGACAAAAACACAAACGGGAAATAAAAAGTGACGACAATGGCAAAGAGGAGAGAATGGATTTGGTTAAGTCTTGTTTCGACACTAGTCCCAAATGAATTAAAAAATCTAACATGTTATAGTGCCTTTACCGGGGAATTGAAACAGTGGCTGCTGACAGGGGCTGGTTTTAGGTCCTCCATTATTCTAAGACAACATGTAGCTTTTGCTTATTCATTGTGAACCACTGGGGGCAGCACTGAACCATTTTAATGACCATGATCATGACTGGCTTCACACGACACACTGAGAAATAAACCTTTGTAAACCTTCGAGCACACGTGTTCAGATACATGAATAACTCAGTCTGATCCTAAAAGCAGCTCCGTGTCTCCTCTGGTGTGAGGATTTGTTCTTACCTGAGGCGCAGGTGACGCTCGGACAGAGGCTCCTGTGTTTATGGAGGAACTGGAGTTAATGAGTGACAGGGTTTTTTACCCATCAGCCCCGGCTCCGACGTTAAACAGTAAAAAAGTCAACAACACAATGTCAACACTGGAGAAAACAGGAGGAAAACACAAGACGATTATGAACGTGTGGAAGAAGATTTAAAGGGAAATGACAAAGTTATGGAGTAAATATGACACTCTTTCCGATTTGGGTAAAGCCGAACCGGAGAAAATGTCCTCAGTTCAGGCAGGGGTTAAGAGGTTAATGCGGCCCTGCCCTGGAGAGCATTAATTCTAGAGTATGTCTAGTCCATTCCTGTTTGAAGTTATGATTGTTTTCAACCTCTTACCACCCGCCAAAACCAAATGCATTCTCTCCTCTAGGCCATTGTCATCTTTTTATTTCCCGTTTGTGTTTTTGTCACTTTTTATTACTTTTTTGCTGCTCTTCTGTCACTTTTTTGCTGGATTTTTGTCATTTTTTTCTGCTAGATTTTTGTCTTTTTTCTGCTGGATTTTTGTCTTTTTTCTGCTGGATTTTTGTCTTTTTTCTGCTGGATTTTTGTCACTTTTTTTGCTGGATTTTTGTCACTTTATTGCTGGATTTTTGTCATTTTTTTGCTGGATTTTTGTCACTTTTTTGCTGGATTTTTGTCACTTTTTTGCTGGATTTTTATTTATTTTTTTGCTGGATTTTTGTCTTTTTTTGCTGGATTTTTGTAGGTTTTTTTGCTGGATTATTGTCACTTTTTCCTGGATTTTTTTTTTTTTTTTGCTGGATTTTTGTCTTTTTTTCTGCTGGATTTTTGTCACTTTTTTGCTGGATTTTTGTCATTTTCTGCTGGATTTTTGTCACTTTTTCTGCTGGATTTTTGTCACTTTTTCTGCTGGATTTTTGTCACTTTTTCTGCTGGATTTTTGTCACTTTTTTGCTGGATTTTTGTCATTTTCTGCTGGATTTTTGTCACTTTTTCTGCTGGATTTTTGTCACTTTTTTGCTGGATTTTTGTCACTTTTTTGCTGGATTTTTGTTTTGTTATTTTGCTGGATTTTTGTCTTTTTTTGCTGGATTTTTGTCATTTTTTCTGCTGGATTTTTGTCTTTTTTTCTGCTAGATTTTTGTCACTTTTTTTGTTGAGTTTTTGTCATTTTTGTCGGGTTTTTTGGTCACTTTTTAGCTTTTTTTGTTGCGTTTTCATCCCGAGAAGAAAATGCTCTCGTTTTTTGCCTCTGTTTTGAAGAAGCTTTTAGATTTAGAGAATTTGGAGAAAACATGTTCAGGTGGGAGTTAAGAGGTTAAAGAATAGCCAGAATGCTCATTCCAGCCACGAGGGGGCAGCTTACAATAAAAAAAAAGGAGAAAATGCTCTCGGTTCAGACGGGAGTTAAGAGGCTCACAGTCAGTTTTTAAAATATTCAAATTTTCTGAGATTTGTCATTTGTTTTGTTTTTTACAAACTGAGCCACAATAATCAAAATGATACAAATAAAGGCCTGACATTTGTCACTTTACCTGTAATGAGTCTGTCATATATTAGCTTCACAGTTTACGGTGAATAACAGAAATGAATGCACTTTTTCATGATATTCTAATTAAACGACAGAATGACTTTGACCCGGCTTTTCTAAGAGCAGGAAGTAAATGTCTCCATTGTGAGATCAATAAAGGCTTTTTTATCTCACTTTATCTGATCTTGTGACGAAGATAAACATCAGGAAATGCGTCTCGCTGGAAACATTTAAACCGGTTTGAGGCGTTTACACTTCACAGGAATCAGAGACATGGAGTTTTCACAGGGACAGTTTCACTTGGTGGGTTTGTGAAGAAGCAGCAGCTGATTAGCATCTGGATATTAGCATCTGGATATTAGCATCTGGACATTAGCATCTGGACATTAGCATCTGGACATTAGCATCTGGATATTAGCATCTGGATACAGCGTGGAACCACATGACGACCCGGGAGTTTCAGCGGCAGAAAAAGAAAGACCTGTTTAGCTTTGACTTGAAAAGACTCATGAAACCGTCTTCAGGAAGTTGTTTGAGATGAAGATTCTCTGATCTTCACCATGAGCCGTTTAACCTTTGACCCACACTTTAACCAACAGCATTGTCAGAAGTTCGGCTTTACCCAAATCTAAAGCTCCTCGACTGGAGCTTACAGCCTATAGGCCAGAGCACGGTCGCATTTGAAAGCTAAGACCTACAAAACTGATTGTTCCTTGTTCTGATGGTCACGTTTTAGTCCTTTTTGTTTCATGGCGTCGCTTTGTTGACATGTTTTAGAGTAACAAAAAAGTGTCAAAAATGTGTCAAAAATGTGTCAAAAAAGTTTCAGAAAATATGTCAAAAATGTGTCAAAAAAGCAACAAAAATGTGTCAAAAATGTGTCAAAAAAAGTGTCAAAAAATGTGTCAGAAAATGTGTCAAAAAAGCAACAAAAATGTGTCAAAAATTTGTCAAAAAAGCAACAAAAAAGTGTCAAAAAAGCAACAAAAATGTGTCAAAAATTTTCAATAATGTGTCAAAAAAAAGTGTCAAAAAAGCAACAAAAAAGTGTCAAAAAAAGTGTCAAAAAAGCAACAAAAAAGTGTCAAAAAAAGTGTCAAAAAAGCAACAAAAATGTGTCAAAAAAGCAACAAAAAAGTGTCAAAAAAAGTGTCAGAAAATGTGTCAAAAAAGCAACAAAAATGTGTCAAAAATTTGTCAAAAAAGCAACAAAAAAGTGTCAAAAAAGCAACAAAAATGTGTCAAAAAAGCAACAAAAATGTGTTAAAAAGTGTAAAAAGTGTGACAAAAATGTGTCAAAAACACACTTTTGAATGAGCCTTATTTTTAAATGAAGCTACAGCAAAAGTGTAAAAGTGATAAATCAGGAAAAACTCCCAGAAGTTTAAAGTGACAAATTTATTTCTCCTTTCCACAAACTATAAACATTGCAAAACCCGACCTTGATTTCAACGTTAGAAAAATAGGCTTCATTTTCTTTAGGAAGAGCAAACGTTCACACTTTCCCGCCTCTTTTTCAGTCCCCAGCGCGTTAGCATTGGCGTTAGCGTTAGCCTTTAGCTCCAGGAAGTCCCAGCTTTGTTTCAAGTCTTTGGTTTTGCCGCTCACTCTCTCTGGCAAACGTGAAGCCTGGTTTTTGCCACAGAAGAAGAAGAAGAAGAAGAAGACGACGAGGCTTTGGAGGCGGAGAGGAGCGACGTGTGCGGCGACAGATGCCTCGCGGTGAACGGCGGCGTTAGCTTGTGGTTAGCCGCGGCCGCGAGCAGGGAGCTAGCGGCCGGTTTAGCGTCTCTGAGGGCGCGGCAGGCCAGGCCCGGGCCGCAGGGGCAGCGCTGGAACAGCTCCAGGCCGCGCTGCGCCCCTTTGCGCCGCTGCCGGGTGCACACCTGCGCCTCCTGCAGGACGGGCTTGCAGATGCGCGTCCAGAAGTGCCGCGCGCAGCAGAGGCCGTCGGAGCAGTCGAGCGAGCGCAGGCACGGGTCGCCCACCTGACCTGACGGACGGAAACAGAACCAGGTCAGTTAAAGAAGGAGACGGTTCCAGAGACATTTGTTTGACTTTACGGGAAGCGAAAAGTTAAATACGATTAAACAAACGAAGGAAACTTTAAAGAGGGGGTATTCTGCTTTTTTCAGTCCCATAGCACCAGTCTATATCACACTACAATGATGACCAAACCTTCTGTTGGTCTGTAAATGCAGTAAATTAGAATAACTGCCTTGTATAAAATGTCTCTCAAAATGGCTGTAGTGAATGTCTTGAAATAGGCCTCTGTCTCTTTAAGAAACTCTGAGCCTTTAGACACGCCCCCTCCACACGCTGTCTGTGGCATCAGTGGGGAGGGGGTTCTGCTGAGGAGCAGTGGTTGGTTACTCGGCTGGTGACGAAAGCTCGGAGGCGTCTCCAGGAGGTGGGGGCGTTCCTAGGAGGACTCAGGCAAACCTATTTCTAAAATGGCCGCCATCAGAGTTTTTACAGATTACTCAGAAATACGTGAATGTGCCAAGGCAACACTTCAGGCATGTTTTTAATGAGGGAATGACATAATAACATGATGTAAAGCTTGAAAAAGTCCATTTTGCATAATACCCCCCCTTTAAAGAGGTGTCAAGGGTTTAAAACAATGGTTCAGATGGTGGTGCAACTTGTGTACTTGTTAGCGCTAAATTGATAGTAGCCAGGAAACAGGAAGTTAGCATCATCTGCGCAACATCATATAAATAAAAAGGAGAAGCGCCGTTCAATCCGAACCAATGGGCGAGGAAGTGCTTCCACATGGCAGAGAGCTGACATTGCTGTTACAGCACCCCCTGGTGGCCAGGGGCGACTCCAGACGACACTTGGTAAAAAGCGTTCCTTTGAAGACTTTGACCTTTCCCTGAACTGTTTTAAAACCAATCCAGTGGCCCCTAAACATCCACTTATAATACTGTACGTTAATGATAAAGAAACCACAGAAATGATATAAATGCCACAGAAAGGACGTACTTTAGATTTTTGTCATTTTTTCTGCTGGATTTTTCTTTTTTTGCTGGATTTTTGTCGGTTTTTTTGTTGAGTTTTTGTTATTTTTGTTGCTTCTTTTGGTCACTTTTTAGCTTTTTTTGTTGCGTTTTCATCCTCATTTTCTTCTCGTTTTTTGCCTCTGTTTTGAAGAAGCTTTTAGATTTGGAGGATTTGGAGAAAACATGTTCAGGTGGGAGTTAAGAGGTTAAAGAAAGAAATCAGGACCAGAACAAGACAAAACAGAAGTTGGTGAATGTTTAACCTCTTAACTCCTACCTGAACGGATCCCATTTTCTCCAAAAAAAAAGCACCAAACTGAGAAGAAAACAAGTATGTAAACACAACAAAAATGTGACAAAAACTCAACAAAAATGTGACAAAAATGTGACAAAAACTCAGCCAAAATGTGACAAAAACTCAACCAAAAAGTGACAAAAATTCAACAAAAAATGTGACAAAAATTGTGTAACTGCGTCAGGTGAGTCATTTCCGGAGCAGGTTTGTAAATCAGACGCTCTCGATGAACAGAGGTGTCACTTTATGAAGTTTCATTAGTTTGGACCCGGTTGTAGCTCGGTAAAAACCCAGTGGCCGTGGATCTAGAGGGGTTTAAACATGAGGGCCGTTGCCATAGCGACCGGACTCACCTTTCCCGACGGTCGCCTTCGCGTCGGCCTTGGCGTCGGCTCGTCCCCGTCGCCTCCAGGACTTTCTGGCTCCGGCGTCCGACTCCGGGATCCTCTGGGACTCGAACCCGTCGCCGTCCGGCACGCAGACGTCTGGAAGACAAAGAGCGCAGAGTTAAAGAGCTTTGACAACAGAGAAATACATAAAACAAAACAAAAATAAACTACTTTGAAAAGATTATTTAATTAAAGAAACAAGTTATAGAGAAAAAAAAATAAAAAAAACTCCAATAAAATAAAATAATATAAATAAATAAATAAATAAATAAATAAATAAATAAATAAATAAATAAATAAATAAATAAATAAATAAAATAAAAAACAAATAAAAATAAATAAATAAATAAAATTAAAAAAAATAAAATAAAATAAAATAAAATAAAATAAAACATATATATACATGTAAATATATTATAAAAATGAATCTTTGCAATGACATTTCTAAATAATATGCTGGTTTCTGAGTGTTTAGGCTAACGATGCTAAAGCTAACTCACTGTTGCTGCAGCGGTTGCCGGGGCAACACATGCCGTCGCGGTGACAGCGGCGTTTCCGGCGGCGGCAGCTGTGGCAGCGGGCCACGCCCCTCGGCCTGGAGCGGCAGTAGCTGCCCTCGCGGCACTCCAGGTCACTCATGCACTGGTACATCTGCGGGACAGACAGACAGTCACTGAGGGGGGGGTTAGAGGAGGGGGGGGGGGTCCATCAGCAGAGGAAACCGAGCAGAAACACTAAAAACAACTGATCCTGATGAACAAAATAAAAAATGTGACAAAAAAATGACCAAAAAAAATGACAAAATGTGAGAAAAAAATTACAAAAATGTGACAAAAATGTGACAAAAAATTAAAAAAAAAATTTGATGATTTTTTTTTTTTATTTGACAAAAAATTACAAAAATGTGATGAAAAAATGATGAAAAAATTAAAAAAAATTTTGACAAAAAATGACAAAAAAAAAGACAAAATGTGACAAAAAATTACAAAAATTGATAAAAAATGACAAAAATTTGAAAAAAAAATTGATGATTTTTTTTTTTGAATGTGACAAAAAATGACAAAAAAATGACAAAAATGTGATAAAAAAAATGGACGAAAAAATTACAAAAAATGTCACAAAAAATGACAAAAAATGACAAAAAATGTGACAATAATGTGATAAAAAATTGATGAAAAAAAAAAAATATGTGACAAAAAATGACAAAAAAAAAGACAAAATGTGACGAATATGTGACAAAAAATGACAAAAAAGTTGCAAAAATGAGTTGAATGCCCAACAAAAAAATGATGGTAAAAAAAAATCTGACGTGAGGAAAAAGATCCTCTCGGTTCAGGCGGGAGTTAAGAGGTTCACTGCACATTTTACAGTGCAGAGTACGCCTCATTGGAAAGCTAAGGCCTGTTTTTGTTTTCGTAGTTTTTTTCTCACTATTTTGACCCCCAAGAAGCTTTTAGATTTGGGTAAAGCCATAAAAGCATCGAAAGCAGGTCCCGGGAAACATATGTCTTTATGTCGATGCCGTTGGTCCAAAAACTGAGTTAAAGAGACTTGTTTGAAACTTACGGTGAAGTCCAGGCTGGGCTCCCACATGCTGCGGTTGCCGGGCAGGATAGGCCCGTCCCGGAGGATCACGGTGCGGATGGAGTTGAGCCGGACTCGGGCCGAGCTCTGCCCCGACGGGACGCTCATCAGGACGAGGAGGAGGAGGAGGAAGAGGAGGAGCCGAGGGGCCGCCATGACGGGGCCGCGGCGGGAGAATCAGAGCCTGGACAGGAGACACAGAGGACATGAAGGACAGACACAGCAGGTATTTGGATTCTCGGTCACAGCCTTTCCTGCTACACGTGGATACCAAACAGTCAGTATTTGTGAATGAATGAGGGTGGGAAAGACCAGGGAGCGACATTGACATGATGGAGTTATAAAACTACAACAAGAACTTCAGTTTAGTGAGTGAAAACCAAAATGAACTTGACTAAATGGTAAAAAATAAAACACAAAAATAACGTTAAAACAATGAGGTAGAGCCATCACCTTAATTTAACCATGATTTAACCATTATTTGCCAAATAAGGCAGTCATTAGGGCTGTTAAAGTTACTAAACAAGATCGTATTTCGTGTTTGCTTTGCCCTTTGGCATTAATTTGACCAGGTTTATCGCAACCTGTCTTTAAATTGCGAAAAATTAACACAAGGTTTGGTGGAGGCTCGTTTTACTTTGTTTGAATTTCAAAAAGTCGATATATATTGAGCAGTTTTTGTTTTCTTTACAATCTACAACTTTTAACAGAGAGCACGGTCTAATTTGAGAGGTTTCGGGGTTTTTTAAAATCAAATTAAACCGGTAGAATTGCAGAAGCTTTAGCCCGGTAAGTTTAAACCGGATTTGCGCAGAGAAAACGCCCAATTGGTGCGTAAAACGTGTAAATGATGAACAAAACCATATTCAATGATGATGAGATTGGTCTTACCTGTAGGTGAGAGGCGGGGGTCGTGTTCGGCTGGAGTGAATATCCCGTGAAAGCGCCAGAATTCAGGATTTTGCAGATTTACTCCGCAGTTTTTCCCCGCGCGCGTCTCCAGCGCAGCGCCCGGTCGCTTTGGAACCAAAACCGGCGCATCCTCCGAATCAGACTTTTATATGACAGGTTGCCCATGCACGCAGACCCCCCCCCCCACACACACACCTGTCCACGCGCACCATCGATACCCCCTCACGCGCGCCCTCCCCCTCGCGCGCCATTCACGTACGAACGACCGATACGAGCCTACGCCACACGTAGCTTTGGTGAAGTGATGTAGCGCGGCCTGTTTGGGGGAAGATTCTGGAGCGAAATCGTGAGCGCGTGGCTACTTCAGGTGCGATTGTGCAACATTAAACTTTAATATGGCAGAAGTGGGTGGAGTAGCCAAAATATTTACTCAAGTAAAAGTAAAAAAGTACTTGGAGAAAGTGTTACTTGAGTCCTGAGTGACTGAGTTAAATTACAGGAATAAATGAACTTTTGAACTGAATTTTCCGAGTTTCACCACCATCTGTTTTATATTTGACAGATCAAAATGGAGCATTTGCCGCTTCTTTACCTCCATCTGAACTGAGCAGGTTTTCTCCAGTTTGGCTTTACCCAAATCTAAAAGCTTCTTGGAAAAAGGGTCAAAATAGTGAGAAAAATGGTCCAGAAAAGCAACAACAACACAATGGACGCGACAACAAAAGTGATGTTAAAGGAAATAAAGGCCTTAGCTTTCAAATGAGGCGTGCTCTGCCCTGTAAAATGTGCAGTTAACCTCTTAACTACCGCCTGAACCGAGAGGATTTTTTTCCTCACGTCAGATTTTTTTTCCGTCATTTTTTTGTTGGGTATTTAATTTTTGTAACTTTTTTGTCATTTTTTGTCACATTTATTTTTTATTTTTTCATAGATTTTTTTGCAAATTTTTGTCATTTTTTTGTCACATTTTTATCACATTTCTGTATTTTTTGTCATTTTTTGTCACTTTTTTGTCATTTTTTGTCATATTTGTCATTTTTTCATCCATTTTTTATCACATTTTTCTCATTTTGTATCACATTTTTATCACATTTTTGTATTTTTTTGTCATTTTTTGTCACATTTTTAAAATATTTTCATCATTTTTTTGTGACATTTTTGCACTTTTTCATTAATTTTTCGTCACTTTTTTGTCACATTTCCATCATTGTTTTCGTCTCAGTTTTGTTGCTTTTTCACAGCTTTTTTCCAGAAGCTTTTGGACTGGGGTAAAGCCAAACTGGAGAAAATGTGCTCGGTTCAGGTGGGAGTTAAGGGGTTAAAGGCCGTCGGTCTCTACAGCAGAAGTTTCAAATGGATATCTGTACATTTCAGAAGTTTCCCTGTTCCCCTCAGACAGTTTTTTCCGAGTTCCTCAAACCCACGAGGATCAGCGTTTTTAAAACGAGTCGAGACCAAAACCAGCTCCTCGATCATTGGTGAGTCGTTACCGGGTCGTCAGCTCTGCCCCGACACGTTTAGTTCTTACTCTGAGGGTTTACACGGAAAAACGGAATCAAGGAGTCAGATCTTCAAGGACAAAATGTGAGACTTTCTGTAGATTATTGATTTGCTCAGACGGATTTTGGATCAGTTTTATCGCCTTGTTTTTTGGGGGTTCAAAGCTCAAAGAATCTGTCAGGAATGAGTTACTGTATAACCCCTTAACTCCCACCTGAACCGAGCACATTTTCTCCAGTTTGGCTTTACCCCAATCCAAAAGCTTCTGGAAAAAAGCTGTGAAAATAGCAACAAAACTGAGACGAAAACAATGTTGGAAATGTGACAAAAAAATGACAAAAAATTGATGAAAAAATGACAAAAATGTGCCAAAAAAAATTGACAAAATGTGACAAAAAAATGACTAAAAATGACAAAAATGTGATAAAAATGTGACAAAAAAATGACAGAAATGTGAAAAAAATAAAAAAATTAAAATTAAAAAAATGTGATCAAAATGTGACAAAAAATGACAAAAATGTGACAAAAAAATGACAAAAATGTGACAAAAAATGGCAGAAATGTGATAAAAATGTGACAAAAAAGTGACAAAAAATGGCAGAAATGTGAAAAAAATAAAAAAATTAAAAAAATGTGATCAAAATGTGACAAAAAATGACAAAAATGTGACAAAAAAATGACAAAAATGTGACAAAAAATGGCAGAAATGTGATAAAAATGTGACCAAAAAATGACAAAAAAATGATAAAAAATGACAAAAATGTGAAAAAAAGGAAAAAAATGGAAAAAAAGGACAAAAAAATGACAAAGATGTGACAAAAAAATGACAAAAATGTGACAAAAAAATGACAAAAATGTGACAAAAAAATGACAAAAATGTGACAAAAAAATGATAAAAATGTGACAAAAAAATGACAAAAATGTGACAAAAAAATGACAAAAATGTGACAAAAATGTGACAAAAAAAATACAAAAATGTGACAAAAAAGTGACAAAAATGAGTTGAATACCCAACAAAAAAATGATGGAAAAAAATCTGATGACGTGAGGAAAAAGATCCTCTCGGTTCAGGCGGGAGTTAAGAGGTTTAAAAACCTTCTGCAAAAACATCCGCAACCTTCAAGTGCTGACGTTGTTAAAGAGTGTAAAGCAAAGAGTCAGAAAAGTCTCCAAAGTCTTGCCCAAAGCGTTGGCCGGTGTGGATTATTGGATGATGTCATGACCCGGTTCTGCGGCGTCACGCTCCTCGCGGCGGCGGCGGCGGCAGAACCGGGTCACGCCCCGTCCCGTTCCCGCCTCGGGTTCAGGAACATGAAGAGGATCGTGGTTTCACACGGCGGCCCCTGAAGAACCTGACGTCAGGACAACAGGAAGTGAAACCGGATCCAACAGCTTTCATGTTTCAGGATCGCACGGAGGAAACCGAGAGCTCCCACACCTGCAGCACAGAGGAGGCGTCACTACAAGGGACAAACGAGGAGGTATCAGGGCAAGACTCACAGATAAGCCACACATGCCTCTGTTGTTCTGGCTAATGGACTTTTTTCTTTTCAGTTTTCAGGTTTTGGGCCAAATTCGTCTCTGAACATGTAAGCTTTAACCCGGAAACAAAAAATACACCAAATCTTCACAATAACATGTTTAAATATTGCACTGATTTAATGTTTCCCATAGATTTATATGGGAAAACACAATTACAAGGGCCTTTTTCTCCAAATGCATTTTCCTCATTGTGGCGATACTTTCTCCGCGTCAGAAGCTCTTAAAGACTTCACATGTTCCAGCCTTGGACTAAACAATATTTAGAAGGTTTTTGCAGAGGGATTTTTAAATATCGAACTCTTAGCCTGATATTTTAACCCCTTAACTCCCACCTGAACCGAGCACATTTTCCCCAGTTTGGCTTTTCCGCAATCCAAAAGCTTCTGGAAAAAAGGTGTGGAAATAGCGACAAAAAACAATGAACGAAAACAATGATAGAAATGTGACAAAAATGACAAAAATGTGATAAAAATTTGACAAAAAAATGACAAAATTTGACAAAAAAAAGACAAAAATGTGACAAAAAATGACAAAAATTGACGGGGAAAAAAAAAGATAAAAATGTGATAAAAATTTAAAAGAAAAATGACAAAAATGTGACAAAAAATGAGAAAAATTTGATTAAAAAAATTATGAAAAAATGACAAAAATTGACAAAAAAAAAAAAAATTGACAAAAATTTGATAAAAATTTGATAAAAATTTAAAAGAAAAATGACAAAAATGACAAAAAATGACAAAAATGTGACAAAAATGTGATTTATTTGTTTTTTTTAATGACAAAAATTTGATTAAAAAATTACAAAAAAATGACAAAAATCGGACAAAAAATGACAAAAAAAAAAAAAATGACAAAAATGTGATAAAAATTTAAAAGAAAAATGACAAAAATGTGGCAAAAAATGACAAAAATTGACAAAAAAATAAAAAAAATGACAAAAAAGTTACAAAAATGAGTTGAAAAAAATGATGGAAAAAAAATGTGATGACGTGAGGAAAAAGATCCTCTCGGTTCAGGCGGGGGTTAAGAGGTTAAATACAGGAGTAACTTTGTTCCTGACGCCTCGGGTGATCAGAACATCGGACCTTGATCTGAGACTAAACTTAAAGCTGAAATAAAAGCCCTGGTTTCCTTTTCCTCCTGTGACTCGGCAGAAGCTGCGTCTCAGATTCTTTCAGCAGAAGCGACAAAAGGGTGAAGATGCCTCGGAGAAATCGGCTCCTGGAGAATTTGATCTTCACGGTTTGAACAGAAGTGAAGTCTTTACGTAAACGAGTATCGAGGCCTGAGGAGGAAACGAGTCAAACACAAACATCAGCAAATTATGAAACACAAACATCCAGACTCCAGGCCTGGAAGAAAACCTCACAGTCTCTCACTATTTACATCCGCTTTCTGTCGGACTGTGAACGTATCAGACACAAAGTCAAGTTAACCTGTTACCACCCGCCTAAACCTCTTTGGCTGTTATATAGGCCTGTGTAACACCTCATTTGAAAGCTAAGACCCACAAAACTGATCTTTTTTCTTGCGTTGTTGCCGCGTTGTGTCACCTTTTGTATGTTTTTTTTAATTCTTTTTTTTTCTTTTTCATTTTTGTTGATTTTTTGTCACATTTTTGTTGAATTTTTGTCACTTTTTGGTTGAATATTTGTCATTTTTTTGTTAAATTTTTGTCACATTTTTGTCACTTTTTGTTGAATTTTTGTTGAATTTTTGTCACATTTTGGTTGAATTTTTGTTGAATTTTTGTCAGTTTTTGTTGAATTTTTGTCACATTTTTGTTGAATTTTTGTTGAATTTTTGTCAAATTTTTGTTGAATTTTTGTTGAATTTTTGTCACATTTTGGTTGAATTTTTGTTGAATTTTTGTCAGTTTTTGTTGAATTTTTGTCACATTTTTGTTGAATTTTTGTTGAATTTTTGTCACATTTTTGTTGAATTTTTGTTGAATTTTTGTCACTTTTTGTTGAATTTTTGTCACATTTTTGGTGATTTTTTGTTGAATTTTTGTCACTTTTTGTTGAATTTTTGTCACATTTTTGGTGATTTTTTGTTGAATTTTTGTCACTTTTTGTTGAATTTTTGTCACTTTTTGTTGAATTTTTGTCACATTTTTGTTGAATTTTTTGTCGAATTTTTGTTGAGTTTTTGTCACATTTCTTCGAATTTTTGTTGATTTTTTTGTTGATTTTTCGTCACATTTTGCTGAATTTTTGTCACATTTTGTTGAATTTTTGTCACTTTTTGTTGAATTTTTGTCACATTTTTGTTGAATTTTTTGTCGAATTTTTGTTGAGTTTTTGTCACATTTCTTCGAATTTTTGTTGATTTTTTTGTTGATTTTTCGTCACATTTTGCTGAATTTTTGTCACTTTTTGGTTGAATATTTGTCATTTTTTTGTTTAGTTTTTGTCACATTTTTGTCACTTTTTTGTCACATTTTGCTGAATTTTTGTCACATTTTTGTTGCGTTTACATCCTTGTTTTCTTCTCATTTTTTGTGGATGTTTTGTTGCCTTTTCCCCAAGAAGCTTTTTGATTTGGGTAAAGCCAAACTGGAGAAAATGGGATCCGTTCAGGAGGGAGTTAAGAGGTTAAAGTCGGGTCATATGGAGTTTTCACAGCAGATCTTACAACAACATCAACATAAAAATGAATTAACAGTAAAAGGCAAGAGTGCAGATCTTATTTGTCTGTTAGATCTTAGCTTTAGCCTCAGGAACTCTGGAACCACCAGGAGGCGAAAATTGCGGAAGTAACAATAACAGCGATCGCTCGTATTGAAGCACGTACAAGCTGAATAAGAGGGGTCCCAAGACTGACCCCTGGGGACCCCCCTGAGCAACACAAGATAACCCCCGCAGTAAGTAAGGCAGTACAGGTTCAGGAGAGATGAATAAAATATCATTATCACTTTAGGAAGGAGTTTAGACAAAACAAACACAGGTTCCATTTTTTATTGTTTGTCAAACCACAAACAAAAAAATCAAAGCTTAACAGTTTTGTCTTTTCCATGTCAGTCAGTTCCATCTGTTCCTTTTCCTTTGATGAAGTGGATCTGCTGCTGCGTCTGCAACAAACGTTAATGTGTTATTTATTACAGTGCTGGTCATTTTTTGTCAATTTTTTGTCACATTTTTGTTGAATTTTTGTCACATTTTTGATTAATTTTTGTCACATTTTTGATTAATTTTTGTCACATTTTTGTCAATTTTTTGTCACATTTTTGATGAATTTTTGTCACTTTTTGGTTAAATTTTTGTCACATTTTTGTCACATTTTTGTTGATTTTTTGTCACTTTTTGTTGAATTTTTGTCTTTTTTTCTTTAATTTTTGTTGAATTTTTGTCACATTTTTGTCACATTTTTGTTGATTTTTTTGTCACATTTTTGTCACATTTTTGTTGATTTTTTGTCACATTTTTGTTGAATTTTTGTTGAATTTTTGACACATTTTTGTCTTTTTTTCTTTAGTTTTTGTTGAATTTTTGTCACATTTTTGTCAATTTTGTGTCACATTTTTGTTGAATTTTTGTCACATTTTTGTCACATTTTTGTTGAATTTTTGTCACATTTTTGTCACATTTTTGTCACATTTTTGTCACATTTTTGTTGATTTTTTGTCACATTTTTGTCACATTTTTGTTGAATTTTTGTCACATTTTTGTCACATTTTTGTCACATTTTTGTCACATTTTTGTTGATTTTTTGTCACATTTTTGTTGAATTTTTGTCACTTTTTGTTGAATTTTTGTCTTTTTGTCTTTAGTTTTTGTTGATTTTTTGTTACATTTTTGTCACATTTTTGTTGATTTTTTTTGTCACATTTTTGTTGATTTTTTTGTCACATTTTTGTTGAGTTTTTGTCACATTTTTGTTGCGTTTTCATCCTTGTTTTCTTCTCATTTTGTCTCCACGGTAGACAATAAAGTTTTTTTCTTCTATTCTACTGTTGCCACAAGAGGGCGCTCCAGACCAACTCACTTCTTAGTCTTTACCAACAGTGACGCCAGAAACAAGTGACTCTAAACGACTTCTTCCATAACGAGTCATTTATCGCATTACTTTGTAGCCCGCAGTTAGCTTAGCCCGTTAGCTTCTTCTTCGTGATTCCATTAGTGTGTATTGGTGACACCGACCCGAAGGCAGGAAAGTTGCAATTGTGGTTTTCTGGAGACACCAGGGGGAGATGAAAGACCCCCCCAGTCATCCCATTAAAGGGATATTTCAGGATTTTTGACACAGGGCCTCATTTCCTAGTTATCCAGAGTGTTGCTGATTTGTGGCGGAGTGATCTGCTAGAAAATAGTCCCTCAAAATGTCAGTTATATTCCAAACATGATTCTATGGACACAGACATTTATATGGTTAGTCTGGTGTTATAGATGAGGAGCGGGTCAGACTGTTTTTAATGCAGGCTAGCTGATACCATAGACATGCACTAGCCTAGCACTAGCCTAGCGCCACGAAACTCTACAAATCTAAGAACTGCATGAATTACAACTTTCTGATCTGGCATTTCCATCACGCCTGAGAACGAGTCCTGGGTTTGCCGTGAGAGTGACTTCATTCAGGCTTCAGGAACACATTTTCTCCGGTTTGGCTTTACCCAAATCTAAGAGCTTCTTGGGGAAAAAGCGTCAAAAAAGCAACAAAAATCAGACGAGAATGAAGATGAAAGTGCAACAAAAGAGCGACGAAAACGTGCTGATAAAGCGATGACACAGTGACAGAAATGTGTGACGAAAAACTCAGCAGAAAAGGAACAAAAAAGTGACAAAAATATGATTAAAAAAATGACAAAAAAGTGACAAAAAAGTGACAAAAAAGTGACAAAAAAGTGACAAAAATATGACAAAAAGTGACAAAAAAGTGACAAAAAAAGTGACAAAAAAGTGACAAAAAAAGTGACAAAAAAGTGACAAAAATATGACAAAAAAATGATTCAAAAAATGACAAAAAAATGACAAAAAAGTGACAAAAATATGACAAAAAAATGACAAAAAAAAATGACAAAAAAGTGACAAAAAAGTGACAAAAAAAGTGACAAAAAAGTGACAAAAAAGTGACAAAAAAGTGACAAAAAAAGTGACAAAAAAAGTGACAAAAAAAGTGACAAAAATATGACGTGGCTAGCTGATACCATAGAAATGTGCTAGCCTAGCATTAGCCTAGCGCCACGAAACTCTTCAAATCTAAGAACTGCATGAATTACAACTTTCTGATCTGGCATTTCCATCACGCCTGAGAACGAGTCCTGGGTTTGCCGTGAGAGTGACTTCATTCAGGCTTTGGAACACATTTTAGTCCAGTTTGGCTTTACCCAAATCTAAGAGGTTCTTGGGGAAAAAGCGTCAAAAAAGCAACAAAAATCAGACGAGAATGAAGATGAAAGTGCAACAAAAGAGCGACGAAAACGTGCTGATAAAGCGATGATGGAGTGACAGAAATGTGTGACGAAAAACTCAGCAGAAAAAGAACAAAAAAGTGACAAAAAAGTGACAAAAAAGTGACAAAAAAGTGACAAAAAAAATGACAAAAATATGAAAACAAAATGACGTAAAAGTGACAAAAAAGGAACAAAAATATGACCAAAAAGTGACAAAAATATGATAAAAAAGTGACAAAAAAATGACAAAAAAGTGACAAAAATATGATAAAAAAGTGACAAAAATATGACAAAAAAACTGACAAAAATATGATAAAAAACGGACAAAAATATGATAAAAAAATGACGAAAAAGTGACAAAAAAGGAACAAAAATATGACCAAAAAGTGATGAAAAATGACAAAAACATTACACATAAAATGACCAAAAAAGTGACAAAAATATGATAAAAAAGTGACAAAAATATGATAAAAAAGTGACAAAAAAGTGACAAAAAAAATGACAAAAATATGAAAACAAAATGACGTAAAAGTGACAAAAAAGGAACAAAAATATGACCAAAAAGTGACAAAAATATGATAAAAAAGTGACAAAAAAATGACAAAAAAGTGACAAAAATATGATAAAAAAGTGACAAAAATATGACAAAAAAACTGACAAAAATATGATAAAAAACGGACAAAAATATGATAAAAAAATGACGAAAAAGTGACAAAAAAGGAACAAAAATATGACCAAAAAGTGATGAAAAATGACAAAAACATTACACATAAAATGACCAAAAAAGTGACAAAAATATGATAAAAAAGTGACAAAAATATGATAAAAAAGTGACAAAAATATGATAAAAAACTGACAATGACGAAAAAGTGACAACAATATGACAAAAAGTAGCAAAAAAGTAACAAAAAAGTGACAAAAATATGACGTGGCTAGCTGATACCATAGAAATGCGCTAGCCGTGCATTAGCCCAGCGCCACGAAACTCTTCAAATATAAGAACTGCGTGAATTACAAAAAAAATATCTCCAGAAATCAGCAACACTCTGGATAACGAGGACTTAGTAAAGGAGTAGAATCTGTGATCACAACACTGTTCACTAACACTGATGTATGAATGTCTTGTGATGTTTGTTCACTTTGATGATCATGTTTTGTGTTTTCTGCTCTGACTTACTGCTGTCCTTGTTCACCGTGGTGTAAACCGCCGTCGTCGTCACCGTCTCCGCTCGGCTCCACACGGGATCTGAAAACCCCGGGCACAGAAGTTAAAGAAACTCGGTTATAGACAGACTTTTGCTCACAGATTGGTTAAGTTAAACTTTATTAATCCCTGTAGAGAAATGTGTTCTCTGCATTTGACCCGTCCTCAGTGTCTCTGGGCGTCCAGCAGGAGCCGTGACCTCCAGCCTGGGCCGGTGCTCGGGGACCCGTCTCCATGATGTGGATAAAAATGTGACAAAAAATGACAAAAAATGACAAAAAATGACAAAAAATGACAAAAAATGACAAAAAATGACAAAAATGTGACAAAAAAGGACAAAAATTTGATTTAAAAAATGACGAAAAAATGACAAAAATGTGACAAAAATTTGATAAAAATTTGACCACAAAATGACAAAAAATTGATTAAAAATGTGACAAAACACGACAAAAAATATTACAAAAATGTGACAAAAATGTGACAAAAATGTGATAAAAAATGACAAAAATATGATTAAAATGTGACAAAATGTAACATAAAAAATTACAAAAATGTGACAAAAATGTGATAAAAATTCGACAAAATGTGACAAAAATGTGACAAAAATCCACTGTCAATGGCTCTGACTTACTGCTGTCCTTGTTCACCGTGGTGTAAACCACCGTCGTCGTCACCGCCTCCGCTCGGCTCCACACGGGATCTGAAAAACCCCGGCACAGAGGTTCAAGTAACTAGTTTATAGACAGAGTTTTGCTCACAGATTGGTTTAGTTAAGTTAAACTTTATTATTCTCTGTAGAGAAATGTGTTCACTGCATTTGACCCGTCCTCTCTGGGTGTCCTGTAGGAGCCGTGAGCTCCAGCCTGGGCCGGTGCTCGGGGACCCGTCTCCATGATGTGGATAAAAATGTGACGGAAAATGACAAACATGTGACAAAAAAATGACAAAAATGTGATAAAAATGTGATGAAAATTTGACCAAAAAATGACTAAAATGTGACAAAAAATGACAAAAATTTGATTTAAAAAATGATTTAAAAATGACAAAAAAAATGACAAAAAAATGTGACAAAAAGTAACAAAAAATGCGACAAAAATATGACAATGCAGCAACAACGCGAAGACCTTCAAAACTCATCTAAACTGATCTTTTCAGTTTAGATGAGTTTGAAGGTCTTTTCAAATGAGGCCTCAAACTGGCCTACTGTATAGGCTTTGACCTTTTAGTTTTGGGTAAAGCTGAACTGGAGTAAATGCACTTGGTTAAGGCGGGGGTGAAGAGGTTAAACTAAATAGACGGTTTATAGACAGACTTTTGCTCACAGATTAGTTCATAATTAGTTTCTCATTGACATTTTCTCAGGTAAAGTCGGCCACACTTTTAAAAGTAATGTATAAGTATCAAATGCATTCAGAGAAAACAGTCACCAGTTCTTAAGGAGTGATAAAAGAGACGTGTGACACTGTGGTTTGTGGCACTAACACTTACATAACAGCAGAGGCCAGTTTCACAAACGCCTCCGACACTTTTCTCCTTTTAGATTTACCGTCTCCAGCGCGCGGCTCCTCCACTTCACTGATCTCCGAGTAGATGGCCGCGGTTTCAGACTCTGCTGCGGCTGAAAAACAAACACATTTATACCTCCAGTCTGCAGCGGGTCATGAGCCTGTTACGTGGAGGTTCATCAGAGCACCTCGGTTTGTACGCGTGGGTTTCGTTACCGCGGCGTAGGTTTCACTTCTGCTGCTCCTCTGACCTGAAACACAAAAGGAGCTGCTCCATCTGTCGGCCACGCTTTGTGACAGTTCAGCATTTGTAAATCACTTCTCCTTCATTCCTCTGACTGTCCACAGCGCTCATCCTTTTACCTTTGTGTCTTTTATAGATGAACCAGAAGACGAGCAGCAGCAGAGACAGAGCGACCAGCCCGACCAGAGGAGACACTGTGGGCTGCGGTTTGACCAGGCCGTCCCCATCAGAGGCGACCGAGCCGCCTGTGCAGGGAAAGGAAGTGCGTCAAACCTCACATCCTCCTGTGAGACGGGACTTTCTCCTGTTCCTCACCGCTCACAGCCAGCCACTGCTGCTCCGACTCTCTTCCCTCTGATCTGCACTTGTAAACTCCTTCGTCAGACTTAGACACCTGCAGGGTCAGCTTTCCCGAGGAACTGCTCCCGATCGTTTCTCCGTCTTTAAAGAAAAGAGCCGTGTGGTTCGGGGCGGCCATCTTGTCTGTGCAGATCAGAGTCAGGCTTGTTCCCTCGGTCACAGGACGATGTGGACACTGCAGGAGCACGGCTGGAGGAAACATCTCACTGTTACTTTATGTCTGATCAAAGCTTTAAATATAAAACACTGACCTCTGACTCGCAGCAGATTTTCTCCTGAGGACTCTGTGCCAGACGTGGAACATCTGTACAGCCCCTGGTCGGACTCTGAGATGCTGTGGATTGTCATCTCTCCAGTTCGACTTGAGTTTATCTCAGCACCATCTTTGTAGAAATAGAACTCTGTGGAAGTGCTTTTGTTTTTATTTTCGATGCAGCGAAGAGTCACATTGTCTCCAACCATCACTGGATGAACAGGACTCTCCAGGACGACGTCACCAGCTGTTGGCCACAGTAGATCATGTTCTGGATCTTAACTCTCAAACACCCAAAAGAAAACAAAGAAACATCTTCCAAACCTGTGACTGTGATGTTGACGCTCTCGCTCCTCCTCTGGGGATCTCTGCTCTCACACCAGTATTCTCCAGAGTCGGAGGAGAACATTACGGGGATGTAGCACGGCCCAAACTGTTCACTGTTTTTGTTACAGGACGTTGTTTTGCCCGACATGTTCCGTGTGACCTTCCACTGAGTGATGCTGTTGAAGAAGCCTTCACAGGTCACTGTGAAGGCTTCGTACTCAAACAGCTGCAGTTTGGACGGGACGACACGAGGGACAGTGAACTCTGAAAGAAAAGTGATGTTAATCCCAAAGAGCAGGTTTGTCATGGATCCACCACAGAGGCCAACTGTTAATCATACTTTAGTTTTGTGCCCAAAGAGGCGGATTAAACGTATCCATTTAATATCTAATAGTAGTTCTATCATTCTCACATTGATATAGTGTTACTCTGTAAAGCTACAACAATACAACTCCCATGAGCACTGCCTGGAGAGCGAGCTTTCTGATTGGTCTTCCTTCTGATTCCGCTCGGCTGGAAACAGTTTCTTCCAGGAAAGTTTTAACAAAGATGTGGAGACATATAGAAGGAGTAAAAAATCCAGAAGACAAGACAAAGAGAACAGTGGAGGCACAAAGAAACGATGATGAGAAAAGGGGCAAAGAAAGAGAAAAGGACGTTCAGTGAAAACTAGAAACAAAATGGAGAATGGCTGATCTACCAGAAAAGCAACAAACGTGACGAAAAAGCCACAAAAGAGAAACAAAGTCGAGCCAGAAAAGCAACAATAACACAATGAGAAAAGAGTGACAAAAGCAGCAAAAACATGATGAAAACTTCAACAAAAACGCTTCAAATACTTGACAAAAACAAGAAAGTTGGGATCAGTTTTGTATCTTCGTTTTCAAATGAGACGTGACACTGTTGCTCTTCAGTCCGAGCTGGAGGAATGAGCTCGGTGAAGGCGGAGGTTAAGAGGTTAATTACTGTGAAAATGTTTATATTTGTAAAACATGTATAAAGAAATCTGTATTAAGGAACAAAACATTTCTTTCCCTTAAGTGAGAAACAGATACTTTATTTTAATATTACACAAGCAGAAGTAAAAGAACTGTAAGTTACTGAAGTGCTTGTACTTGAGTAAATGTGACCGTGTCCGACCCACTGAAGCTGCTTCCCCACAGTGTCAGACTCAGACTTTATGATAATCACTAAACTTTAATGTAAACCATGTCCAGTAAGAACAGATGAAACAATGAAGCAGCAACATCACAGAGTTACATTAAAGGTATAAAAGTGTAGCTTTACCTGATCTGTGAGGAGCGACGTGATGGACAAACACAGACAGAAGCATCACTGCACAGACATTTACAGCTTTAATAAATCATAGTTTTATATTTTTAAAACATGAGTGAAGCTGAGACTCACCCACAGAGACGGAGGAAACGCTCAGCTCCATGTTCAGACTGAGCTGTGACTCTGAGTCGAGCTGAAGCTTCCTCTTCAACACTTTATTTTAGGTTCTGAGAGTTTCACTTTGAGCCACTTTCACCTGAACAACATCACAACTACACAACAACACAACAGGAAGCACAACCTTCACCTGATGATGAGGCCGGAGGCTTTATTCAGGAGGTTAGAGAGTCAAATGTGTCAAATAATTCACTTCACTTTGTTTTATTGTCAGTTCTTTCAGATGTAAAACACAGGCAGAATCAAAAGTGCAGAAAAAGTCTTTACAGACACAAAGGAACAAACACGATCAGGGCAAAGGAACCAATCAGCATTCAGGACTCTGATACAACCCACCAATCACAGGCGAGGATCCCAGCAGCGGATTTAAGGAACACGACAAACTAATAAAGAAGGAAAGGAGGCGGAGCAATTCAGCTTAACCTCTTAACTCCCGCCTGAACCGAGAGGATCTTTGTCCTCACGTCAGCAGATGTTTTCCATCATTTTTTTGTTGGGTATTCAGCTCATTTTTGTCATTTTTTTGTCATTTTTTTGTCATTTTTTGTCATTTTTGTATCGTTTTTTTTGTCACATTTTTGTCACATTTTTGTCATTTTTTTGTCACATTTTTGTCATTTTTGTGTCATTTTTTTGGTGGTTTTTTTGTCATTTTTGTGTCATTTTTTTGTCATTTTTTTGTCGTTTTTTATCTTTTTTTTTCACATTTTTGTAATTTTTTTGTCATTTTTTTGTCATTTTTTTGTCATTTTTTGTCAAATTTTTATCAAATTTTTGTCATTTTTTTGTCATTTTTTTGTCATTTTTTTTTGTCACATTTTTATCATATTTTTGTCATTTTTTGTCATTTTTTTGTCATTTTTTTTGTCATTTTTTTGTCATTTTTTTGTCATTTTTTTGTGACATTTTTGCCACTTTTCATCAATTTTTCGTCACTTTTTTGTCACATTTCCATCATTGTTTTTGTCTCAGTTTTGTTGCTACTTTCTCACCTTTTTCCAGAAGCTTTTGGATTGGGGTAAAGCCAAACTGGAGAAAATGTGCTCGGTTCAGGTGGGAGTTAAGGGGTTAAACAGCCTGAATGTTGAAAGCTTCATGAGGAGCTGCTGGAAAGGTCTGAGAGGAACTGGTTGGTGCTGATGGAGATTAACTGTCGTATCGACCAGTGCAGGGTCTGAAAGAAGCACCGGTGAGTTCAGGTTGTTATTTGAAAGTGCAGGGTTGGACTAAAATAAGCGGCCTGTCTTCTCGCTCAGTGCGGTTTTCATGTGCGGTTATTCGTACCTCGGCCTCTCCGTGAGAAACTGCAGAGCTCAGGTTTCTCACCGTCGCTCATCGAGGCAGTTTCTTCATCAGACTCTGTGTCATGGGGGGTTTTGGGCCTGGGGTGGAGGAGGTGGGCCATGAGGGACAGCAGAGGTTTGTCTAGAGAAGAGAATAAACCAGTGAATGTGACATTATAGCTTTAAAGGTTTAACCTCTTAACTCCCGCCTGAACCGAGAGCATTTTCTCCAGTTCAGCTTTACCCAAATCCTGTAGGCCAGTGTAACACCTCATTTGAAAGCTAAGATCTACAAAAGTAAATTGATCTTTTCACTATTTTTGTTGGGCAGTCATCTCATTTTTGTCAAATTTTCGTGCCTTTTTGTCATTTTTTGTCAAATTTTTCGATTAGTTTTGTCTAATTCTTATCAATTTTTTGTCCATTTTTTGTCATTTTTTTGTTAATTTTTTCTTCATTTTTCGTCCATTTTTTCTTAATTTTCCGTCCATTTTTTCTCACTTATTTGTCAAATTTTTGTCAATTTTTGTCCATTTTTTGTACATTTTTCGTCCATTTTTTCTAAATTTTTCGTCAATTTTTTCTCACTTTTTTGTCACAAATCATTTCATGTTTTATTTCTCACACTTTATTCTCAAACAGTGACTCATTTCTCCAAATACTTCTTTACTCTCACTAAGTAGATATTTGGGCTCATATATCTGCACTTTTCCCCAGGAGAAGGTTTTTATGTCAGTATCAAACTGGCCCAAAACCTGAAAATGTAAAAGAACTAAACGTTTTGTTTCATCGTCTCCACTTTAACCTCTTAACTCCCGCCTGAACTGAGAGATGATCTTTTTCCTCACGTCATCAGATTTTTTTTCCATCATTTTTTTGTTGGGTATTCAACTCATTTTTGTAACTTTTTTGTCACATTTTTTTGTCCATTTTTTGTTTGTTTTTTTTGGCACATTTTAGTCATTTTTTTGTCCATTTTTGTCACATTTAAAAAAACAATGTCATCAATTTTTTATCAATTTTTTTTCATTTTTTGTATTTTTTTTGTCCATTTTTTTTTATTTTTTTATCACATTTTTGAATTTTTTTTGTCACATTTTGTTCATTTTTTTGTCCATTTTTGTCACATTTTAAAAAACAATGTCATCAATTTTTATCAAATTTTTTCATCAATTTTTCGTCACTTTTTGGTCATTTATTGTTACATTTTGGTCATTTTTTGTATTTTTTTGTCACATTTTTATCACATTTTTGTAAAAATTTTTGTCACATTTTGGTCATTTTTTTGTCAATTTTCGTCACATTTAAAAAAAACAATATCATCAATTTTTCATCAAATTTTTTCATTAATTTTTTTATCAAATTTTTGTCATTTTTTGTTACATTTTGGTCATTTTTTTGTCAATTTTTGTCACATTTAAAAAAAAAATGTCATCAATTTTTTATCAAAATTTTGTCATTTTTTTGTGACATTTTGGTCATTTTTTTTGTCCATTTTTTGTAATTTTTTTATCACATTTTTGAATTTTTTTTGTCACATTTAAAAAACAATGTCATCAATTTTTCAGCAAATTTTTTCATCAATTTTTCTGCACTTTTTTGTCACATTTCCATCATTGTTTTCGTCTTAGTTTTGTTGCTATTTTCTCACCTTTTTTCCAGAAGCTTTTGGATTGGGGTAAAGCCAAACTGGAGAAAATGTGCTCGGTTCAGGCGGGAGTTAAGGGGTTAAACAGAAAAGACAGATTTATTAAAAGTCTAGAGATAAAAGAAAATAAAAGTGTTGTCCTGCGTTGGCCGGGAATCGAACCCGGGTCAACTGCTTGGAAGGCAGCTATGCTAACCACTATACCACCAACGCAACGATAACGTAAGCACGTCACGTCAGCGTTTTCAAACCACGCGGGTGTGAACGTGACGCGAAGAACAAACGGCTGAAACGGCGGATTAAAACAGAAACATTCAACACAAACGTCAGTGTTCACACGTGCTCACGCGCTCACGGAGATTCACGTCGTTTACTCACCGGAAAACGCCGCGGTTTGTCGTTTTTGCCGAGGTTCCTTTGTGTTTGGTGCCCTCTGGTGGTCACGTGACGCCACAGGAGCGCGCGGCGGATAAACAAATACAGTCTGAGCACAAAACTGGACACGATGAAGCAGATCTGGGTTTTCTGCGGGAAATTTAAGGCCTTGAAAGTTTTAAAAGAGCGTTTAAATAAGAGAGAAGAGAAAAAAGCATAAAATTAAATGAAATTATGGTAAATACATGAATTCTTCTTTGTGTTTTCTGAAGGGCTAAGCACACTCATTATAATTATACTGTTGTTGTATATGTATATAAACTTATGTAGCTGTAAACAAAATGGTGCTGGATGTACTTATCATTGTGCTGCTGCTGAGAAGGTGACTGGCTGTGAGCTCCATCTCTCCAGGACCTGTTCACCTCCAGGACCCGGATCACAGCTGACCCTTCTCACCCTGGACACGGACTATTCACCCCCCTCCCCTCAGGCAGGAGGACACGGTCCACACAGACCCATAGATCCGCCACAAGAACAGGGTTTTTCCCACAGCCGCCAGACTTATGAACGATAAAGACCGAATAACTCAGGACAGATCTGCTCTATTGCACAATGTGGTCTGTCCAAGCTGAGATCCACTATCACTGTATCACTTTATATCACTTTATATCACTTTATATCACTTTATATCACTTTATATCACTTTATATCACTTTGTATCACTTTATATCACTTTATATCACTTTATATCACTTTATGCACCTACACAATGTTAAATGTTGCACGTCTCACTGAGGAAATAATCCCAGTTTGAAGCCGTTTGCTTCTGCCGACTCCTTTCGGGCGTCACCTGTTATTTGTTTTTGTCAGGTCATCAGCTGCTCAAATAACCTCTTAACTCCCGCCTGAACCGAGAGGATCTTTATCCTCACGTCATCACATTTTTTTTTTCATCATCTTTTTGTTGGGTATTCAACTCATTTTTCTTTTTTATCACATTTTTGTATTTTTTTTGGTCACATTTTTCTCATTTTTTTGGTCATTTTTTCGTCAATTTTTAATCATTTTTTTGTCACATTTTTGTCATTTTTTGTCACATTTTTCTAATTTTTTTGTCACATTTTTCTCATTTTTTGGGTCATTTTTTCATCCATTTTTTATCAATTTTTTGTCAACTTTATGTCACATTTTTGTATTTTTTTGTCAAATTTATATAAATTTTTTGTCATTTTTTTGGTCAATTTTTTATCAATTGTTTGTCATTTTTTGTCATATTTTTGTATTTTTTTTGTCAAATTTATATACATTTTTTGTCATTTGTTTTCAATTTTTTATCACATTTTTAATTTATTTTTTGTCACATTTTTCTCATTTTTTGGGTGATTTTTTCGTCAATTTTTAATCACATTTTTGTCATTTTTTTGTCACATTTTGTCATATTTTTGTCATTTTTTTCGTAATTTTTTTGTATTTTTTTCGTCAATTTTTTTATCAATTTTATGTCACTTTTTTGTCACATTTCCATCATTGTTTTCGTCTCAGTTGCTATTTTCACACCTTTTTTTCAGAAGCTTTTGGATTGGGGTAGTGCAGGCTTTGACTCGGGTTTCTGTTTGTGTGAGCGGCGGTTCTCCCGTTCCTCCGGCAGGGGGGGCCAGAGCGCCGCGCGTGTCCCTCCTCGTCTCGCTCCGTTTCGCCTCGCAGCGGCTCGTGCCAGGATAATGAGTCTCGTGGGAGGCGCGAGACCGCGACACTGCGATAATTAACACCATCAGGCGAACATTAAACGGCTGTTAAGAGGCTCCCGGTGTGACGAGGCGGGAGAGGAGGAGGAGGAGGAGGAGGAGGAGGAGGAGGAGGGGGAGGGGGGAGGAAGCGCAGAGTCTGTCACATCATTCTTCAGATAAAAGGGCAACGGAGCAACGTCTGGCCCCGGGGCGGAATCCGGCCCTGCAGCAGCGGTTCTACGGCCCATGAGAGCGAACCGTATAAATAAAGTCCTGCAGAAGGTTTAACCAGAGGAGGGAAAAGGAGGATTTATTTACATGTTTATACCAAAAACATGTGTCCTTTACGTGACACAGAGACAATACAAATACTACTACATATACTCTGTAATAATCCAAGTACCGCAGGATTACGGGACGGCCCAGAGCTTTGTCAGAGGGTCAAGGCCCGACTACAGGAACAGTTCTTCATCTTAAAATCTCTCACAGTAAAGCTGACATATAGGGGAGACCGGGGCTGTTTGTCTGCAAAAAGTGCCCTCCTAAAAACAAGGGAAAACATCTTAAAATAAGACGTTTTGTTTTGTTTCAAGGAAAAAATTCTGCCAATGGGGTCAGCGTTTTTTTCTTGCTAAGAATTCTTATTTCCAGAATATATTTCTTGTCATAAAACAAGAAAGAAACACTAAATTTAAGCAAATAAATAACTAGAATTAAGCAAAATGTCCTCAGTAAATGGAATCATTTAAGGAAAACATTCTTATTTAGTGAAAAATTGTGGGATATTTTACTTAAATGTTGCTTGATTTAAGCAAAATGTTCTAAATGACACACATTTTTGAGCAAAATGTTCTTAATAAATACCGTCTCCATGATGTGGAGCCAGATGGCTGGATTCACCTATTGTACATGTTTTTAGTGGCAGACATGGGGAGAACATGCTCCACACAGAAAGGCCCCGTCCTGGTGGGAATCGAACCCGGGACCTTCGAGCTGTGAAGCTGAGGCTCTAACCGCTGTGCCACCGAGCCGCCCACTTTAAAGAATGGAATGTATTTTCTCTCTGTGAGAATCAGTTCTTACATTAAGAGTTGTTTAGATCTTTTTCTTTGTCTAAAGTTTTTCTTTCTTGTTACAAGAAAAATGAACATGTTTTTTTAGCAAATTTATCTGAACAAGAAATGGCTAGATTTTATTATTTCCTAAAACATTTTTTTTTTCTCATTAAAACTTTGCTACACAAAACATTATTACTTTTTAGGGAAAAAAGAACTAATTTCTTAAAGTAAGACATTTTTACTTGCTTAGAATCCACTTTTTGCAGTGTTTACTCTCACGTTTTCTGCTCCTCAACAGAAAAGAGCCAGACCTGCTTTAAATGAAAGCTTTAACCCTTGACTTAAAGAAAACCTCGCTCTCTTTCTTCAATCATAATGGGAGAAATAGTTTTTAACCGAACACCAGGCCCGCCTTAATGTACCCGCAGGGCCTGGGGCTTAAACAGAATTGTAGCCCCCCACTCCCCTCAGCGCAAACCCTAACGCTAACCTGTAACCCTAACCCTAAATCCTATAAACCCCTCACTCTGCTACTCCTACAGGCTTCCCTCTGGGCCAGGTGGGCGGGGCTTCTCCAGGTGCTCACATAGGAGCTCAATCATCACATACGGTCAGTCGGGCCGCAAAGTGAAGTCACTGACATGAAAATCAACAAATCACCTTTTTTTTCTCCTTAATTCTGATAGGCCCTTCACTATGGGCCTACGCTCCGGCCCCCGGGCTCCGGCCCCCGGGCTCCGGCCCCCGGGCTCCGGCCCCCGGGCTCCGGCCCCCGGGCTCCGGCCCCCGGGCTCCGGCCCCCGGGCTCCGGCCCCCGGGCTCCGGCCCCTGGGCTCCGGCAGAAGCTGAGAGACCGGGGTCAGGTGATCATCAGTGCAGGTCACACAGTTTCCCTGAGGTTCAGGAGGACGTGTTCACTGTTTGACTCAGACAGACCTGTGTCATGGACTGACTCCTCCTGAGGTTAAGTATATGACGGGTCAGAGAGAGACATTGTTCTTTTATTTAAATAAACCTCCGCCATGACGCCGCCTCTTTTCTCATTTCTTTTGTCTCACTGTTACAACCTGCCCTGGCAGTGGAGTCGGTTGTAACACAGGAACACCAGCTCACGAGGTCCAGTTACTGGAACTGAAGCAAAAAGTTTTACAACCACACCCGCTCTCCCTACGGCCTCTAAAAAAAATCAGAAAAACAAAATAGACACAAAAGAAAAAAAAGTTATCTATCCTCCATGTGATAAATAACCCCGAGTGTCCACTTTACCAACAGTGTCAGCTTTAAACAAGCGGCTTTAGCATGTTAGCATGTTAGCATGTTAGCTCTAAAGCTCAAACCAAAGCTAACGTCTGTGTTTCAGATCAGACTCTTTTGTTTAAGGCTCTAACTAAAGGAAAACTCTCAGACCCTAAAGTTTGTGTCTGTCCTCAGGTCTTAAATGAGGAAATGATTATTGGAAGAGAAGAAGAAACCAGTACATATATTATACATCAGCACCAGCAGACAGCGCCCTCTAGTGAGGCTGTTAGAGCAACGTGACAAAGAGCCCCGGCCTCCCCGACTATTACACTCACTTTGGGTAAAAACCTCAATATGACATTAGAAAAACAGGGGGAAAAACAGCAATAAGAACTGACTGAAAGTTACTTTAGTCGGTCTTAGCTTTCAAATGAGGCCTATTGGTGTGAACCTTTTAGATTTGGGTAAAGCTGAGTTGGAGAAAATGCACATGTTACGGCTGGTGTCCAGATAAACCCTGTGTGAGCTGAACCGGAGGCTGAGACACTGGCGGGAGTCAAACCCGAGACCGAGCCGTCGTGCTCAGAGACACAGCCTCCTCTTCTTCCTCGCTCCCTCCTCCTCCTCCTCCTCCTCCTCCTCCTCCTCCTCCTCCCCCTCCTCTCTCCCTCTTCTCTCCTCTCGGCGGTGATGATGATGTTTTCCTTTATGCTCGGGGGCCCCGCCTCCTCCTCGGCCCATTGTTATCTGTTACCAGGCAACAGTGCGCTCCGTCGCCAGGGGAAACGCAGCATCCTCATCCTCTCTCTCTCTCTCTCTCTATTGTATCCTGCTCCGCCGCCGCCGCCGCCGCCGCCGCTGCTGCACATGGATAATAAATGACGCCACCATTTTACACTTACGGCCCGTTATGGAAGCGGCGCTCGCAGCCACACTCGACTCTCCACGGAGGAGGAGGAGGAGGACGAAGATGAAGACAGAGATGAAGACAGAGACGCTGCTCCAGAGGTCAAGGCCAAGTCAAGCATCGAAAGCAGGAACCGAAAAGAAATATGAATCTTTATGTTCAAGTTTGGATGCTGTTGGTCGTCAAAATGTGAAAAAAAGAGAAGTTTAAAATAAAAATATATATAAAAAACAGGTAAAAATGTGGGGAAATAAGTGAGAATATTTGGGGGAAAATGGGAGGAAAAAATGGGGAAAAAAGATTGAACATTTTGGGGTAAATACGAAAAAAAACACATGACAAAATGAGAAAAACGTGGAAAGAGTTTTTTTTCTGCCCTTTTGTCGTTAAAGTGATGGTGAAGGTGCCACAGCAACAACGCGAGGAAAAAGATCAGTTTTGTGGGTCTTAGCTTTCAAATGTAAGAGGTTAAACGTGTGATCAGGACAGTTCACTGCACAAAACAAAGCATGAATTACATTTGAGTTTGAGCCAAGCTTTACTTGGGCATTTACTCCAAATTATTAACCTCTTAACTCCCGCCTGAACCGAGAGCATCTTTTTCCTACCGTCCTCAGATTTTTTTTTCATCATTTTTAATTGACTGCGGAATTCTTCCGCAGTCAATTATTGGTTTTCATGTTCTTTATTATTATTCCTCTTCCATCTTTTTCCCGATTTTCTCCAGCTTTCAGCACCTTCATGCTTTGTGCAATTTATGCAAGTTATGCATCAAAACGTTCCGCATGTTGAGGAGAAGGTGCTGTTACTTTTGGGACTTCTACAACTTACGGTTTTTCCGCAATCGGCCAAAATGTCGGAGATTTTTCCCATTGACTTATAATGGGGCTGCCGCAAATCCATGCTTTTCTGCACTTTTTTCTGCATTTTCTGCAATTTCTGCACTTTGTGCATGTTCAGCTTCTGCAACTTGTGGGTTTTGAGAAAAAATTGGGCTTCTGCAGTTTTCCAGTTTTTTTATACGAGAGTTTGAAATTTTTGCATTGGTGTGTATGTGCGAATCCAGCCAATGGGGAGACTCCAGGACTTTCAGCCATTTGTGCTTCTGCCAATCAAGCGCTGAGGCCATTTCAACAGTTTGACCAGTTTATGGAATATAAAAGTTTATGCAATATTAATAATTTATGCAAATTAACCACTTTATGAGATTTAACCAGTTTATGCAACTTAAGAGTTTATGCCATTTAGGATTTATGAATTTTAAAGAGTTTATGCAATTTACATAATTTATGCAAATTATCCCATTCATGCATTTTACCACTTTATGCATTTTACCAGTTTATGCAAATTAGATTATGCAAATTAAGCAATTTATGGAATTTGAAGAGTTTATGCAATTTCTGCATTCGCTTCCCGCAATTCCGCAGTCAATCGCAATGGCGCAGCCATTGCATTTCTAGTTTTGTTTGGTATTCGACTCATTTTTGCAACTCGTCATTTTTTGGTCAATTTTTGGTCAATTTTTTATCACATTTTTGTAATTTTTTGTAATTTTTTATGTCAAATTTTTGTCATTTTTTTTCGTCACATTTTTATCACATTTTTTGTCATTTTTTGGTCAATTTTTTTTATCACATTTTTTGTAATTTTTGTGGTCATTTTTTTTTGTAATCTGTCAATTTTTTGTAATTTTTTCGTCAATTTTTGATCCAATTTTTGTAATTTTTTGTCAATTTTTTGTCAATTTTTTGTCGTTTTTTTCGTCCAATTTTTATCACATTTTTGTCACATTTCTTGTCATTTTTTTTGTCATTTTTTAATCAAATTTGTGTCATTTTTTTGTCATTTTTTGTCACATTTTTGTCAAACTTTTATCATTTTTTTGTCCATTTTTTGTCAATTTCTTGTGACATTTTTGTGACATTTTTGCCACTTTTTCATCAATTTTTCGTCACTTTTTTGTCACATTTCCATCATTGTTTTCGTCTCAGTTTTGTTGCTCTTTCCACAAGCTTTTGGATTGGGGTAAAGCCAAACTGGAGAAAATGCTCTCGGTTCAGGCGGGAGTTAAGGGGTTAAACTCTTTCTGACTCGACTCTTTATTTCAGACTCATTTCTTTACCAAAGGGGTGATAAAACTGTCCCATTGGCAGTTTTACTTCCTCATTTCGATTGAGATTGACCCGAGAACCATCTGTAAATAAACAAATAAACAAAGAACAAAGTAAATGTGTGCATTTCTCACCCAAACAGCCGTGAAGATGTTTTACTGCAGTTTTTAATGATAATAATAATAATAATTCAGTGATGCGGGACATTTAGGTAGTTTTTCCAGAACGAGTCCGTAATAAAAAAAGTGAAATCAAACGAGAACAAACGGAGAGAACGTGGTTTCGCTTACAGTCTGACGGTCGTAAGAAAGATCCAAAAATAAAAATAAATAATGCTTCTTCTCGTCTGTGGATGAAAGCGTTGGGAATGTTCCGTGGGTCCGACAGCACGGTGGACTTTCCGCTCGTCTGCTTCTGAACTCCGGACCAAAAACCACGTGAGGAGATCCAGGACCAGTGTGGGAGGGGCTGAAGGAGATCTGCCCACACTCGTCAGGAGAACTCACTTTTTTATGACTTAAGTATGAAAGAAACGTGCCTCTCGCTGCTGGAGTGAAGAACACGTTGACTTAAAGCGTTTCTCGGCTGTGTCCAGATGTCCCGGGAAACAAAGCCTTGTGTAAAGAGGTGCTGGTCGGGTCGGGTCGGTCATAGATCCTCTGGCCCTCAAGATGATTTTGAGAAACATTATCACACAAATCAGAGAGAACTTTTCACATTATTTGAGTTAAATGTGAGAAAGAAAGGTAGAAATACTGTCAAAGCACCCAGTGAGGTCAGATATGATGGACTTCCCTGAGCACTGGAGAAAGAATAATCGCTTTAAGGAAGAAATGACTTAAATCCACTTGAATGAACAGATTAAATCTAAGGTTTGAGTAGATTTGGTCTGGTCTTAGACGAGATAAAACCCTCTAGTCGTTATTCTCTCACTACAGGTAATGTTCTGTCATTTCAAGTGGAAAACAATGATTTGTCTGATTTCAAGTGGGTTTTATTCTTGTTTGTATTTGTATCTTAGTTCAAACCGACTCAAATTCAACATAGAAGAACTTTAATTCAGTCATTTTTCCAGTGTTGTGTTTACTTTGGGCCCTCGGTCTGTTTACTATAAAGAAAATCGTCCCTCTGTTTGGAAAACTTACCTCCCCCTGGTCTAGTGTTTTTTCAAATCAGATTTAGATCAAGAAAAGGCTGATGTGGGAATAATAACACATTAAGCTCTTTAACCTGTGGAGCCTTTAGAGCCTCACGCTTTGGCCATTTTCCTGTTTCATGGAATTATATACTTATATATTTGTGTCTTATTTTCGTCTCTGGTAACACTTAAGTTAACACTACCCTTGATACATCTAAGTGTAGTAAAACAAGTTCTGTAAGATCTGTAATAACTTGTAATAAAAATGAATTTCCCCACGGGGACAATAAATGTTTTCTACTACTTCTACTTGTATTTGTAGTTTGTAGGTACATCCTGTTATAAAACATAACCTTAAGCTGTACCAAAGAGATGTTTTGGATTCAGACTTTCAACACTATGGACTGATGATGATTTTAGTTTAAAATGTTTTCTTGGTTAAACATGCGTGTTCTGTGTGATGATTGGTTCACACGTGCACCTGATAAACACCAAGTCTGAGCGGCCGCCCTGATGGTAAACGCTCTAACGCGTTATGTTGTAACCAAATAAATAAATAAATATGTGAGTGTTTCTGTCTGGATATATGAACTTCTGTTGTGCTCCCCTTTACATTTTTTTTTAAAAAGTGTCATTTTTTGGGCTTTAGCATCGGAACAAATCCTGGATCCAAACCTTAAGCCCAAACCCTGAGGGTCTCGTGTCCGATTACATTATGTTCCTACAAAAACAAGTTATTCCATCGTGTGTCTAACCCACAGGTACAGGTTATTACACATCGTTACAGAGCTCATTACATTGTGCTAAATTAAAGGGGGGTATTATGCAAAATGGACTTTTTCAAGCTTTACATCATGTTATTTTGTCATTCCCTCATTAAAAACATGCCTGAAGTGTTGCCTTGGCACATTCACGTATTTTTGAGTAATCTGTAAAAACTGATGGCGGCCATTTTAGGGATAGGTTTGCCTCAGTCCTCCTAGGAACGCCCCCACCTCCTGGAGACGCCTCCGAGCCGAGTAACCAACCACTGCTCCTCAGCAGAACCCCCTCCCCACTGATGCCACAGACAGCGTGTGGAGGGGGCGTGTCGGAAAGGCTCAGAGGTTCTTAAAGAGACAGAGGCCTATTTCAAGACATTCACTACAGCCATTTTGAGAGAGACATTTATACAAGGCAGTTATTCTAATTTACTGCATTTACAGACCAACAGAAGGTTTGTCATCATTGTAGTGTTATATAGACTGGTGCTATGTGACTGAAAAAAGCAGAACACCCCCTCTTTAAGTTAATTACAATGTATCAAGGTAAATAAAGTGAGACCTCGTCACTGTTTAAATGAATCTGTGGATTTGGGTGAAATCGTGGCAAAGCTGTGCTGGTGCAGGGCCGTTGTTCACCTTTCTGGGGCCCTAAGCAAAAGTCCACTAAACAGCCTCCACTATGAAGTACCGGTACTATGAAGTACTACTGTAGGTACTGCATCTCAAAAAGCTGATCAAAGAAGAACTTACCCATTTACAGTCAAATCAGTTCCACTGTGCAGTAGTGAAGATAAGGACCTCGATTTGGGCCCTGGCCCTCAGTGTGAGAACCACTAAGCCGCTGTCAGACTGAGGGTTTATAAAATGGTCACTTCCTCTCACCTCTGGGCCCTGTAAAGCTGCTCTGCTTTATGACCACGACACTGGAGGCCGCCATTGCTGTAGTACCTCCATATCGCCACTAGGCCTCCATTGAAAAGCATTGGAGTTTAGACGCCTTAAAAACAACTTTAACGCCTGGTTTACATTTTTTCAACTCCAGACTAGGCTAGATCTTCCTCCTGAGATAACGCTGGGTTAATCACAATATACTGTATGAAACCAGGCTGGTTTTCGTAATATGAATTTTTGAAATCTCGTACTTAATGAGGGTCGGACTGTTAGCATTGGAGCAGCGCGAGCTACACGTCACGCAAGAGCCGAGTCTACAGTGAAGATCCCGCCCCTTATGCCCTTTTTAGGAACATGCTTCATCAGAGTTGGGGAGGAGGAGTCTGTAAATCCGCCATGACTTTCCCCACGACCGCGGTCATTATGGTAAACGGGGCGGAGTGAGCAGAAGACAATATTTTTTAGTCTATGGCCCTGACCCACAGTTTGGGAACCGCTGATTTAAAACTCACTGAAACCTGACGTTATTTGTGTCTTACTGAGAATAAGCCTGAGAGTCATTTAGACCGGGAACATTCAGAGAACTGCAGTTACTGAAAGTAACTCAGCTCGCCCATGAGAGCCGGATGGATTTGTGGCAAAGTGGGCGGAGAAAAGTGTTGGGGAGAACACTTTAACCCCTTAACTCCCACCTGAACCGAGCACATTTTCTCCAGCTTTACCCCAATCCAAAAGCTTCTGGAAAAAAGCTGTGAAAATAGAGACGAAAACCGAGACGAAAACAAGGATGAAAATGTGAAAAAATGGACGAAAAAGTGACAAAAAAGTGACAAAAAGTGATACGAATTTGACAAAAAAAGAAGCTGTGAAAATAGCAACAAAACTGAGACGAAAACAATGATGGAAATGTGAAAAAAGTGAGAAAAAATTGATGAAAAATGGACAATAAATTGACAAAAATGAGAAAAAATTCATGAAGAATTGAGGAAAAAATGGACGAAAAAATGACAAAAAAGTGATTAAAAAATGGACTAAAAGTGATCAGAATTTGACAAAAAAAAAGGTGTGAAAATAGCGACAAAACTGAGACAAAAACAAGGATGAAAATGTGAAAAAGTGAGAAAAATTTCACGAAGAATTGAGAATAAATGGACGAAAAAGTGACAAGAATCTGACAAAAAAATGTGAATAATTTGACGAAAAAGTGACAAAAAAGTCACGAAAATTTGACGAAAATGAGACGACTGCCCAACAAAAAAAGTGATGAAAAAAAATCTGATGACGTGAGGAAAAAGATCATTTTAGTTTTGTAGATCTTAGCTTTCAAATGAGGCGCTACACTGGCCTACAGGACTTGGGTAAAGCTGAACTGGAGGAAATGCTCTCGGTTCAGGCGGGAGTTAAGAGGATAAAGCTGTGCTCCGTTACTGAATACCTGGACATGTATTTTGGCCAATCACAGTACTATATTCTGAATACTTTCACTTAAACACTGACACTTTATCCTTAGAGACCAGCTGAGCACTACAGAGGCCACTATAATCCGGCACAATCGAGTAACTGAGGCGTTTGGAGCGAGCGGGACATTCGGACACAGCCAGTATCTCCAGAACGAGGTGAAAGCTGCTCAGCCCTGTCCATGCGAGCGGTCAGATTCTCCAAAGCGTAAATCCCACAGTGTCGGAGTTCAGAAGCAGAATCCCCACACGGTCCCTTCGGTCCAGGAGGTAGACAGGAGACTAACAGTGATATGGTGAAGTGGTCGTCCCTTTCTGATGAGGTCACGTCCCGGTCCCTCAGTGACACTTCCTGGTTTGTACAGATCCGAGTCGGGAGTCTTTTTGAGTTTTTTTGAGTCCTCTCCCGCGGCGGCGAGGGCGGCTTCGGCGGCGGTGTCGCACAGAGCGAGTCCCGTCGTCAGTCCGTCGTGTCTCTGCAGGTTTTTGCTCCCAGGGTTAGAAAAACCAGCGGAACGCCTCACCGGCCGGGACAGACGGGGGGCGCTGTGGAGCAGAGCAGGGAACAGGTCATTTATGTTTTAAGCTCTTACCACCCGCCAAAACCAAGTGCAGTCTCTCCCCTTTGCCGTTGTCATCACTTTTGATTTCCTTTATGTGTTTTTGTCACTTTTTAATGGCACTTTTGACACTTTTTTGATGCATTATTGTCACATTTTTTGCTGAAGTTTCCCCCGTGTTTTAGCCCTGGTCTAGTCCTGTTTTAGTGCCGGTTTCCCCCGTGTTTTAGCCCCGGTTTCCCCCGTGTTTTAGCCCCGGTTTCCCCCTTGTTTTAGCCCTGGTTTAGTCCTGCTTTAGCCCCGGTTTCCCCCGTGTTTTAGCCCTGGTTTCCCCCGTGTTTTAGCCCTGGTTTCCCCCGTGTTTTAGTCCCGGTTTCCCCCGTGTTTTAGTCCCGGTTTCCCCCGTGTTTTAGTCCCGGTTTCCCCCGTGTTTTAGCCCGGGTTTAGGCCTGGTTTAGGCCTCCTTTAGCCCTAGTTTAGCCCTCCTTTAGCCCTGGTTTAGGCCTGGTTTAGGCCTCCTTTAGCCCTGGTTTAGCCCTCCTTTAGCCCTCGGTTTCCCCTGTGTTTTAGTCCCGGTGTCCCCCGTGTTTTAGCCCTGGTTTAGTCCTGCTTTAGCCCCGGTTTCCCCCGTGTTTTAGCCCTGGTTTCCCCCGTGTTTTAGCCCTGGTTTCCCCCGTGTTTTAGTCCCGGTTTCCCCCGTGTTTTAGTCCCGGTTTCCCCCGTGTTTTAGTCCCGGTTTCCCCCGTGTTTTAGCCCGGGTTTAGGCCTGGTTTAGGCCTCCTTTAGCCCTAGTTTAGCCCTCCTTTAGCCCTGGTTTAGGCCTGGTTTAGGCCTCCTTTAGCCCTGGTTTAGCCCTCCTTTAGCCCTCGGTTTCCCCTGTGTTTTAGTCCCGGTGTCCCCCGTGTTTTAGCCCTGGTTTAGTCCTGCTTTAGCCCCGGTTTCCCACGTGTTTTAGCCCCGGTTTCCCCCGTGTTTTAGTCCCGGTTTCCCCGGTGTTTTAGCCCCGGTTTCCCCCGTGTTTTAGCCCCGGTTTCCCCCGTGTTTTAGCCCCGGTTTCCCCCGTGTTTTAGTCCCGGTTTCCCCCGTGTTTTAGCCCCGGTGTCCCCTGTGTTTTAGCCCCGGTTTCCCCCGTGTTTTAGCCCTGGTTTAGTCCTGCTTTAGCCCCGGTTTCCCCTGTGTTTTAGTCCCGGTTTCCCCCGTGTTTTAGCCCTGGTTTAGTCCTGCTTTAGCCCTGGTTTCCCCTGTGTTTTAGCCCTGGTTTAGTCCTGCTTTAGCCCTGGTTTCCCCTGTGTTTTAGCCCTGGTTTAGTCCTGCTTTAGCCCTGGTTTCCCACGTGTTTTAGCCCTGGTTTAGTCCTGCTTTAGCCCCGGTTTCCCCTGTGTTTTAGCCCTGGTTTAGTCCTGCTTTAGCCCTGGTTTCCCACGTGTTTTAGCCCTGGTTTAGTCCTGCTTTAGCCCTGGTTTCCCACGTGTTTTAGCCCTGGTTTAGTCCTGCTTTAGCCCCGGTTTCCCCCGTGTTTTAGCCCTGGTTTAGTCCTGCTTTAGCCCCGGTGTCCCCCGTGTTTTAGCCCTGGTTTAGTCCTGCTTTAGCCCTGGTTTCCCCCGTGTTTTAGCCCTGGTTTAGTCCTGTTTTAGCCCCTGTTTTAGTCCTGTTTTAGCCCCTGTTTCCCCTGTGTTTTAGCCCTGGTTTAGTCCTGCTTTAGCCCCGGTTTCTCCCGTATTTTAGCCCTGGTTTAGTCCTGTTTTAGCCCCTGTTTCCCCCTTATTTTAGACCTAGTTTAGTCCTGCTTTAGCCCCAGTGTCCCCCGTATTTTAGCCCTGGTTTAGTCCTGTTTTAGCCCCGGTTTCCCCCGTGTTTTAGCCCTGGTTTAGCTGCCTTCTGTGGGGTCATTGAATCAATCAGAGGTGCCAAAGCTAATACTAGAGGAAAGAAGCAGCTACAAGACGAACTATGAAGGTAAGCAACATGCTAATACTATGCTAACATCAGCGGCTAAATATTAAAATCCCCTTTAGAACAGCCGTATGATGTGAAATATTAAATCCTATGACCTGCGTGTTAATAGTGAGGACTGTCCACTCTGTGTTCACGTCACATCAGACACGGGTCCGAGGTCGGTCCTAAACCTATACCCGGTCAGACCGGTTTGGCCCCGGCCTTTGTGACTGAGCCACTCGGCCGACACGCACCTGCATGTGGAAAAGCAGCTTTTAGGCCCCGTAAAGGAATAAAAGGATATTGTCCAATGTTTTACTTTATGAAATGCTGTTAACGAATAACTGATCGAACATATTTGTCTGATCGTTTTATGTTTATTCATGTTTTACTCTTGGGCCGATAAGTGTTTTATATGATGAGACCGTTTACATTTGTTTTAAAAAAAGCAATGCTCCTCATTCTTTTCTTAATGAAATCGGTGAATAATGATCATGTCCTTCACCCGGACTCCCTGATCCCTAAAGCAGAAATAAACCTGCCGGTGAAGCGCGGTGGATTTTTATTCTCCTGCTCTGACATTCGGAGCTGAAGGCGGAGCCGCTGACGGAAAAACAATGCCGTGTTTGGGAGTTTGAGGTCGACTTCAAACGACGGTGAGGATGAGGCAAGAGGCGGCAACAGATCCACTCACACTGCAGCTGCACACAGAGCCCATACGGACCTGGTTTAGGCCTGGTTTAGTCCTGGTTTAGGCCCGGTTCAGGCCTGGTTCAGTCCTGGTTTAGTCCTGGTTTAGTCCTGGTTTAGTCCTGGTTTAGTCCTCGCTTAGTCCTGCTTTAGCCCTGGTTTAGTCCTGCTTTAGCCCCTCCTTTAGCCCTGGTTTAGTCCTGCTTTAGCCCTTCCTTTAGTCCTGGTTTAGTCCTGCTTTAGCCCTTCCTTTAGTCCTGGTTTAGTCCTGCTTTAGCCCTTCCTTTAGTCCTGGTTTAGTCCTGCTTTAGCCCTTCCTTTAGTCCTGGTTTAGTCCTGCTTTAGCCCTTCCTTTAGTCCTGGTTTAGTCCTGCTTTAGCCCTGGTTTAGTCCTGCTTTAGTCCTGGTTTAGCCCCTCCTTTAGTCCTGCTTTAGCCCCTCCTTTAGCCCCTCCTTTAGTCCTGCTTTAGCCCCTCCTTTAGCCCTGGTTTCCTCTGTGTTTTAGCCCTGGTTTAGTCCTTCTTTAGCCCTGGTTTAGTCCTGCTTTAGTCCTGGTTTAGCCCCTCCTTTAGCCCCTCCTTTAGCCCCTCCTTTAGCCCCGGTTTAGTCCTGCTTTAGCCCCTCCTTTAGCCCCTCCTTTAGCCCCGGTTTAGTCCTGTTTTAGCCCCTCCTTTAGTCCTGCTTTAGCCCCTCCTTTAGCCCCTCCTTTAGTCCTGGTTTAGTCCTGGTTTAGCCCTGCTTTAGCCCCTCCTTTAGTCCTGGTTTAGTCCTGGTTTAGTCCTGCTTTAGCCCTGGTTTAGCCCCTGGTTCAGTCCTGGTTTAGCCCCTGGTTCAGTCCTTCTTTAGCCCTGGTTTCCTCTGTGTTTTAGCCCTGGTTTAGTCCTTCTTTAGCCCTGGTTTAGCCCCTGGTTCAGTCCTTCTTTAGCCCTGGTTTCCTCTGTGTTTTAGCCCTGGTTTAGTCCTTCTTTAGCCCTGGTTTAGCCCCTGGTTCAGTCCTTCTTTAGCCCTGGTTTAGTCCTTCTTTAGCCCTGGTTTCCTCTGTGTTTTAGCCCTGGTTTAGTCCTTCTTTAGCCCTGGTTTAGCCCCTGGTTCAGTCCTTCTTTAGCCCTGGTTTAGTCCTTCTTTAGCCCTGGTTTAGTCCTTCTTTAGCCCTGGTTTAGCCCCTGGTTCAGTCCTTCTTTAGCCCTGGTTTCCTCTGTGTTTTAGCCCTGGTTTAGTCCTTCTTTAGCCCTGGTTTAGCCCCTGGTTTAGTCCTTCTTTAGCCCTGGTTTAGTCCTTCTTTAGCCCTGGTTTAGCCCCTGGTTCAGTCCTGGTTTAGCCCTGGTTTTCCCCGTGTTTTAGCCCTGGTTTAGCCCCCATGTTTTAGCCCCGGTTTAGTCCTTCTTTAGCCCTGGTTTCCTCTGTGTTTTAGCCCTGGTTTATCCCCCGTGTTTTAGTCCTGGTTTAGCCCTGGTTTAGTCCTGCTTTAGCCCCGGTTTCCCCGTGTTTTAGCCCTGGTTTCCTCTGTGTTTTAGTCCTGGTTTAGTCCTGCTTTAGCCCTGGTTTCCCCCATGTTTTATCCCCGGTTTATCCCCCATGTTTTAGTCCTGTTTTAGCCCCTCCTTTAGTCCTGGTTTAGTTCTGGTTTAGTCCTGCTTTAGCCCCTCCTTTAGTCCTGGTTTAGTCCGGGTTTAGTCCTGCTTTAGCCCCTCCTTTAGTCCTGGTTTCCTCTGTGCCCCTCTTTTATCCCCGGTTTATCCCCCGTGTTTTAGCCCTGGTTTAGTCCTCCTTTAGCCCTGGTTTAGTCCTGCTTTAGCCCTGGTTTATCCCCCATGTTTTTGTCCTGCTTTAGCCCCTCCTTTAGCCCCGGTTTATCCCCGTGGTTTATCCCCGGTTTATCCCGTATGTTTTAGTCCTGTTTTAGCCCTTCCTTTAGCCCTGGTTTAGTCCTGCTTTAGCCCCTCCTTTAGCCCTGGTTTAGTCCTGCTTTAGCCCCTCCTTTAGCCCTGGTTTAGTCCTGCTTTAGCCCCTCCTTTAGCCCTGGTTTAGTCCTGCTTTAGCCCTGGTTTCCTCTGTGGTTTAGCCCCTCCTTTATCCCCGGTTTATCCCCCGTGTTTTAGCCCTGCTTTAGCCCCTCCTTTAGCCCCGGTTTATCCCCGTGGTTTATCCCCGGTTTATCCCCCATGTTTTAGTCCTGTTTTAGCCCCTCCTCCGGTTAATCCCCGTGTCCGCTGGACCGGCAGCCCCGCTGGCCCCGCCGGCCCCGCTGGCCCCGGCGGAGACTTATCGCTGATCAATATTTCATCGACAGCCGCGGTCGACCTCCGGGAGCGCCGCCATCCATCTGCGTCGCTAACGGCAACGAGACGCCGGCGCCGACACGAATTAGCGGCTCTAATCGGCCTAAACGGCGAGTAATTGGCGCCGCGGCGATAACTGCCACCGCCGCCCCGAGACGAGGGAGACGGATCGAGGGGAAGGAGGGAGAGATTCATTAAGACACAGACAAGAGCGAGAGCGGGATTCCCACGGATTAGGAACCGAGGGAGTCCTCCGCGGAGCAGGAGCTAAACCGGGTCTACAGAGGGGCTAAAGAGGGGCTGAACCGGGGACTAAAGAGGGGCTGAACCAGGGGCTGAACCAGGGACTAAACCGGGTCTACAGAGGGACTAAAGAGGGGCTAAACCAGGGGCTAAAGAGGGGCTGAACCAGGGGCTAAAGAGGGACTGAACCAGGGGCTAAAGAGGGACTGAACCGGGTCTAAACCTGGGGCTAAAGAGGGGCTAAACCAGGGGCTAAAGAGGGACTGAACCAGGGACTAAAGAGGGGCTGAACCAGGGACTAAACCGGGTCTAAACCTGGGGCTAAAGAGGGGCTAAACCAGGGGCTAAAGAGGGACTGAACCGGGACTAAAGAGGGGCTGAACCGGGTCTACAGAGGGGCTAAAGAGGGGCTGAACCAGGGGCTAAAGTGGGGCTGAACCAGGGACTAAACCGGGTCTAAAGAGGGGCTAAAGAGGGGCTGAACCAGGGGCTAAAGAGGGGCTGAACCAGGGACTAAACCGGGTCTAAAGAGGGGCTAAAGAGGGGCTGAACCAGGGGCTGAACCAGGGACTAAACCGGGTCTACAGAGGGACTAAAGAGGGACTAGAGAGGGACTGAACCAGGGGCTAAACCAGGGACTAAAGAGGGGCTAAAGAGGGGCTGAACCAGGGACTAAAGAGGGGCTGAACCAGGGGCTGAACCGGGTCTAAAGAGGGGCTGAACCAGGGGCTGAACCGGGTCTAAAGAGGGGCTGAACCAGGGACTAAAGAGGGGCTAAAGAGGACCTGAACCAGGGGCTGAACCAGGGACTAAAGAGGGGCTGAACCAAGGACTAAAGAGGGGCTGAACCAAGGACTAAAGAGGGGCTGAACCAGGGGCTAAAGAGGGACTGAACCGGGACTAAACCAGGGGCTAAAGAGGGACTGAACCAAGGACTAAAGAGGGGCTGAACCAAGGACTAAAGAGGGGCTGAACCAAGGACTAAAGAGGGGCTGAACCAGGGACTAAAGTGGGACTGAACCAGGGACTAAACCAGGACTAAAGAGGGACTGAACCAAGGACTAAAGAGGGGCTGAACCAAGGACTAAAGAGGGACTGAACCAGGGGCTAAAGAGGGGCTGAACCGGGACTAAACCAGGGGCTAAAGATGGACTGAACCAGGGGCTAAAGAGGGGCTAAAGATGGACTGAACCAGGGGCTAAAGATGGACTGAACCAGGGGCTAAAGATGGACTGAACCAGGGGCTAAAGAGGGGCTGAACCAGGGGCTAAAGAGGGGCTGAACCGGGACTAAACCAGGGGCTAAAGAGGGGCTAAAGATGGACTGAACCAGGGACTAAAGAGGGGCTGAACCAGGGACTAAACCAGGACTAAAGAGGGACTGAACCAAGGACTAAAGAGGGGCTGAACCAAGGACTAAAGAGGGACTGAACCAGGGGCTAAAGAGGGGCTGAACCAGGGACTAAAGTGGGACTGAACCAGGGACTAAACCAGGACTAAAGAGGGACTGAACCAGGGACTAAAGACGGGCTGAACCAGGGACTAAAGATGGACTGAACCAGGGGCTAAAGAGGGACTGAACCGGGACTAAACCAGGGGCTAAAGAGGGGCTAAAGATGGACTGAACCAGGGGCTAAAGAGGGGCTAAAGATGGACTGAACCAGGGGCTAAAGATGGACTGAACCAGGGGCTAAAGATGGACTGAACCAGGGGCTAAAGAGGGGCTGAACCAGGGGCTAAAGAGGGGCTGAACCGGGACTAAACCAGGGGCTAAAGAGGGGCTAAAGATGGACTGAACCAGGGACTAAAGAGGGGCTGAACCAGGGACTAAACCAGGGGCTAAAGAGGGGCTAAAGATGGACTGAACCAGGGGCTAAAGAGGGGCTAAAGATGGACTGAACCAGGGGCTAAAGAGGGGCTAAACCGGGACTAAAGAGGGGCTGAACCAGGGACTAAAGAGGGGCTGAACCAGGGGCTAAAGAGGGGCTGAACCAGGGACTAAAGAGGGGCTAAAGATGGACTGAACCAGGGGCTAAAGATGGACTGAACCAGGGGCTAAAGAGGGGCTGAACCGGGACTAAAGAGGGGCTAAAGATGGACTGAACCAGGGGCTAAAGAGGGGCTGAACCAGGGGCTAAAGAGGGGCTGAACCAGGGACTAAAGAGGGGCTAAAGATGGACTGAACCAGGGGCTAAAGATGGACTGAACCAGGGGCTAAAGAGGGGCTGAACCAGGGACTAAACCAGGGGTTAAAGAGGGACTGAACCAGGGACTAAAGAGGGGCTAAAGATGGACTAAACCAGGGGCTAAAGAGGGACTGAACCAGGGGCTAAAGAGGGACTGAACCGGGACTAAAGAGGGGCTAAAGATGGACTAAACCAGGGGCTAAAGAGGGACTGAACCAGGGGCTAAAGAGGGACTGAACCAGGGACTAAAGAGGGGCTAAACCAGGGGCTAAAGAGGGACTGAACCAGGGGCTAAAGATGGACTGAACCAGGGGCTAAAGAGGGACTGAACCGGGACTAAACCAGGGGCTAAAGAGGGGCTGAACCAGGGGCTAAAGAGGGGCTGAACCGGGACTAAATCAGGGACTGAACCAGGTGCTGAACCAGGGACTAAAGAGGGACTAAAGAGGGGCTGAACCGGGACTAAACCAGGGGCTTAACCAGGGACTAAAGAGGGACTAGAGAGGGACTAAAGAGGGACTGAACTGGGACTAAAGAGGGACTAAACCAGGACTAAACCAGGGGGGGAATCTGAGAAAATTGGGCGTAAAAAATGGGGGAGAAAGAGGGAAAATATTTTTTGTAGTTTTGTAGAGCTGTTTGTTTCCTTCACTGCTGTGAAAACGAATTTCCCCAAACTACCTAAACCAGGGCTGAAATAGGAAGAAACCAGGAGAGTAAAATGTGCCTCCAGTTTTCCTGCGGTTTCATGTGTGAGTGGTTTATCCTCCCCCCTCCTCCCCCTCCTCCCCCCTCCCTCTGTGGGCCGCGTTTTGTGAATGAGTGTCTGGCTGATCTCCCGCAGCAGCAGGTCTGGCCTCCGCCGTGTTTCCCCCGCGGTGCGCGCTGTGCTCCAGGCAAACGGCCGACTCGCTCGATACTCCCCCCCCCTCTCCCCCCCACCCTCCTCCCCACCCTCCTCACTCCCCCTCCCCCCTCCCTCTCTCTCTCTCTCTCAGTCTCACGCTTCACGGGAGAGGAAGGAAAGTCGTTCTGGCGCGTAAAGCTGTGGTATCGCCGGGTTAGCGCGGATGGATTCACACGCGGCTCCTCCATGATCCCAAAGCCAAAAATTATCAATGACGAAGCTGAACCAGGGGCTAAAGAGCGACTAACGATGGGCTGAACCAGGGGCTAAAGAGGGGCTAAAGAGGGGCTGAACCAGGGGCTAAAGAGGGGCTAAACCGGGGACTAAAGAGGGGCTGAACCAGGGGCTGAACCAGGGGCTAAAGAGGGGCTAAAGAGGGGCTGAACCAGGGGCTAAAGAGGGGCTAAACCGGGGACTAAAGAGGGGCTGAACCAGGGGCTGAACCAGGGGCTAAAGAGGGGCTGAACCAGGGACTAAAGAGCGACTAACGATGGGCTGAACCAGGGGCTAAAGAGGGGCTGAACCAGGGGCTAAAAAGGGGCTAAAGAGGGGCTGAACCAGGGGCTAAAATGGGGCTAAACCGGGGACTAAAGAGGGGCTGAACCAGGGGCTGAACCAGGGGCTAAAGAGGGGCTGAACCAGGGGCTAAAAAGGGGCTAAAGAGGGGCTGAACCAGGGGCTAAAGAGGGGCTGAACCAGGGGCTAAAGAGGGGCTGAACCAGGGGCTAAAAAGGGGCTAAAGAGGGGCTAAACCGGGGACTAAAGAGGGGCTAAACCGGGGACTAAAGAGGGGCTAAACCGGGGACTAAAGAGGGGCTGAACCAGGGACTAAAGAGGGGCTAAAGAGGGGCTGAACCGGGGACTAAAGAGGGGCTAAAGAGGGGCTGAACCAGGGGCTAAAGAGGGGCTAAAGAGGGGCTGAACCGGGGACTAAAGAGGGGCTAAAGAGGGGCTGAACCAGGGGCTAAAGAGGGGCTAAAGAGGGGCTGAACCAGGACTAAAGAGGGGCTAAAGAGGGGCTGAACCAGGGACTAAAGAGGGGCTGAACCAGGGACTAAAGAGGGGCTGAACCAGGGACTAAAGAGGGGCTGAACCAGGGACTAAAGAGGGGCTGAACCAGGGGCTAAAGCGTGTGTGTGTGTCCACAGGGGGCGCTCTGAGTGACTGTGTGTGCGTGTGTGTCCACAGGGGGCGCTCTGAGTGACTGTGTGTGTCCACAGGGGGCGCTCTGAGTGACTGTGTGTGCGTGTGCGTCCACAGGGGGCGCTCTGAGTAGCCGTACGTGTCGCTCTCACCTCCAGCGAGCCGCCGCCGCTGCCCGGCTTCTTCTTCAGCTCCTCGCACTTCCTGAACTTGCAGATCTGATGACCCGTCTTCCTGTTCCGACACGAGGAGCAGACGCCGCAGTTGATGAGCCGCCTGCAGGGGGCGCACACGCCGCACCGCTTCCTCTTCCTCTTGGCCGCCGCGGCCGAGGAGGCCCCGCCCCCCGCCCCGCCCGCCGCCGCCCCCGAGGACCCGGCCCCCGTCGCCCCTGACGACGGCGAGGAGGAGGAGGGGCAGGGCGAGGAGTTCTGCTGACAGTCCGTGAGCGAGCGCTGGCCGCCGCCGCCCGTCATCTGGAACGCGCTCCCGGCGTCGCCCGACCCCATCGCCATGACGATGACCCCGGGAGGGATGCCCAGCGAGCCCAGGAAGCTCCCGCCCATGACCCCGCCCCCGTTGCCCTCCGATAGGCCCATCATGTCCGAGTGGGCGTGTCCCTGCTTGTTCAAACAGTCCGCCCCGTAGTTGGGCAGGAAGTTCCCGTTGCTCGGCGCCATGTGATGATGCGCCTGCGAACCAGGAAGCGCGCTCTTGTCGCCGCGTCCTGATTGGCTGTTTCCTGAAGCGTTCTGGTGCGCGGCCGAGGCCATGTGACCCGGCGGGGCGTGGTGCGGGTTGGGCTTCGGCCGCGTGCCCCAGAACACGGCCGCCGGGTTCATGTTCATGTTGTCGTGGCAACCCCAGGGCCCCGTCGCCATGGCGCCCAGCCGCGGCGGGAAGATGGGCGCGGCGGCGGCGAGGCGCGCGGCGAGTTTGGCCTGAGGGAAGTTGTTCATGTTCATGTTCACGTTGGTTTTGTAGAAGTTGGCGATGGACGAGCGATAGCGGTCCATCTCGGAGTAGTCGAGCATCGGCGCCAGACCGGACATCTGCGAATAAAGTATAAATATATACGATAAATATACTTAAATATAATAAACGAGTAATCGAGCATCGGCGCCAGACCGGACATCTGCCAATACAGTACAAATATACACGATAAATATACTTAAATACAATAAACGAGTAGTCGAGCATCGGCGCCAGACCGGACATCTGCCAATACAGTATAAATATACACGATAAATATACTTAAATATAATAAACGAGTAATCCAGCATTGGCGCCAGACCGGACATCTGCCAATACAGTATAAATATACACGATAAATATACTTAAATATAATAAACGAGTAATCCAGCATCGGCGCCAGACCGGACATCTGCGAATAAAGTATAAATATATATATAGTCAATTATAAATATACTTAAATATAGTCAAATATAAATATACTTAAATATAATAAACAATGAATATATTTAAATATAACAACCGAGTAATGGAGCGTCGGGGCCAGACCGGACATCTGCGAATACAGTATAAATATACTTAAATAAAACGACCGAACAACCGAGTAATCGAGCATCAATGAAATTACATGTGGTGTTCCCCAGGGTTCAATTTTAGGCCCAGTGCTTTTTAACCTGTAAATGCTCCCTGATGATACACAGTTATACATCTCCGTGTCTCCTGATGACACCAGGCCATGACGGGTCCAGGACTGATGTGAACTTTGAGGACAGAGGCGAGAGAGACTCCAAAAGACTCCTCGGGCCAGATCTTGTGCATCAAAACGCAGACGATAGCGTGACATTTTGCCTCAGTAGCAGCAATTTGTGATCTTGCCACTCCAGACTTAGCGCATTTAAGTGGGTGGAGACACACATTTTCCTCCAAACAGATCGACTCTGCCTCCAGGAGAGTGGTTGTGTGGTTGTGTGGGGTGAACATGTGCTTTTGTTTTGCTTCGCGTTCACGCCGAGCGCGGCCGATCCGCGCCACAGCGGACGCTGTAGCTCTTTTTCTCTCGAGACGTGAACA